>NC_057925.1:39483927-40104747 GCF_018873765.1 Telopea speciosissima
AAAAAAATCCAGCTTTGCTTGCAACTTGAAGCTTGAATGAAATTACAACTTGAATTGAAAGTAAACTAGCCTAAGAATTAAATCAACTATAAATAAAAAATTACATCATTGAACTGAAATTAAATCCATGAAAATAAATGCCGAAAATAAATCTAAAACCTAGAAATTAAAAAACAAGGAAAAAACCTAAAGGAGAGACTAGGGAGAAGAGGGGAGAAGAGAATAGAAGAATATAATAATGAATAATAAATATAGAATGAGAAGGCTGACCGTTTTATAGAAGAGGGGGGGGCAAAAACGTTGGAGGGAGGAGGTGAGGTGGCATGAGAGATAACAAAAAAGGAAAAGAAAGTGGAGAGAAAGAAAAAAGGAAGAGAAAATAAAAAAAAAAGGAAATATTCCCCCCCCCCCCCCTCCACGTTTTCTTTCTTTATTGTTTTTTGTTTTTTTCTCTTTTTAAAGCAAAAGAGATGGGAGAGAGAGTAAACGTGGGAGGGAGGAGAGATTTTAGGAAAGAGATTTGGGAAAAGGGGAGAGAAAATATGAAAGAAGGAGAGAGAGAGAGAGAGAGAGAGAGAGAGAGAGAGATTCTAAAATATCTTCCCATGATTGAGCTTTGACTTGGGCTTCACTCCAAAATTCTAGAATTTTAGATGTAATGAACCCCAATATACATAGATCAATCAGAAGACGCCACGCGCCCCAGCCCAAGGAGATGGGTCACGCCAGAACCAGAGGAGAGCCAAGCACAAACACGGACCACCCCAGGCGTGAACCGGATCGAATGAGAGGCCACGGGAACCGATCGAACAAGAGGCCACGGACGCCAATTGAACGGGCAGCAATCAGGTGTGAATCCCCCGGGAGTGGACCGAACTGGCATCGATGGACGCGGATCACCCTCGAACGAGGACTCTAGGTTCTAGACCACTGCCTGTACACTCCCAGATATACTCAAACACCAAACATCCTATCTACAACATCTCAACATCTATCTATCGAAGGCCCCAACTCTATCGAGACATCACCTCCCATAGAGGGATAACCACCCATGAAAGAACCCTGCTACCCAGGGACTCTATCAGCTACGAGGACTACTCACCATCACCTGGACTCTCTACACCGCCATACTCTACTATAAAAAGAAAGGTATTCTACTCCATCGACCATCTTGAATTCTAATATTCATCTGTTTGCTCAGAGAGATCTAACTTAGGCATCGGAGAGTCCTAGGCCGGAACCACACCGGTACTCCTTTGTCACCCAGGTCCTTTTGCAGGTAACGACACTCGAAGGGACCACATGATGATTTCTTGACGCAACAGATTGGCGTCGTCTGTGGGAACGATGCTAGCCATCGTACCTGCTAGCTTGTTTTCCTAACTACTCAATGGCACCACGAGGCAAGAAGACCACTCCCTCCACCAACAATGCTGCGAGAGAGGGGAACAGATCACCTCCTCAAGAGAGCTCACGTCGCAGAGCCACTGACCATGTCTCTCAGGAGAGGGAGGTCCCCGAGAACCAACAAGTTGGGGTAATTGACCTCAACCCTGAAGCAGGCATTGAAGCCGCCGTGGAGCCAGCACCTGATCCTAATGCACCAGCGACTATGGGTCAGATCAATGACTTGTAGCTACAGATCCTCCAAGACCAACAACTCTTTCGCAACTACCTGAGGCAGCGTGCAACATCCCACCATCGCAGGACAGATCCTCGGCAGGAGCAGAGCCCTAGGAGGTCACCTCCCAGGGGTGATAGGTCATAGAGGCACACCAGGCAGTGGGGAGAGCCTTCCCAACCTTCTAGGAGAACAATGGACCTTCCAGTACGATCAGACCATGGGAGAATACCATCACACCGATCCGTGGTACCTAACCCAGAAGGGTCCATCAGGAGGTTGGTGTTCCAAGGTCGACTCGGAGGGAGTCACACACCAGGACAAAGCCAGACCTACCGAGGAGAAAGCCCCTTGCATTCACGTCAAGGTTCATTGCGACATGACCCTTCACCATCCCGCCAACATTCAAAGCAAGAGGGGACTTCAAGGAGAAGATGAGAACGAGGTCGCAGTGAACGACCAGCCAGACGTGAGGGACAGTCACGGGATGAAGAGCTATACAAGAGACTCCAAGATTTGGATGAGAAGTTAGAAGGACTGAAGAAGCAGACCAAGGGCGAGACACACTTGATCCCCAGACAGCATCCGTTCTCGGAAGAGATCATGTTATACCCGCACCCCGGATCATAATTAATTATTATTTTTTCCCCGTGACGTGTGGTTATCACTGCCACGTGCTGGTGAGCTGTTCTCACTGGTGGTCAAACCCAGTTACAAATTATTGACCATGATACGGGCTTACCATTGACACACCATGGCAATGGAGAAGTAAGTTATAGCCCTTGGCTTATTTATTTATCTTTTTCCTCGATGCCCTCGAAGTGCGGGTCAAGATTTAGACCGCCCGGGCTATTTTAGTTGAGTTGGGAATATTCTATTTGTGGGTCCCCCTTATTTAAGGGAGCGTGTGATGGGCTTATAATCCCATGGTGGATGGACCCATCCCCAAGTGGGTTCTTTTCTATTTGAAACCTGTGGGCAGGCCCATTTAGTTAAGAGGCCCATTCAACTTGAGGGCCCATTTGACTCTATTTGACCCAAAGATTGGTTAACCCATTCCTGTACCCTAAATAAGACCATGGGTCAACCCATTAAGCCCTCTTGACCCATTTAACTTAAACTACCCATTTGGCCTAATGACCCATTTATCTTGGATCCACCCATTTAACTATTTGACCCATTTAACTTAAAGGACCCAAGCCCATTTTCTATAAATAAAACAAAGGGGGGGGGAGAAGCATTCATTTTCATTTCTTCTCCCATCTAACCTAAATCGTGGAGGAGAGAAAGAGGAGAGAAAGGAGAAAGAAGAAAGAAGAAATAAGGAAAGAAGAAAGAAGGAAGGAGAAAAGGAGAAGGAGGAATGGAAAAGCTTGGTTGAAGGCTTGGAATCTCACCTTGTGGAGCCCTCTACGTGGAGCTTTTCTACATTGGGGAAGGTAAGCCATTGAAACCCACATCTCTTCATCTATTTTGAGTTTTGAGGTTTGGGAAATGGGAGAGATTCGACCTAGGGTTCTCTTGGAACCCAAGGAATCGATGGAACCTCTAAACCTAGACTATGGTGGAGTTATTTCACTCCATTACAAGCCCTAAGCCTAAGTAATCTCTTTCCATTTAAGAAATTTAAGGTTTCTACCCTATTATGTCTTAATTTAGGTTCTCTTTGTTTTCCCTCTTAAATCCATGGGATTACATGGACCTAATGAGGTCTTAGAACCCTAATGTACCTAGGAGGAAGCTTTCTTGAAGCCTCCTTACCTTTAAACCCCTTGGAAAATGAATCCCTAGCAATAAACCCTTCAATTTTCGATTCTGCAGGTATGTGGTTTTACATGTGGTTTTGACCGAGAAACCACACCGCAACCACCCTTGGCAGAGACCTTCCTAAGCCCCTAGTTAGCTAGGACTTACATGTGATTTTAGACCTGCAAGAAACCACCCTGAAATTACCTTCCCGAGAAGGCCCCTGTGAAGCTCGGATTTACACTCGGTTTCAGTTTTCTGAAACCACATCTGCAACCGACCTTGACTAAAACTGTCCTGAACCCCTGGTTTCCTAGGATTTACACTCGGTTTCAGTTTTCTGAAACCACATCTGCAACCGACCTTGACTAAAACTGTCCTGAACCCCTGGTTTCCTAGGATTTACACTCGGTTTCAATTTTTTGAAACCACATCTGCAACCGACCTTGACTAAAACTGTCCTGAACCCCTGGTTTCCTAGGATTTACACTCGGTTTCAGTTTTCTGAAACCACATCTGCAATTGACCTTGACTAAAACTGTCCTGAACCCCTGGTTTCCTAGGATTTACATGTGGTTGCAGAATTTGGGCATGAAACCACTCCTGCAACCACTTTGTTTCTGAAACCTTATACTTAAGTGATTATGGGAGACCTTTTGGGGATCCTTTCCCTTCGCTCGTTTAACCTTATTTCGCTCTTTGTTTAGGTTAATATATTCATCTTGTGGCTTATTGCTTGATCGAGGCGACAACTGATAATCTTGGTGCTTGGCGTATACGTTGTGAGTGGGTTTGGTTGTTTGGGCTTGATATTATTATTACATTGTATATTATGTCATCATTATAAATTATTAAGCATGCTTGCGCATATTGCATACTTTTATATATGAATGTTATGATGTTAATTGGAGATGCTTTACTTTGATGGGTCTCGGTGCGGTGGGTGCGGTCTTGGAACCCCGGATACTATATATATTTATGAAGAAATTAGGTTGAATGTCATGTTGAATCTGTATGCGCCGTGCCGTGCTGGTAACCGGGCACTAAACCAGATGAAAAGTTGATGCGCCCGGATTACCTCTCGGGACGATAGGACTTGCATGTAGCTGTGGCTAGGATTTTACACCCTTATGCTACGACCCTTACCAACAGGGGTTTAGGTGTTGGGTAATCGATCCGGATTCGTGGAGGTGGGAGAGGCCATCATGGTAGTATTGGTTATCGGGGTCCGCAGAGTGGTCTTGGAGGCTTCGATCGGCGTAGGTCCCACGTGACAATTGAGGTTTCATTGTGGCGATAAGTTAAGTGACCCACAGTGTCTCCCGAGTTGTCACAGTAGCATATACCTTTGACTTAGTTGTGATGTTAGGTGGAAAATTTACTTAACATATGCATGCATCATTGGACTATGTGAATTGTGTGTTTGTGCATCCCCATCCCCTCACTGGCTCAGTGGAGAGCTAACCCCCTCGTGTACACAATTTTTAGATTATGATGCAGGTACGGAGGAGCCGGAAGCTGTGTTAGAGGAACATGGCAATGGGTGTCCTTGTGACGATTGCGCCTATGGGCCGTGAGAATTCTAGGGACTTGTTCCCCTTTTGTTTATTTTAGGGCGTAGGCCCATGTATAAACATTTACTGCTATACCCTTGTTGATCATTATTAGATGGAAATGAAAAATGGATTAACTACAGTATTTATCATCTAGGCTTTAATCATCTTGTAACTATTGATTTTATACGCTTCCGCAAAACTATTGATCTTTTGGAATGTAATATTTTTCTTTTCGCACTCTGATATTATATTGTTTTAATATTGGTTATGACTGTGCGTTGGGACACTGTGTCAGTGATCCTGGCAGCTTAGTAGGATGACACGCGTCGTCCTAGTCACCCCTTAAAATGTATTGTATCCCTTGTCTGGGATGGGGGCGTGACAGAGTGGTATCAGAGCAATGATGCTCTGCATCGACCACAGTCTCGCGGACTCTTGATTTACTCTCCACAATTAGGTTCTAAACTAAAAATCTTTAAGAACATAAATGATTGTATGCAGACATAGGAGAAGACTGATTGTGGTGAAACAAGAACCTAGAAGATAATAGGAAACATGACACTTAGGACTTGAACCATAGGCTGTTAAGCTACAACTATGTAATTGCTTTGTTGAATCTTAAGTAGGTCATAAATGGGCAACTATGTTAAAATCCATAAACAATAATGAATCAATTATAACCAAGCATAATTATCAACAATGATTTAAGCAAGAGAGAATTAAGCAAGTACATAAAGATATATAAGATTAATTAGAAATGTCAAGTTGTTCCAAATCTTCCCAGAAGGCAACCATATTCTTCTTATTTCAATATTCATGATTTTATCTATTCCAACAAAAACATACGATTCTATCCTGCTCAATCAAAAGATACTAATTTAAACACCATGATTGTTCCAGATTCTCTGCTTCGGCATAACTGTGTCTTTCCCAACTCAAAATGCAAGATCTCATCTGTTCCAACTCAAAACATTTGATTCTGTTCATCTCAGATTAAATATACAAGTCTACCATTTCTAAAAGTTCCCAGTTGTTCATCCTAAGACAAGAACTATAAGAACTGATCCGGGATAACTTTAATTGTTGGGAGAAAGCTGAGCTCGACATTGCACCACCGCCACCACCGCGACCAAGAAAGGTGTCGATGTCACCTACCCCTCTCTCGATACCTCTAGGCGCCAAGTCTGGTTGGAGAGTTGCTTCGTGACCTCATCGAAGCCATCCACCACTCGTAGGTTCAGCTGCCTTATGGTCGTCAGAATGTCAATACCTCCCACTTAATTAAGGTATAGGGATTCCTTCTAAGTGAACAATAGGTCCTTGCTCCTCCAATGGACACGTTGATAACGCCGGCCAACTGTGCTGCAATGAAGGCTATAGGAACCCCCTTGACACATGAAACAACCCAATAATTCTGTATGCCCGGGTTCTCGGTGTCCAGATTTGTATAGAATGGCAAATGAGTTGCAGGTAGTATGGTCAGGAAGGTTGAGAATGTTGGTCCACCCCAATGCCTCGAATCTCTGCCCCACCATGTAAGCGTTGAGATCATCCAACACTACATCCCGCCCTTCCACTATATTTTTGAAGCAAAAGTAGTCTTGGTAAAGCTCTTGGCCCTCTATCTTTTGAAACTATAGTGGATCTAGCACAGCTGGTGCAACTTGTTCAATGCATGTACGCCGTGCTCATGGGGCCATTAATTGTTTTAACCTGCAGGCAAAAGCTAAGATTGATAGCAAATTAGTACCTTGAATGTTAAGACCTAAGTAGATGATCAATGTAAAGTTATGAGGTTCAAAACTTAGCCCTTAATTTTCCTTCCAAAGCAAATTAAATTATAGCAGGATTCTTAGGCTAGAAAATTCTGATTTTTATCAAATTGTGATCTAAGAATTTGGGGAAAAAGGAAAGACATGGCCATTATGTGAATGCAATGACAAATAATGAAGATTCATGGTCATATGATGCCTAGAACATGATATTTTATATAAAGCAGTAAGTTCAAACAAGAAGTAGACTTGTTCGATCATGGAGCATGCCTTGGGCTTCAAAAAGAATTTTTAGATTTTGTGGTTGGAGTTTGAATCTTGATAAACAAGTAAAGTTGGTTTGTGGCAACTCAGAGAATGTAAGCTAAGCCCTATCTAGTAAGACCGAATCAAATATGGCAAAAGAGAAGAGGAAAATTCGAGTAGGTTTTGGTTTTTCTAAAATCCAACCTAAATCCTTGAGTTAGATGCCAAGATTGTATGCAAGCCCTTGTATAGGTTGCTTATGGTGAGAAAATGGTTAAGATTAGATTGTGAACAGTCTACTGAGCAAAAGAAAGCAAAACCCCCAAGTTTCCAAAACCTAAATTATGTTTTGGGGTTTCTCCTTGAGAGAACTCGATGGGAGAGAGAAAGATCTTACCTGAATGCGATTGGATGTTGTTGAGGAGTAATTTGGAGCACTAAAATCCACCGAGGAGGGAAGAGAGAGCAAGAACGATCATGGCTTTTGGTTCTTCAAATGTATTAGAGTTGTGTTTTGAAGGAGGGAAATAAACCTCTAAGTCGTGGGTTTTAAAATTTTAATTTTTGGGCCATGCGGTTTCATCCGTGGATTCAATTTTGTGAAACCGACTGAGAATCCGTGAATTTCTAATAACAAAATTGGTTCTGTGAAAGCTCGGATTTACCTGTGGTTGCAACTTACTAAAACCACACCTAAAACCGCCCAAGCCAGAAAGGATTTTCTTGCCCTGTCTTGATGGACCAACCTATGTTAGGCTTTTATTACCTCTATTTGATGTTTCCTTCGCCCCTCTTGTGGCATATCTTACCCCGGTAACTTAAGCTTTATGCTTGACAAATAAAAGTATAGAAGTGAAATGTATACAAGATGTGGAAATGGTATTGTGACAAGAGCATATAAGGGAAATGAGACATGATAACCATAGGAAGATGTTTGGAGTGAAGAGAAATGAATAAGATCAATGCACATGTAAAAATCCATGTGAGATTCTTAATGCGTGGATGTGAATAATGAGATCAATGTGAACAATATATACTTTTGGCTACTTTACATCCCAACCAATATCAAACAAGCAAGTTATTGGATGAAAATACCCCAACAAGAGACAAGAATTATTTATTTGAGGAAAAGAGGAAAGATTCTAAGGATTTTATCAACAATCATGTGTACAAGAGAATATGCTTGAAGATAAGACAATGTGATAATTTTCTATGAGATTTTATGGCATGTAAAAGAATTAGATTTGAACTTGGAGAGTTTTCCCAAAATATTATGAATTGAGGACTTTACCACAACCAAAACCTGGACATAATCCAAGTAAAATTCAACTAGATATGATAAACCTAGCAACAATCTCTAAAATGCTTGCAAAGACTTGAAATTTATAAAAGATGCAATAATCAAACAAGGATCCAACAACATAGTGCCATCGATCGAATAGGACTTAATTTACACCCAAAAATCCTAGTTCCAATCAATTTGGTATGGATTTGGTGTACATGGCTATGGGATTACAAGCAAAGTCAAGACATGATCACAACTTGAAATGATTCATCCCAAATCCAAGAAAAGAGAAAGTAGGAATGAGAAGAAAGCCATATCTTGAACAACTGAGAGTTGAACCTTGAGATTACAAGAAAAATCACCCAAGGGAAGCTTGAAAGGAAGTCCCTGTAGAGCTTTTTCTCCCTGCGGTTATGTTCCTTTCTTTGGAGCCAAAAGTGAGTTTTAAAACTCGCGGCTTTGTTATGTTAAATTTCTGCAAATGAACAAACGAGTGAATCCACTTATCGTGAATCCGCTCCGCGTAAAACTTGAAATTATCATTATAAATCTGTGCGGATCAACGAACGGATCCACACTCATGCATCCATCCGTAAATCCTTTTGACTTAAACCCTCTCGGCCATTGAGACTTTTGAGATCGGACAAACGAACGGATTCGCATTCCACATCCGCCCGTTAGTCTGCTCTCCCTATTTTCGCGGAGGAGCCACGAACAGACCCAGAGTACTGACACCCCTCGTGAGTCCACCCAATTTCTTTTAGGATTTTTAGCTTGTTTTGGAGACCTTTGACTACACTTATATGTGATGATTATGTGCCTATACCCTAGATCGGACACCCCGTTGTGTGACCCATTTGTGGGAACCACCTAAGTCTAGTCAATACCTTGAATTGAAAGAGGTTAGGACTTGTACCCGACTGGGCCAGCTAATAAGAACTAGCAGGCATTGGTAACAGTTGTGACTCCTCTCTTACATAAGAGGAGAAGAGTTACCTTTGAGGATGAAGACCTTCGATCCTATGAATTTAAAGACCCGAACCTTATGGATAGAGAAACCTAAACCTATACGGGTAGAGACCCTTAATGCGGTGCGTAGAATCTAAACCTATGGATAGGTACTAGGAAAGGAAAATAATAAGCTGATTTATTTGAGTAAGCCATAAAAGTCACGTGTATTTGAAAGTCATTCATAACACCTCAAGCTAGTGACGACTCTATTTGAACTTTACTTGGTTTATCCAAACCTTGTTTAGACTCATAGAGAAAGTCTTACACCGTGATTTGACTTTCTAAAAAAAAAAAAAGACTTAGTGAACCGTACCTAAGAACTTCTTGTTCTTGTGGATTGACCTAGATGACAGATATGTCCATAGGGATTTGAATGTAATTATTGAATCTATGCCTACATATTGGTGTGATAAATATATATAGATATCCCTTAGAACCTTGGACTTGTGTGACGAGTGATTCTTTGGTACTACAAGTATGACTTACCTCGACCTTGCTGTGAAACTAGCTGGAGCCCTGACCTTGGTTGACCAAACCTTAGGGTAATGAATAATGAATTTAATGACCGGATAGGTTAAATTATGAGACATGCTTGAAGAGTTGACTTGGACCAAAGCTAGTAAAGGTTGTTGGTTCTCGAAAGAGGACTGATGTGGATTCTTCCCTGTGGGATAACTGTGTAGTAGGTTTAAAGGTTGTGAAAGCTAAAACTGAAGGATGTAACAAGACCTTCTCCAACGACAGATATGAATGGGGTAATGGATCACTAAATGCGTTCCCTCCGTACTGGGAGTGAACAATAGGAGATTCCATCAATATTCCAAATCATTCTAAAGTTGGGTTAGGTAATAAGACAACCAGATGTGAAAGCCTTCAGAATGTGAACCCTATGTTGGGACATGGACAGGTTAAATCCTCTAACCCAAGAATGACCAGAGTAGTGAAGGCTAGAATGGTATCACCTGATCTGGAAGATTTAGGGAACTCTGTTCCTTGAAACTTAACTTAGTAGTTGGAACCTTGCTTTCCTAGGGTTATTGTGAACCACACCCCTGTGGTAATGTGACCCTGTAAAGAAAAGAGAATTGTGAAACCGACTTCTTTGTGCCATGTAGGACCTTGCCTCATCTTGACTCGACCTTTGACTTAGTTCAAGATGTGGGTGACTTGGGATGTTGTTATCCAACAGTTCTTATCACTTGAGACCCTAGCTGCCTCAAATTTCGGGGACGAAATTTCTTGTAAGGTGGGGAAGATGTTATACCCGCACCCCAGATCATAATTAATTATTATTTCTTCCCCGTGACGTGTGGTTATCACTGCCACGTGCTGGTGAGCTGTTCTCACTGGTGGTCAAACCCAGTTACAAATTATTGACCATGATACGGGCTTACCATTGACACACCATGGCAATGGAGAAGTAAGTTTTAGCCCTTGGCTTATTTATTTATCTTTTTCCTCGATGCCCTCGAAGTGCGGGTCAAGATTTAGACCGCCCGGGCTATTTTAGTTGAGTTGGGAATATTCTATTTGTGGGTCCCCCTTATTTAAGGGAGCGTGTGATGGGCTTATAATCCCATGGTGGATGGACCCATCCCCAAGTGGGTTCTTTTCTATTTGAAACCTGTGGGCAGGCCCATTTAGTTAAGAGGCCCATTCAACTTGAGGGCCCATTTGACTCTATTTGACCCAAAGATGGGTTAACCCATTCCTGTACCCTAAATAAGACCATGGGTCAACCCATTAAGCCCTCTTGACCCATTTAACTTAAACTACCCATTTGGCCTAATGACCCATTTATCTTGGATCCACCCATTTAACTATTTGACCCATTTAACTTAAAGGACCCAAGCCCATTTTCTATAAATAAGACAAAGGGGGGGGGGAGAAGCATTCATTTTCATTTCTTCTCCCATCTAACCTAAATCGTGGAGGAGAGAAAGAGGAGAGAAAGGAGAAAGAAGAAAGAAGAAAGAAGGAAAGAAGAAAGAAGGAAGGAGAAAAGGAGAAGGAGGAATGGAAAAGCTTGGTTGAAGGCTTGGAATCTCACCTTGTGGAGCCCTCTACGTGGAGCTTTTCTACATTGGGGAAGGTAAGCCATTGAAACCCACATCTCTTCATCTATTTTGAGTTTTGAGGTTTGGGAAATGGGAGAGATTCGACCTAGGGTTCTCTTGGAACCCAAGGAATCGATGGAACCTCTAAACCTAGACTATGGTGGAGTTATTTCACTCCATTACAAGCCCTAAGCCTAAGTAATCTCTTTCCATTTAAGAAATTTAAGGTTTCTACCCTATTATGTCTTAATTTAGGTTCTCTTTGTTTTCCCTCTTAAATCCATGGGATTACATGGACCTAATGAGGTCTTAGAACCCTAATGTACCTAGGAGGAAGCTTTCTTGAAGCCTCCCTACCTTTAAACCCCTTGGAAAATGAATCCCTAGCAAGAAACCCTTCAATTTTCGATTCTGCAGGTATGTGGTTTTACATGTGGTTTCAGACCTGAGAAACCACACCTGCAACCACCCTTGGCAGAGACCTTCCTAAGCCCCTGGTTAGCTAGGACTTACATGTGGTTTTAGACCTGCAAGAAATCACCCTGAAATTACCTTCCCGAGAAGGCCCCTGTGAAGCTCGGATTTACACTCGGTTTCGAGTTTTCGAAACCACATCGCAACCGACCTTGACTAAAAGCGTCCCGAACCTCTGGTTTCCTAGGATTTACACTCGGTTTCAGTTTTCTGAAACCACATCTGCAATCGACCTTGACTAAAACTGTCCTGAACCCCTGGTTTCCTAGGATTTACACTCGGTTTCAGTTTTCTGAAACCACATCTGCAACCGACCTTGACTAAAACTGTCCTGAACCCCTGGTTTCCTAGGATTTACACTCGATTTCAGTTTTCTGAAACCACATCTGCAACCGACCTTGACTAAAACTGTCCTGAACCCCTGGTTTCCTAGGATTTACATGTGGTTGCAGAATTTGGGCATGAAACCACTCCTGCAACCACTTTGTTTCTGAAACCTTATACTTAAGTGATTATGGGAGACCTTTTGGGGATCCTTTCCCTTCGCTCGTTTAACCTTATTTCGCTCTTTGTTTAGGTTAATATATTCATCTTGTGGCTTATTGCTTGATCGAGGCGACAACTGATAATCTTGGTGCTTGGCGTATACGTTGTGAGTGGGTTTGGTTGTTTGGGCTTGATATTATTATTGCATTGTATATTATGTCATCATTATAAATTATTAAGCATGCTTGCGCATATTGCATACTTTTATATATGAATGTTATGATGTTAATTGGAGATGCTTTACTTTGATGGGTCTCGGTGCGGTGGGTGCGGTGCGAACCCCGGATACTATATATATTTATGAAGAAATTAGGTTGAATGTCATGTTGAATCTGTATGCGCCGTGCCGTCGGTAACCGAGCACTAAACCAGATGAAAAGTTGATGCACCGGATTACCTCTCGGGACGATAGGACTTGCATGTAGCTGTGGCTAGGATTTTACACCCTTATGCTACGACCCTTACCAACAGGGGTTTAGGTGTTGGGTAATCAGTACACCGGATTCTGTGGAGGTGGGAGAGGCCAGTCATGGTAGTATTGGTTATCAGGGGTCTGCCACTGAGTGGTCTTGGAGGCTTCGATCGGCGTAGGTCCCACGTGACAATTGAGGTTTCATTGTGGCGATAAGTTAAGTGACCCACAGTGTCTCCCGAGTTGTCACAGTAGCATATACCTTTGACTTAGTTGTGATGTTAGGTGGAAAATTTACTTAACATATGCATGCATCATTGGACTATGTGAATTGTGTGTTTGTGCATCCCCATCCCCTCACTGGCTCAGTGGAGAGCTAACCCCCTCGTGTACACAATTTTTAGATTATGATGCAGATACGGAGGAGTCGGAAGCTGTGTTAGAGGAACATGGCAACGGGTGTCCTTGTGACGATTGCGCCTACGGGCCGTGAGAATTCTAGGGACTTGTTCCCCTTTTGTTTATTTTAGGGCGTAGGCCCATGTATAAACATTTACTGCTATACCCTTGTTGATCATTATTAGATGGAAATGAAAAATGGATTAACTACAGTATTTATCATCTAGGCTTTAATCATCTTGTAACTATTGATTTTATACGCTTTCGCAAAACTATTGATCTTTTGGAATGTAATATTTTCCTTTCCGCACTCTGATATTGTATTGTTTTAATATTGGTTATGACTGTGCGTTGGGACACTGTGTCAGTGATCCTGGCAGCTTAATAGGATGACACGCGTCGTCCTAGTCACCCCTTATAATGTATTGTATCCCTTGTCTGGGATGGGGGCGTGACAGATCATATCAGCCTCACTCCCATCCAGGTTCAGGTTACCCACCTTTGAACTCTGCAGTGGAACCACGGACCCTAATGATCACATCAACTACTTCAATGAGATGATAACCTTATATGGGGGATCGGACGTAGTCTCCTGCCGAGCGTTCCCTGCATCCCTCAAGGGTGCAGCTACATCATAGTTCTCTAGACTACGATCGAGGTCGATAGGTTAGTTCACAGAATTATGCGAGCAGTTCGTCACCCGCTTCCAGAGCAGTGTCAAACTGAAGAAGATCACAGTCAATCTACTGAACGTGGTACAAAACCTTGGGGAGTCCCTCAGGGAGTACGTATCCAGGTTCACCAAGGAGTCCTTAGAGGTCAAAGACTTAGACGACCAGACCCAGCATGCGGCCTTGGCTGGGGGCATTAGAGGCCTGGGCTTGATCAAAGACCTGGCACGCCATAAGACCAAGACCATAAAGGAGCTTCTGGAGCGGTGTAATGAGTTTACCAACATGGCCGAAATACTGCAGGCTAGGAAGAAGGTGATCGAGGCCAAGCCACAAAACAACAAGAAGTCAGCGTCAGATGACTGTAAAGAAAGTAAGAGATCGAGGACTGAACGTCGACAAGAGAAGGGCGACAGCCCATTAGGAAGAACCGACCTCCATCCAGAAAGAAGTGAGAGAGTAAGCAGCCCTGAGTTCACACCTCTGAACACCACCAGGTCTCAGATCCTTATGCAGATCCAGGACCGTGGCCTACTCCGTTGGCCACGACCCATGCTAGTAGGACCTGAGAAGCGTAACCCTAACAAGTACTGCCTCTTCCATAAGGAGAATGGGCATGATATAGAAGACTACTACCAACTAAAGAGGGAGATAGAGCAACCTGTAAGAGCTGGGAGTCTGAACAAGTACATAAAAGGAAGATGTGACGGTCGTTCGGGCCAAGGAGGCCGAGGTCGTGAGCGGGAAAGAGAAGAACCAAGAGGGGAAGAAAGGAGGGTGGACCGAGATAGGGGGAGAGACTGCACAGAAGAGAGGAGAGATGTACCAGAGCCAAGCGGCATCAAGGGAGCCCCCATCCTCACCATACTTAGAGGATCAGGGCAAGAGTCTACCAGAAAGGCCAAAGCCCATGCCAGGTTCGTAGGAGTAGCAGAGAAGCCAAGCATGGTAGCAAAGACTGAGATGGTGATCTCCTTCTTGGATGCAGACCTGGAAGGTGTGAGCTTTCCACATGAGGACGCCTTAGTAGTACAGGTGGAGATAGCTAATCGACCAGTGCATCGGGTGCTGATAGATACAGGGGGGTCTATGGACGTGCTCTCATTGGAAGCCTACCGCCAATTTGGGTTCGAGGATGGCCAACTCAAGCCAGAACCCACCTACCTCCATGGATTCTCGGGTGCCACTGCATCCATCAGAGGCACTATAGAGCTACCCGTCACCTTTGGAGAACACCCTCGACAAGTGACCATCATGGTGAACTTCATGGTTGTCAGGTCCATGGTGTCATTCAACGGCCTCTTAGGGCGACCATCTCTAATAGCCCTTAGAGGAGTCGTATCACCACTCCACTTAGATGAAGTTCCCCACTAACAACGGAGTAGGCGAGGTTCGAGGCGATCAGAAGAAGGCCAGAGAATGCTATGCTGCCTTTGTCAAGAAGAACAATGGTAACACCCGGGGAATGGCACTGCGCATGGAGAACCTGGTCAACGACCAGAGAGATGAACTAACAGAGACAAGAGGAAGGCCGGTGGAGGACCTCATCCCATGGCCACTCAGCAAAGATGACCCTTCCAAGGTCGTACAGGTTGGCTCATTATTGAACGATGAACAGAAAGAAGAACTGGGACACCTCCTCCAAGCCAACATGGATGTCTTCGCGTGGTCGTCCGTCGACATGCCTGGCATACCCAGATCCATAGCAGAGTAACGACTACATGTGGACCCAACCAGGAAGCCCGTCCAACAGAAGCGGTGGAATTTTGAATTTTACCCTCGATCGATAGGCAACCATCAAGGAAGAGGTCGAGAAGTTGAGCAGAACGGGGTTCATCAGAGAAGAGAAGTTCCCTACCTGGCTCGCAAATGTAGTCATGGTATCCAAGCCCAATGGGAAGTGGAGACTGTGCGTCGACTACACCGACTTGAACAAGGCATGCCCAAAGGATAAGTACCCACTACCCAGGATTGATCTGTTGATTGATGCTACACCCGGCTATGAGATGCTGAGCTTCATGGATGCCTATTCCGGATACAACCAGATCTTCATGCATGAGGATGACGAGTCCTACACTGCATTCTGAATTGTCACGGAGAACTACTGCTACCGTGGCATGCTATTCGGACTGAAGAACATAGGGGCCACCTACCAGAGGATGGTCAATAAGATGTTTGAGGAGCAGATCGGGGGTAATATGGAGGTGTACGTGGATGATATGCTTATGAAAAGCGTCCAAGCCCACCAATACCTGTCCGACCTGGAGGAAGCATTCACGGTACTAAGAAGGAACCAGATGAGACTAAACCCTACCAAGTGTGCCTTCAGAGTAACGTTAGGGAAGTTCCTAGGGTTCATGGTCTCAGTACGCAAAATTGAAGCCAACCCATCTAAGATCAAGGCCATCCAAGAGATGGCACCACCTTGGACGGTCAGGAAAGTGCAGAGGTTGAATGGAAGGGTCGCAGCCCTTTCAAGGTTCGTGTCACGATCGGGAGACAAGTGCCTACCGTTCTTCAAGACGTTGAAGAACCTCCAAAGTCCAAAGGACTTTGCATGGACAGAGGTGTGTCAGAAGGCATTTGAGGAATTGAAGGAATACTTGGAGAATCCACCACTGCTTGGGCGACCAAAGCCCAATGAAGAATTGCAGATCTACCTAGCCGCCACCCCAATCGCAGTAAGCGCCGTACTATTGAGGGAAGAGGGTAAGATACAGAGACCCATCTATTATGTCAGTCATGTCCTGATCGACGTAGAGACCAGGTACTCAAGGATTGAGAAGGTAGTCTACATGCTGGTGATCGTAGCTAGGAAGCTACGACCATACTTCCAAGCCCATACAATCATGGTCCTCACCGACCTACCATTGAAGAAGGTATTCCACAAGCCAGACGTCTCCGGATGATTGATAGCTTGGGAGGTAGAGTTGAGTGAACATGACATCAGGTTCCAACCACGGATGGCCATCAAGGGCCAAGCTTTGGCAGACTTCATCGCCGAATGCACCCTATCTGAGATCGAGCCAGAAGTAGAAGAACCAGAGGAACATGATCAAGGATCGTGGGAGATGTTCGTGGATGGTTCGAGTAATGCAGCAGGAAGTGGGGCTGGCTTCATACTCACCAGCCCTGAAGGATTCCGAATCTAGTATGCTCTCCGATTCACCTTCTCAGCATCCTTAATGAAGCAGAGTACAAAGCATTGCTCGCTGGACTTCGAGTAGCCAAGGCCATCTAAGTCACGCATCTTTCCATCCGGAGTGACTCCCAGCTTGTAGTGAACCAGGTGAATGGAGAGTATGAGGCAAAGGTCGAGCGAATGGCGTCATACCTTGCAAGTGCTCTAGCATTGATCGGGGAGTTTATGAAGTTTGAGATGGTTCGGGTCCCCTGGATCTAGAATACCACTGTCGACGCCCTGTCTAGGCTAGCCAATGATGAGCTCCATAATCTAGCCAGTGCCGTCTACGCTGAAATACTGCATGAGCCAACATATCAGGAAAAGCAAGTTAATGAGATTGAGGATGGGCCTAGCTGGATGGACCCTATACTCAACTACCTGCAGAATGACATCCTACCAGAAGACAAGGTCGAGGCAAAGAAGATAAGGATGAGAGCTACAAAGTACACCATCCTGGATGACGTACTATACAAGAGGGGGATCACAACACCACTACTCTGGGGCCTTGGACCCAAGGGAGCCAAGTACGTCCTGGTAGAGGTCCATGAAGGGATATGTGGAAGCCACATGGGAGGCCGAGCCTTAGCCTACAAAATCCTCCGCCAGGGACTCTACTGGCCAAGGATGTAAGAAGAGGCAATACAGTATGCCAAGACTTGCGAGCAATATCAATTGTTCACCCCAGTACCCCATCTACCCGCTACCAAATTGACATCGATCATCAACACCATTCCCTTTGCCATATGGGGGGTGGACATCCTAGACGATTTCACAGCTGCATCAGGGAACCACAAATACTTGGTGGTCGCCATAGACTACTTCACCAAATGGGTCGAGGCAAAGCCATTGGCCAAAATCACAGAGAATGAAATGGAGAAGTTCGTCCGTGACGACGTCATCTACAGGTTCGGGGTTCCAAGGATACTAGTCTCAAACAATGGGAAGCAGTTCAACAACCCCAAGTTCAGAGCCTTCTGCCAAAGCTACAACATTGACTATCGGCCTGTCTCAGTAGCCTACCCACAAGCCAATGGTCAGGTAGAAGTGACAAACAGAACTTTGTTAGATGGAATCAAGAAGAGGCTAGAAGGAGCCAAAGGGAAGTGGGTCGAGGAACTACCAAGTGTCCTGTGGACATATCGAACCACAGTATGGACGCCCACAGGAGAAAGCCCATTCCGCCTAGCGTATGGCACAGAGGCACTAGCACCAGTAGAGGTCCTCGCCATGTCCCATAGGGTATTGCACTTCAACGAGCGCACATACAAAGATAGACTGCGAGTAAACCTGGACTTCATAGATGAGGTCTGTGAGAAGGCACTCCTAAGGAACGTGGCATTTCAGCAGCGAACTGCCAAGTACTATAACGCCAGAGTAAGAGAAAGGCTATTCCACCAGGGAGACCTAGTCCTAACAAGGGCAAGTGCATCACAACCATGGAAGGAAGGGAAGTTGTCTGCCAACTGGGAAGGACCGTACATAGTTTTCAAGCAGATACGTTCAGGGACCTACCGCTTGAAAACTCCGAGGGGTAAGAAGTAGACCTTACCTGGAACTCAGAGCACTTGAAGAAGTACTACCAATAAGAGTAGTAGCAGCAATACTGCCAGTAATAGCAACAGTGTCACCAGTAGTAGTAGTAGTAGTAGTAGCAGTAGCAGTAGCAGTAGCGTAGTCAGATGTCAGCCAGGGTACAGTGCATTACAATTTTCAAGGATAATTTAAAATTTTATTTGAAGTAAATAGCTGATTTTGGGTACACTCGTCTACACCTACCCATCGATCAGATCACCTCCACCACACTAAGGTCTGTAGACCACCAAGGCGCAATGCCATCAACTCATCAAGGTCCATTGACCACCAAGGCGCAATGCCATCAACTCATCAAGGTCCATTGATCACCAAGGCGCAATGCCATCAAGGTCCGTTGACCACCAAGGCGCAATGCCACCAAGGTCCGCTGACCACCAAGGCGCAATGCCACCAAGGTCCGTTAACCACCAAGGCGCAATGCCACCAGGGTTCGTTGACCACCAAGGCGCAATGCCACCAAGGTCCGTAGACCACCAAGGCGCAATGCCACCAGGGTTCGTAGACCACCAAGGCACAATGCCACCAAGGTCCGCTGACCACCAAGGTCCATAGACCACCAAGGCACAATGCCACCAAGGTCCGTTGACCACCAAGGTGCAATGCCACCAGGGTCCTTTAACCACCAAGGCACAATGCCACCAAGGACCGTTGACCACCAAGGCGCGATGCCACCAAGGTCCGCTGACCACCAAGGTCCGTAGACCACCAAGGCGTAATGCCACCAAGGTCTGTAGACCACCAAGGTCCATAGACCACTAAGGTCCGTAGACCACCAAGACATAAGGCCGTCGAGGTCCCTAGATCACCAAGGCACGATGCCACCAAGGTCCGCAGACCACTGAGGCACAATGCCACTAAGGTCCACGGACCACCAGCGTCCACAGACCACCAAAGTTTGAGAACTATCAAGGCTCAAGGCCACCAAGGTTGAACGACTACCAAGGCCTATTGGCCATATACGAGTGACGAAGAGCAATACACAAAGGAGCGCAGATCCAACCACAGAAATCGAGAAAGAAGCCTACAAGAGAAGGAAAACTCATAATGGCAGACCTCATCCACTCAGTGGGAGAAGGCATGATTGACCCCCCAGGGGCGTGAAGCACAATCTCAGAAGGTATGTGGTACAATCGATGAAAAGACACCAAGATCGATACTGTCAAGAGGCTTGAGAACCGTCCCATCCTACTATTAGGATCCTTAACCGGGGGTGCCACCCCAGCATCATCTCTAGGAGGACTACCATCTGGGCCAGGAATATCAATGGCATCCTCCCTGTCACTAGAAGTAGGTCTGGGAGGAAGCAATGGGGGGAGGGTATCTACAGAAGAAGACGACCTTGAAGAGGGCCCATCCGTAGACCCAACTACAATAGTGGCAGAGTCACTAGACGTCATGGACAATGGCAAGGAAGGCTACTTACTTGAGTAGTAGTCCCCCAACGTCAAGCCACCAACCCAGGAGAGTGGAAAGCGAGCTGCAATAACCAACAAGAGAACCCAGGAGGAAAGGTACCAAAAAAATAAAAAAATTAAATAAATGCCACGGCGAAGGGCCATAGATGATAGGCCATGGACAGGGGCGAGGCTCGAGGTTCGAGGTCAAGGTCTGAGGATGAGGTTCGAGGTTTGAGGTCGAGGTTCGAGATCCGAGGTCGAAGTTCGTGAGGGGTTCGAGGACAAGGTTCGAGTAAAGATGTATCTATGGCCAAAGAATAATTCGACTCAATACAAAAAACAAAAAAGAGAGAAAGAAAGAGAAGACGGGTGCGGATCATTGAACGAGGGTCAAGGGCACCGATCGAATGAGAGGTCACGGGCACTGATCGTTGAATGAGAGGCCATGGGTGCGGATCATCAAACGAGGGTCACGGGCGCTGATCGTCGAACAGAAGGCCACGGGCGCCGATCGAACGAGGCCACAGGTGTTGATCGTTGAACGAGAGGCCATGGGCCCGGATCATCAAAAGAGGGTCACGGACGCTGATTGTCGAATGAGGGACATGGGAGTTGATCATCGAATGGAAAGCCATGGGCGCCGATCGGATGGAAGGCCAAGGGCGCCGATCGAATGAGGGTCACGGGTGCCGAATCCAACAAGAGGTCGTGGGCGTCAGAACGATGGTCACAAGCACCAATCGGGGGCGTCGCCCAGGCACAAATCGAATGGACGTGGATCAAGCCGAATGAAGCCAATGGGCGGGAATCGAATCAGCAAACGGGCGTCAATTGATGGACGGCGCTCAAGCGCGGATCGGAGGAAATGTCGCCAGGAGTGGATCGAGAGCACTAAGGCACAGACCCAGGGCGTGGCTCCCACCAAGGATGCGGACATGAGGACAGAGCTCAAGTCATAAACCAAAGACCAGGCACAAGAGAACCCCACAGGTACAACATGAGGACATAACCAAGAGAGCACATGGCTAGCTCACAAAGCAAGCCAACCCCAAGGCCAAAGCCAATAGTAGACCACACTAGTCTTTGCCACCTAAAGCCAAACACTTGGGGGGCACCACGAAGCTACTACCAAGTGCAAGGAAGGGAGATGATCCCAAGAAAGAAAAGTAAAAAGTAAAAAGCAAGAGTGAGAAATGAAAAAGTGAAAAAGGAAGGAAGAAGAAAGAGAGATATACTATAAGAAAAAAAAAAAAAAAACAAAAAGACAAGAAGGTGTGAAAGGATAGGTTTGAACCCACAACCTCTCCCACTACACCCAATGATTTGTAGGCACATCCTCCAACAAAGAAGAATCCGCAACCAACCCCCTGTGAGGGTAAAAAGATAGAATCTACTCTCTTGGACATTCTGACCCAAGAGAGTGGGGGGCAAATGATGAACCCCAATATACACAGACCAATCAGAAGATGCCATGCGTCCCAGCGTAAGGAGATGGGTCACGCCAGGACCAGAGGAGAGCCAAGCACAAACACGGACCACTCCAGGCGCGAACTAGATCGAATGAGAGGCCACGGGAGCAGATAGAACGAGAGGCCACGGGAGCGGATCAAACGAGAGGCCATGGGCGCCAATTGAACGGGCATCAATCAGGCATGAATCCCCCGGGCGTCGATCGAACAGGCATTGATGGACGCAGATCACCCTCGAACGAGCAAGCATAGGTGAACGAGGACTCTAGGTTGTAGACCACCGCCTGTATAGTCCTAGATATACGCAAACACCAGACATCCTATCTACAACACCTCAACATCTATCTATCGAAGACCCCAACTCTATCGGGACATCACCTCCCATAGAGGGATAACCACTCATGAAAGAACCCTGCTACCCAGGGACTCTATCAGCTACGAGGACTACTCACCATCACCTGGACTCTCCACACCGCCATACTCTACTATAAAAAGGAAGGTATTCTACTCCATCGACCATCTTGAATTCTAATATACATCTGTTTGCTCAGAGAGATCTAACTTAGGCATCGGAGAGTCCTAGGCCGGAACCACACCAGTTCTCCTTTGTCACCCAAGTCCTTTTGCAGGTAACGACACTCGAAGGGACCACCGGATGATTTCTTGACACAACAAGATGTCACCAACAAATAGACCTTGGTCAAAAGTACCCTCTGAAAAATCTATGGAAATATGGGCTGCACTTTGGTCTTCAAAACTTGGTTCAAGATGGGACTGGATCTGGCCCACAAAGATCTAGCTCTCTTGATCTTGACCTTGGATTGGTGTCTTTCATCTTTCAAGCTCAAATTCTCCAATTTTAGTCAAAATAAATCTAATACCTGAAAACACAGAAAAATAACCCGAGTAGCACTGTTTTAATAATTAAAATACAATAAATTCACATATAAATATGTTCATCAAATACCCCCATACTTAAAGTTTGCTAGTCCTCGAGCAAACAAAAAGAAAACTAACTTAATGAAAACAAAGAGAAATGAAAAGAAAACCCTAACTCACTTTCGTTCGAATCACGGTTGCACTTAGCATGTGTAACAAGCCTTTCAAACCCCTAGGTTACCCTAGTGGACGAGTTGTGTCTTGTGAGTGTTTGCAGTGAATGTACACACAAAATTCAAACCATGAATTAGTTGTAATCCAGATAAGGGCAAAGGAAAAGTCCACCTCCACTCAAAATTGGAAAAAGAAAAGCGAAGATAAAAACTCATGAGATTGAGATTCCTAAGGGACCCCCATACTTGAACTTTATTATCCGCTCCAATCCATGGAACTGACACACATCTAAATTAAGGGATCTCCTCATATTTTTCACACTATCAACCCTAGAGATTAAATCAAAGTATGCCCTCAAGGATACAAAAGAATAAGTTTGGAGCTTAAACAGAGAACTGAGACACAGGCACAAATTCAAATGTTCTTCTTCTTTTTTTCTTTAGAGTTGAACTCAGTTATCCCTCCACTGCAATTGGCTTGAATGACATGCAGGGCTTGCACCAGACACCCAAGTTACTAAGCAATGTCAGAACTCTCTTGTTACATATATCTATGACTCAGACATTGATGCAGTATGAGTTCAAACTTCAATCACTTTCTTCATGACTCTTTCTTCATGACTGAAAGGTGTTTTGAGCCTAGGAACCTCGCTTCATGAGGCCGAGCACCCAGTCTAATACAACCAATAAACAAAATTTTTTTTATTATTTCTTTTCTTTTTTTCTTTTTTTTTTGAACTTCTTTCAAGAATAATAACACTTTAATCTCAAATCTCTATCTCAGCTCCTAACTAAAACTCAAGTACACAAGAAAAACTCATACGATTGACTTTTTCAGAAAAAACAGTGCTATGCTTCTGATTTGGCCCCTACCTTGATATATATATATATATATATATATATATATATATCAAATCCACATCTTGAACCCAAAGCTTTATTACTTCAAAACATAGGTTACCAAAGTCATCTCTCTCAATAAAAAATAAAAAGAAAATAAAAACATTCCAAAAAATTTTAAGATGGCTATAAACTCAGCTACGCCTAAGTCAGGATCACAACACAATTCAGCACAAGAACCTATCTCCCCCCCATACTAAAACTATGCAGTGTCTGCAATGCATGAAAGAAAGTAAAAACAAGGACAAAATGGGGGGGGGGGGAGTTTACCATATATGATCATGGTGGCTTAAAATAAGGAGGTGCATGGAAATCCACGTCCTCATAAGAATGTGGTGGCATGAGAGAGGGATTAAGAGATGTGCTGGAGATTGTAGAGTTTGTATCCTTACCTAGATCAAATATTACAGTGCCCCCACTGTGTTGTTGGGACAACACCTCTTGTTTCTTATCAGGAGGTTCCACTGGTGGTAGCTTAGGAAGAGAAGTAGACAGATTACCACCTGGCTCAAAAGGTGGTGGCTTAGTCCATAATTTAGAAGGCACTCCGCCATACCTGGATTGATGCAAGTCCTCCAGACATTGACTAATACCTGTGTTAAGAGCAGTTGCAACCAAATCAGGTGGTTGAAAAATTAGATGCATGTCTTCATCTAATTATGGTTGTTTTCCAATCTAGAGACATTATAATCACGAGATGCATTCCCGAAAGACAGCCTCATAAGACCATTCCTACAATTGATCAAAGCATTGCTACTAGCTAAGAAAGGTCTACCAAGGATAATCAGGATTTGGCCTTTGATATTGGTTGCCGGTTGGGTATCTAGGACTATGAAATCCACGGAAAAAATAAATTCCCCAACCTTTAATAACACATCCTCAATTACTCCCTTGGGAGTCTTGACCGATCTATCTGCCAATTGTAATGTGATAGATGTTGGCTTAAGTCTCCTAACCCTAATTGTTGGTATACTGAATATAACAATAAATTGACACTAGCTCCTAGATCAAGAAGGGCATGGTCAATCTTTGTGTTACCAATCATACATGAGATAGTTGGGCAACCAGGACCCTTATACTTAGCCACTGTCTGTTGCAACAGAACTGAGCTCACATTGGCAGTTAGAAAGGCTTTCTTAGGTACATTGGTTTTCTTTTTCTGAGTACACAAGTCCTTGAGGACTTTTGCATAGGTAGGTACCTGGGAAATTGCATCCAACAAAGGAATGTTGACCTGCACATTCTTGAAGATATTTAGGATTTTATCTATGGAAGTAGTTTTCTTGTTATTCACCAATCTCTTTGGGAATGGAGCAGTAGGCACATAGACTCGCTCAGGCTGCTCATCAGTAATGGTTTTAGGTTCCTCAGATGAACCTAGCAGAGGAGATGGAGTACTGACTTTAACACAAGGGTCCTTGGGATTTTCAAGTGATATAGGAACAGCATCCCGTGTGTACTCACAGCCACTCCTTAATGCGTAGATATCATTACAGTGATTGGAGGGCTCTCCATGTTGTGAATTCCTTTAAATTGAATTCAACGAATTAAGTTGTCCTTGCTGAGGCAAATTCAAGTTCTTGGGATTCGGATCAGGTTAACTTGGCATCTTCCCTTTTTTTCGTTCATGTAAAGCCTTAGCTAGTTGGGAGATTTGCTTCTCCATATTATGTTGATTTGTCATGAAGGTACTTATGAGAAGTTCCATACTTTTCTCTAAAGGACTGATCCTAGCCAACTCACCTACTTTTGGAAACCCAGGGGGTTGCAAATTTGGAATTGGGGGTGGTGGTCTAACAAAGTTAGAAGGGGGGTTGGACCTTTGGGGAACAAACTGACCTTGACATTGAAAATTGGAGGGTCCGACTTGGTTATTCCCTTGGTTCCAGAAAAAGTTTAGATGATTCTTCCATCCAAGATTGTAAGTGTTACTATATGGATTGTTTGGGTATACTGCACTTACATTCTTATTGTCATTGCTCAACCCAGAAAGATTGGGGTATTCCTCCATAACATGGGTAGGAGCTTGGCAGTAATTGCACATAGGGACACTCTGGTTTATCTGATGTACTGGAGTTGGTCCCTTGAAAACTATAGCTTCTAGTCTTTTAAGGAGACTATCTAATTGGGCTTCTTTCGCTACAAAACTGTCAGCAAAGAATCCTTTGGCAGTTATGGCTCTTTCACTCTCTTGAGTTGACTCCCACTCACGAGTCTTTTCGGCCAGATTGAACAAAAAGGTCCATTGTCTTCCGTAAAAGATGTGAATCATGTTGGGCACATAGATTCCAACATTTGGTTGGTGTGGTAATCAATGCCCTCATAAATGATCTGGCACAAATGCCATTGGTCAAGGTCATGGTGAGGGCACTCTTGGAAAAGATCTATGAATCTTTCCATGAACTTGGAAAAGGATTCACTGGGTTTTTGCCTAAACTGTAGGATATTATTCCTAATTTTGTTGGTCTTATACATTGGGAAGAATTTCTTCAAAAATTCAACGGTGAATTCCACCCATGTGGTGATAGAATTAGTGGGCAACCCATACAACCATTTCTTCGCTCCATCTTTGAGCGTTTCATAGCATCATCAGTAAGTTGCTGCATCTTGATGAGAGCACACACTTCCTCAAATTCCCTAAGGAAGAGGTAGGCATCCTCAGAAGGTAGTCCATAGAAATGGGGTAACATGGGGATGAACTAAGATTTGAGTTCAAAGTTATTCCCCGTGGCAGCTGGCAAACGTATGCATGAAGGTTGTGCCGCCCGGGCAGGATAAAACCTATCCCTAAGAGTCTTAGCCATGATTGGTAATTCTATTTGTTGTAAACAGTTTTTAGAGTTACGAGTCCAACCAACCATACACAGTCTGCAATACCAAACAAAAATAAAAGAAACAAGATGGCAGCAATATTAGAAGCAATAACAAAATTAAAAGAAACAAGAGAACAGTAATATCAATTCTTTCTTTTTCCTCTAAATTCGATGTGAATTGCTGGATTCATTCTGAATCGGGGTCAATACAAAACCTCCTGATGATCAATGGTTTGTAGATCAGTCATACCTAGGACCACCTTAGGAAACAATCTCGTTACTGCCGTAGCTATTGGTCATTATTCCCTTTGGTGATTAGGTAGCCAGCATCCCTCATCACCACATCATGATCAAGATTGGACCGTTGATTGTACTTCCCCAACAAAACAAATCGGAGGTGCAAAGAAAGAAGTTCACGATCCACAAATATAGATGAGATAAGAAAACTAGCTCAAAATGAACCAAGATCTAACAATAAAAAAAATTTAAAATAAGCAACTAAACTAACAATGCAAAGAATTTCACTTTTTTTTTTTGGGTTTTTTTTTTTTTTGGAATTAATAAAAGTAAATGAAAAATATTTCGAATCAATTGAAAGTGAAAACTAAACAAACGTCGTCCTCCCCGACAACGGTGCCAAAAACTTGTTTGATAAGAAAAATAACCGCAAGCGCACAGTATCAACTTTAGCTACGGGTCAAACTCAGGGAGGTCGGGTTGGTTAAATCTTTACTCTCAATATAGGCAAAGTACAATGAGACTTGAGCAGTGTCTCTAACCACTAACTAAAGACAAGATAATGAAAGTAATAAAAGATACTAACAATGAAATCAACTAACAGGTAATGAAAGTAAATCTAACTACGATGAAGAAAAATTTAGATTTGGAAAAGACAACTAAGGGAAAAGAATCCACCATGAGATAGGTAAAATCAATGCTCAACATCACCATTCCAATGCATGCTAATGAACTAGGTCAATAGGGTATAAGGGCCAATGGGTTGTCCTAGCCTATGAATTAATGCACTAAACTAGCATAGAACAATAATGATCATATGAGGATCTACATGAGTTTCATTGACAAACATGCATATGGGCTCTAATGTTGACATACATAATGTGGATCTAAAGAAATCGACAAGTATGTATATGGACACTTAGGGGGCTGACATGCATCATGTGAATGAATCAAAAGCACATAAATTCCATCATAAAATTCTAATCAAATAAAGCACAAAAGCAATGTAGAACACCAACCCTTCCTTCTCTCATGGCTTCATCCTACCCTAAGTTGAGGCATTTAGTTGGCCATGAAGAAAACACAAGAAGGAGATAGGATTGATGGAAGCAACATAGAAAATAAATGCAGAAAAACAAAATTAAGACAAGAACTTCCTTGATGTGAAGAGGTTTAGAGGATGAAGAAGAAAAAAATCTAGCTTTGCTTGCAACTTGAAAAATCCAACTTAAAGCTTGAATGAAATTACGACTTGAATTGAAAGTAAACTAGCCTAAGAATTAAATCAACTATAAATAAAAAATTACATCATTGAACTGAAATTAAATCCATGAAAATAAATGCTGAAAATAAACAAAAAGCCAAGAAATTAAAAAACAAGGAAAAAGCCTAAAGGAGAGACTAGGAAGAAGAGAGGAGAAGAGAATAGAAGAATCGAATAATGAATAATGAAATATAGAATGAGAGGGCTGACCCTTTTATAGAACATGGGGGCCAAAAACGTTGGAGGGAGGAGGTGAGGTGGCATGAGATAAAAAAAGGAAAAGAAAGAAGGAAGAGAAAATCCAAAAAAGGAAATATCTCCCCCCCTCCATGTTTTCTTCCTTTATTGTTTTTTATTGTTTTTTATTTTTTTAAAGCAAGAGAGATGGGAGAGAAAGAAAACTTGGGAGGGAGGAGAGATTTTAGGAAAGGGATTTGCGAAAAGGGGAGAGAAAATATGAAAGAAAGAGAGACAGAGAGAGAGATTCCAAAATATCTTCCCATGATTCGGTTGTTAGCTTTAACTTGGGCTTCACTCCAAAATTTTGGAATTTTAGATGTCACCAACTAATAGACTTTGGTAAAAAATACCCTCTGAAAAATCGATGGAAATATGGGCTGCACTTTGCTCTTCAAAACTTGGTTTGAGATGGGGCTGATTCTGGCCCACAAAGGTCTAGCTCTCTTGATCTTGGCCTTGGATTGGTGTCTTTCATCTTTTTAAACTTGAATTCTCCAATTTTAGCCAAAATAAATTTAATACATGAAAATATAGAAAAATAACCTGAGTAGCACTGTGCTAATAATTAAAATACAATAAATAAAGGCAATGAATTCACATATAAATATACTCATCATTTACCAAACAAAAAAAGGGAGGGAGGGGGCAAAGTTTTATGGGCATTGATCATCGTATAGTTCCTTCATAGTTTACCCAAAAAAAGGGGGGGACGGGGGCAAAGTCTTATGGGCGTTCATTGTTGTACAGTTCCTTCATGTGGCATGAAGGAAAGCTTTCCCCTTAATGTTATGATAATGTACATCTGCGCAAGTAGTAATTGAATCCTTGTAAACAGACCTAGTGTGCTTATTAATATTCAATTACATGCTGTAAATCGAACATGGGCCAGGCCCGGTCCAAGCCACCCAAAAGGGGCAGGCCAGACCCAATCCACTTTGCATGGAGAGAACCAGCCACTTGGGTCACTTTCCCCCTCTTTGGTCGATTTCCAGTGGGAGTCTAAATAGGGACAGGGGTCTTAGGGTTTTGGCTTTAAATAGAAAGCCTATAACCCTAAGATAAAATCATCTGAGAAACCAAATTCTCCCTCTCTCCAGTGTTTTGTATTCTCTATGGGATTCCATCTCTTCCCAGGGATTTGTGGTGTGGAGTTCTCTATAGAGAAGCCTATCATGATCGTGGAGATTCACTCGTGTGCTCGTAACCAAAAGCTTGGCTTTTGATCCTTCTTCTGCAGTGTTTCCGTACACATTTAGGTATCATCCAAATCCGAGTTTATTTAGATCTGGTTTATGTGATCTAACAATGGTATCAGAGCTATTGGTTTATGATTCGCTTTTGACTTAAGAAGAGAAATTATTTTTTTTTTATGAGGTTTCTTGAGATCTGCAACCAGCGACGGTGCACGTTGCCATGTAGTGCGTGTGCACCGCAGCTGGCTGCCGACCCTGCTGGCCTTTTTTCCTGTGCACGACTGCATTCTGTTGCTGCACTCGCGTGATTATCAGTGCTCGTGGCCTGCACTTTTTTTTCCTCTAGCACGACTAGTGGCCTGGATGCCAAAGCACTACTATTTATTACACTTTGAATATGCAGGTTGTTTTGGTTTAAATAAAAAATAAAAAAAGCAAAAAGTTTTCTCAATCATTGACTTGATTGAAAAATTGAAAACGATTTTGCAGTTTTTATTTTTTTTGGGTGCATAAGCACCAATACCCACTAGGTGCGTGCGTGGTTAACCGACAAGGGCAGGCCAGGTGTTTAGGTTGGTAGAAGCTAAGGGCTGCTGCCCGGTTAGCTTCTGCCCGTGCCTGTGCCGTGCAAGATGCACTGGTAGATCCGTAACTACCAAAAAAAAAAGGGGGCAGATTCAAGTTTTTTTTTAAAAGGATTTGATTTTAGGGATTTTTGGGAAGGAGATGGGTGAAGTGGGAATCCCTTCACCCACACCTTTTATTTTTCTCTATTGGGCTATAATTGTGTTAGTATGCCTAATTTTTTTTTAATTGCCCTTGAGTGTTTTATTTTTACTTTAATGTGTTTGTAAATTTCAATTGGCAATTTTACCATCCTGTGGCGGCATTGACTTTGTTTGACTCGCACCATATGGGTAAGAGGTCAAACCCTATCCCATGCAACCTATGTTTGTTTTGTATTCTATGAGATGGAATAGTGGTACTTGTATAAGGGATATGTTTTCGGATGTATGTACCTGGATATGATACAAAGTGCGGTACTCCCTAGTAGTGATGGAGTAGGATTTTTGAATGTAAAGAGTTGGTTGTAATTTTATTTTTAATTTTTGAGAAACCATGTAAAGGGAGGCTACTGCACTGTGTATCATGACTTTGTATCGACTCGACATATCACTTCAAGTACCAATCTGGGTCTCTTGTGTGAGTCCCTTGTGCACCCGATGTATGGCGCATTAAATTGTGGTTTAGAGATGCCCTTTCCTCCTATTTTGTTCGAAATCAATTAAAATTATACGTTTCCAAACCCACACATTGTGAAATTTGATTATGAGCCTAACGAAATTTTTGGTCTCACCGTATGGAAGAGGGAACCATTAATTTCAATTAGGATTTCTTGAACAAATTATTTTATGGATGTAAATTAAATGTCCTCCCTTGCACATTGTAGTGATGGCCACTAAGAATGTTGTTGTTGACCTTAACCAAGGCAACAAGTTGGATGGAACCAACTATGACATGTGGCATCGTAAGATGAAGTTCTTACTTAATGAACAAGATTATCTTAAACACCTGACCACTGAAATGGCTAAACCCGATGAGGGTACTACCGCCCGTCACCGTCAAGAAAAGGAAGTCTATGAGGCTTGGTCAAAAGAGACCATAGTACTCACTTTATTATGTTAAGCTTGATGCACGGTGATCTCATTGGCCAGTGTGAAAACTGCAAAAACTGCTAAGTCCATGTGAGATCAGGTTATGTTAGAATGTGGTGGTATATCAACTACAAGGATGTGAGCTATGACCTTGAAGTTTGAGATGTACAGTAAGGACCCCAAGCACAACATGGTTGAACGCCTTAGGATTGTGAAAGACATAATACGAAAGTTAGATGATGCTGGGGTACACCTTATCGATAAGCAGAAAGTTCAAGCCGTCATTAGGATGTTACCTGATTCCTAGGTCGAAATGAAAGTGGTACTCACACATAACAACAGTGTCAAAACTTTCAATAACATTGCCGCTCATGTGGAGCTAGAGGCAGAGCGCCTAGAGGTGACCCAATCACATGCCCTTGTCGTCCAAGCGGGATAGTGCCAGACTTCTGGGTCTAAACGTAAGAGACAAAGAAACATGGAGAATCAGGGATAGGCTCAAAATGCTGCACCAAGTGGAGGAAAACCCACCAAGCACAAACATGGCAAGCAAGGTGGAAAAAAAGATATTACCAACGTCAAGTGCTATTACTGCTAGAAGATGGGACACTTCGATCGTGATTGCATTGAAGTGAAGAAGGTATCATTTTTATCCCTCTCTCCCTATACTTTTGTCTGTACACATGTTTTGGTTGCCCATACCCGATCTGACTGGGTTGTGGATATAGGAGCAACAAGACACATAGCGTGTGATCGAGGGGGGTTTGTAGATTATTGAGAGATTTTGGATGGCGCACAGAATATCTACATGGGAAATGGCATGAGTGAAGTAGTTCAAGGAGTTGGTACCTATCAGCTCACCTTACGCACTGGGCGCATCTTGCTTCTTCATGATGTGCTATACGCATTGAAGATCCAACATAATCTACTTTTTATTACTATACTTTTGACTTTAGGTTATTCATTTGTTTTTTATGGTAACACTTTTGAGATAATTCTGGATGGTAGTTCTTCTATATAATACAAATTTGATAATGGTTTTATTAAATTAGACTTATTAACTCCTGTGGTTGCTTCTTCATCTTTTGTAATTAATATTGATGTTTATTCAGAATCAATTGCATGGCATGCTAGACTAGGACACATACGTCGAGATAGGATGGGACGGTTAGCTAGAGAAGGCCTTCTTGGCCAACTCATTAAAATCAACCTACCAACATGTGAGTCATGTTTAGCTGGTAAGGCCCACCGGAAGCCTTTTGGAAAGCCAATCCAGGCAACCCAGACCCTAGAGCTTGTCCATTCGGACATCTGCAGACCAATGAATGTGAAGGCACGCCATGGTGCTTCTTATTTCCTTACATTCATGGATGACTATTCGTGATATGGTTATGTCTTTTTGATCGCTCACTGCTACGAAGCATTAGATTGCTTCAAACGGTTCGTAGCAGAGGTTGAGAATCAATAAGGCAACAGCTTAAAAATTGTATGTACTGATCGAGGACGCGAATATATGTCAAATCAATTCAAAGCACTATGTGAGGAAAAAGGAATTACCAGATAATTAACTATTCCTTATACTCCGCAGCAAAATGGTGTATCAGAGCGAAGGAATTGGACACTTTTAGATATGATTAGATCGATGATGGCGCAGGCCAATCTCCCAATATCTTTTTGGGGGATGCTCTATTAACCGCTGCCTACATCCTTAACCGTGTGTCCTTATATACAGTAAGTTCCTTCCACTCCTTATGAATTGTGGAAAGGCGTAAAACCCACTTTGGGGCATATGCGACTATAGGGATGTGCGGATTCATAGTACCTCCCATAGGTTTGGGAAATTTGGCCCTAGAGTTAAAAAGAGTATCTTTATAAAATATTCTGATAGCTCAAAAGGCTATGTAATGTACGGTGGACATTAAGACGGAGGAATGACCGAGACTAAGTCTCGCGATGTTGATTTTCTTAAGATCGATTTCCCTAGTATTAGTGATGCTAGCAGAGATCTTGATCACTTTAAGATAGAGACTGATAAAAATGTTTCACCTACTATTGGCGAGGGTGAGGAATTAATAACTCACCATGAGATCGCCAGAGAGAGTGAGAGTGATCATCAGCCCAGTGGAAATGCGGCACTTAGTGAAAGCGTAAAACCCAAAAGTTAAGATCCCTTTGCACGTTGGAACGTACGTGGACATGTTCTCCATCATCATTTTGAGATTGAAGGGGATGCCCTTGTTTGTGTTCCAAGGGATGAGGACGAGCCAACCTCAATAAGTGAGGCACTCTCCTCTCCAGCTCAGGAACTGTGGCAAGCTGCTACGGAAGATGAGTTGAGTTCTATGAGTGAAAACCAAGTCTAGGAGTTAGTTGACCTTTCGCCTGGATGCAAAGTCGTCAGGAACAAATGGGTCTCGAAGGTCAAGTGAAAGGTAGATGGTTCAATTGATAAGTATAAAGCACATCTTGTGGCGAAGGAATATACCCAAAGAGAGGGTGTAGACTATGATGAGACGTTCTCCCCAGTGGTGCAAATGCCCTCTATACGCCTCATTCTAGCCATTATCGCAAAGTTGGATTTAGGACTCTACCAAATGGACATTAAAACTGCTTTTCTCAATGGAGAATTAGACGAGGAGATCTTTATGGCTCAACCCTTGGGTTTTGAGAAGGAGGGACAAGAGCGCAAAGTATGTCATCTAAAACGTTCCATCTATGGCCTTACGCAATCATCCAAGTAGTGGTACATTAGATTTTATCATGCCATTATCTCTATAGGTTTTGATATAATTGAAGAGGACCACTGCGTGTATGTTAAACGGTCTAAGGTAGGATTCCTTATCCTATCCTTATATGTTGATGACATCTTATTGGCTGAAAACAACATTGAATTGATTGTCGCCACTAAAGAGTGGTTGTCCTCTACTTTTGACATGAAGGACATAGGTGAGGCCAACTTTGTGTTGAACATGAAGATTGTGAGGGACCGCATTAGGAGACTTCTTAGTTTGTCTTAAGAGACTTACATAAAGAAAGTCCTGGAGCAATTCCATATGAACAACTTGAAACCGATAGACACTCCAATGGATAAGGCATACATTTTGAGCCTAGACCAGTGCCTTAAGACTGATGAAGAGAGAAATCAAATGTCCAAAATACCCTATGCGGCAGCAGTAGGTAGTCTGATGTGCACGTGTCTAGATATATGCTTTGTTGTTGGCATTGTTAGCCATTACCAAAGTAACCCTGGACTAGTTCATTGGCAGGTAGTAAAGAGAATCCTTTGATACCTATGTGGAACTACAGACCTCTCGCTCCCATTCAGTGGTTCAAACTTGAGACTAATAGGATATAGTGATGCTGATTGGGCTAGTGATAGAGACGAGCGCAAATCCACTTTGGGGTATGCATTTGTCTTAGCAGGAGGAGCTGTTACTTGGAGTAGCAAGAAACAAATCTGCATCGACCTATCCACGATAGATTCGGAGTACGTCGCATGTTCAACAGCAGTTCAAGAGGCCGTTTGGCTAAAAAGGTTCTTGCAGAGACTTAGTGTTTCTGCTCACTCAGACAACATTCTGCTTATACATTGTGATAGCACGATGGTGCTTGCATTTGCGAAGGACCCCAAGTTTCATAGTACAACCAATCACATTGATATACGGTATCGCTACATTCGAGATATGGTCGCGCAAAGTGAAGTTTTTTTGCAGCATATCTCCACTGGAAATATGTTGGCTGATCCTTTGACAAAGCCCATTGTCAGAGATGTTTTCCTAGTTCATGTTAGGAACCTGGGACTCAGGCGGATTTTATATGTATTTTTCAGAACACTTTTTATGGATGGACATTTATTTGTATGACTCTTACATTTATTAATGCGAATATATTTGTTTAAGCAATGTTGTGTGTATACATTCATTATTGTGAAGATGTTACCAAGCATTGAATTGACCCATTCACACTGGTGATTCACATCGGCACTTGAGTATAGCGAGCAAGATGAGCCCATGATCATATGTGCTTGATGGAGCCTTAGTCGGAGCTAAGATGAGACTTTATTTGGTCCAACTTGGAAGATACCACACTGCTAAGTAGCCTATAAGAAAGCCGGATGTGAGATTCTAGACGGGAACCATGGGGGTGACTATGCTAGAAACTCAGGTTAGGCGCTTGAAGTAGCGATTAGACTAAGATCCATATGGTGTTTATGTTTTCGTAAGTGACATGCCCACCTCAGTGGAAGTTGCGCTATAGCATGCGTATCATACTGCATGCGCTAATACCGACCGATAGTAAGAGTGAGTAAAAGGATCCCTGCTTCGTCACTGTGTGAGATACGTGGATTATATTAATCCCACAGTACCCTTATTACCTGAGACAATGTCATGAAAAGGACATCCAATGACGCTACTTTGACGTTCTCCTTAGGATCATGGATGATGCGGTCCAGTGAGAAACAATTGGGAAAGCTGTTGGAGATAATTGGATTGACATGACGGGCTCAAGGAAAACCATCCGACATTACACCTTTATTTTGTTACTCATTGTTCGGGCGACTTGTTGTAGTTGTGATCGACGTAGTCATGAGTACATTGCATACAAAGGGTTAGCATTGCTCATTATAAGGGATCGAGAGTGCTAGATCTGGTGTAATTGGATTGTTTGGGGTATTTTGAGATTGTTTGTGAGTGATGTACTATATTGGTTAGATGGAAGCTTGATATAGTACTCCCACCCTGTATTATCTCGATAGGTCGCACGCCCCATTTCTTGTATAAAGAGTTACACAATTGAGAGGGACTTGGATGCATAGTTAAATTAATGCGCCCCATGTGGGCGAGTGGGAGATGTAAATCGAACATGGGCCAGGCCTGGTCCAAGCTGCCCACAAGGGGCTGGCCGGACCCGACGTGACCCGCTTTGCATGGAGAGAACCAGCCACTTAAGTGGTTGGGTCTCTTCCCCTCTCTATGGTCGATTCCCAATGGGACTCTAAATAGGGGCAGGGGTCTTAGGGTTTTGGCTTTAAATAGAAAGCCAGTAACCCTAAGACCAAATCATCTGAGAAACCAAATTCTCCCTCTCTCCACTGTTTTGTGTTCTTTGTGGGATTCCATCTCTTCCCAGGGATTTCTGGTGTGGAGGTCTCTGTGGAGAAGCCTATCATGAACGTGGAGATTCGCTCGTGTGCCCGTAATCATAAGTTTGGTTTTTTATCATTCTTTCGTTGCGTTTTCGTACACATTCAGGTATGATGCAAACCTAAGTTTATTTGGATTTGGTTTATGTGATCTAACACATGCCTACCATAAAAAATCCAAATACGATACATAACAACCACCAGGGTCCATATATTACTAAATAGGAAAAAAATCCATTGTCGTAACCATTTTGATAATCTTATGAAAATTGTCTATTGTTATTGTGCTATGTGGAATGATGATGTGGTTATTATCGGGAAAAAAAAAGAAAAAAGAATGATGATGTGGTAATACTAACTGTTTTAGATTTTTAAATGTCTTGCAATAAGCATTCAAAGTCTAATTCAATTCAACACTCTCCCATGTAGAAATCCATGTATTACCATGCATTCCTAAGGTACTCCAACTATTATTAGGCTCTTTCATAATCTTAATTTTAAAAGCTATATTTTGTCATTTGGCACACTTTGTTTGGGCCAAAATTTTACATGTGAGTAGGGGACCTTGCGGAGTCTATCAATCCACAAATTTGGGCTCATTCAATCTACTATGTGGCAGATATTTGGGCGGCTATAATAAACTTATCAAGGCAGTCTGCTCTAAAATTTTTACCCAAATAAATAAAGGGAGAGGGATCAATGTACTACACGTCTTCATATTGATATCATACACACCTAGAGGAGGAAAGGAGTTTTGATGAGTGTCAATTCGTATATAGGGGACCCATGTTATTAAATGAGAAGAGAGAAGAAAAAGCTAGTGAAGGGGCATGTTCATCGCAGTCGCATGCCTATCTTTTTTTTCATAAATAAATCTAGAAAAGAATACATATTGCCAATGTATAACTTACCTCTCACAATCTTCCATTAAATTCTCCTTTCTCCTTTTTACCTCCTCATTAAATATGTGGTCCTTCTTCTCTCTTTTAAATATATTATGGGAAAGAAAACACTACCTGGTCATGTGCGGTGCGCAATTTTTGTGTCCAGACACAAGGCCACACAAAATGACCGTTGCGTCCCAAGGATTTTCTTTTTTTCATGGAGCCATGATAATCATTTTATGCGGCCCTATGTCTAGGCATAGAGGCCACATGTCGCACACAATCACATAGCATTCTTTCTCTCATATATTATTTTTAGGAAAATGCTAGGTATGCTAGCAACCGTAAACTAGCACCCTATGTGTCTATCTCTCTTCCTCCCTTTGACAGGTAAAGGAATCATTTAAAAAATAAGGAGAGGGATAAACACATAGGCTAGCATACAGTATACCTCTAGCATATCTATCTCTCTCCCATTTTTTTATTATCCACTATTGAGTTAGCCTATAATCTCAATAGGAATACTCAACATTATATAAAGCTATCCTCCAAAAATCTAGGACCTTTCTGGTTTTTTTGGTAAACCAGGATCCTTTCTTATGATCGAAAAGTGAAATGCAAGTTATTTGTTTTTGTCAAGGTTGGAGAGAACACCAAAAGGATTATTATTCGCAGCTGGGAAACCTGTTCCGCTTTTGGAGTAGCTTTGGTTGCCCATCGTTGAAAAGACTTTAAATGGAACAACATTCCCGAGGTAGATTTTTTGACGACTCAGTGATGGTTGACGTCATCATTGCATATATAGATATATATAGAGAGCGGGTGGTAGCGGCACGACGATGAAATTCCTTAAACTCACCACTAAACGCGACGGTAAATCTGAACCGTTTATTTTTTAACTTTTTAATTGTAACTGTTGAATAAAAAATGCCATTAACCTGCTGACCGTCACAGCCCGTTTCTTCTTTTTCCTGTTCTTTTTCACCGCTGGGGAGTGTTTCAGGTGACATGGAACGGAGAAGAAAGATTGACGCTGCGTGGGAGGGCGGAAGTGGGAGGAGACAATACACAGGGTGGTGGTGGGAGGAGGGAAGTCACAGAATCTCCCGAGTTATCTTCTCTCGGTTCATCTTCCATCAGAAATCATCGATTCATCTTCGCTAGAGAACAGAGAGATCTAGAACTCTGTTCATATAAGAAATTTCAACCGACATAGATCCTCCAACCTACCTTTTCTCTGTAGATATCAGTACAGAGAAATCAAGAAATTTCAAATACTAACCCATACTCCGTCTTCCCTTTCATTTAAATAAAAAAAAATTAAAAAAAATTAAAAACTCCATCTTCCCACCGACAATACACAGGGAGGGCGGAAAAAAGAGGGTTTTAATGGATGGAAAAAAGAGGAATGACAGAATCAGGGATGGAAAAAAGAGGTCTTCTACTTCTTCTTCTTTGAAATGGAGGAAAAAAGAGGGTTTTAAGAAAGAAAAAAATGACAGAATCAAGGATGAGAAAAATGAGAGGTGGGCGCTGCATTTTTCTCCCTCTGGTTCGTTTTGATCGCTGCTGCAAGATGAATCTCTTCTCCTATTTTCTCCTCTGACTCTATTACCCCAAATCTTAAGATAGTCATTAAGGAGATGGAGGGTTCTGGGTTCTGTGGCAATGGATTGGATCTAAAACGTCTTCTCCGGGAAAGGGGTTACAGAGATGGGTTTGGGTTGCAGGTCGGTAGCTGAAGAAGACGATGTGGGAGAGCCGGTTGCAGGTTAAAAATTCAACGGTTAAGGTCAACTGATTACATCTCAACGGCTGAGATTCATCCATCGTGTTAAGTGGTGAGCTTAAAGTACTTTATCGGTCGCACTGCAAGTTTTTCTCCATATATATAACCTGTAAATAACCGATTGAGTATTTGTCTTCTAATTTCAACTCTCAAAGATAAGCAGCTCTCCCAGTGGTTTTTTTCAGTTTTTATTATTATCTGTTACTTTATATGGTATGTCGGAACCAGGTGGTCTATAAATCTATTAAACCAGACTCTGTTGGAGTTATTTCACACATCCGCAAATGGTTGATAGACTTAAATATTTCTCCTCCAACCCATACTTCGTTTTCCTTTATACATTGTTCTGATAATAGTGACCAGCCTATAGATTTATGCTTGAAATTCTTTCCCATATTAAACTACAATGTTCTTATTTGCGCAAGAACAGGTCAGTCTTTCCTAAAGAGATCGGGGTGGATGTGTTCTATTTTGTTGGAAGGATAATTGTTACTAACAGCTGCTAGGTTCTTCGATACTAACGACTTTTTGGAGACAAAAATTTATGGTCTTGTAAAAGGTCTTCAATATGCAGCCCGGCTAGGTTACAACATCAAGGAGATCTGGTGCTCCAACATAGAAATCCCTCTTTTACTTCAAGACCCAACTTTAGTGGTTCGACCATGAAAATTAATTCTTCTCTTGTCTCATACAGCTGATGGAACCAGAGGCATTCCAATCACTTGTCCACAGAATATATTTGTTTCTAGCTTTGCAAATTTTGTGACGAAATATGTAGTAGTCCATAAAAAACAAATTGTTCTCCATCACAATATTGTATAGACTCTCTCATCTTTCCAGTAATATATTTTCTTTCTCATAAAAGAAACAAAAAAATTTTCAAACACTCCAAGTTTGCATATGGACCCATCATTTAATGGGGTTAAAAGCAAAGAAAACGTTTTTTCCTCCCCACTGTTTAGGACCTTCTGGATTCAGAGTCGACAACCACTTAATAAGTAGTTGTGGATCATAGGGGACCACCAATTAGATATTTCCAATGACAAATATATTGACACTACAGGAATGGTCCTTACGCTGTCGGTGTAGGAGAAAATTTTCATGCTATGTTAATAGAAATGGCCAAATGTTCTCTATGCTGGGGTGCAGGCTGTGTCAAGATACATGGGGGTGGGCGACATGATCGTCCCGCTCCTTAAATGATAGAAATACCGCCTCCATGTGTCTAGGTGTAACCTGCACTGCGACACAAAGAACATTGACCCATAGTAATACATAAGATGATACCGTTAGTAGGGGATTATTATCCTCTCCAATTCCTAAAGTGTGGCAGTGCGGCAGTGCTAGGTGGAGATGCGACACCTGGCAGCTGATGCATCCAACGGTCCGATCTCATTGATATGGACCATTAGATGCATTAGCTGCCAGGTGTTGACATCTCCACCTAGCACTAACGCACTGCCACACGTTAAGGAATTGATAGTAGGAGTCCATAATTATCTTTGGCGCTATTGCAGCGGTAATCTGGCTGTCTTGAAGAATTTGTCTTTAGGACATCTTTCTTCTTCCCCTGGCTGTCCCTTTTGTATAGAGGATGAGGAATCTATTGTTAATGCAGGTATGCGACGCCACTTCATATCAATTCCTGCATCTCTTTTTCAAACTCTCTTCCTCGATGTCAAACCATAGGGAATTCCATTTTCTTTGGGTTTCTTTGACATGGAAAATTTGGAAGACTCGAAATAGGGCAATTTTTTTTTTTTTTTTGGATCTAGATCCTCGATCTCCAGCGTGCATCCAACTGCTGGAGGCACCTGGGCATGCACCGTAATAAAATCCCAATTATGGGAGAATGAATTTGATGATCTTCACCATTGGGATAACTCAATATATATACAAGTGGGAGTGTTGGCGTAGTGTACAAAAACTTCCCATAATAAAAAAAGGTCAAATGTTCCCTGGGGTGTAGGTTGAGCCTAGACACATGGGGTGGGTGAAATAACCACCCCGCCCCTTGAATGGCCAGTCCATGTGTTTGGGTGCAGCCTACACTGCGGCACAGAGAACATCAGCCCAATAAAAATTCTTACGTGAGTAGGGTATAGGAAACACCTTAGATTCAGATGCAGAGGGACTTTCCCTTAGTGCTATAACAAGGAAATTCAACTCAAGTCAACTATTAGTCACGTGTGAAGCTGCATTTTGGGAACCTTTTTCCACGCACGCGCACCATAAACTAGAATGTAGTTAGGATCTAGATCCTCTACGGCGTGCTGCCCATAGCGGCCTGAACAGTGCAGACTGAGCCAAACGCACAAAGACCGCTTTACCCCTGCCCAAACACCTTGCCTGAATAGGATAAAGCAGTCATTGCGCGCACAACCCAATCTACACTGCATAGACCGCTACGGGCAGCTGTGCCATTGCTGATCTGAATTGATGTAGTTATGTAGCCAGCTTGAGAGGCACTCAAACTCGCCGGACACATTCTCCACTCTATAATGGCACCTTTCTCATATGTAAAATTCTATGCTTGCCTGACTTCTTTTCGTGTTGTTTTAGTGACTTCTCATAATTGTGTTTTGGACTTGACTTTTTGGTTTTTGGATTGACATGCAATTGATAGTGAAATGTTCCATCATCCATGCTATGCCCTTATGCAAATTAAGAATGTTTAATTAAAATCTATAAAATTAAGTTGTGTAACATATCATCTTATCATAAGTCAGTCATCTTTAGATTTTCCGTAGGAAAAGGAGAAATTTTGAGTAGTCTTACATTTTTACATTGATTCCAATACATAATTTTCCTTGAACGCGACTTTTAAAGAAGGGAAATGCTTATAGTAAGATTGTAACCTTTTTTTTTTCTTTTTAATCTTTTTTCATTATCATAACCTAATATTTCTTTCAATGAGAGTAAATCTTGTCATGTCACAAGAAAATTACATTAAATAATTTTTAATTTTTTGAAAATCTTGTATTAAATATTACATTAAATAACTTTTGAGAATAAGACAAAGAAAAATTAGAAGAAAACCACAATTTCTTAGTTCACCACTTTGGTGACAACAAGTTGTTCCCTGTAAAGAAATTTAAAGACCTCAAAATAGTGATTAATTCTTTAATTTCATTGTTGTTGTGTTCCACTAACCCTAATTGCAAATAAATAAGGAACTTGTTTCATTGTTTAACTAACATTGAGAAATGGTTTCTTGTGGCAACCCAAAATTTTCACATGTTCCTGTAGGGTGAGTGTCATTGCAAAGAAAATAAAGAAAAAGGAAGTGAAATCAAATAAAGACTAAAGTGAATTTTTATAAATCATTACTAACATAATTGTTTAACTAATTCTAAAACATTACAAATCTAATTTTTAAATTTTACAATATTCTGCAATTAAATTTTTTGTTAGTAAAATAAAAATTCCTTTAAAAAGTACGATTACCATATTTAATAAGAGCTTAAAATAGTTATACAAATATAATTATAAAAATTTTCATTTTCTTTTTTAAAACTGATTTCACTTTCCTTCCTTCCTTTTCCTTTCATTTCCTTCCCTCCTGTAAACTATATTTTCTCAATGTAGATTAACTGCATAAATATTTTTGGATAACGAAAACTTGGGTCCATGTAAGATCCTATAACTCTTCGTGACCAGAAAACCTGAGACCCATGAGAATCGGACCGAGTTTCCCTCCACCTACGGTGAGAGGATTCCTTACTTTATTGTAGTTGGATGGAATTCTTGGGGGGCAAGAACCAATGACTTCTATCCATGAGGGACGACATTTATAAAACCCTATATTTCTTTCATGTGGGGTGAAGAAAATGTCCCCTAATTTATCTATGATGTTGACAAGGTATGCTATTTATGTATCCACATGGACGATGGGCCAATAGAAGCATGCAGGTACTATTGCATAGGTAATAATAATATGGATGGGGATCGTTGCCAAGTCGCATGGTCCCTACACCCAAACACGGGGAGCATGAAATGATGATCCCACTCTCATTAGCCCACCCCAAGCATTCCAATTGGTTCCAACAACCCACTTGACTTGACAATCTTTTTTTTCGCTAATAATATAGCAACACTTGATTTTCCTAAAAAGTAATAAGGGGATATCATATAAGGGCTGCTTGGTTTGGAATTTTTATTTTCTCAAGTGCGGTGTACCGTTCAATGCACCTTTAAAGTGCATCCAACGGTGACAAAACGCATGTTCTTGAATTTTTATCCTCTCAAGTAGAGTGACCATCATCCGATGATGCACTTAAAATGTGTACTGGACAGATGATAAAAATCCACTAGTTTGATAATTCAAAGTCAACAGCCCCCAAAACAAACATTTCCCGTAGAGTTGGGAAAGCAAGATGGAGATCATCATAAAAGACATAATACTAACTGGCAATTCTTGTCTGACCCGTATGTAATGGGCTACTCCACATTGGCTTCACATCTCTTGCATTTTGGCATTTAATTCCAACACCACTGTTTTGATAGGTTCCTTCCTTTTCTATAGCAATCTATCAGGTTGCCTCCCTTTACTGGTTTGGCCTTTCCTTTGCATAATTCTCAATAATCATCCTCAGCTTAATTAGGTGGATAACCGTAAAGTAAACGTCCCCTCTTAAATCCTGATTCCTATTCCATTCTTCTTTTCTTGTTTTTTGTTTTGAGGGAACTTCTTTGGCCTGGCGGCTGTGCCCTGTCCAGTGACTCAGTCACCTGCGAGGCTAAGACGCCTGTGTGGCCATCTCTTGGGGTCGTTTTGCTTCACGCTAAGTCTTAGCAAGGTAATAAGGAATCGATGAAACCATGAAGGCATGATGACCTCTCTCTTTCTCTCTCTTGAAGTGCTGAAACTGCATACACCCCCCCTCCCCAACCCAACAACAACAACAAATAAAGAAAAGCAATTCTAATTCTCTCCCTTTATTTTCATACTTTCAGGAAAACAGAGTGCTCAGAGTGTAGAAGAATTTCTTTATGGGTTGATGGTTTCTTCTTGAGAAAGTTTCTTTCTGAACTGGGCAGTTTTGTGATCATGAACTAGACTTGTCCATAACCTTATAGTAGACAATCGTTTGCATATCAACTTGGCTACTTAGCCTATGAAAGAAATCTGCTTCTTTCACTACACTTGGGAGATTTTTAGATATTTCAAGACTCACTTTGCCTTGGACACCTCAGTTTCAGGGGAGCTATTGATTCTTACTGTTTTGTGCTTCTGGGTCTTTGAATTTTGAAGTTCCAACCATGGCTTCCATTGTTCTTATTTCATTCTTAATTTTCATATCCACCCTCCTTAATGGTTATGTGCACTGCCAGAAGCCCCCAATTGTGAACGTTGGTGCAGTCTTTACATTTGATTCTGTGATCGGTAGAGCAGCGAAAGGAGCCATGGAAGTTGCAGCTGCCGATATCAATGAGGATTCAACCATTCTTAATGGGACCCAACTCAATTTAATAATGGAGGATTCAAACTGCAGCGTTTTCATGGGGTCCATTAAAGGTACCTTTTATCTTCTTCTTGCCCCCAAGTTATAGAGACCTGGTGTGGTGATCTTTCAAATAACTTCATTTTCTGCTGTGATCATAGCCTAAGTTTAATCTTCTAAACTAAGTTTTAAGATGCAATTTATTGTTCTGTCCAGAAATTAGAACCATAGATTTTATTTCAGGTGTTCTAATGTATAAATATTTCAGGTTCTAGGAAAGTTGTGGATTTTAAAGAAGCTAGCAGGAAACAGGGAGATCAAAAGAGATGCATTAGGTGGAATTTTTTATTGGAAAGATTAATAGGAAGTCCATTTTCTAAGTTCAACTTTGAAAAATATAAGTTTTCAAATACCAAACAAACTGTGCAAGATCCTAGCTTTTAGGTGAAAGAAAAATGGCTCACATGACTGCAATTGGTTTGCTCTTTTCAATTATAAAGAAATACATTCAACTCATTGGAGGAATAAAATTAAGATAGAATGGCTTCTGTTTCAAGGATAAATGTGAAAATCAGAGGAAACTTGTAGAGTACATAATGATTTCATAGGACCTTATCCTAATATCTTACTTCTACAATTAATCAGGTATAGTAAGCAATGTTTTAAAAATCAGAATCAGATCAAACAAATCAGTCAATTCGAATAGGAATCAGCTGAGCCTGATCCTGATTCCTGCCTCCGAGAGCTGCTGGCTCCACATTGGGTTTCTAGGGTTCATGCAGAATCTGGCCGGATTCCGGCGGATCCAGAATGGGATCAGATTAGCTTAGTATTTCATGCACCTTTTTTTAATTTTTTAGCAGAGAGTCCCTGTTTCATTAATTTTTCTATGTCTTGAGTCCCCCAACTTGTGGCAAAATTTGCCTGGACTGATGCTCTTATATTTGGTTCTTGTACCATCCTCAGACAAGTTGTGTTTATGTGCATAGAGCATATAGAACTGGATTGGCAACTTTGCTTGCAAAGTCCCTGAATTAGCATAGTATTCCTCAATGTTGAATGACATGAAAGTCATTTTGAAACTATTGACTCAAGATTCTAATGAAATGACATTCTTTCTAAGAAGTTGCTAAACAAAATTTTATCCAACTTGCACTTTGACCATGCACCATTCAGGTTTAGTCATTCTAATTGTTTTTTTCACTCCCTGCCCCAATCCCAAAGAAAAAAAGGTTCTTTTTAACCTACTTTTATCAGATTGTTGCCACAAACTGCGTTGTATGGACCAAGGTAATCATGTTTACTTAAGAGGGTTATGACTCCAAACTGCTTTATTTCACTCCCAGGTAAGAACATTGAATGGTTGACAATGTCAACCCTATTGTCATTAGCACTCAATGCTGTTTAATGGCCATATTAAGTTCTGAAGACAATACTTATATATTCCAGTAGAATTACATGATATTGACTGTATCAGAGTTTTTCCCTGCAGCTTTTCAAGTGATTGAGAAAGAAGTGGTGGCCATTATTGGACCACAATCTTCAGGAACAGCTCATATGATCTCAACCATTCTCAATGGACTCCAAGTGCCTCTTATCTCATTTTCTGTCACAGACCCAACTCTCTCTACCATTCAATTTCCCTTCTTTATACGAAGCACACAGAGTGATTTGAGCCAAATGGCAGCCATGGCTGATTTGATTGACTATTATGGGTGGCGGAAGGTCATTGCTGTGTATGTGGATGATGATTATGGAAGGAATGGGATATCTGCTCTAGATGATGCACTTGCAGAGACAATGTCAAAGATTTCTTATAAAGTGGCATTTGCACCTGGAGCCAATCTTAGTCAAATCTCTGATTTGCTTAATAAATCCAAATTGATCGGGCCACGTGTTTACGTTGTTCATGTTAGTCCTGATTCAGGTCTCACAATCTTCTCCATAGCCCAACACCTTCAAATGATGACCAGTGATTATGTGTGGTTTGCAACAGATTGGCTTTGTGCTGCATTAGATTCAATGTCACATCTGAATCAAACATCACTCCACCTGCAAGGGGTAGTTGCACTCCGTCAGTATATTCCACAATCCTGGCCACAGAAGGCCTTCATGTCTCGCTGGAGAGAGTTACATAGAAAAGGTTTAGTAAGTTCTTGGTTGAATGCATATGGATTTTATGCTTATGATACAGTTTGGGCTGTTGCACATTCTATTGATGCATTCTTGAATGAAGATAGAAATATCACTTTCTCTTTCAATAAGAAGTTACATGATCTCGACGCAACATCAATGCAGCTGGAAGAGCTCAAAACTTTTGATGGGGGCAGCATTCTCCTTGATAAGTTATTGCAGACGAACTTCACAGGTTTAACTGGTGCAGTTCAATTTGATACAGACAGGAACCTCATTGGTGATGGTTATGAAATTGTTAATGTTGACAAAGCAGCACTCCATAGGATTGGTTACTGGTCTAACTATTCAGGTCTTTCGATTGAACCACCGGAGACATCAAAAGAACGGGGACAGCGTACCCATTCCGGTTTTGATCAGAAGCTGAACAATGTCACCTGGCCTGGTCAGCAGACAGAAAAGCCTCGTGGGTGGGTGATTGCAGACAATGAAAGACCATTGAGAATTGGAGTGCCAAAACGAGTTAGTTTCACTGAATTTGTAAACGAAAATCATAGCAGTCAAAAAATTGAAGGGTATTGTATTGATGTGTTTAATGCAGCTCAGGAACTAATCCCCTATGCAGTTCCTTACAAATTTGTGCCTTTTGGAGATGGTCACTCCAATCCCAGTTATGATGAACTAGTCAGAAAGGTTGCAGAAAATGTAAGTCCACAGTTATTAATTCTATCTGTAGTGCTTAACAGAAGAAATATTAAGTCAGTCCTCGGGTTAGAGGATGGATGTGGCCTATACTAGAGAAATGGGCATCACATTTAGACAGGTCCTATACAAGCTATTGCTTAGGACAATGGTAAAGAGTAAGGATCAGCACCAGGTAATGGCCCTTTATTTAGACAGTTCCTATCCTAGGTATCTCTTATGCCAAAAATTAGTCCAATGGAATATCTCTAAACTATTTGAATAATTGAAGAGAACCTATGATTGGTGTTCAGAATAATCTCTTTTGCTCAATTTTGGCCTAGGAGATTTCTATGCACCCATCATCCCAAACCCACTGCATTCTGCTGTTTTACTCTCTATGTGATCCACTCTGCATATCTTTAGCTTAGTCTGTAACTTCATGGCTTATTCTTTATCATTCTGTCGTCAGGTTTTTGATGGAGCTGTTGGGGACATTACTATCTTCACAAACCGGACAAAGACTGCTGATTTTACTCAGCCTTATGTTGTAACAGGTCTTGTAATAGTAGCTCCAATAAAAAAATCAAGTGCTTGGGTATACCTCAGGCCATTTACTGTGGAGATGTGGTGCACCACTACAGCATTTTTTGTCTTGATTGGAGTGGTTATTTGGATACTTGAGCATCGTATCAACAATGACTTCCGGGGCCCACCTAGACGACACCTTATAACTATGCTCCTGTAACCTTCCCATGCTAAATGAATGCCATCAAATATTTTCTCATTTTATCTTTGAAGGTCATGTTATTTTCAGTGCCTCATGTCCCAGCCTTCCACTTTCTCTTGCAGGTTTAGCTTCTCAACACCATTTAAGACAAAACGTAAGGATTAATTAGGCTTCTGTATTTTAATCAAATCCTTACCTATACCGATTTCTATTATCTTTTGTTGCTATTTGTGCTCAATTGATTAAAATTTTCTTGTCATTTACTAATTACAGAGGAAACCATGAGCATACTTGGGCGGATAGTGATGATGATATGGCTTTTCTTACTGATGGAGGTCATGGCAAGCTACAAAGCAAGTTTGGCTTCGATTCTTACTGTCCAGCACCTGTCATCACCAATCACAGGAATTGACAGTTTGATTGCAAGCAAATGGCCTATTGGTTATCAAGTTGGTTCATTTGCTAGGAGCTATCTGAAAGAAAGTTTTAACATACCTTCTTCAAGGCTGATTCCTCTTGGCACACCAGAAGAGTACAAAAGGGCACTGCAGCGTGGGCCAAGCAATGGAGGGGTGGCAGCAATTGTGGACGAGCTTCCATATGTGGAGTTGTTTCTATCAAAACAGGCAGACTTCGGTATCATCGGACAACAGTTTAGCAATAATGGATGGGGATTTGTAAGTAAAACCAAAAATGCATATGCATACTTACATACATGCAAGCATACATTCAAGGCTTTCAAAAGCATACGTATATGTCGTTTTCATGCATTACATAGACATGTATGACAACTTGTAGTGTGGAAATAAGAGGACATAATTATATGCTAAAATCTCATCTCAAGACTTGTTTTCCATTTTTCTGAGCCTTAAAACTTCAAGCTGGTCTTTATCATTTTCTGACTAGCATAATTTCCCTATTCTGTCTCTTAGGCACAAGTTTTTGGAATCTTGTGCCAGATTATATAGATTTGCAATGCTCTAACTCAAGATGTTGTTTTATTAGCCTAGGGATCACTCTGTAACTGAGTGATGTGAATGAATATCATTAGGCAGAAATGCTGCTGTACAACATTACCCACATATTTATTTAACCATCTCCAAAGAAAAATTTGCAATTTTGGGCATTCTCATATGGTAGACAGTTGAGTAAATGTCTTACTGAACAATCAAAATTCTGAAAAGCTTGGAAGGGTGTTTTTAGAGTCATTGATTATGTTCCTATTATATATCAGGCTTTCCAGAGAGGCTCTCCTCTTGCTGTTGACATGTCTACGGCAATCCTCAAACTATCTGAAAGTGGAAAACTCCAAGAGATCCATGACAAGTGGTTTTGTAAGATAGGCTGTGCCATACAGGGAAGACACCAATCTGATCCTAACCAACTCAAGCTAAGCAGCTTCTGGGGTCTCTATCTTCTCTTTGGGGCTCTCATGGTCACCGCCTTTCTTGTATTTATAATACAGATGGTTCAGCAGTTTGTTCAATACAAGCGGAAACAGAGGGAACTTACTTCTCATGCTTCTGACCCATCAATTGCTCGCTGTTCTCAGGTCATCTATAATTTCCTTCACTTCGTTATTGAGAAGGAAGAAGCCATGAAGAAAATGTTTAAGCAGTGTGACAACCCTGAACCCCGGGCAAGTTGATTGATGGTGCAGATACTTGTTGAGGATTTGAGATTGTCAAATTTGATTCATGCACCTGGAAGAGGCTAGAATTCAGAGGGTTTTCATTGGAGAACCTCTAGTAAGATTTGTAGGTGATCATGTATAATTTAGAACTAGAAGGAGAAGGGAAAAAAGACGAGGAAAATTGACTTGTAAAAACTTGGATGGCCATATGGAAATGTGCTCTCCATAGATGCTAGGTAATGCATTGACATACAAAAATCTGGGAGTTCTAATACTCTCCTATCTTAAGGTTCATGATCTAACATCCATATATGAAGAATGTAACTATTTATTCCCCAATATGTTATAAAATGCCAAAGTTTCCGGTTTAACAAAAGGATCAATTCTGTTAGCTGTCTTGTATTTAGTTTCACAGTTCATTCAAACTCAGAATTTGGTGTGGCTATCATAACAATTATTGAGAACCCAATCAAGCTTGTCCAATTTTGTGGAGATGGCTGATATTTTTAGCACTGAGAAGGTAATACTTATTCAGCTGGAGAACCACTGAACAGAACTTGGGAGGAAGAGTGATTATAGCCCTAGGGCAATCATCAGTTGGACACTTTGGCTATGGGAGGGAGAGAAATTTTTGTTTGAAGAAGGAAGCTTATGTTGATCAAGTTACAAGGAAAAGATTTTGCAAATAGGATTTCAGTAACATCAAAATCCACAGATTCAGAAATCAGAATTAACACCTTGATCACATTATATTTGGGTTCGTCCAATTTAAAATTAGATGTGTGAGTATCGCTCAGGTCTCCCCTTGTTCACAGTAATAAAGCTTCCAATTTCTGATCTTTGAAAGAGAAATTAGCCCATTTGTCAAACTTCCCCTTGTATGGTTGGAAGTGAATAGTATATTTCCAATCTGACTGCACAGTAGGGTATGCTGAAGATTGATGCAGGACATTTGGGGCTGTTCCTACTAGCCCTAGAGCCCAGGCCCAATTAGATACTCCAAGTGATACCATCTCAGGCCCAAGCCCAAGCCCTACCAGCCCTGCATTTAGTTTTTTTATTTCAGTTATTGCTGTAGAAGTAGTTATTAGAGGACAGTTATTGCTGTAGAAGTAGTTGTTAGGGAGTTATTTTCTGCACTTTTTTTTTTATTTTGAGTTTTTAAAAGACTGTATTTTGAGAAGGAATGGGGAACAGAATGGAACAATGAAAGAATAAATTGAAGTGAATTTGTGCAAGTAAGCACTCTTCTCTCCCCCCCCCCCCCCCTCTTCTTCTTCTTCCTCCTTCCCCCTCCCCCGCTTCTTCTTCTTCTTCTTCTGCGGTTTCTTCTCTTTTTCCCCTGCAATTCTGATTTTCTTTCTGGATTCCCTTTTCTCCTTTCCGGTCCTCCATTATCTGAGAAAATGACTCCCTAACAACTACTTCTACAGCAATAACTGTCCTCTAATAACTATTTCTACAGCAATAACTGAAATAGAAAAACAAAATGTAAGGCTGGTAGGGCTTGGGCTTGGGCCTGAGATGGTATCCCTTGGTGTATCTAATTGGGCCTGGGCTAGGGCTAGTAGGAACAGCCCCAAATGTCCTGCATCAAAGATGCTTCCAATGGGAGAACGATGCAGCCCTAAACGATTTTGAGGTCATATGGTAAGGGAAGGGAGAATATAATAACACAATGGATGGCAGAATTAGAGCAAGAGACATTTTGAGTCTTTTATTTCTATTTTATCTTATCTTTGGTTTAGTAAGGGGAAGAAGAAGGGTATGATATTCCATATTTCTATATCAAGGAAGGAACTTATTCATGCAAGGAAGATCCACGAGGGAAGCTATTTATCTAATTAGGAGACTTATGGAAAGATTTAGAGATTGTAAGAAGGGTCTCCATTTGGTCTTTATTGACCTAGAAAAAGCTTATCATAGAGTCCCCAGAGAGTTAATCTGGCAAGTACTCAAGAAGAGAAGTGTTCCAAGTAATGTTCACATAATTAAAGATATGTATGATGGTGCAGTGACAAGTGTAAGAACTGTTGGGGGCTGAAGTAGATAAGTCACTTAGGGCTTATTTTAGTGGAAATGTTGGGCTTTTGATCCCATGGGTTTACTTTGTAATTGGCCAATTTAATGGGCCTAAAATATGGGTAGAAAGTAGGAAAACGGGATTTTCTTCATTCGTTTAGTTAGAGTCATGTTTTGAATCTGTTTTCTTTATTATTTCACTTTCTTAATCAATTTAGGTTACTTTATTAGTTAAGGATAGGGTTAGGTTTTTCCTTTTTAGTGTCTAAGTCTATTTTTGAGTCTTCTATATAAGTTTGTAAGGGAGGCCAGCATGGTACACGAACTTGATTAATGAAATTTGGCTTTAGCCTTTCCAAAAATCCTGAGATATGTTGGGTGAAATGCCCAGGCTGAGATAGTTATTCCCTTCCCCATCCCCTTCCATCGGTCATTGAATCCAAACCCTAATTTTGTTCAAATCGAGTTCAAGAGTGCTACAAGCTGCTGGGATTTCTTTCAACTAATTGTCACATCGATTTCTTGAAGATTATTACATCAAGATCATTGCTACTTCAACAGGTTATAAATATGAGGTTTTTTTTATTTGTTACTTCAACCAAGGAAATTGTTCCCTCATTTGAGTTTTCATTGCTCTCTTGTTTCCCTTATTTTTACTTCCCATTGTTCTCCTGATTCCCTCATATGATTTTTTTTGTTTCCATTGCTCTCTTTCTTGTTCTTTGGAGATATTATATACAAGTCAACATCAAAATATCCCTACTTCCAGGTCTAACGAACTGAAAGACTTTTTATCTCTATATTTTCCTTTTGATCCTGCCTGGGATTAGACCTATTCAGGTTCTAGTCTTACATTAGGGGCCAAGGTAGTGAATTCCCAATTACAATTGGGTTACATCAAGGATCAGTTTTAAGCAATTACTTGTTTGCACTTATCATGGATGACTTAACCAGAGAGATTCAAAATGAGGTTCCTAGGTGTATGCTTCTTGTTGATGACATTGTTTTGTTGGATGAGACAAAAGTGTCACATGTTAATGCCAAGTTGGAGTTATGGAGATCAACCTTGGAATCAAAAGGTTTTAAGATAAGTAGAACAAAGACGGAATATATGGTGTGTAACTTTGGTTACACTAGGACGGATAATGAAGTGGTGAAAATTGATGAGAGGGAGGTTTCGCAAAGTGATTATTTTAGGCATCTGGGCTCAATCATAAATAAACAAGGTGATATAGAGGATGTTGTTTCACAGAGAATTAAAATAGGATAGATGAAGTGGAGAGGTGCGTCTGGAGTATTGTGTGATCGGCATATTCCTTTGGAACTTAAAGGAATATTTTACAAGACAATTTATACAACCGGCTATGATGTATGGTGTGAAATGTTGGGCAGTTAAGAAACATTATAGATAAACTCAATGTAGCTGAGATGAGGATGTTGAGATGCCTGAGTGGAAAAATTAGGAAGGATAAAGTAAGGAATGATCATATTAGAACTGGTTTGGGAGTAGCTCCGATACATGATAAGCTACAAGAAAGTCGTTTGAGATGGCATTGCCATGTTCAACGGAGGCCTTTTGATGCTCCGATATGGAGGAGTGACATGATTAAGATTGAAGGAACAAAACGAGCCAGGGACAAACCTAAAATGGCCTTAGGAGAAGTGGTGAGCAAGGACATGCATAGCTTAGGCCTTGTATCAAGTATGACCTCGAATAGAGCTGATTGGAGGACAAGGATCCATGTAACCAACCCCATTTAGTTGGGATTAGGCTGAGTTGTTGTTGTTGTTGTTGTTGTTGTAATTGTAAGGAACTTATTCAGGTGGGTGATGGTCACATTTGCCTTGGATTGGAAAATTAAAATGTAACGCCACAAGCCCGCAGTTCCTCACCTGGGCCAAGTGATTGAGATTCCTGCCACACATGAAACATTACTTTATCATATGTTTGCCTCAGTTTGCCTACTTGCTTGAGGACTTTTTGGCCATCCTACAAATACCAATTATTTCATACTTTAAAAAAAAAAAAGCTAGGCTACCATCCAAAACATAGCAATCTCTAGAAAAAAAAAACCATATTTAATGGAAAAACAAATTTGGACTGTTAAACATATACAAAATGAGTTGGGCACTAACAATCCTTGCATGGCTAAATTGGGATCACAGAAGTGTTTACGTCAAATAAATGAGGGAAAGAATTGAAGTGAATGCCCCAATCTGCACCTAGGCAGGGACTACTATATACAAAACCATGAGATTTTGCAGTTGGGCACATCTGCTTTATACACTTCATATGGTGGGGATCTGTTGAAAAGAAAATCAAGTGCTTTATTTTCCCAATAGCAATTTTATCCCTAAATATGACAACAACAAAAGCATATTTTCCTCTGATGCAGCATTCTAGAACTTTTCCATCATTCTGCACCGAGGAAATATAGTACCATGAACTACCACAACCTCCTAAATCATGAGTTAAAGCAGTACTTCATCTGAACAAAGCATAATGCCTAAATAAATTGCTACAACACCAGTTATGGAATGTGTGAAAGCATAATCACTTGGGAACAACCAAACTTGTACGACAATGTGAGATAAAAATCCAATGAGTGTGCAATAATAATTACTGCCTAATTCCAGAGTATCCTAGTCCACTCTCAACTGAGGATATTTTTGCACGCACATTTCAAATACTAAGTCAGGGGAAGATACATGATGGCAAGGGAATTGAGAATGTGATAGGCAGAGTAGTACAGCCACAATTAGGTAAAAATTAAAAAAATTAGTCGGGTAAAACTCCAGTTTTAAATAAATTGGGCCAGTGGTATTTGGGGAATCAAGGACTACGAACTTTACCTGAAAAGCCCATGCATTTGATCGACTCACCCAGTGTCTATTCCTTGAAGAACTTTAAGTGGCCAGATTCTTGCTTCTCAACCTTGACGTCACGTGAATAAGTGATAGAAATCTCTCCTAAGGGACCCTTTACTTTCAAATCCTGGCCTACCAGTGTTAATGACACATTGGATGGAACTTCGATTGGCCTCTTCCCTATTCTTGGTTCCTTGCATAGAGTCCCAACCTGCCTGAGACGAAACCTAGTAACATGGATTGTACTTCTCTCACCCAAAAATGTAGACTTCAATTTCTGAAACAAGGTCCACCAAAAAATAATAAATTCGTTGCAACAAGATAGGAAGAAATTCGAGATCGAATCTTCAGGTATAGTCATAAAGTCATAAGTAATCAGCTCTACGAGTAGTAATTGAATAGCAGCGCTGACAAGAAAACAATTGAGGATTCAATACACTAAGTAATCAAATGAGGTATAGATGTTCTAAAATAGAAGAAACATCAAGGGTTCTTTCATTTTTAAACAACTGCAGGTCATCAACTGACCCAAGTTATATAAAACTTGAACAAATAATCCAATAAGTAAAGCCCCAAGACATATTTTACTGCTTAAATGGCTCTAGATGATCGAAACAGTTTGAAATCCCCAAGAAGGACGTGGAAGACTAGAATGCTGTATATTTCATGATTTCAGCTGAACACCCGAGCAATCCAGCTTACCCAAGTTAACAGATGATGGTATCCATGATTACAGAGTTCATTTAACTTCCAAACAAGTCAAAAACACTTATTCACAAACTCGATTAACAGATGAAAACGTCATATATGAAGCACATTTAAAGATTTCAGGAATCAAATTCTTCATGAAATGAAAAAAATGTACCATCTAAGGGAAAGACGAGGGGACAGAAAAAGCCACGGCTAGTTCTGACGTCTGAGCGACAGTATTGGTGTTCACCTTCCTTGTGATTCTCCCAAAAGCTTATCAATTCCAGAATGAGCATTTGCTTCATGTTAAAATACCCTTGTTTGTATAATGAAATCTCTTCCAAATACCCTTTAGAGTAGGGAAGGACTCACTAAGTAGCTTCGGACGAAAACCTGGGATCCGTCTCAAATTTTCAAACAGCATCGGGTCCATCAATTTCGATCCAATTCCAATTCGAATCGTACGGAATCAGCCGGGATTCCCAACCAATCAAAGAAAAAATGGATGGGCAACGTAATCGATCTCCCCTGCAACCTGTGAATTGTTTGATTTCCTTTAGACGGCTGCAATTTTCGAAGACTTGGAAAGGTGCAACCTGAATCGAACCAGAGTGGAGATCAGAGGGGGAAGATTCCGAAAATGCCGAAGGAGTTTGCTTCTCCGAACCACTTGCTGAGGTAACAAAGCTTTGAATCACAGAAATTGTGTTTCCGAATGCTCCTAATCACATCTCGCTACAAGGATGATCTGACACATACCCCACTGCTATTTGGCTCAGAAACCAGTGCTCTCAACAGTATAATAATCTTTAGAAGCGCCAAACGTCTCACCACCATCGCCATTATAGTGTTGCTGAGGTTGCAGTTTAAAGAGGCTTGGGATAAGAACGACAGTCATATGGTAGAGTGTGTTGGTGATAGAAATCCCAAACACTCACATGCGGGGATAAGCACGTGGTGCGAATAGTGCAGGCGTACCAAAACCTTTGCGCAGGTTCAAACAAGGCCGAGAGCAGCCTAATCTGACTCCGTACCAGGTTAGTAGGTTTCCCTCCTGCCTGAGTAGCTCTAAGGTCTTTTGGGTTAAACCAACAACTACGGACTACAACCCGAACTGTTATTGCTCAAATGAAAGGAAAGAACTTTGAGACACAAACAACAATGAACTGAAATAGTAAATGCATTAATCAATCATACCACATAAAAGTGTGAGCCTCGTGCGTACACCCTTGTTGCCCTTAGTATGTGACCGTACATCCCCTTCAGCCTCAAATGACAACAAGAAAAACAATAAAGAATGCAGAACAAAACAAGTAAAAGTAAAACGTAAAGAGGATAAAACAAATGCTGGTTGTCAGGTGTGTTTGTGTGTCCTTCAACGAATAAGCCATTTCCCTTATATATGATAGGCCTTGCCAGTTATCAATCCGTGCAACTGTTCCCTCTAAGGCCATCCTCTTCAGTCCATATCTCCCAAACTCCAATCAGGCGTTCCCACGCAAGCCACCAACCCCACTCTTCCTCCAATTGCTGCAGCAATGGTGGGACCCACTAGCGTTGTCCTCATTCTGGTTCCTTGCGAGACGCGGCCCTGCGTCTGGTACTGCCTGTGCCTCTGACATGTGGGCCAGCCCCTAACTGTCAGGGTGCAGCCACGTTCCAGTGTCTTCCCTCGATCTCGGCCCATCAACAAGTGCCCAGCCTTGGTTCTCTCCTGGCCCAACCTGGCCAGAACCGGGTGGTTTGGGTCGCAAACAATGCCCCTCACAATCCTCCTTGAGTGATGCCACGTGGCCCAAGCTCAGAGGAGGTTGTGGCCGAAACAGCAGTCATCTCCAGCTGATCCATCGCGCGCAAACCCCTTCACCGCTTCATCTTCTCGGGCCGTTAAGGTTTTGAATTTCAAACCCCCCGCCATAATGATGGCACAAGTTCCAGCCCCCATTAAGACCGCTGTTGATTACCGAGGGTCCTTTAACGGAACGCCCCTTCGCGTAGCCCCTCTTATCGCCCTTCGTCCATCTCCTTCTCCACTCTCTCCTTCTCGTCTCTGCCAAGCTCCTTGTCCTAACGCCATGGCCAAGAAAAAAGAACCAGCGGCGGCAGAAGAAGCAGGAGACCTCCTGGCGCAGAAACGCTCGCTCTTGCACTCCTCAGTCGTGATCGAGGTACAATTCCCTTGCTCTGAGCCCTCTGTCTTTAGACTAGGCCCGGCCTTTGCTTCTCAACCCCATGGTGTGTCCAACTTCCCAAAGTACGATCGGGAATAGCTGCTCGCCCAATCGCCAGACCCTCTGCAACTCAAGGATAGGGCCTTTGCGCGCTTATGGCCCCACTACCTTCCAGATTGGAACACCTGGGTTGATAGAGTGGTCTGCGATCGCTCTGAGCTGCTGATCAAGCTCGGCGCCTTTCATGCCATCTAGCTCTTAACCACCTCTGTTCCTCTCGGCCGTCCCCTGCTCCAGGCTACACTCCAGTTCTGGTCACAGTCCACAAACACTTTCCACTTTTGTTTTGGAATGGCAGCCCCAACCCTCTTGGATGTCAGAGCCCTCACCGGCCTGAAGGCCGAAGGCGAAGAGTTCAATGGCTCCTCCCCTTGCCTGACCGATGACAATGAGGTTGAGATACAACACGGCCTCGAATTTACCAAGTCTGCCAGTTATAGCTTCTACCTGCGGGCGTACCGGGAGACCCGTGGCTCTGCTTCCCCTAAAGAGCTCACGGCTTTCTTCCTGTTCTGGATTTGTCGTTACGTTGCCTGTGTTCGGTCCAACAAGATTTCAAAGACCTATCTCCATTTGGCCAACGCCCTGGGGCAAGGCCGCGTGGTTGATCTGGCCTCGTTTGCTCTGGCCGCCCTCTTTTGGGGCTGCAACGACATCACCGAGTCTGATTTCGACTACGGCGGTGGCCCGTTCTGGCTCCTCCAGATGTGGCTCCGTGCTCACTTTACTGATCTGTACGCCCTGCCCTTTCCACTTCCAGTCTGTCCTGTGGCTGGTTATCTATTTGCAACGTCTCCCCATCATGACCTGAAGACCCTGCGAGAATACTACGACTTCTTCTCTTCTTTTGAGCCCGACCCAAGTGGCACCTTCTTCCTCCCCTATCGGACTGGAGAGGCCATCCCTGAGTGGCTCTCGTTAGCCATTGATTTTCCTACCCCTGAACCAGCCCTATGGGGCAAGTGCCTAGTCTGTCGGGATCTTCATGTAGGAGTTACCTTAGAGCCGTCAGGTAACAACACCTGTGGCTTCGAAATGTACAATCCCTATTTTTGGGCACGCCAATTCAGCCTCCACTAGGCAATCCCCTGTCCCAACTGCTATTCCATCACGGACTGTGCACTGGATAGGATGATCTATTCGAATGTGGCCGACATTCTCCATGCATCGACCATGAATGCCTTAGTCCTTTCACAGTTCGAACTGCAGTTCTTTATCAAGGAGCCCACAGCGACCGAAGACATTACGGCCTGGTGGGATACATACTTCAAGTCCCTTCTCCCACTTCGATCTTGTCACAAAAGCAGCCAAGCCCCCTCTTTCATCTTCAGGCACCACTAGTCATCAGACCGCTGCCCCGAAGCGGAAGAAAGCATCAATCTCCAAGCAAGCCGCTGGTAAGCATTAACCTTCCCTTCTCGTTCTGCTGCCCTATCTGTCCTTTGCTGACCGTTCCTTCTGTGACCTCAGGCAAATCCTCAGCCAGGCCGACATCCTCTATCCAGTCAGCCCCAAGTGATCACGGGTCCACTCCAGAGGACGATGAAGACTCTGAAGACGACCCCCCTTTGGTGAATAAGAGGCCAAAAAGCATCAGTTCAATAAAGTCTACCCCATGCTAGGCCCTCCTCCCAAGTGAGTTTCAAGGAAGTCAGCCCGCAAGCACCAGGCCTCATGCCTCCACAACAGCATCTCCTTCAGTCACATCCCACTCAGTGGAAGACCGTACTCAGTCCAGTGCCCGACTGAAGCAGGTTGTCACCATGAAGTCCCTGCAGGTTGTTGTTACTAGCTCCTCAGAATCTGAATCCTCCTCTCATCTGAACGGCGCCTCTGAAAGTAGTTCTGAAGAAGAAGAAGAAGAAGAGACCGGCGCTGACGCGCCTGGTACCTACAATGTGGCCGAGCCTAGCGGGTCCAAGACCCCAGTCCATGATCCAGCTTCTCCATCTCCTCTGAGTCATGTCGTTCCTGCAGTGATCCCCACGATATGTGTGCCTTAGCCCCAACGCTTGCCTTCTCGTCTCGCCAGTGCTGACTCATCCTTCTTTTTAAGTTGTAAGCTAGAAACTCTTCTAGCTGGCCTGAGCTCCTCTGATGATGAAAAAGAGACCGGTGACGCCCCAAGTCCTGGACTCGTTCCTACCCAGGTGACCGAGGCAAAAGTGCTCTTGCACTCTTTCCTGCAATCACCCTTCCGAGAGGCCGTGGGTACTGGCAACCTGACGTCTATTGCCGAGGCGCTTCGCACGTTGTTGTCGTTGCTAGACCTTCTCGTCCCAAACAAGGAGTGGTTAGACGGGGCCGTCACTTTCATGTTTGATATGACCACCTCGGCCCCTCTGGCCTTCCAAAATGCCCAAAAATACGAGGCCCTTCTCAAGGAGAGTGATGCCATGGACTAGAACTTGCAAAAATTATGGGACGACCTCAAGACGATCGTGGATGAGGTGAAAGAAGGATAGGACCGGCTAGCCCAAATGGACCAAGACATAGCAGGCTTGGAAGCCCAGATTGCGATGCTACAGTCTGATAGGGCTGCCTTAGACCAAGAGGTTAAACAGAAGCTCCTAGGTTCCCAGACCGTGTCCGCAAAGGCCACCTCTGCCAAAGCCCAAGCCAAGCAGCTGAAAGCACTGAGGCCAAGCCGTGAGGCCAACTTGACCATAGCCAACGAGCTCCTATCAGTGATGGAAAAGAAATGGAATGAGCTCCGCGAATCCACCCCCAAGACTTTCTTTAAGTGGGCATGCGTGCCTTCCCCCCCCCCTTTATTGGAAGAACGGTGATACTTAGTTTAGTGTCCTGCTTTTGTCGTGTTCAGCCTACTCAGGCCGTGTTTGGATTTCCTTAGGAGTAAAGCCTCCCTTCCTTTAATTCATGGCCCCGCTCCCACGGTGTGATACCCTTGTCTCATTCACCCTAAATCCCAGATCGTTGGATGAAAAGCCTTAAGGAACTTATCGTTGATAGGCCTCATCTGGATGCATCCTTCCAAGTCACACAGCCTATAGGCCCCACCCTAGAGCACCTAACAGACCGTAAAGGGTCCTTCCCGTGTTGGGGACCACTTGCCCAGTCTGGGGTCCTTCACTCCTACTGGGAGTATGGCCTTCAGGATGATGTCCTCTTCCTGGAAGTGATTTGGGCATATCCTTTTGTTGTAAATGGCTACAACCTTCCTCTTCTGAACCTGCATCCTATCCAGCGCGACCAAGCGCTCTTCTTCCAGGTCATCGAGCTCAGCCATCATGGCCTCGCTATAGGCTATTGGCGTAAGTCCCTGCTGGAATTCCACCCGTGCTGATCTTACGCTGACTTCAACGGGTAACACTGCATCGTGGTCATACATCAATGCAAAAGGGCGTAGTGGCCGTGCTAGTCCTTTGTGATGTTTGGAATGCCCACAATATCTCAGAAAGCATGTCTGCCCATCTTCGTGGGTTGTCATCCACAACCTTCGCTAAACACCCCTTGAGAATCTTATTACTTGCCTCGGCCTGACTGTTGCCTTGCACGTAGTACGGGGTGGAATGGATGAAGGTTATTCCTAACTCAGCTGTAAACGCCACCACCTCATCCCCAACGAAAATGCTTCCATTGTCGCACGTAATAGTCTCTGGAAGCCCAAACTTGTGAACGATGTGCCTCTTGAGGAACTGGATGACCTTGGCCTGACTAACTCCCTTTATTGGCACAGCCTCAACCCACTTGGTAAAATAGTCCATGGCCACGATAATGAAGCAATGCCCCCGCGTTGCTGGTGGGGTAATCTTCCCTATGAGGTCCATAGCCCATCCCCTGAATGGCCATGGCTTGACCACTGGATTAAACTCCATCGCTGGTAACCGCTGTATTGGTCCATGGGTTTGACATGCCCAACATCCCTTGGCATACTTGACACAGTCTGCCATCATAGTTGGCCAGTAATATCCATGGCGTCGAATCAACCATCTCATCTTAGGACCAGCCTGGTACGCTCCACAGATGCCTTTGTGGACTTCAGCCATGACCAGTGTTGCCTCATTCAAGTTGACGCATTTGAGCAATAGGTCATCCTTCCCCTTTTTGTAAAGGTCTTCCCCAATCAACACATACCTCGTAGCCCTGTCTCTGATCCTTCGGTCAAACCCTAGCCCAGGGTTACTCAAGTATTGGACGATCGGTGTTTGCCAATCAGGCTGTGTGTCTTCAACGTGGTTGACCTCCAAGCAGCTGCCTTCATAGACCGCGGACCGTGCCTACCTTTTGATGACTATGGTTAGGTATACCGATTCCAAACACCGCCTGTGCTAACCCATTCGTGGCCTGATTCCTTGATCGTGGGACATGGCGAACCACTATGTCCTGGAAACCCTTGATTAGCTTTTTAGCCTGCGTAAGATAGTCCACCAAATGTTCGCTCTTACACCGATATTCCCCTGCCAACTGCTTGATCACCAATTGCGAGTCTCCGATGATCTCCATGGTGTCAGCCTTAAGGCCGAGAAGCAGGCCCAACCCTAGTATGAGAGCCTCGTATTCGGCCTAGTTGTTTGAACAAGGGAAGTCGAGACGAAAGGCTACTTGAGTCTCTGCCCCTTCTGGTGACCGTAAAATGACCCCTGCCCCGGCTGCCTGCTCGGCCTTGGATCCATCAAAGAAAAGCTTCCATGGCGTCAGGCCGACGAGGGAAACCTCCATTATATCCCTGGCAGCTTCCATGGGTGGATGATCTGCTAGAAAATCTGCAAGCGCCTGCCTCTTGACTGGTTTCTGGGACACATATTGGGGGGTGAACTCAGTAAGAGCGAGAGTCCATTTTCCCACCCTTCCTCTAGAAATTGGGCGTGTGAGCACGTACTTGATGACGTCGGTCTGGCAAACCACGTCCACTGTTGCCAGCAAAAGATAGTACCTAAGTTTGCTGCAAGAGAAGAACAATGCCAGACAGAGCTTCTCGATCGCATGATACTTCCACTCCACTTCCTTTCAGGTTCGACTTAGGTAGAACACAACCTGTTCCTTCCCGGCGTCATTATCCTGTGCGAGTAGGCTCCCTATTGAACCTTCCACTGCGGCCACATATAGTTTTAGCGGCACCCCTTTTCTTGGAGGCATTAGGACCGAAGGCCTTGTTAAGTAGGCCTTTATTTGGTCGAACGCCTCCTGGTGGGCCTCCTCCCACCTGAAGTCCTCGTCGGCCTTCAATTTTAACAGCGAGGAGAAAACCTTTGTCCGCCCTGCGGAGTTGGCAATAAAGTGCCTGAGGAAGTTCACCTGTCCTAGAAACTTCTGTAGTTCCTTTTTGTTTGTAGGCGGCCTTGCCTCCTAGATGGCTTTAGCCTTGTTCTTATCTACCTCAATTCCTTTTTGATGAACCAAAAACTAAGGAAGTTACCGGCCGCCACCCCAAAGGCACACTTCAGAGGGTTCATTTTCAAACCGTGACTCCTCATCCTAGAGAACACCTGTCTCAAGTGCTCCAAGTGTCCGTGCTCCTTCTTTGACTTGACCACAACATCGTCAACGTAAACTTCAACAAAGGTGCCGATCATATAATGGAAAATGGTGTTCATCCCCCGCTGGTAAGTGGTGCCGATGTAATTTAACCCAAACGGTATGACCAACCATTCATACGTCCCTAAAGTGCCTGGGCAACGGAAGGCTGTCTTTGGGACATCCTCCTCCGCAATGAAGTTCTGATTATATCCGGTGTGGCCATCCATAAAGGATATGATGTAGTTTTTTGCGGCCGCGTCAACCAGCATGTTAACCACTGGCATTAGATACTCATCCTTGGGGGTGGCCTTGTTCATGTCTCTAAAGTCAATGCACACCCTTAGCTACCCGTTCTTCTTTATGACCGACACTATGTTTGACACCTACTCCACATACCTGGCGGTCCTAATGAAACCTGCCTTAAGCAAACGTTCAATTTCGTCCTTGATTTTCAAAATGACATCCGGTGCCATTCGTCTGGCCAGTTGCTTTACCGGTCTGTAGTTATCTTTAATGGGCAACTGGTATTCAACCAACCTTCGGTCTAGACCAGGCATCTCAGAATAGTCCCAAGCGAAACAATCTTTAAATTCCTTCAATAGACTTATAATAGTCCCCCTTAACTCGGGTGGGAGTAGACCACTAACATAAATAGGCCGGTGGTCCTCGGCCGTTCCTAAGTCTACCTCTATCAATGGATCCTGGACCTCCGCCAATGTTTCCTCCATCTTTGGCAGGGCAGGTGGCAGATATTGCAGCCTAACTTCAGGGCCAGCTATCGCTTGTTCCTTGGCCGAGACCTCAGCCACCAATCCTGTTTCGTGAGACATCTTCTGCTCCAGGCTCGTAATTGTCAGCGGACGCATTATGTCTGCTACCACCTTCTGGCTTATCTTCATAAGTAGTCTTCATCAGTCTTCCTCCGCCGTTCTCTGAGATTTGGCAAGGCTTTTGTCTGTGGTCCCTTCAACTGGAACACTTCTTCTAGGACCGTAGATGAGGTAATCAAGGACGTAGGCCTCCCATGCTCATCTGTTCCAGTGAACAGGATAGGGCCGATGCACCCATCGTACAAAGCGGCCTCCACATGGCTAGCGTCGACCATGAACGATCGATTATCGACCATTACCAACTCAATCTTCCCTTTTCGCCATAGTACTAGGAACTGGTGCAAAGACAATGGGACGCATGAATTCACGTGGATCCAATCTCGTCCTAGGAGGGCGATTTAATTGGCCATGATGTCCATGACAAAGAAAGCCATCAAGGACGTATGATTCCCCACCTATAGGTCGATCGGGAGTACTCCTCTTGGCCTGGTGGAGCCACCCAAGAAATTTGTGACCGACACATCAGCGGGTAGCAAATCGGTCTCGTCTCTACCAAGATGTTTCATCATTCTTGAGGGTAAGATATTCACCGCCACTCCATTATTGACCAAAACCTTGGTTATAGGTTTACCGTCCATATGAGACTGAATGTACAACGGCTTCAGATGCTGCATCATCTCACAAGTTGGTTCCTCGAATATGTCGGGCACCTTCCCCCGTGGGTTCGGATTATCAAAAGTATACTTTGTTTCCCTGGTGATGACCGTCCTAACATTGTCTTTGGGGTCCCACTGGTATGGCTTGCCGTAGTCCACCTTCTTCTCAGCCTATTCCTGAGTGGGCACCAATTCTATCCCCAATATTTCTGGATTGGAGCCCCCTTCGTCTACATCTCCTTCTAGCTGTGGCGCCTGGCCGGGCTGATACTGGAATGTCTTTGGCAGGACGTACACCATTGAGATCTGTACCTGAGTTAGGATCGTGCCGAACATCATCTCAACCAACCCCCCGAAGTCGATATCTGGTGAGTGGATGGGACCACTGTTGTTTGTACTGTCAACTCTTGGCTTGGCGCCCATCACTATGTCTCCGAAGACTTCAGGGTCACTGTCCTCGGTCTTGTAGTCTGACACCTCTGGCTCCAGAGCTCCTTCTCCCCCTACGACATCGTCTGGGTCTTTTGCCCCTGATGCCCCTTTGATCGCTTGGCTCTGTTCCCCAAGCTTATGCCCTCTTCGACCTGGACCTGGGGGCCCCCCTGGCACGGTCCTCATTGATCTGGGCCTGTTGGTGCCGTCTTTGGGCCGCCCTCTTCCTCTGTCGTCTTCTTTTTTGTGCTCTAGACAGGCGAGCTGGATCAAGGCTGGCCGGCAACTTTGGATGCCTTGCAACCTTCCATTGTTCTCCATCTGTCTTAGGAACAACTGTCCTCGGCCTGTGGCCCTCTTGGTACCGAGCGGCCTCCCATCCAGAGTATTCTGAGTACGAGGAGCCTAGCCCACACTATTCATACGTCAAACGCCTCCTTACTGAAGCCCTCCCAAGCCGGTCTTTGGCGGATGACTTGGAAGTGTGTGATGCCTGATGAGGAACCGACCTCCTGTCTGCTGGATTAATCTCCTCTCAGACCCCAAGGGAAGGCCGTGTGCCCTGATCAGACAGAGCTTGGCCTGACCAAGCTGTGCTTCTATTCCATCGTCCCTTGATTGGGCAACTGTCACTAGGACAGACTTCCTGGTGGATCCTTGGTGCTTCACTCAGCCTGGGTGTGCCAGTCCCAAGTTCTTCTGGCCCCCTTGCTTCCCCTTGCAGACTAAACTCATAGTGGGGATTCACTGTGGGCCGTTTGCCCCTCCTTCGCCGTCTCTGGACCCTGACCTGCTCTTCAGACTAAGCTGGTACATTACTGGACCGGCCCATGACAGGTGCCCTGGGTCGCTCAGGTGGGGCTAGGCACGCCTGTGCCATTTCGCCCGTTGCATCCCCCAGATTGCTAGCTGCCCAGCCACTATTGGCCTGGGTGCGAAAAGTAGTGGCCCATGGGTTCAAACAGGAACCAGACGATCGCGCCGCTAGATTTGGCCTGGGTGGATGGCTCCCCTGCCCAATCCTCACAGTCGGCACTACACCCTCTCTCGGTCCGGCCATCCTTGAAAAGTCGACGCTGACCATGTTGACTAGGAAAGGGTCTTCATCGACTATCATGACCCCCTTTTCCTTTCCAGGGAACTGCAAATGTCCAGCTGTAATTGCTTTCTGCAAGGCATTACGTAAAACCACACAATTAGTAGTAGCATGGGTGCGAGTGTTGTGCCACTTATAATATTTCTTGTCTTTTAGCTCGTGACTAGGCAGTATCTGGTGCCTTGGCGGCAACTTAATCTGCTTATCCTTGAGCAACTAGTCAAAGATCAATTCGGCTTTTGAAATGTCGAAGGAGTATGTCACCTTCGAATCAAAGATCCTCTGAGGAGCGGCCTTGGATGGCTCGGTCTGCTTGGCCTGATCATTCGGCCTGGCCAGAGCCTTACATACATAGGGTTTTCCTTCTACGATTTTCATAGCGTCTACCTCAAACTCAACGTAGTCAACCTATTTTTGCTCACTATTCCCTAGCAGCGGGAAGGCGTGGCTAGCTGCATCTTTATAATATGTTCCAATAGAGGCCGCTTTCCGTTGACCCTCCTCTTTTAAGAGCTACTCATAGGGCGCGGCCTGCAGCACCAGCTGATCGACGTCAACAAAGTATTGACATGCAAACCTTTTTCGGAGCTCAAAACTGAGTCCCCCTAAGGCCATCTTCGCGTATTCGGCCTCGGGTAAAGTGGTTGGACATTTGTATTTGGCCATCTTGAACTTGGTAACGAACCTCTCGACAGCCTCAGGGTCATTTTGGCTAGGTCCCCTATGGTGATCTCAGGCTCAGTCCGGTAGAACTGAGTGTGAAAGAGGTCCTCCATTTCCTACCAACTCTGCACCGAATTGGCGGGTAAATTGAAGTACCAAGTGAAGGCCGATCCCGTAAGGGAGTTGGGGAACAACCTGAGCTTGGCCGCTTCCAGTCCGCCCAAATTACCACACTGGACCGTAAAGCGGGCTATGTGTTCAATAGTGGATACCTTGTCCTCGCCTGAGAACTTGGTGAACTCTGGGATCTTAGGATTCCTCCCGAGGTCCACTGCATCAAAATACTCGGGGTAGGGCTTCCTATATGCAGGACGTGGGGTCGTCCTTTAGAAAGGGTTAATGCTGTCCTGGATGATCCTGACCAGTTCTCCCCTGTTAACCATAAATGGTGCCCCTTAAGCGGCCGGATACCCTGCCGCGTCTGGTACGGCAGGCCAGGCCATAAAGGGTTAATCCCAGGGTGAGTGTTTGGGAACGCTTCCAACCTTGGTTCGAATCCGGGCACAGTTTCCCTGATGTTCACCCCTATGGGTCTATACCCAGGAACTCCGGTGGTCGCATTGCCACGTCCTGGAGGGGGGTATCCCCCTAAGGGAACAACGTTTGCCCTGAGACGGCCGTGTTACTAGACCCTGCGATGGGCCTAGTGCCCCCTATCTGGGCAGCACTTGCAGCCGTTGTCCACTGCAGGGCCGCTAGAATAGCCGCTACGGACGCATGGCCTACCCCTAAGGTTGTTGCCTGATTAGTGCCCCTTGGGATGCCTGCGGGAGGGCTGTTGACCGCACAGCTCCTAACCGGGTTAGGGATATCGAGTTAGGCGGCCTGATACAGGGGATTGATGAAAGTCATCGCTGGTAGACTGACCCTAGGCCGGTCCCCAACAACGGGATTTTGGCTCGAACTACCGCCATACACGGCCTGAGCCGGCAAGCCTACTCGGCCTACCTCGAGTCCTATACCTTTGGCCCCTGCGGCAGTCCCATCAGGTGGTGTGACCGTGGCATTCGGTCTTACCCGGCGTGGCTCTTGCCTCAAGCGCAAGGGTTTCACGGAACTCCTTGAGCCGACTTTTGCGGCGGCTACGGACTTATCAAGCTGCAGCCATCATGTGGCGTAAATCGTCGGAAATGGGTCTAAAGACGTCCATAAGCTGCTGTACCTGCTCGTGAGGGGTCTACAACGTCATGCACCATAACCGCTAGCTAATGAGTGAGTCATGGGGCATTGCGCCATGTGAATTCAGCCACCGTGGGATTCTCCATTTCTTCATCCACCATATTTTCCTTTTGGATACGAGGACGTCTTGGTCCTTTCTTTTGCTTGACCATAGAAGTCGTTGGCTTATGAGGGTCCCACCGGCATGCAAATATGTGTTGGTGATAGAAATCCCAAACACTCACACGCGGGGATACGCACGTGGTGCAAATAGTACGGGCATGCCAGAACCTTTGCACAGGTTCAAACGAGGCCGAGAACAGCCTAATTTGACTCCTTACCAGGCTAGTAGGTTTCCCTCCTGCCTGAGTAGCTCTAAGGCCTTTTGGGTTAAGCCAACAACTACGGACTACAGCCCGAACTGCTATTGCTCAAATTGAAAGGAAAGAACTTTGAGACACAAACAACAATGAATTGAAATAGTAAATGCATTAATTAATCATACCAGATACAAGTGTGAGCCTTGTGCGTACACCCTTGTTGCCCTTAGTATGTGACCGTACATCCTCTTCAGCCTCAAATGAAAACAAGAAAAGCAATAAAGATTGCAGAACAAAACAAGTAAAAGTAAAACGTAAAGAGGATAAAACAAATGCTGGTTGTCAGGTGTGTTTGTGTGTCCTTCAACAGATAAGCCCTTTCCCTTATATAAGATAGGCCTTGGCAGTTATCAATCCGTGCAACTGTTCCCTCTAAGGCCATCCTCTTCGGTCCATATCTCCCAAACTCCAATCAGGCATTGCCATGCAAGCCACCAACCCCGCTCTTCCTCCAACTGCTGCAGCAATGGTGGGACCCACTAGCATTTTCCTCATTCTCGTTCCTTGCAAGACGCGGCCCTGCGTCTGGTACTGCCTGTTCCTCTGACACGTGGGCCAGCCCCTAACCATCAGGTGCAGCCACGTTCTAGTGTCTTCCCTCAATCTCGGCCCATCAACAAGTACCCAGCCTTGGTTCTCTCCTGGCCCAACCTGGCCAGAACCGGGTGGTTTGGGCCGCAAACAGAGTGCCAAAGAAAACAAAGTCACCACTACATCGATCGAAGAACAGAGATTATCAGGTTTACAGACTGATCGGTCGGGGAAGTTTCAGTATCGTCTTTCGGTGCTTTTTTTTGTGTAAATCGAGCACGGAGGCCAGGCCCGGTGAAAGCCGAGTCACGAGGGGTAGGCCAGACCGGATCCGGCCCGATCCACTGCGCATGGAGAGAACCAGCCAATTGGTTGGGTCTCTTCCCCCTATTTGGTGGATTCCCTAGGAGTCTAAATAGGGATAGGGGTCTGAGAAACCAAGTTCTCCCTCTCTCCAGTGTTTTGTATTCTCTTTAGGATTCCATTTCTTCCCAAAGATTTGTGGTGTGAAGTTCTTTGTGGAGAAACCTTTCAAAATATTCTTTGGGATTTCATCTCTTCCCAGGGATTTGTGATGTGGAATTCTTCGTGGAGAAACCTTTCAAGATATTCGAAGATCGTGAAGGAGATCGTTCGAGTTCGTGAAACTCATAACCAAACATGTACGAGCCCATCTCCGTTCTAACGGGTAGTGATTTATTTACACTCTAGAATTGAAGACGAAACCTATACCCGACATTTTAATGGATCTTTGCAATTCTTTCGATCCACTGAGTTGCCGGTGTTAATGGAACTTAGAATCAGGTTAAGTCTGATCCGAATTAGATCGGATTACCCCAATCCAGATTCCCATGGGAATCGGGATGATCAATTCGTATTACTGATTTTTCCGATTCCAATTTGTTTTTGGTTAAGAGAAGGTGGAGTAACGCCTCCACCAAACGAGATTTTAAATGAAGAGAGAAGAGTATACATGACTACACAGAGAATGATTTACAATAAAAGGAGGTGGGTGTATCCACAACACCTTACAGAACTTAAGTAGTGCAGCCCCTTTAGCTAAAATATTGGCAACCCTATTTACATTCTTAGAATGGAGGGAAAGGAAATGCTATCAAAATAATTACATAAGGAATTGATGTCATCAACTATCGAGTGCATAACCCAGCCTGGAGCAGCAGCGGATTTGTTTAAACAAGAGAATACACTCAACGAGTCAGATGGATTTTTCTCCTCAATGCGACACGTGGTATAACCATAGTTAGTAAGTTCGGGAACGGCAATAACACGGGAAAGGATACGTACGGCAATCAAACGGGCTGTACGGCAATAACACTTTTCAAAAAATCCGACGCAATAATACGGTACGATAATAATACGGTAGGCGTTTAATATGTGTATAATATGGTCGCTCTGTAAAAATTTGAGAGCAAAAATACGGGGATATATTCACTATGCAACAGACATGTACACCTAATAAACACAATAATAACATTTACTGATGTGGCCAAGAAAGCACCCAAGCTAATTGAGAGCCTCTGGGCTGCAATGTGGGTGGGACACCAGCTTAACACAAACAAGCCAAGAATCTCAAACAATTATACTGGAGGAGTCTTTAGCTTGCCCTAATGGGGAGAGGGGGGGAGTTTAGCCATATGAGAATAGAGAGTATAGTTAATAAATCATAGAGTGATCGAGTGGACTTCTCTTGTTCCTTATTATATTGGTGGGCACGGAGTCTAGAATGGCACCTAGGCTGAATGTAAGCAGTTTTTGCTCCAATATTGCAACAAAAAAAAAAAAAGGTCCAGCTAGGTAACCATTTATGCTAAAACCGAAGCACAGATTGAGTTACAGTTAATCCACAAAAATCGTTTGCTGCAGTAATGCACACCATCGGATAAGTTACAGTTAAAAGAAACTGACTATGCTTCCAAAAGCTCAAAAATAGAGAAAAATGTCATGAAAAATCTCAGAATTATTTAAAAGGCATACAAAACATCATTATGGATGGTTTCAGCAACATAGCTGAATGAAATAAACAGCTATGGAAAACAGAGATGCGCGGGATTGTAGAGTTTGAATGCAGGAATCAACGTGAGTACGATGTATGGATCCAAGGTGTCTCTAGGCTTTTATCCATTGTTGCTGAACGGAATAGCAGACACAACTGAGAATTAGGGAGGGAAGGAAAGATTTTTGAACGCTGACTAGAGATCCAGTGTTTTAAAACCCTAAAACACTCCTCAACTTGAAACTCAGAGATGGAGAAGAATGGAGGGGAAAAGGTTTCAGGAAAAGACCTGAAGTAATTTGCCGCTGCAAGTGCACCGTTGCAATCGCTGGCCTGAAGAAAGCAAGAAGCATCGCTGCAATCGTCGGCCTGAAGAACACAAGAAGCACCGCTGCAATCGCCTGCCTGAAGAACGCAAGAAGAGGAAGAAGAGACAAAGAGGAATGGAGAGTGAGAAGTAGCCGCTGGAGTTTCTTTGGTTTCCCGCTGGAGAAGACGAGGGTTTGGTTTGGTTTTGGTAAGTCATAGATTTTAGTTTTGTTTTATCTAACAGATAGTATTAGATTGGTTTAACGGTTAAGATAGATTTTAGTTTTCTTTTTTTAATATTTAAGTAAACATATTACAACTGTATAATACAAGTATTATTCGGGTATAATACGTTAGGTCTTTAAATCCGCATATTTTTCCGACCCTAAAATATTATACGTAATACAATGTATTTTTCATTAAAACGTTCGGGTACACGTATAATATGCGTATTTACTAACTATGGGTATAACCAAATCTAATAGTCTGTATTTAAAGAGGGTAACTTTTAAATCCTAACTAACCCTAACCGAAAAGGCTCCTGTGTTGTAGTGGCGGGAGTTGGAGCGTCCAGCCCAGCAAAACCACACCACAACAAAAACAGGGGTGGGCTGGTCATTTCACTGGTGGGTCCCACCTGAGCCCCACATGTGAAATGACCACCCCATCCCCTATTTTTAGGTGGTTTTGCTGGGCTGGACACTCCAGCTCCCGCCACTGCAAACAGGAGCCAAATCCAACCCTAACCCCTAGGCTAACTAGGGTTTAGCCATTAACCCATCCTAACCCTAACCCTAGTTTAATCTACACCACCTCCACCTCCACCATTACTGCCGCCTCCACCATCCCTCTCTTCCACCTTCACCTCCACCGCCATCGACAGCTTCAACGTCATAGATATCCAATGTCGCCAAGGAATGCAGAAAAAAAGTGCAGGTGGAGCAGCATTTTGATATTAATTAGTTAATGAATTAATAAACCCACTTGTTTTTTGACAATATGCTCCTCCCCCAACCAGTCTTGAGCGTGTTCTTCCATTGCAACTGAGCTGCCTCAAGAAATTTGGGTGCTACTGATGAAACCCAATTGGAAAATTCATTGAGTGATGGTGCTTCAGGAAACAATCAGATTGACAAAGATGGGATTACTTAAACCACAGTTGGGGTTACGATGGGAATAGAGTATGAATTTGAATCTGGTTAATAGTAGAACAAAGGATGCTGAGATTGAAAAGGAAGCCATGACTCTGTTTTCTTCCTCTGCAAATTCTGGGCTTCATGTGCTCAACAACCACTTGGGTATGATCGTTTGGAGGAGGAAAATGGGTATAAAATCCTGTGAAATCTACAAGTATCTGTTGGTGAAAAAACTCCCCAAACACTTACACGCGGGGTACACACATGGTGCAAATAATGCGGGCATGCCAGAACCTTTGCGCAGGTTCAAACGAGGCCGAGAACAGCCTAATCTGACTCCTTACTAGGCTAGTAGGTTTCCCTGCTGCCTGAGTAACTCTAAGGTCTTTTGGGTTAAGCCAACAAACTACGGACTGCAGCCCGAAATGCTATTGCTCAAATAAAAAGGGAAAGAAACTTGAGACACAAACAACAATGAACTGAAATAGTAAATGCATTAACCGATCATACCAGATACAAGTGCGAGCCTTGCGCATACACCCCTGCTGTCTTTAGTATGTGACCGTACATTCCCTTCAGCCTCAAATGACAAAAAGCAATAAAGAAATGCAGAGCAAACAAGTAAAAGTAAAATGCAAAACGAGTAAAGACAAAATGTTGATTGTCAGATGTGTTGTCCCCTTCACGGATAAGCCTTCCCCCTTATATAAGATAAGCCTTGGCAGTTATCAGTCTGTGCAACCGTTCCCTCCAAGGCCACCCTCTTCGGCTTATGCTTCCCCAGCTCCAACCAAGTACTGCCACGCAAGTCACCAACCCTACTCTCACTCCAACTATTGCAGCAGTGGCGGGCCCCACCAATGTTGCCATCAACCCTCATTCCTTGCAAAACGCAGACCTGCACCTGGTATCGCCTGTATTTCTGCAACATGGGCCATCCCCCCTAACCATCAGGGGTGCAGGCACATCTCTGTATTCCTCCTCGATCTCGGCCCAACGACGATGGCCCACTCTTGGTCCACTCCTGGCCCACCCAAATCAGAACCAGCTGGTTTGGGCCACAAACAATGCCCCTCACAACCTCCCTGAGCGACACCATGTGGCCCAAGCTGCGGGGGGTTGTGGCCGAAACGTCAATCATCTTCAGCTGTCCTATCCAGCAACAACCTCTTCATCGCTTTGTCTTCTCTGTCCATTAAGGTTTTGAATTTCAAACCCTAGCGCCATAATGATGGCACAATTTCCAGCTCCCTTTTAAACCTTCCCCAATTTCTGAGAGCTCCACGAACCTTTCGCCCTTTTCTTCTCTTCTCCACTCTACTGAGAGCATTGCCCCTCACCATCGCGTCCCTTCTTTCCTTCATCTGCCATGGCCCAAAAACCTGTAGCTCCGCCGTTAGCAAAAGAGGTGGAAAGCTTTTTGGCACAGAAATGCTCGCTCCTGCCTCGTTCGATCCAGCCTGAGGTACTAATCCCCTGTTCTGAATCTTCTGTCTACGCGCTAGGTCCTGCGTTCACCTCTTACCCTACCGATGTGCCCAACTTCCCCAAATACGACCAAGAACAAATGCTCTTTCACAAGCCAACCCCTCTGCAGCTCAAAGATAAAGCCATTGCGCAACTCTGGCCTCACTATCTTTCTGATTGGAAGACCTGGGTTGATCGGGTAGCCTGTGACCACCCTGAATTGTTGACCAACCTCGGCGTCCTTCATGCCATACAGCTCTTGACTACTCCAATCCCCCTCGATCGTCCTTTACTCATGGCCGCTCTTCAGTTTTGGTTGCGGTCGTCCAACACCTTTCATTTTCAATTCGGCATGGTAGGCCCTACCCTCCTGGACGTTGGCACCCTGGCTGGCCTGAAGGCCGCAGATGAGGAGTTCAATGGTTCATCGGTAGGTCAGACCGATGCCCACAACAACGAGGTTGACCACGGCCTGGAATTCTCTAAGTCAGCCAGTTACAGCTATTACCTGCGCACCTATCGCCAGACCCGTGACTCTGTTTTAGCCCGGGAGCTCTCAGCCTTCTTCCTCTTTTGGATTTGTTGCTACGTAGCCTATGTCCGTTCTAACAAAATCTCGAAGACCTATCTCCACCTTGCCAACGCTCTGGCGCGAGGTCAAGTAATCGATTTGGCCTCCTTCACCCTGGCCGCCCTCTTTCGAGGCTGCCATGATATTATAGAGTCTGATTTTGACTACGGCGGTGGCCCCTTCTGGCTACTCCAAATGTGGCTTCGCGCCTATTTCACCGACCTGTATATTGTGCCCTCACCACTCCTAGTCTGTTTTGTGGCCAGGTACTTATTCGCTTCCTCTACTTCTCATGATTTGAAGTCCCTTCAAGAGTATTACTAGTTCTTCTCCTCCTTTGAGCCTGACTCCAGCGGTAGCTTCTTCCTTCCCTTTGAGTCACGGGATGCCATCCCTGAATGGCTCTCCCTGGCCATGCACTGTCCTCCATCGACCCAGGCCCTGTGGGCTAGGTTTCTAGTCTGTCGAGACTTGCATATCGGCACGACTCTAGAACCATCCGGCAATAACACCTGTGGGTTTGAAATGTACAATCCCCACTTTTGTGATGATCCCTTGATCCCTTACCCCAATTTTTATTCGATTACGGACTGTGAATTTGAAAGGGTGGTTTACTCAAAGGTGGTTGTCCTTCTGCATGCCTCGGCCTTAAATGCCCTGGTTCTCTTCAAGTTTGATCTACAGTACTTCCTCCCGGACCCCTCAGCAATCGAAGACTTTGTCAACTGGTGGGGTGCATACTTCGCCGCTCTGCCTCCGTTTCGGTCTTGTTCCAAAGTTGGTAAACGCCCTCCCTCAGCCTCGGGCACTGCCAATCATCAATCAACCACTCCGAAGAAAAAAAAAGAGACGGCCTCCAAACAAGCCGATGGTAAGCATTGTGCTCGATCTTTCTTTATTGTTCCTATTCACTCTTGGACTGACCCCTCCTATGGTCACAGCTAAATCTTCAGCCCAACCAACTTCTTTGGCCCAGTCAACGCGGAGCGATGATGGTTCATCGCCAGCAAATACTGAAGAGTCTGATGATGAAGAGGAACCTCCCCCAGTCAGCAAGAAATCCAAGAGCCTTAGCCTGGCGAAAACCTTCCCTCTCTGGGCCGCAATTCCTAGCATGTTCACTCAAGGTTAGGCTATAAGTACCAAGCCTCTCAGCTCAGTTGCACCTCCCTCGGTTACTTCCCACTCTGTGAAAGATTGTACACGGTCAAACGTGCACCTAAAATAGGTCGTGCCAAGCTAGCCTTCCTAGGTTGTCGTTACGAGCTCCTTAACCTCTGGATCCACTTCTCCTTTCTATAATGAATCAGAGGGTAGCTCTGAAGAAGAGGTAGAAGAGGACGAAGCAGTAGAAGAGGAAGACAGTAATGGCGACGCCCCTGGCGGTCATGGAGGGACCAAGCCTAGTGGGTCAAAAACCCCGATACATAATCCAAAACCTCCATCCTCCCCAGACCGTGTTGTTCCCGTAGTGACCCCTACGGTATATCTCTCAACTCCATCGCTCTCTCCCATATGCCACCGACGCTAATCCCTCCTTTCTCCTCAGGTCATCGGCCTTGAGACACTTTTAGCCGAGTTAAGCTCTTCTAAAGATGATAAAGACATTGGCGACGCCTCAGGCTCCGTCTCCACCCCCGCACAGGTGATCGAGGCAAAAGCTCTCCTGCAGTCCTTCTTTCAATCTCCCTTCCGTGAGGCCGTGGGTACCGGCAGCTTGACATCTATTGCCGAGGCCCTTCGGATGCTGCTATCTTTACCAGATCTCTTGACCCCGGCTAAGGAATGGCTGGATGGGACTGTTGCATTTATGTTTGATGTGACTACCTCAGTGCCTCTCGCCCTATAAAACGTTCAATGCTACAAAACCCTCCTCAAGGAGACTGACACCATGGATGAACACTTTCGTAAGTTGCGCGGTGACCTGAAGAAGGTGCTGGATGAAGTGAAAGAAGGGGAGGACCATCTAGCGCAATTGGACCAGAACATCCAGGACATGGAGACATAGCTCACGACTCTTCGGTCACAAAGGACTGCCCTACACCAGGGAAACAAGTAGAAACTCCGTGGCTCTCGGGCCCTATCTGTGGATGCGATGGCGGCCAAGGCCCAAGTGAAGGAGGTGAAGTTGCTAAGGCCGAGCCATAAAGCCAATCTGACCGTAGCCAAAGAACGCCTGACTGTGATGGAAAAGAAATGGAGTGAACTACAAGAAACCAACCCTCAAAACATTTTAAAGTAGGCATGCGTGCCTTCCCTTCCCCTGCCAAAAGGATAAAGATACTCTATCTGTCTTTCAGCTTTTGTTTGTTCGGCCTGCTCAGGCCGTGTTAAACTCCTTTTAGGAGTAAAGCCAGCTTTCTTTTAACTCGCGGCCTCGCTCCTGTGGTGTGATTCCCATGTCTTGCTCACCCCAAATCCTAAATCATAAGATGAAATGCCTTAAGGAACTTGCCGTTGATAGGCTTGATCTGGATGCACCCTTCCAAGTCATGCAGCCTGTAGGCCCCACCCCAGAGCATCTGGTAGACCGTGAAAGGTCCCTTCCATGTTAGGGACCACTTGCCCAGCCTAGGATCTTTCGTTCCCACCGAAAGTATGGCCTTCAGGATGATGTCCCATTCTTGGAAGTGCGTTGGGCATATCCTTTTATTGTAAATGGCTGCAACCTGCCTCTTCTGAACCTGCATCCTGTCCAGCACGGCCAAGCGCTCCTCTTCCAGATCATCGACTTTGGCCATCATTGCCTCGCTGTAGGCCGTTGGCTTGAGTCCCTGCTGGAATGCTACCCGCACAGACCACATGCTAACCTCAACTGGTAACACTGCATCATGGCCGTATATTAATATAAAGGGCGTAGTGGCCGTGCTGGTCCGTTGTGACGTCCTGAATGCCCATAATACCTCAGAAAGCATGTCTGCCCATCTTCGTGGGTTGTCATCCACAACCTTTGCTAAATTCCCTTGAGAATCTTGTTACTTGCCTCGGCCTGACCGTTGCCTTGTGCGTAATATGGGGTAGAATGGGTGAACGTTATCCCTAATTCTGCTGCAAATGCCACCACCTCATCCCCAATGAAAATGCTTTCATTGTCGCATGTAACGGTCTCTGGTAGCCCAAACTTGTGAATGATGTGGCTTTTAAGGAATTGGATGACTTCGGCCTGACTGATGCCCTTCATTGCCACGGCCTCAACCCACATGGTGAAATAGTCCGTGGCTAAGATAATGAAGCAATGCCCCCGCGTTGCATTGCGGGCGGGGTAATCTTCCCTATGAGGTCCATTTTTTGACTCCATGGAAGCTTTTCTTTGATGGGTCCAAGACCGAGCTAGCGATCGGGGCAGGAGTTGTCCTGCGGTCACCAGAAGGAACAGAGACTCAGGTAGCCTTTTGGCTCGACTTCCCTTATTCGAACAATCATGCCAAATACGAAGCTCTCATATTGGGGTTGGGCCTACTTCTGGGCCTTAAGGCCGACACCGTGGAAATCGTCGGAGACTCACAGCTAGTAATCAAGCAGCTGGCCGGGGAGTATCGGTGTGAGAGCGAACACTTGGTGGGCTACCTTGCGCAGGCTAAGAAGCTAATCGAAGGATTCCAGGACGTAGGGGTACGTCACATCCCACGATCAAGGAATCAGACCATGAACGGGTTAGCATAGGCGGCGTCTGGCATTAGTCTGCCAGAAGGTAGCGCAGAGAAGACGATTGTCATCAAAAGGTAAACACGGTCTACGGTCCATGATGGAAACTACTTAGAGGTCAACCACGTCGAGGATATATAGCCTGACTAGAGAACGTCGATCGTCCAATACTTGAGTAACCCCGGGCCAGGGTTTGACCGAAGGATCAGAGATAGGGCGATGGGGTACGTGCTGATTGGGGAAGACTTTTATAAGAAAGGGAAGGATGACTTGTTGCTCAAGTGTGTCAGCCTGAATGAGGCAACACCGATCATGGCCGAAGTTCACTATGGCATCTGCGGAGCCCACCAGGCCGGGCCAAAGATGAGATGGTTGATCCGACGTCATGGGTATTATTGGCCAACCATGACTACAGACTGTGTCAAATACGCTAAGGGGTGTTGGGCGTGTCAGACTCATGGGCCAGTGCAGCGGTTGCCAGCGACAGAATTCTACCCAGTGGTTAAGCCGTGGCCATTTGTGGGAGACCTCCATTACTTCCCTTTCGGCCTTGATGGGTGGGTGATTTGCTAGAAAATCTATAAGCGCCTGCCCCTTGAATGCTTTTTATGGGCACATGTTGGAGGGTGAACTCCGTAAGTGCGAGAGTCCATTTTCCCACCCTCCCCCTAGAAATTGGGTGTGTGAGCATGTACTTGATAATGTCGGTCTGGCAAACCACGTCCACCGTTGCCGGCAATAGATAGTACCTAAGCTTGATGCAGGAGAAGAATAATGCCAGACAAAGCTTTTCGATCGCAGGATACTTCTGCTCTACTTCCGTTAAGGCCCTGCTTAGGTAGAACACAGCCTGCTCTTTCTCGGCCTCGTTATCCTGCGTGAGTAGGCTCCCTATTGACCCTTCCGCCACGGCCACGTACAATTTTAGAGGTACTCCTTTCCTTGGAGGCATTAGGATCGGAGGCTTTGTTAAGTAGGCCTTTATCTGGTTGAACGCCTCCTGGTGGGCTTCCTCCCATCTAAAGTCCTCGTCAACCTTCAATTTTAGCAGCAGGGAGAATACCTTTGTCCGCCCTACGGAGTTGGCAATAAAACGCCTAAGGAAGCTCACCTGTCCCAGGAACTTTTGTAACTCCTTTTTGTTTGTAGGTGGCCTTGCCTCCTGGATGGCCTTAGCCTTGTTCTTGTCTATCTCAATTCCTTTTTGATGAACCAAAAACCCCAGGAAGTTACCAGCCGTTACCCCGAAGGTACATTTCAACGGATTCATCTTCAGGTCGTGACTCCTCATTTTGGAGAACACCCGCCTCAAGTGCTCCAGATGCTCGTGCTCCTGCTTCGACTGGACCATAATGTTGTCAATGTAAACCTCGACAAAGGTACCAATCATGTCATGAACAATGGTGTTCATTCCTTGCTGGTAAGTGGCGCCGGTGTTCTGCAACCCAAATGCCATGACCAGCCACTCATACGTCCCTAAAGCGCCCGGGCATCGAAAGGCTATCTTTGGGACATCCTCTTCTGTGATGAAGATCTGATTATATCCAGTGTGGCCGTCCATAAAAGACATGATGTGGTTTTTTGAGGCCGCATCAACCAGCATGTCGGCCACTGGCATCGGGTATTCGTCCTTGGGGGTGGCCTTGTTCAGGTCTCTAAACTCAATGCACACCCTTATTTTTTTGTTCTTCTTTATGACCGACACTATATTCGACACCCATTCCACGTACCTGGCAGTCCTGATGAAGCCTGCCTTAAGCAACCATCCGATTTTGTCCTTGATTTTCAGGATGATGTCCGATGCCATTCGCCTAGGTAGCTATTTTACAGGTCTGTAGTTATCTTTGATGGGCAACTGATGTTCGACCAACTTTCGGTCTAAACCAGGCATCTCAGAATAGTCCCAAGCGAAACAATCTTTAAATTCCTTCAATAAACTTACAATATCCCCCCTTAACTCGGGTGAGAGTAGACCACTAACATAAATAGGCCGATGGTCCTCGACTGTTCCTAAGTCTACTTCTACCAAGGGATCTTGGACCTCTGCCAAAGTTTCCTCCATCTTCGGCGGTGCTGGTGGCAGATCTTGTAGCCTGACTTCAGGGCCAGCCACCGCTTGCTCCTTGGCCGCGACCTCAGCCACCAATCCTGTTTCGTGAGACATCTTCTACTCCAGGCTTGCAACTGTCAGCCGGCACATTATGTCTGCTACAACCTTCTGGCTTATCTTCATAGGTAGTCTTCGTCAGTCTTCCTCCGCCGTTCTCCAAGATTTGATAGGGCTTTCGTCTGCGGTCCCTTCAACTGGAATACTTCTTCTAAGACCGTAGACGAGGTAATCAGAGATGTAGGCCTCCCGTGTTCATCTGCTCCAGTGAACTGGATAGGACCGATGCATCAATCGTACAAGATGGCCTCCGCATGGCTGGCGTCGACCATGAACGGCTGGTTATCAGTCATCACCAACTCAATCTTCCCTTTCCGCCATAGTATTAGGAACTGGTACAAGGATGAAGGGATGCATGAATTTGCGTGGATCCAATCTTGTCCCAGGAGGGCGTTATAGTTGGCCATGGCGTCCATGACAAAGAAAGCCGTCAAGGACGTATGGTTCCCCACCTTTAGGTCGATCGGGAGAACTCCTCTTGGCCTGGTGGAGCCGCCCAGGAAATTTATGACCGATACATCGGCGGGTAGCAAATCGGTCTCATCTGTCCCGAGATGTTTCATCATCCTTGAGGGTAAAATATTTACAGCCACTCCATTGTCGACCAAAACCCTGGTTATTGTTTTGCCATCCACATGAGACTATATGTACAACGGCTTCAGGTGCCGCGTCATCTCACAAGTTGGCTCCTCGAATATGTCGGCCACCTTCCCCTGTGGCATTGGATTATCGAAGGTGTACTCGGTTTCTCTGGTGATGACTGTCCGAACGTTGTCTTTGGGGCCTGCTAGTCTGGCTCACTGCGGTCTAACTTCTTCGCGGTCTGTTCTTGATTTGGGTGCCAGTTCTATCCCCAATATCTCTGGATGCGAGCCTCCCTCGTCTACGTCTCCCTCCAGCTGCATTGTCTGGTCAGGCTGATACTGGAATGTCTTTGGCAGGACGTACACCATTGAGATCTATACCTGAGTCGGTATCGTGTCAAACATCATTTCAACCAACCCCCCGAAGTCGATATCTGGTGACTAGATGGGGCCACTGTTGTCCATACTGTCAACTCTTGGGCTGGTGCCCGTCATTATGTCTTCGAAGACTTCAAGGTCACTGTCCTCGGTCTTATAGTTTAACACCTCTGGCTCCAGAGCTCCTTCTCCGCCTACGGCATTGTCTGGTTCTTTTGCCCCTGATGCCCCTTTGATCACCTGGCTCTGTACCTCGGAGCTTATGCCCTCTTCGACCTGGACCTGGGGGAATCCCCTAGTACGGCCCTCGTTGGTCTAGGCCTACTGGTGCCATCTTTGGGCCGCCCTCTTTCTCTGCCATCTTCTTTTCTGTGCTCTGGACAGGCGAGCTGGATCAGGGCTAGCCTGGTACTTTGGATGCCTTGCAACCTTCCATCGTTCTTCATCTGTCTTGGGAACAACCATCCTCGGCCTGTGGCCCTCCTGGTGGTGAGCGGCCTCCCATCCAGAGTATTTTGAGCGCGAGTACCCAAGTTCATACTATTCATACATCAAACACCTCCTTACAGAAGCCCTCCCAAGCCGGTCTTTGGCGGATAGCCTGAAAGTGTGTGATGCTTGAAAAGGAACTGGCCTCCTATCTGCTGGATTAATCTCCTCTCGCACCCCGAGGGAAGACCGTGTGTCCTGATCAGATGGCGCTTGGCCTGGCCAAGCTATGATTCTGTTCCGTCGTCCCTTGATTGAGTGACTGCAACTGGGACAAACTTCCTGGTGGATCCTTGGTGCTTCACTCAGCCTGGGTGTGCCAGTCCCAAGTCCTTCTGCCCCTCTTGGTTCCTCTTGCAGACTAAACTCATAGCGGAGATTCACTATGGGCCGTCTGCCCCTCCTTCGTCGTCTCTGGACCTTGTCCTGCTCTTCAGACCAAGCTGGCACATTATTGGACCGGCCCATGACAGGTGCCCTGGGTCGCTCAGGTGGGGCCAAGCACACCTGCGCCATTTCTCCCGATGCATCCCCCAGATTGTTAGCTGCCCGGTCGCTGTTGGCCTGGGTGCGGAAAGGAGTGGCCCATGGGCTGAAACGGGATCCTGACGACTGTGCCACTGGATTCGGCCTGTGTGGATGGATCCCCTGCCCGATCCTCACAGTTGGCACTACATCCTCTCTTGGTCCGGCCATCCTTGAAAAGTCGATGCTGACCATGTTGACTGGAAAAGGGTCTTCATCGACCATCATGACCCCCTTTTCCTTTCCAGGGAACTGCAAACGTCCAGCTGTAATTACTTTCTGCAAGGCATTACGTAAAACCACACAGTTAGTAGTAGCGTGGGTACGAGTGTTATGCCACTTACAGTATTTCTGGTCTTTTAGCTTGTGACTGGGCGATATCCGGTGCCCTGGCGACCACTTAATCTGCTTATCCTTGAGTAACTCGTCAAAGATCAATTCGGCCTTTGAAATGTTGAAGGAGTATAGCACCTTCGAGTCAAAGGTCCCCTAAGGAGCAGCCTTGGATGGCTCGGTCTGCTTGGCCTGATCATTCGACCTGGCCAAAGCCTTACATACATAGGGTTTTCCTTCTGTGATTTTCGCAGCGTCTACCTCAAACTCAACGTAGTTAACCTGTTTTTTCTCACTGTTTCCTAATAGCGGGAAGGCGTGGCTAGTTGCATCTTTATAATATGTTCCAATAGAGGCCACTTTTCGCTGACCCTTCTCTTTTAAAGCTGCTCATAGGGCGCGGCCTGCAGCACCAGCTGACCGAGGTCAGTAAAGTACTGACCAGTAAACCTTTTTCGGAGCTCAAAACTGAGTCCCCCAAGGCCATCCTCGCACATTGGGCCTCGGGCAAAGTGGTCGGACATTTGTATTTGGCCGTCTTAAACCAGGTAACGAACCTCTCGACAGCCTCACCCGGCTCCTGGGTCATTTTGGCCAGGTCCTCTATGGTGATCTCATGCTCGGTCCGATAGAACTGAGTGTGAAAGAGGTCCTCCATTGCCTGCCAACTCTGGACCGAATTGGTGGGTAAATTGAAGTACCAAGTGAAGGCCGATCCCGTAAGGGAGTTGGGGAACATCCTGAGCTTGGCCGCTTCCAGTCCGCCCAAATTACCACACTGAATCGTAAAGCGGGCTATGTGTTCGATAGTGGACACCTTGTCCTCGCCTGAGAACTTGGTAAACTCTGGGATCTTGGGATTCCTCCCGAGGTCCACTGCATCGAAATACTCGGGGTAGGGCTTCCTATATGCAGGACGTGGGGTTTTCCTATAAAAGGGATTAATGCTGTCCTGGATGATCCTGGCCAGTTCTCCCCTATCAACTATCAATGGTACCCCTTGAGCGGCTGGATACCCCGCCGCGTCTAGCGGCCATGGGTTACCGGGGTAGGCCAGGCTGGGCTGAGCGTTTGGGAATGCCTCCGGCCTTGGTTCGAATCCGGGCATACTCTCCCTGATGTTCGCCCCTATAGGTCTATACCCAGGCACTCCGGTGGTCGCATTGCCACATCCTGGAGGGGGGTATCCCCCTAAGGGAACAATGTTTGGCCCTATGGCGGCCGTGTTACTGGACCCCGGGATGGACCTGATGCCCCCTGTCTGGGCAGCACTCGCAGCTGCTGGTCACTGCAGCGCCGCTGGGATAACTGCTACGGGCGCATGGCCTGCCCCTAGGGTTGTTGCCTGATTAGCGCCCCCCTGGACGCCTGCGGGAGGGCTGCTGGCTACATAGCTCCCAATTGGGTTGGGGACGCCGGGTGGTGCGGCCTGATACAGGGGATTGATGAAAGTCATCACTGGCAAACTGACCCTAGGGCGGTCCCCAACAATGGGATTTTGACTCGAACTGCCGCCAAATGCGGCCTGAGCTGGCAAGCCTATGCGGCCCACCTCTAGTCCTGTACCTTCGGCCCCTGCGGCAGTCCCATTAGGTGGTGTGACCGTGGCGTGGCCTGCTACCTCAGGGCAACAAGGGTTTCACGGAACTCCTCGAACTGACTTTGCTGACTGGCGACGGACTTATCAACCGTAGCCATCATGTGGCGTAAATCGTCGAAATGGGTCTAAAGATGTCCACAAGCTGTTACACGCCGCGAGGGGGTCTCTGACGTCATGTACCATAACCGCCACGGTGATGTCTTTGAGTCATGGTGGCGTTCGCCATGTGAACCGCATGGTTCGTCCTCGGCTTGGTCTGCAAACTCAGCCGCGGTAGGATTCTCCATTTCTTCATCCACCATATTTTTCTTTTGGATACGAGGACATCCTGGTCCTTTCTTTGCTTGACCATAGCAGTCGTTGGCTTATGAGGGTCCCACCGGGCGTGCCAAAATGTGTTGGTGAAAAAACTCCCCAAACACTTACACACGGGGTATGCACGTGGCGTGAATAATGCGGGCGTGCTAGAACCTTTGCGCAGGTTCAAACGATGCCGAGAACAGCCTAATCTGACTCCTTACCAGGCTAGTAGGTTTCCTTGCTTCCTGAGTAGCTCTTAAGTCTTTTGGGTTAAGCCAACAAACTACGGACTGCAGCCCGAAATGCTATTGCTCAAATAAAAAGGGAAAGAACCTTGAGACACAAACAACAATGAACTGAAATAGTAAATGCATTAACCGATCATACCAGATACATGTGCGAGCCTTGCGTATACACCCCTGCTGTCTTTAGTATGTGACCGTACATTCTCTTCAGCCTCAAATGACAAAAAACAATAAAGAAATGCAGAGCAAACAAGTAAAAGTAAAATGCAAAACGAGTAAAGACAAAATGTTGATTGTCAGATGTGTTGCCCCCTTCACGGATAAGCCTTCCCCCTTATATAAGATAAGCCTTGGCAGTTATCAGTCTGTGCAACCGTTCCCTCCAAGGCCACCCTCTTCGGCTTATGCTTCCTCAGCTCCAATGAGGTACTGCCACGCAAGTCACCAACCCTGCTCTCATTCCAACTGTTGCAGCAGTGGCGGGTCCCACCAACATTGCCATCAACCCTTGTTCCTTGCGAGACGTAGACCTGCACCTGGTACTGTCTGTGTTTCTGCCATGTGGGCCATCCCCCCTAACCGTCAGGGGTGCAGCCACGTCTCTGTATTCCTCCTCAATCTCGGCCCAACAACAACGGCCTACTCTTGATCCACGCTTGGTCCACCCAAATCAAAACCAGGTGGTTTGGGCAGCAAACAGTATCACCGACCTTAATCAACGTCTACATTTCTCCACACAGTGAATAATAAAAAAAAATGAAAATTGGTCAAATGAATATTTGGTTTTCAAAGGGCATTAATGAATCTGTAAGGTTTTGATGTATTAAATTAGGTTGTTACGTATTTTACTTTTGGAATTTCTAGTTTCCATTGTTTTCTCGATTTCTCTTTCAAGACACCTGCGCGAGGCGAGAGGACGTACAGGAGGAGAGGACAGAAGACAAACGTTTAGGGGTTTTTCTGCTCGTAATCGCAGAGAAATTTTGGGAGTTTCTTGAAGACCTGTACGGAGAGGTAAGATTGCAACTAGTAGACTCTAGCAAAACTCACTTCTTGATCAACAGGGCCAGAGTGGCAATAAAAAGTTTGTTGTTCATTTTGACGACATCAGCCACGAAAGTTCTTTTCTCTGATGTTGAAGCTGTCGATGGCCGTGGATGAAGGTGGAAGAGAGTGATGGTGGGAGTCCGGATCTTCTTCATGGCCCAGAAGTGTAGTTACTTTCTTGCAACATTAGAAATCTGACATATGGCCCAACCTCGTCCATCTAAACCTCCAATTTTTTAACTTTTTATTATTTTTTAACCTAAAACTAAGTGGGGCCCACATGTTCTTCGTCTTGACCTTTTGCGAAACCAACCATACCCCATACTTTTGCAGATTTTTAATTTCTCTTCTTCATCTTCTTCGTCTTCTCCAGCATCCACGCACGCCCCCACCGCGCCCCCACCCTCCCCTATAAACCTATCTCATCTACAACCCGCCCCACCACCATTTCCTCCCTCCCCTGTACCTGCCCCTTCTCTTCTCTGCATTCCCATTCTCCAGTTAGATTTCAGACACAAAAACGAGAAAAATGAAAAACGTTAGTTACCGGGAAGAGTGAATAAAAAATTTAAAAAAACATGAAAAGGTTTTAAAAGAATCATAAAGATTGAAACAAAAAATGGGAGGGATTCATCACTAAATAAAAATTAGGGGAAAGAGAAGAAGGCTGTCGTTCAGGCTGAACTCGTGCAGTCGTGTTTGAAGGGCGTGGCTTTCTTCTAAATCGCCAAACGTTTCTCTATGATGGTGTATTTTGTGGGAAGGCAATGGTTTAAGGTGTAAATGCGTTTGGCCGATTGGTGTTCGTTGAGTCAAGAAGGGAAGGGGCGGGTACAGGGGAGGGAGGAAATGGTGGTGGGGCGGGTTGTAGATGAGATAGGTTTGCAGGGGAGGGTGGGGCACGGTGGGGCGAGGGTAGGTGCTGGAGAAGACGAAGATGATGGGATTTTTCTCCTCTCCATTTCCCAATCTATAATTTCTTGTTATTTTCCCCCGAGAGTGCGACATGTGTCACAATCAAATCTAACAATTTGTATTTAAATGTTAACTTTTAAATCCTAACTAACCCTGGTTACATCAATCCCTAGACTAATCCGGGTTGATGTAACCCAACCTAAACTTAAACCATGGGTTAACCTGATTAAACAGTCCAACCTAACAAATCGTAACCTCTTCTATTGCCCTCATTCATGCGAACCAGTCTCTTCCTCACTTGGTCGCCCCTATCTTGTCGGAGACGTCGAGGGTAAGCGATTGGAGAATGCTGCAAACATCTCTCTCCCTCACTCTGTTTGGAGACACCAACTGGAACACCTTCCCTCAACTGCTGTTGCCGGAGAGGTTACGATTGAATGAGAGGGAGCTGCTACCTTCACTACTTTGTTCGCCGTTGCCGGAGAGGAGATAGGATCGCAGCGGCGTTTGGAGACAACAACCGAAGCACCGTTGAAGCTACCGGTTCCCTCGCTCCGACACCATTGACCAGTTTCCTCTGTAGATTTCCTTTTGGTTTACCTACAGAGAGTCCATGAGCGATGACAACTCCTCCTTCAGGAGCTCATGGTTCACTCAACAGAGTTGTAGTTGTGGGTTCTGCCCTTATCGGCACCTTCGCTTTTGCCTTGTTGATCTAAGACTCCATCATCATTCATTTCCTCACAAGATTTCTTTTGTATTTTATTTGATCTCTTTTTTTTTTTTTTTACTTATTTTACGGTTGATCTTCTTGTGTTTATTCATGGATGGACGGAGTACTCATTATTGGGAGATAATAATTTACTGGTAGCTTGACATTAAACATGAGATCTGATGGTAATGGTTGTGGATGAAACACATTGTATACTGAAATCATATTAATAAAGAAATTTTTACCCCTTTGTACATTTTTGGTTTTCGAGTTCCAAAGATACTTCTTGAAATTTCCTTATTATCTTTGCCAATGAAATTGTGATTGAGATACAGAGAGATAGAGAGGAATAAGCTCAGGCTAAAATTACAGTTGAATCATCTTCAATCATGGATAGAGCACCTTTGTGTTCCTTTGTAGGACCTATTCCACCCACAGGGCAACAAATGTTTCATTTTCATAATGGGATTAGTTCCAACATTGAACATTGCCTATTAAACCAGAGGCGGAGGCAGGAAAACCCTCAGTCACCATAAAGAGAGATGAGGGAAGAGGAGATCCCTCTATTAGCATAGGGAAGCGATTCTGTGATCCAAAGGATATGGGTTGAATCGAAGCGGATATGGCAGATCACAGGTCCTGCTATTTTTAGTCGTGTGGCCTTGTATGCTATGACTCTAATAAGTCAAGCATTTGCACACTTGGGGAATCTCGACCTTGCTGCAATCTCCGTTGCTTCCACTGTTATCATCCCCACCAGTTTCGGATTCTTGGTAGTGTTCTTTTCTTCATTTCCCATTTTTTCACTAGATTTTCATCTATCCTTCTCGATCTATTGCTTTTGAATTGATGAAACAAAGGATTTGTTTAGTTGGGTATCACAAGCGCGTTGGAGATTTCTGTGTGGTCGGCACCAAACAGTACCACATGTTGGGGATGTATTTATCTGCAACGTTCTTGGATTGTTTTGTTCCTCTTTGCGGTCCTGCTCTTGCAAAGGAGAAAAATCTGAAAACACTTTCGGAAGAATCATAGAGAGAGATGAGGGAAGAGATTGACCCATGGTTTAGGTTTAAGTTGGGTTACACCAACCCAGGTTAGTCTAGGGGTTGTTGTAACCAGGGTTAGTTAGGATTTAAAAGTTGACATTTAAATACAGACCGATAGATTTGGTTGTGCCACATGTCACGCTCTCGGGGAAAAATAACAAAAAATTACAGATTGGGAAATGGAGAAGAGAAAAATCCAAGAAGATGAAGAAGAAGAGTATAAAAATTTGAAAAAATAAAATATGAACTTTCTTACGCATTAATGGGTGGGTCCCACTTAATTGTGGTTTAAAAAGAAGAAAATGAAGGTTTGGGAGGAACAGGTTGCAGGTCTTACCTCTGCCACGTGTTGGCTTTCTAATGTTTCAGGAGAGTAACTATTCTCCTGCGTCAAGGAGAAGATCCGGATGCTGCTGGTGGCGGTGGTGGTGGAGGTGGAGGTGGAGGTTGAGTAGATTAAACCAGGGTTAGGGTTAGAGTTAGGATGGGTTAATGGTAAATCCTGGTTAGCCTAGGGATTGGTGTAACCAGGGTTGGTTAAGATTTAAAAGTTGGGATTTAAATTCTGACTGTTAGATTTGATCGTGCCACATGTTGTACTTTAGGGGAAAATTACAAGAAATTACAGATTAGGAAATGGAGATGAGAAAAATCCGAGTAAGATAGTAGAAGACCCAAACTTCTTGCCAAGAGTAAACCGTCTCTAATGGCCTCAGCCTCCATAGCAGTTGGAGTTAAACTATAGCCAGTCTTGCATTTTGCAGCAACAAAATCCTTCTCATGATCATGGATCAATTCCACGACCTTCATCCAAGCAACCTTTCTTCCAAGCTCCATCCGTATGGATGACAAAGTGCCCCTAGGGATCCTAGGGTTGATGGAAGAGAAAACAATTGGGGGATGAGAGGTGATTTTATTACTAGCAAGGACAATCCTAGCTTCTTCAATAGAACAATAAAATACCTGAAAAGTAGATGATAAAGATAAGTCAGAATGATTAAAGATAAATCCATTTCGGGCTTTCCAAATGCACCATACCAGCGTTACCCATTGGAGAACAGCATCATCTGGATCTTTGAAAGTAGTAGACATATTAAGGAATTGTTGTAAAATATCAGCTATGGTACCTGAGGATTGAGCATCAATTCTAAAAGGAGAAGCTTTCCAGCATGCCAAAGCAAAATCGCAGTGGAAGAGTGCATGAGTTATAGATTCTTCACTATTCCAACAGATTGGTCAAATAGGATCTGGACCCATGTTTTTTACAAACAACAAATGCTTGACTACAATGGAGTTAGAACAGCATCTCCATAAGAAGTGCTTCATTTTGGGTAATATCTTTCAGTTTCTAGATAGATTCCAATTAGAGGATGAATAAATTTTGCCCCTTTTGTGGGTTTGCACCAACAAAAAATAATTTGAGATATGGAAAAAGATTGTTACACTACCCTAGATTCTTTTATTTCCTTCTCAAATAATAAATAGTGGGGGCATATTAACACTCTCTCTTATTCTGACCATTTGGGCCCATTGTGCACTTCATATGTATAATAGATACCATTTACCAGTTCTCTCATTGATGTAGCTTGTAGATTCCTTCTTACATTGTCCTTGTAGGAAACTCTCTTCTATTGACAGTGCGGGCATCTAGCAGTACACTGTAGTTTGGCCCTGAGAGCTCGACACTAGGTTATCCTTCATAATCTGTTTGCCTCATTGTGGAGCCAATGGCTATTGCATTTATGGTTTTAGTGCACAGTATTGGAACGGCTATCGATCTACTAAAAAACCGATATGATATTAGATCGGTATCAGCAAGATCAGCTGTATCAGACAAATTTGCCCTTGATCCTCCTTTAAAAATAGGTTTTTTGACCATTTACCCCTTGTCTGTACCATGTCATTGATATTGTTAAACCCATGCCCAAAACCCGGTCTGACCATCAGTTTGGTTTGAACTGTGTGTGTAGAATCGGGAGCGGAGTACGCAAGAAACTTGTAGGCCATGATACTCAAGCCATCCCACAAGATTGTCAACCATGATATGGGGAAAGTCGTCGAAGATAGGTTCATCGACAAAGACAGGGGGAAGTTCGTCTATGAAGGTGCATTCTTGGAATTCCCTCATTTTGAAGACCCGCAAAGCCCGCACCTGAATCGCCCATATCCTCATAGCAATGATTGGGAGTAAGTCGCCATCCGATATTTCATGTCTATGCATGATCATTATTATATATAAATACTGATTGGGTTCTAGGACCTTTTTTTTTAGAATTAAGTCTGAGCCATGGGCCCAAGTGGATCCAAAGGCCCAATGACTTAAATTAGACCTAGGACTTATACCATCCAAACAGCCCTTAACTAATTGGACCTAAAATTCAATACCCAACCAAACATGGCCTAATGCTAAAGTGAGGTAAATAGTGGCTAAACCACTATTCACCTCACAATAGAAACCCTACATCAATTGGAGTGAAAGAAGGGAGAAGAAAGAAGAAGAAGTGTAGTGAAAGAGAAAGAAGGGGACGTAGCTCAATCTACTTGCTAATACCTTGGTGAGCATTCTGTCTCTCTCTCTCTTTATCATATCACTTTCTCCCCTTGTTTACTCATTTAATGTGGGATTTGGTTATGAATCTCCTACCATTAATGGTCCCACCAACCTTAGAGTGGAACCATTAATGGAAAGGGGATTTATGACAGCAAGTGTAGACCAAATAAGCCCTTATTGTTTCACTTTAATCCTTCTTGATTGGAACCCCAACTTCTATGGATAAACTCTAGATTTGAGACTAATGGTTTGGGGGATCTCTCTACCTAGAGGGGAGTAATACTCATAGAACTTGGATTGAGACACATTGAGAGCCTTACGCTTGTCCCCACAACTTTAATGGCCTTCCCCTTTGGACTCTTCAAGACCTTGGTACCGAAACCATAAAATGACCCTTGGATCGTGACCCACCATGGGGTTGGAGTCCGAACCCTTGAATGGGGTAATACTCATGACCAAGAAGCCTCTAAAGAACCCTAGGTATACCCCATTTTAGCTCAAACCCATAGAACCCAAAACCATTCTCGGAATGGTGTTGACAGTAGGACCGACATGAACAAATAGGAGTGACAAGTAGATGCATTTGCCTATGAGCACCAAACCTTCATGCCTGTTAGCTACTGCCAAGGATAGGCAGGAGCTTCATGCCGGTGGAAGATTTGTTGTTCATGCCAGTGACCCTGTTTCAGCCCTACTTGACCTCTTTTGGGACTCCACCTCTTATGGTCCTAAACACTAGTCTAACCACACATCGTACACCCTCTTTAGGTTGACTCACTCGGCTTGGGGGCATACTAGTGCGAGGGACAGAGAATTTGGTATTGATCGCCAATTCGAAAGACTCATTATTAAAAACTAATTCGAGGATCAAGGTGAGTGAGTTAGGCATTTGCCTTAATTTAAGGAATGTTTGTGTCATGTTATGTGAATGCCATTCATGCATGTTTGCAATATGATATTATTATTGTTAAGATATATGATGATATATGTATATAGATGTTGATAGGACTTTATATTCTTATCTTAAGATATTACTATTACTTATGGCACTGTGGTGCGGATGATATCGGATTTGGTTATGGGACTCGGGTGCTGGTCGGTGCGGGACCTGGGATTTCCATATTGTGGATCAAACGCATGGCATGTAGGTTTAGGTTTTGGTAACGGGATCCAAGTTCTGGAGGGTGCTGGGCTTGGGATTGTCATATTTATAATTGCATTAGAGTTGTCTACTACATTAGGTGGAAAAGGGGTGGTGACTAGCCGACCGCCTTTGGTAATCGCATCCCGTACTTGTATGTGTAAGTATAGGCTAGAGGGGCGAGAGGATAGCCGACCGATCGTATTTCGGTATCTATGGACTCGGCCTCTGGCCTATGCTTGTGCGTATCATACTCATACAATAGATGCATATTGGTTAGGATAACAGTATACCCGGTACTATGACCCTTATCGACAGGGGTTTAGGAGTCTATCAAACCCATGAGTCTCGACCGCTATTCGAGGTACACTCACCGAGAAGTTCGGGAGCCGATTGTCATCGGGCCAAATGCCAGGACAGGGTAATACGCTTGGTGAAGACTATTTCTATAGGCTTCCGTCGCAACTCAAGTTTTGTAATCGTCGGATTACCATTTGTTTATGGTACCGACACTGGGGATGCTACTTAGGGCATTGCTATAGTACTATACTTGACTTAGCTGTGTTGTTAGATGGATAACAATGAAACTATACATCATCATACATTCATGCAGCATGATTGTAAACTATATGTGGTATCCGTCCATCATGTACGGTTTGCAGTCAACCTCATTCATTACTTTTTATGCTTGCTAGTGTGGCTTAGCCACTCATTAGGCTTAGTGGAGCTCATTCCTTGAGGAAACATATTTTTAGATGATGCAAGTACTTTCGAGCATGGTGGCACGGAGTACGAGTCTCCCACTATAGGTTATGATGATTGGTGGACCCTGGAGATTGTGGAGTATGGACCAAAGTGCTACTGCGAGGTGTGTTCCCGAAGGAACAGTGATTATAACCGTGTGGCTGTCTTTTGATACACTTTGATGCAGTTACTTTTTGGTTCTTAGTGTATTATTTTGCTTTCCTATAATGAGAGGTGTATTGTATAAACCATAGGTATAATACATAAGTCTTGATGAGAAAGGTCTTATTGATGTTGCTAAACACTGTTAATTATATGTTACAATGTAGTTTCCGTCGACTTTGATGGCAATTATGTTAATACTTTCATTATTGATCTATTACTTGTTGTTGTGAATGAGTTAGTCTATGACACTACATCAGTGATTCTGGTGATTGTTGAGCATATTTGTATGCCTCGGTTGCATTTCCAGTGGTTCAGGGATGGGGGTGTAGTAGCTTGGTATCAAAGCGTGATGCTCACCTTAGCACTAACTTGAGGTTCACACTACCTGATTTACTCTACACTAGGGTTAAACATTAAAAGCCTCATCAATATGTAAGTAATAATAGAACAAACGAGACAATAGAAATTAGACTAATTATAGAGTTGTTGCATTGATAAGGTAAATTGAAGTAAAGAATCCCAACAGAACAAAAAAAAAAATTAGGTAAAAGAAAGGAAATTATATGTCGAATCCTAGGAGTTACATAAAAAGTCATAAGTTGGTATTCCCGATACAAAAGCCATCAACAACAACAACAACAACCATAACCTTATCCCAACTAAATGGGGTCGGCTACATGGATCCGAAAGGGCCAAAAAAAAAAAAGAAGAAAAAAAGTGGGGGGTTGATTTAAGCATTAGTCAAAGCAGCATCCCAGGAACATCCCATTACGCGGGATCGGCTACACGAGTCCTTGACCTCCAAACAACTCTATCCGCGGTCATACTAGAATCTAGCCCTACCATATGCATATCCTTTCTTACCACTTCTCCAATAGTCATTTTAGGTCTGCCCCTACCTCTTTTAGTTCCTTCCAATTGAATCTGGTCACTCTTTCTTACTGGTGCATCCGTGGGTCTCCTTTTTACATGACCAAACCATCTCAAGCGGCTCTCCCGAAGTTTATCCTGGATTGGTGCGACTCCCAATTCAGTTCTAATGCAAACATTTCTTACTCTATCTCTCCTGGTCTTGCCGCACATCCTCCTTAGCATCCTCATCTCCGCTACACTCATCTTATCTATATGACTCTTCTTAACTGCCCAACATTCCGCCCCATAAATCAAAAGCCATATAGGCAACAAAAAATGAGAACAACTCCTAAATTGTCATCACTAATATGCTGATGGTAGAGGTGTGCCAGGAGAGTCAGGATGCCTCGAACGATGCCCCACACGAACCACCTTATCGTGGATAGCTTGGTAAAGACTCTGAAGCTCTCTGATGTCGGCGGCATTGCTCTGCCCAACCTTAGACAATGTGGTAAGCTAAGCAGCAATGAATCCCAAACTAGGCTCTGCTAGATGAGGCCTTGGCATCGTGCCTGATGAGCACATTTATGTGTGAAATCTTAGGGCATAAAGCATACATTTTACCACATTGGGCAGAGTTACATCGGTGCTTTCTTGTAATTCTCAGGTTTTAGGTGAATTCTTGTGAAAATGGAGCAAAAGATGCTAAGAATAGCCGAAAGCGCCCAGGAGTCGAGAAAATCAAGTTTGGATTGAGCACTGAAAGAATCACGCCAATCAATCAAATTTGAATGTGATTACAGTGGGCCTCTTAGCATAATTTTGAGGTGTTAATAGTATGGATACGTAGCCCGTCGAGTCAACTTCACAACGGTTCAAACGGCACTTGATTCCGAGTTGAAACGAAGAAGTTACGGCCGTTTCTGTGGATATGGGTTTATTTGTAATTATTGACAGTTAGTCAGAGACAAAATAAAGCAAAAGTTCAGATTCTAGGGGCCTTAGTGCAAATATCAGAAGTTATCTTTCTATCAGCCGAAAGATTCCATTTGGAAGGCTCTGGAGCAGTCCAACTTCAACTTGAGATATTTTAAGCTCCCAAACTCCAAATTGGACAAAATTTGGGTCTATTTTGGGTGATTTTTCGTAAGGAATACAACAGTGAGACCCATATAAGCATCCCATGCTCCACGTTTTTTGAAGGACATATTTGACATTTCATTAATTGTGAGTGAAATCCTAGTCATCACCCTTGCTCTCTCTCTCCTCCAACTTTCCAAGGACACTTTTGGAATTCTACTTGGGATAGATTTCTTTTGAAAGATATTCTCTCATCTATGGAAGGTTGAAAGGTCAAAGATACCTTGATCTCATTGCTTGGAGAAGATATCTACAAAGAAAAGGAAGCACAAGTTAGAATTTGAAAGTTACTTTTTAATAAATAGAAGGTTTATGTATCTAGGATTCTTTTCTCTCCCTCTTTCTATTTTTTTTTTCTTTTTTATTGGGATTCAAGGCAATGTAAAGGAGGAAGGAGAAGAGAATATTATCTTTTCTTAGGGAATATTTCTCCTGCACTTCCCTCTTCTCTCTTCTCCTCTCTTCCCCCTATAAATACCCCTACCCTCTCCTTTGTAATGTTGCTCATTCACTTAGTGAAATTTCTTCTCTTTTTTTCCTTCTAAATTGTGATTTTTAGCTTTCTAGTTTTTAGTTTTGGTTTCATAAGATTAGTTCTTCCAAGTTTTTAGTTTTGATTTCATAAGATTAGTTCTTCCAAGTTTTTAGTTTTGATTTCATAAGTCTAGTTTAATGGTGGTAATAGTTTTAGTCTAAAGCTTCCTAGTCTAAATTCCTATATTGATGACAAGACTTGGAGATTTAGCAGAGGAAACCATGGTAAGTTTATTCAAGTATTCATGCAAGCAAGTTCAGTCCGGTTCAAGCACATCAATGTATCTCATTCTCTAAACCCTTAATCTCATTGTCCCTCTCCTCTATCTCTCTCTATCTTCTTCTTCTTCTCCCTCTATTTCTTTTATTTTTTTATATGGTTATAGTTTGTGGATGCACTTTTATTCCTTTATTCCTTTTTATGTGGTTATTATATATGGCTGCATTTTTATTCCTTTCAATTTGCGTTAGTTTGATAAGTTAGATGCTCATGTGTTAGGACATCAATTTAATCCCTTAATTTTGTTAGATGCTTATGAGTTAGGATGCATTAATTTTCATTACTTTAATTAGTTTAATTTAACACTTTAATTTGGTTCACTTTGCATTATTTTTAAGTTAGTTAAATAGAGTGGCGTATATCTCCTCGTGTTCGACCCGTAGCTACGATTGACCCGTACGCTTGCAGTATTATTTTAACTCAAACAAGTTTTTGGCGTCGTTGTCTGGGAGATTATTGACCACTTTATTTTTCTGATTTTTAAGTAGTTCGAAGTGCTTTAATTTGCTCTCTTTCTCTTCCTTTTTTTTGAAAAAAAAAAAAAAAAGTTTTGAAAACCTCTTCTTGTTTCTCTTCTGTTTCAAATAGTGTGCGCCCAATCTAAAGTCCTTCATATGCTCCAACCCTTCATCTTTTGGTGTCCCTCATAGGATTAAGTTACCTATGCTGCTACATCTTGACTTGGTTGGGTGGTTTGGCATGTGACTTATCTTTGGAGGTGACCACTATTGATAAAATGAAAGCGACATAGTGAGAGATTTTGGAGACAAAAACGTATAGTAGTCCTCCACCCTACATTAGAATCCACTTGGAGTTGCACATAGGTGGCTGTAGAAGACTATACGAGTTCTCTTGCTATCAACCTATATGGCATCCTTACAGCTTTGGAACCGTTGTTTCGATTCTTGAGGGATAGATGCACTATCTACCTTGGGCTCCCTCTTGTTTTTAGTATTTTTTTCTTAAGTCTTTTATTTTTCTTAAATTTTTCTAAAGGAGACCTCATATCTGTTTAGGTGGCTATGGTATAGACTTGTGATTCATCTAATTGTCTTATTAGAATACCACCTTCTCCACTACCCTTAACCCCACCTTTGACCATGGGTGACCAACAACCCAAGACTCTTAAGGATAGATTTTACCTTACTAAGGCTGCACAGCCTTCTTGCATCAACTTACCACCTATAACAGGAAACACTTATGAACTCAAGACCAACTTCATTAGCATGCTACCCCACTTCCATGGGATGGCCAATGAAGATGCATATCTCTTCCTTAGGGAATTTAAGGAGATCTGTGTTCTAATTAAGGTTCAGAATTTGACTGATGATGCAGTTAGGCTTAGGTTTATACCCTTTGCCTTGAAAGACCAGGCCAAGAAGTGGCCCTATGGACTGCCAACAAATTCCATTAATACATGGGATGAGTTCACCATTACCTTCTTGAGAATTTTTTTTTCTCTTTACAAGACCAGTAAACTCAAGAGTGACATACTCTAGTTTAGGCAGAAACCACAAGAGTCCTTTTCTAAATTCATGGAAAGATTCAAGGACCTCCTTTTAGAATGCCCTCACCATGGTTTTGACTTGTGGTAACTATGCCAAATTATTTGTGAGGGCATTGACTTTCAGACCAAGCAACTTTTAGAGTCCATGTGTCCTGCAGGCTTTACCTCTTTTTTAATGATAATGATGCCTGGACATTCTTGACCAATTTGGCTGAAAAGATTAGGGAGTGGGAATCTTCCCAAAAGGCTGAAAGAACCACAAAGGGGTATCTCATTGAGGGTGTGCCAGCCAAAGAGGCCAAACTTGACAGCCTCATCAAAAGGTTGGAGTCCATAATCCCTAAAGAGCCTATGCCAGTTCACCAGGTCAACCATGTGTCAATATGCAGTTGGTGCCATACACTTGGACATCTTTTGGAGGAATGCCCCAACACCTTTGTGGGTAATTTCAACACTGAGAATGTGAGTGCTCTCTACCAAAATAACCCATATAGCAATACTTATAATCCAAGATGGAGAAATTACCCCAATTTCTCTTGGAATCAAGGGAACCAAGTAGACCCATCAAACTTTAACCATCAAGGCCAACTTGGTGTTCAAAGGCCCAACTTTGCATCACAAAACCAAGGGATGTCTCCTAACCCCTTTCCCCTCGTCTTCATTCAGGACCCACTATGAATTCTACTAGGCCTCCTCTCCTTGCCCCTTATCAGCAACCCCGAGGGTTTACCAATACAGGAGAGGCAACAAGAATAATTGAGTTGGAGAAAAACATGGCCCTTCTCATGACAAGCCATAATAACATGAAAAAACAACTCACCCAGCTTATCACAATCTTGCATGAGAGGAAAACAAGAAAGTTACCTAACCAACCTGAGCCAAATCCTAGGCATCAGGTTCATATTCAGCAAGGTACCCAAGCTCCTCCACTTAATGTTGTACAAGGGTAACAGCTTCAAGGGCCCTCCAGCCAGGTTAATGCTATATATGCTTTAAGGAGTGGCCATGAGTATCAACAGGCTAGTACACCTCAGTCTTTACTAGCTCATACTCCTGTTGACTCTCCCCCTTCTGAAGAGGTCATTGTAGTGCCTACTGTTCCAGGTTCGTCTGATGAACCTGAAGAAATTCCAGATGATTTGGTTGAGGAAACTAAAGATGATTCTGTTGAGGAAGTTAAGAAGACCAACCCTGAAAGAATTTATACCCCACCTGTCCCTTTCCCAAATAGGTTGGTTAGCAAGAAGTCTCCTTCTGTGGAGAAGATATTGGATGTGTTCAAACAGGTTCAGATAAATATCCCCTTGTTGGATACCATTGCCCAGATCCCCGCTTATGCTAAAGTCCTCAAAGATTTATGCACCCAAAAGTGGACCACCAATGGGCCCAGAAAGGCATTCTTGGCTGCTAACATTAGTTCTCTCATCTCACAGCCAGTAGCAGCCAAGCATAAGGATCCTGGTAGCCCCACCATCTCTTGCACTATAGGCAATACCACTATTGATCATGCCTTATTGGACCTTGGTGCAAGTGTGAACCTCTTACCCTTTCATGTCTACCAACAACTGGGATTGGGAGAACTGAAACCCACCAAAATCACTCTTCAGCTTGCAGATCGGTCGGTTAAAGTTCCTAAGGGAATGATTGAGGATGTCCTGTTGAAGATTGGGGAATTTATTTTTCATGTGGATTTTATTGTTTTAGATACCCAACCTACTGTTGACTTCAAGGACCAAATCCCTATCATCTTGGGTAGGCCATTCCTAGCTACTAGTAATGCTTTAATCAATTGCAGGAATAGTCTCATGAAATTATCTTTTGACAATGCTTCTGTTGACTTCAATGTGTTCAGGTTGGGCAAGCAGCCTGATATGGATGAAGAGGTGCATATGCTTCAAGGATTTCCCGATGATATTGATATTTTCTTTAAGATTGATTTTGATTCGGGATTTTAAGAATGTAAGCAGGAATTAGAGGGTGTTGATGATACCCCCTTATCTGAGGTCTGGAGCATCCAACCACCTTTGGAGTCCCTTGGACCCCTATCCACCTCCATTCCCAAACCCTCTAATATTGAGCCCCCATATTAGAGTTGAAGGCATTGCCCTCCAACCTCAAGTATGCCTTCCTAGGGCCAGATCATACTTTCCCTATTATTATTGCTTCTGATTTGACTTCTATTCAGGAAGAAGAGTTGATTAAGCTTCTAAAGGACCATAAGGAAGCCATAGGTTGGACCATGTCTGACATCAAAGGTATTAGTCCCTCTATTGTTCAACATCATATTCATCTGATGGAGAGTTCCAAACCTTCTAGGGAATCCCAAGAAGGGCTAATCATGTGATGAAAGAGGCCATCACGAAAGAGATCCTAAAGTGCTTGGATCATGACATTATTTATCCTATTTCTGATAGCCAATGGGTGAGTCCTGTGCAGGTTGTGCCTAAGAAAGGAAGAGTCATTGTAGTTGAGAATGCCAATAATGAGTTGATTCCAACCCGTATCCAAACGGGATGGAGAGTGTGCATTGACTACAGGAAACTGAATGCGGCAACATGGAAGGACCACTTTCCCTTACCTTTTATTGATCAGATGTTAGAGAGACTAGCTGACCATGAATATTATTTTTTTCTTGATGGTGATACAGCCTATAACCAAATCCCTATTGCTCTAGAGGACCAATACAAGACCACTTTCACATGCCCTTATGGAACTTTTGCTTACCGGCGTATGCCTTTTGGGCTTTGCAATACCCCTGCTACATTCCAAAGGTGCATGATGAGTGTCTTTTCTGATATGGTAGAGCACTTCTTAGAGGTGTTTATGGATGATTTTTCTATTCATGGCTCTACCTTTTCTAATTGCTTGCATCATCTCTCTTTGGTTCTCAAAAGATGTATAGAAAAGAACTTGGTCTTGAATTGGGAGAAGTGCCACTTCATGGTGAAGTAAGGCATAGTTCTTGGTCACATTCTGTCCAAAGAGGGGATTAAGGTTGATAGATCTAAGGTGGACCTCATTGCCAATTTACCACCACCCAAGAGTGTGAAGGACATTAGATCTTTTCTTGGCCATGCAGGCTTTTACAGAAGATTCATAAAGGATTTTAGCCAGATAGCTAGACCTCTCACTTCCCTTTTAGTAAAGGATTGCCCATTTGATTTTTCTCCTGAGTGTCATAAGAGTTTTGAGCAATTGAAAAGAGCATTGACCTCAGCCCCCATTATACAAGCTCCAAAATGGATAGTGCCATTTGAGCTTATGTGTGATGCCTCTGATTTTGCTATAGGGGCTGTTCTTGGGCAAAGAATTAGCAACTTGCCCCATGTGATTTATTATGCTAGTAGGACTCTTGATGATGCACAGCTTAATTATACAACCACTGAGAAAGAATTTTTAGCTGTTGTGTTTGCTTTAGAGAAATTTAGGCCCTACTTGGTTGGATCACATGTTATTGTTTACACTGACCATGCAGCTATCAAAATATTATGCAGAAGAAAGATGTCAAGGCTCGTCTCATTAGGTGAGTCCTTTTGCTGTAGGAATTTGATCTGAAAATTAGGGAAAAGAAAGGTAGTGATTGTTTGATTATTTGGTTGCAGACCATCTATCCCGGTTGCCTAATTCCTTGACTGTTGATTCTCCAGTCAACGAGAACTTCCCTGATGAGTATCTGATGGCAGTGTCTAGTGAACCTTGGTTTGCTGACATTGTCAATTATCTGGTTATGGGTGTGACACATGCACATTGGTCCACCTAAGATAAAAATCATTTCTTTTCACAGGTAAAATATTTCTTTTGGGACGATCCTTATCTCTTTAAGACTTGTCCGGATCAAGTAATCCGAAGATGTGTTCCTGATCATGAGCAACAATCTATCTTATCTTTTTGCCATGATCAGGCTTGTGGAGGCCACTTTGGGCCTAATAAGACTGCGACCAAGGTTTTACAGTGTAGATTTTATTGGCCTAGTCTGTTTAAATATGCTTTTTCTTATTGCAAGGCATGTCCTTCATGCCAATCTTTAGGGCATCTCACTAGGAGAAATATGATGCCCCTCAACCCAATTCTGGTGGTTGAGGTGTTTAATGTATGGGGTATTGATTTCATGGGGCCTTTCCCTAACTCTTTTGGTAACCTGTACATATTACTTGCTGTGGACTATGTGTCCAAATGGATTGAGGCTATTGCTTGTAAGACCAATGACCACAAGGTGGTTGTGAAATTTCTGAAGGAGAACATCTTCTCTCGTTTTGATACTCCCCGTGCTATCATTAGTGATCGGGGTAAGAAATTTTGTAACTGGCCTTTTGAGGCCCTCATGAGAAAATATGGTGTGATTCACAAGTTAGCCACACCGTACCATCCCCAAACCAGTGGCCAGGTTGAGGTTTCAAATCGGCAGATAAAGTAAATTCTTGAGAAAACCATCAACCCAAACCACAAGGATTGGTCTAACCGGTTGGTAAATGCTTTATGGGACCATAGGACAGCCTTCAAGACCGATCTTAGTCAATCTCCGTACAGTCTGGTATATGGAAAGGCATGTCACTTTCCTGTAGAGATTGAGCACAAGGCCTTTTGGACTATCAAGAAGCTTAACTTTGACCTACCCACTGCAGCTGCCCATAGGAAACTCCAACTATCTGACTTGGAAGAGATTAGGAATGAGGCATATGAGAATGCCCGGATTTATAAGGCGAAAACCAAGGCTTTCTATGATAGGCACATTTTGAGAAAATCTTTTGAGGTAGGCCAGAAAGTTTTGTTGTACAATTCTCATTTGCATATCTTTCTAGGTAAGTTACGCTCTAGATGGGATGGCCCCTATATAGTTCAGACTGTCTATCCTCATGGAGCTGTTGAAGTCCTCAATCCAAGTACAGGAGCTACTTTTAAGGTAAATGGCCAACGTTTAAAGCCATACATTGAGATGCCTACTCTAGTTGAGGAAGAGGTCATGGATCTCCATGAGCCTCTTTACCTTGACCACTGATATCCTGGTATGTATCCCCTCCCTTGTCCTTATTCCTTCTTTTCTGCATGCATTGAGGACACTGCATGAATTAAGTGTGTGGGGGGGGGGGTGTTGGACTTTATTTGTGAATTTTATGAATTTTGATTGTGGCGATGGTTTGGTTATATGTATAAGTCTCTTTGATTGCAAAGCGAGAGAAAGAGGGAATTAGGTTCCCTAGCATGCGAAATAATAAAAAATCCCTTTTCAAGGACGGTAGTTGGTTTGTATCCGGTGAGAGAGATTGAGTTGGAAAATCTGAACATTATTTCATTTGATGGCTAGATTTCTCTATGTATTTTATGGACCCCTTGATCTTTTGGCTAGTAGTTAGTTGAGACCAATTTGTTTTTGGCAAGGCAAGGCATGAAAGTGAATGAAAAAAAAAAAAAAAAAAAAAGAAGAAGAAGAAGAAAGAAACAGAAAGGAAAGTGGAATTCCTTGGGACTATACAGGGCACTGTGCCTCATGAAGCAGGGTGACTTGATCGAAATTCCTTGGAAGGAAACTCAAAAAACTCTTGTATCAATGTCTCAATGTCTTATAGATATATGCAAAAAGCGAAGCTACCAAGTATTTGGGTGTCTGGTGTATGCTCCACCGTGTCATTCAGAGAACAGTAGTGGAGTAGAAATAGAGTTTGTGGTTGAGAAAGAAAAAAAAAAAAGCTTTTGCCTTAATGCCTAAAAAAAGAAAGTATGGTCAACAATACTCAATGCCCAAGTCTTTGGTTCCATCGATGCTATAAGTGGTTTACTTGAAGGTGAGTAGTGTTCAGAAAATATGAGGAGATCCCTTGACCTTGATGCATGCTTGTTACTTGAATTGATGTGGGGCGATAAAATTCAAATGTGGGGGAATCTTTAGCTCCTTGATCTTTAGTTGAGTATTTCTTTGAGATTGTGTGCACTATCTTACTTATGCCATGAGATCAACTATCAACCTATTCATCACACAACACCAAAACCTCAAATCCCAAACCCTAGAATGTAAGAATCGATTATGGCATAGAAGAAGTCAAGAGGTGTGTAAATGGGATGTGGAATATATGCCATATGTATAGAAACTAATTGAGGAGTGATTAGTATGTACACCCAAAAGGTTCGAAAATCTTGGAGAAACTTACCTCAAGATGGATTTGGGAGATGTATTTGAAGTGCCAAGACCCTTAGAAGCTTCGGAGGAGTCGAAAAACACTCTTCTTGGCGCTTGGAAAGCCTCCCCCGTGAACTGGCTAGGTTTTGAAATGAAGGAGATAAAACCCAGGGTTTTTTAAATTTAAAACCCGCACCAGCAGGAATGACCTAGGAGGAGCGGCAGGACCAAGTGCTGGTCCCTGAGACACTTGTTCATGCCGGTGGAATTTCCCAAGGGGGATCAACACATGTGATAGGCAGGAGTCACCAGGCCACCTTTCTACCGGTCATGGCCATGAGGTTTCTGCCGGTCATTAGAAAAAATAATAAATAAAATAAAATGAATATGTACATATAAATATAATGATAATATAAAATAAAATAAAAAAATACGATAAACTTTTATTTTTATCTTTTTATTCTTATTTTTTTTAGAACCTTGTGGGACCCACCCCCTTGTACTATGACATGTATGCATGGTTTAATGTTCTACTCATGCACGATTGGATGCGTGCAATACGATGGTTTCAATTAATTTCATGTACTATTCTAATAATTTCAAGGTTTGTTTCTTTTAGGGATTCGAGATGGTTCAAACTCGACAACAATAAGTCGGGGATCCCGTTGCGCCAAATAATGAGATAGTTGTGAACCCCAACCCAGCCGATCCACTCCCTCCTCTACCTCAAGCTTCCGGCCAGGCCGCTGGAACTTCAGGCACTTCTATTACTCTTCCTCCATGGCCAGGATTATCGGTTCACGAGGTCACCACGCTTGTGAGTGACATTCTTAAAGGCTTTCAGGAGGAACCAAGGTAATATATGGAGAGCATGATGACGTAATCCGAGCAGCGTCAAGAGCATCTCTTGGCCCAAATTGGGGCCCTGTTTCAGGTTACCACTACCGGTCAAGCACCTCAAGTCTGAGCTGCTCCTCCATCACCAGGAGTTCATGCAGGGGTCGCTATACCACCTCCCCCAGGGCTACAAGCTCTACCATTTGGGAACCCGATGATTCCAATAGTTGGACGATTCCAAAAGCTTAAACCTCGCACCTTTGCCGGACTCACCGATTATTTGCTCCTCCCTTCTAAATGGATCCAACAAATAGAAAAGATTTTTGATTTACTGGGTTGGAAGGACGAGCAAAGGATAGCTTGTGCCGGATTTCAACTAGAGGGCGATGCTAAGGCCTGGTGGAAAAGTACTCGACCCAATCTTATGGCTGTTCATCCCAACCTCACTTGGGACCAATTCAAGACCGCCTTCTATGAGAACTATTTCCCTACGAACTTCCAGGAAAAGAAGGAAGCAGAGCTTATGTCACTCATTCAGGGGTCAAAGTCGGTACTAGAGTACCAACAAAAATGTGAGGAATTACACCACTTCGCACCTCCTTATCTTAGAGATGACCAGGGGAAGGCGAGCAGGTTTGAGAGAGGTCTGAGACTCATAACCTCCAACGGTAAGTTGAAGTGATTTAAATGGAAAAATCCATCAAGGACTGACAAAATGAAACTTCTCGCCTGCAGTCCAGTATCGAAATCTTCACAGAGCACTCAAGGGCCTAGCAAGTATCCTTGGCCTTATTATGTGAACCATGTGCCATTTCAGTATAGGAGGCCTGAGGCACCTCAACCCACCAAGTCTGCATAGTCGTCAGCTGCATCCCAACCATCCATACCCGGAGCCCATTGTTACGACTGTAGCCAGTACGGGCACTCTTCCAAATCTTGCCCGGGCAAGAAACCGGAATCGTCACATCCTTTATCTCGACCACCTATGTCCTATCTTGTCAGTCGAGCCATTCAGCCTTACACAGGCAACAGGTTGCCCGGGCAGGTGTATGCTATCACCAAGGAAGAGGCGGAGAGTGCACCAGGAGTGGTGACAGGAATGACAACTACCTCATCAAAAATAATTTTTACTTATCTTTTCCTTTTGAGAATTCACCTAGAGGGGGGGTGAATAGGTGAAGGTAGGGAATTATAAAAAATTAAGGAAATAACCAAGGAAAGACAAGTAATAAATCAAAAATGACACAAGAGATTTATAGTGGTTTGGCCAATACTTGCCTACATCCACTCCTCTCACCTGAGAGAGAATTTCACCAAATCGAATCTTGAGTAAGAGCAAGAGAACTCGTACAAATCTTGAGAAGTGAGCAAGAGAACTCAATCAACAACTAATCTTGACTTAATGAGCAAGAGGACTCAATTTACTCTTGATTTCGAGTAAGAGAACTCAACCTACTTATAAAAAGTAAAAGTAATACTAAAGGATTAGAGTTACCTCAAACCTTAGTAAAGTTTTGTTACCTTTCAATCCTTGACTCTTAATGCAAAGTGAATGAAGGAAGTTTGAGAGAGTGAATGCCTTGAATGGATGCTTGAATTTTAACTTGAGAGTAACTTGTTTTTGGAGGCTCTTGATTATGATTAGCAGTGGTGTTTAGAGCCTTAAACAAGTGGGTATTTATAGGCTAGATGGCTTAATTTAATTAGGAATCTAAATTAAGATCGGATTTCAAAAGCCATAAATAATCTAGGATGCTGGATCCCAATCCGGTATGTTGGATTACCTAATTTCCATATACAAGAGAGAAATAACGGTCAAATTTTAATTGTCTTTTATTGATCCGGTAAGCTGGATAGTTATCTGGCATGCCAGATTAGGGTAGTACATAGGCTAAATGTGATCCGGTATGCTGGATCATCATCCAGTGTACTTTGGAGGCCTATTGTAAGCATTTCCCTGAGATTGTAACCAATCTGGTATGCCGTTTATGAATCCGGTATGCCGGATTAGGCAATTTCTGCTGAAATAGGCCATTTCCTATAAGGGTTTGTTTTGGGGGGGGGGTCTCAAAACTAAACAGTCACATCTTTAGGAGTTCATTTAACATCCTAAGGTCATTCTATATGTATGTATGCGTACGTGAGTGCATTACATTGATTGTGACATATATTTACAAATAGATAATTACAAAGTCTTCAATTGTCTTCAATCTTGACAATAAGCTCTTTTGTTAGCCAAGGCCTTTTGTCTTCAAGGTTTGACTCTTTGAATTGACTTCCGTGTCTTTGGAATCATCTTGAGCAGTAGTCTTGTATGCACTTGTATACACTCCCCCTAACTTGGTGCTACACTCTAATCTAAACATCTTACACAAGTGTTAGTCTAAGAGAGGCTTTATTTGTTATCATCAAAACATGACTTGGAGTATATGAGGTCTTTTCCTCAACAATCTCCCCCTTTTTGATGATGACAAATAATCCAAGTAAATAAAATAATAATAGAGCAAATAAGAAAACACTAGAATTACATGCAATGAGTTCCAAACATAAATATTCATTTTCAATTCCAAAGCATAAATATTCCAAACATTGCATTTTATTCCCATATACTTCTCCCCCTTTGGCATTGTCAAAAAGAGGGTGGATACAAATCATGGATTTGGATCAAAAGGTGGAATAGGTGGAATTGAGCTTGATTCACCGGGGAAGGGTGGTCTAGGTCTTTGAGGGGTGATCCCTTGAGGAGTGGCTCCCGGCATATCAAGAGATAGAAAACCAAGATTGAAAGAGAGTTGGTGAACGGCATTTAGGATTTTATCTTGGTGAACATTGAGAGAGTCAAAGCTGGTCTTCACTTCATTGCGAAGAGAAGTCACATCGTCTTGAATTCTTTGTTGACCAAATTCAAGTTCCATGATCCGATTGTTGGCTTCGTCCATGTACTCATCAATGCTAGAGACCCATCCTTGGAGTGATTCCGGTATCCCTTCTTGTGCTTGACGAGGAGGGGGCACAACATCATTCAAGTTTTCTTCTTCTTCAATAAACACATCGGAAGGAGGAGGAATAGCTATGGTGCGAAAGCTATTGCGGGTGATGTGTTGGAAAGATAAAGAAGATTCTTCCTCACGATCAAGATCAATGTCAAAGGCCTGGAATAGGCGAGTGAGGAGCTAGCCATAAGGTAGATTAGTGTGCTTGCGAGGGTGAGCACACGATTCCATATACCTCATAATGAAGTATGGAAGACAAGTAGGGGTATTGGTATAGATACAATAAGTGATATAAGCTTGTGGTGTAAGACACTTATTTCTATCACCACCCCTAGGAATGAAATTATGTTGAACGATGTAAGAGATGACATGAGGAACGAGCCTAAGTCGTCCGGTGACAACGGTCGCTGCATTAGGATCAAATTGTTTGAGGATGAAGGAATACACTTCTTCATGGTTTATCAAGTCTCCAAAGTTGGCATTCTTCGGAGTCCAAAATATGGAAGGGCCATCATTAGGAATTTGAAAGATGCGGGCAAGGTCATCAAGAGAGTTCTATGTGAGTACTTTTCACATAGGAGTGGAGTATCAAACCTTTTTCTGCCCCACTAAAGTAAAGGTTGGCATAGAAGTATTTGACAAGGTAGGGGTAGCAAGGGTCCGAGATGTTGAGAAGAGGTTCTCAATCGATGTCTTTGAACCTTTCTTTAAGCCGAATGCTATTGAAGGAGAACATGTCAACCTCACATCCTTCTTCTATTTTTCGGGCAAGGTAGAGAGGCCAATTTTCATGGCATTCCCAGATCAAAAAAGTTGATCTTCTCCTTTGGCATAAGACTGTCTTGAAGAGCCTCCTCTTCCTTTGGTCCTTCCTCTTTTAGAAGGTTGAATCTCGGCCATTGTCCCCTTACCTCTTCGACTCATTGTGAAGGAGAGAGTTGAAAGAGAGAAAAGAGAGAGAATAAAAAGAGAAATGCTTGACAATGTGAAATCAAAGTGTAGGACAATATTTGAGTGAACAGTGAATAGGAAAATGACAAAAGTGAGCTTTAATAAGGCATAAAATTCAGTTTAACAGCTATAAAACGGTCATAAAAACTAATCCGGTACATCGTTTCATGATTCGGTATACTGTTTTAAGTCCAACGGTTATAAAAACAGCCATATTTGCTGAACTGGCATACCGTTTGACAATCCAGTATACCGTTTCAGCAGAAACAGTAGCAAAATCACAGTTAAATAGTATGAATAATTTATGCAAAGGGGTCACAAATGCCTAAGTCTCTTCTAAGGGTGAAAAATCTTTCTTCACTTAAGGGTTTTGTGAAGATGTCCGCGAGTTGCTTCTCAGTCTCAATGAAGTCAAGTCTGATTTCTCCTCATTGAGCTGTGTCACGTAAGAAGTGGTGATGGATATCAATGTGTTTAGCTCTTGGGTGTAGAATCAGATTCTTGCTTAAGTTAATTGCACTTGTGTTATCACATTGGATAGAGGAAGTATCAAATCTAACTTTATAATCTTGGAGAGTTTGCCTCATCCATAGCACTTGTGCACATCACCGTCCGGCTGCGATGTATTCGACCTCGGTGGTAGATAGAGCAACAGAATTTTGCTTCTTACTAAACCACGACACCAAACATGATCCTAAGAAGTGACAAGATCCACTTGTACTCTTTTGATCAACATGACACCCGGAAAAATCGACGTCGGAAAAGCTAATAAGGTCAAAGTCATTGTCCATAGGGTACCAAAGTCCAATCCTTGAAGTTCCTTTCAAGTACTTAAAAATTCTCTTTACAATACTCAAATGGGATTGCATAGGTTTGGCTTGAAACCTAGCACAAGCACAGACACTAAACATTATGTCCGGTCTACTAGCCGTTAGGTAAAGTAAATTACCTATCATGTCTCTATATTTGATTGATCAACAGGGGTTCCATCTTCATCCTTGGACAAAGTTACAGATGTACTCATTGGAGTAGCAGATGACTTTTGTCCATTGATGTCAAATTTCTTTAAAAGCTCTTTAAGGTACTTAGTTTGACTGATGAAAATCCCATTAGCGGTCTATTTTATTTGAAGACCTAAAAGAAAATTTAATTCTCCATTAGACTCATTTCAAATTCACTACTCATACATTTACTAAATTCATGGCAAAGTGATTCATTTGTAGAACCAAAAATAATATCATCAACATAGATTTGAACTATAATTAAGTCATTATCCTTATGTTTTATAAAAAGAGTAGTATCAATCTTACCCATTGAGAATCCATTATCAACTAGAAACTTACTTAACCTGTCGTACCAAGCTCTTGGGGCTTGTTTCAAGTCATACAGAGCCTTCTTCAACTTGAAGACATGGTTAGGATACTTTGAATCTTCAAATCCAAGTGGTTGGATGACATATACTTCTTCATTTATGAAGCCATTTAAGAATGCGCTTTTCACGTCCATTTGGTGTAACCTGAAATTCTTATGACAAGCAAAAGCAAGCAACATTCTAATAGACTCAAGTTTAGCTACAGGAGAATAAGTTTCATCAAAGACAATGCCTTTCTGTTGATTATAGCCTTGAGCAACCAGCCTAACTTTGTTTCTAGTTATGTTACCATCTTCATCAAGTTTATTTCTAAAAACCCATCTAGTTCCAATTATCTTGGTGTTTGATGGTTTTGACACTAAGTCCCAAACTTGATTTCTTTCAAATTGAATAAGCTCTTCTTGCATAGAAATTATCCAATTACTATCCAAAAGGACTTCCTTTATGTTCTTGGGTTCAATGGTAGATATGAAAGCAACATTGGAACAAACAATTAGAATTTTACTTCTGTTTGTATGCCTTTCTCAAGGTTTCCAATGATAAGGTCAAGTGGGTGGTCTTTAATAGTCTTTATCTCTTTTGGAAGTTGATGTACTTGATCATTGGGTTCTCCTAAAGAGACACTTTCAGCTCTTTTCCTAATCTCAAGTACTTTATCTTCATCATCTTCTTCTAAGTCTTTATATTTATCCTTGGACATAGATTCATCAAACTTTACATTCATAGACTCCTCCACAACTAGAGTTCTTTTATTGAATACTCTATAAGCTCTACTATTTGTGGAGTAGCCTAGAAATATACCATCAGCCTTTTCTTCAAACTTTCCTAAGTTGTCCTTAGTATTAAGAATGAAACATGCACAACCAAAAACTTTAAAGTAATCAAATTTAGGAAGCTTATTATGAAAAAATTCATAAGAGGTCTTTAGCAGTATAGGTCTTATCAAAACCCAATTTAACTCATAACAAGTGGTGTGAACAGCTTCGGCTTAGAAGTACTTTGGCAAAGAATACACATTGAGCATAGTCCTTGCAGTTTCTTGGATAGTTCTATTTTTCCTTTCAACCACACCATTTGATTGTGGTGTTCTAGGAGCCGAAAAATTATGAGTTATACCTTATTTTCGAAAAAACTCACCAAATTTGTCTATGTTATCAAATTCACCGCCATGGTCACTTTTTATAGAAGTGATCAAGTAACCCTTCTAATTTTGTATTCTCTTGCAAAGAGATACAAACTCCTCATATGCATCGTTTTTATGCTTGAGAAAGAGGGTCCAAGTGAAACGGGAGTAGTCATCTACAATAACGAAGGTATACTTCTTTCTTCCTAGGCTTGTGGTTTGGATAGGTCCAAACAAGTCAAGGTGAAGTAATTGTAGGGGTCTAGAAGTAGCAACAAAATTAATGGCTTTGTGAGAAGCTTTGGTAAGTTTACTTCTTTGACATGCTCCACAAGTGTGTTGCTTATCAAATCTCAACTTAAGTAAATTTCTTACCAAACACTTAGAGGAAAGGGATCTAATTATCTTAGGATTAATATGTCCCAATTTCCTATGCCATAAGGTAGCATCATCATATCTAGAAATAAGGCAAACATCATGAGAGTTTACATTAAATGTGCAAGTATAAACATTGTTCTTGCTACATCCTTCAAGAATTATATTATCATTAGAATCCTTGATCTCACATTTAGAGGTACTGAAATTAACAAAATTACCATTGTTACATAGTTGACTTACACTAAGTAAATTATACTTAAGATTATTAACTAGACTAACGTTGAAAATTACTGTACCTCCAAATTTTATGGATCCGTTACCAATAATTCTTCCTTTGCTGTTGCCTCCAAAAGATACCCATCCTCCTGTTTGCGGCCCAAACCACCTGGTTCTAGTCAGGCTGGGCCAAGGAAGGGCTAGGGCTGGGCACTTTTCATTGGACTGAAAGCAGAGGAGGATGCTGGGACGTGGCTGCACCCTGTCAGTTAGGGGTTGGCCCACGTGTCAGAGGCGCAGGTAGCACTGAGCGCAAAACTGTGCCTCGCGGGGAACGTGAGCAGGAATAGCAAAGGTGGGCCCCACCACTGCCTCGGCAGTAGGAGGTAGAGCAAGTGTGATGGCTTATATGGCAACACTTGATTGGAGTTAAGAGGACATGGACCGAGAAGGATGGCCCTGGTGGGAGCAGTTGTGCAGACTGATAACCGCTGGTGCTTATCTTATATAAGGAAGACAGCGGATCTGGCAGGACACATCTGGCAACCAGCATTTGTTTTGCTTGCTTTACGTTTACTTTTTCGTGTTTCATTTTTACATTCTTTATTGCTGTTCCTGTCATCATTTGAGGCTGAAGGAATGTACAGTCACATACTAAGGGTAACAGGGGTGTACGCACAGAGCTCACACTTGCATCTGGTATGATTGATTAATACATTCATTGTTTCAGTTCATTATTGTTTGTGTCTCAAATTGCTCCCTTTTAGCATAGATCAGTAGCATTTCGGGCTGTAGTCCATAGTTGTTGGCTTAACCCAAAAGACCTTAGAGCTACTCAGGTAGGAGGGAAACCTACTAGCCTGGTGAGGAGTCAGATTAGGCTGTTCTCGGCCTCGTTTGAACCTGCACAAAGGTTTTGGCACGCCCACACTATTCGCACCACATGCGTATCCCCGCATGTGAGTATTAGGGATTTCTATCACCAACACATTTTGGCACGCCCGGTGGGACCCTCATAAGCCAACAACTGCTATGGTCAAGCAAAAGAAAAGACCAGGACGTCCTCGTATTCAGAAGGAAACTATGGTAGACGAACAGATGGAGAATCCCACGGTGGTTGAATTTGCAGACCAAGCTGAGGATGAACCATGCGGTTCACATGGCAGTAATGCTAGCCATAACTCAACGCATCAACTGGCGGTTATGGTGTATGATGCTGTAGACCCCCTTGCGAGTAGTATACAACAGCTTGTGGATGTCTTCAGGCCCATTTTCGATGACTTACGACATATGATGGTTGTGGTCGATAAGTCCATGGCCAGTCAGCAAAGTTAGTTTGAAGAGTTCCATGAAACCCTCGTTGCTTTAAGGCAACAGGTCACGTCAGGGGCAAGACCGAACACGATGGTCACACCACCTGATGGGACTGCCACGGTCGCCGAAGGTAGAGGACTCGAGGTAGGTTGAATAGGCTTGCCAGCTCAGGCCACACATGGCGGCAGCTCGTGCTAAAATCCTATTGTTGGGGACCGACCTAGGGTCAGTCTGCTAGTGACGATTTTCGTCAACCCCTGTATCATGCTGCACCACCCGGTGTCATCAACCCTGTTGGTAGTTACGTGGTTAACAGCCCTCCCACAGGAGTCCCCAGGGGCACTAGTCAGGCAACCGCCTTAGGGGCAGCCAATGTGCCCGCAGGAGCTATCCTAGCTGGGCTGCAGTGGCCAGCCACCGCAAGCACTGCCCAGATAGGGGGCATCAGCCTAGCCCAGGGTACAGTAACACGGCCGCCACAGGGGCAAATGTTGTTCCCTTAGGAGGATACCACCTCTGGGGTGAGGCAATGCAACCACCGGCATGTCTGGGTACAGGCCCGCAGGGGTAAGCATTAGGGAAAGTGGGCCCGAATTTGAACAAAGGCCGGAGGCATTCCCAAACACTCAGCCCGGCCTGGCCTATCATGGTAACCCGTGGCCACCCGATGCGACAGGATTTCCTGTTGCCCATGGGGCACCAGTGGTAATCGACCGGGGAGGGCTGACTAGGATCATCCAGGACAGCATTAACCCTTTCTACAAGATGACCCCATGTCCTGCATACCGAAAGCCCTACCCCGAGTATTTTGAAGTAGTGGACCGCGGGAGGAGCCCTAAGATCTTGGAATTCACCAAGTTCTCAGGCGAGGACAAGGTGTCCACTATTGAACATATCGCCCGTTTCACAGTACAGTGGGGTAATCTGGGCAGATTGGAAGCGGCCATGCTCAGGCTATTTCCTAACTCCCTAACGGGATCGGCCTTTACTTGGTACTTCAATCTACCCGCCAACTCGGTCCGGAGTTGGCAGGAAATGGAGGAGCTCTTTCACACTCAATTCTATCGCACTGAGCCTGAGATCACCATAGGAGACTTGGCCAAAATGACCCAGGAACTGGGTGAGGCCGTCGAGGGGTTCATTACCCGATTCAAGACGGCCAAATATAAATGCCAGACCACTCTACCCGAGGCCGAATACGCAAAGATGGCCTTGGGAGGGCTCAGTTTTGAGCTTCGAAAGAGGTTTGCTAGCCAGTACTTTGCTGACCTTGGACAGTTGGTGCTGTAGGCTGCGCCCTATGACCAACTCCTGAAAGAGGAGGGCCAGCGAAAAGCGGCCTCTATTGGAACGTATTATAAGGATGCCACTGGTCATGCTTTCCTGTTGCTAGGAAATAGTGATAAAAAATAGGTTGATTATGTAGAATTTAAGGTGGATGCTACGAAAATCGCAGAAGGAAAGCCCTATGTGTGTAAGGCCTTGGCCAGGCCGAATGATCAGGCCAAGCAGGCCGAACAATCCAAGACAGCACCCCAGAGAACCTTGGACTCAAAGGTGACATATTCCTTCGACATTTCAAAGGCTGAGTTGATTTTTGACCAGTTGCTCAAGGATAAGCAGATTAAGCTGCCACTAGGGCACCAGATACCACCCAGTCACGAGCTAAAAGACCAGAAATACTATAAGTGGCACAACACTCATACCCATACTGCTACTAACTGTGTGGTTTTACGGAATGCCTTGCAGAAAGTAATTATGGTTGGACGCTTGTAGTTCCCAGGGAAGGAAAAGGGGGTCATGATGGTTGATGAAGACCCCTTCCCAATTAACATGGTCAGCGTTGACTTTTCAAAGATGGCCAGACCAAGATGGAGTATAGCGTCGGCTCTGAATTTTAGACAGAGGAGCAATCCACCCAGGCCAAACCCACTAGCATGATCATCGAGATCTCATTTGAACCCGTGGGCCGCTCCTCTCCATAACCAGGCCAATAGCGGCTGGACAGTTAACAATCTCGAGGTCTCAATGGGCAAAATGGCGCAGGCATGCTTGGCCCCACCCGAGCGGCCTAGGGCGCCTGTCATGGGCCGGTCCAGTAATGTGCCAGCTCAAGCTGAGGAACAGGTCAGGATGCAGAGACGGTGAAGGAGGGGTAAACGGCCCACAGTGGATTCCCGCTATGAGTTTAATCCACAAGGGGAAGTAAGGGGATTAGAAGAGCACGGGACTGGCACACCCAGGTTGAGTGAAGCACCAAGGCTACATCAGGAAGTTTGTCCCAGTTGCAGTCAGCCAATCGGGGGACAACGGAATAGAACCACATCTTGGTCAGGCCAGGCATCGTCCAATCAAGGCACACAGCCTACCCCCGGGGGCCAGAGAGGAGGTTAATCCAACGCTTGCACGAGACAGGAGGCCAGTTTCTCATCAACCAACCCACACTTCCAAGCCATTCGCCAAAGACCGGCGTGGGAGGGTTTCAGTAAGGAGGCGCCTGACATATGAACAATATGGGCTAGACTACTCGTGCTCAGAGTACTCCGGATGTGAGGCCCCTCAACACCATGAAGGCCATGGGCCAAGAATGGTTGTTCCTAAGACAGATGGAGAAGAGTGGAAGGTTGTAAGGCATCCGAAGTTCCCGGCTAGCTTGGATCCAACTCGCATGTCCAGAGCACAGAAAAGAAGGCAACAGAGAAAGAGGGCTGCCCAAAGACGAAACCAGCAGGCCCAGGTCAACGAGGGTAGTGGCATTGCACCCCACATGATCAATTTGAGGGAGGCGTGAGCTCCGGAGAACAAAGCCAGACGATCAACGGGCCAGTAGGGGTAGAAGACCCAAGCCCTGCTATTGGGGAAGAAGGAGCCCTAGAACCAGATGTGTCAGACTACAAGACTAAAGACAACGACCCAGATGTTTTCGGGGATATAGTGACAAGCGCCAGCCCAAGAATTGATAGTGCAGACACTAGTGACCCCATCCACTCGCTGGATATCGACTTCGACGGGCTAGTTGAAATGATGTTCGGTACTATACCAACCCAGGTGCACATCTCGATGGTATATGTCCTGCCAAAGACGTTCCAGTACCAGCTTGGCCAGGTAACGAAACTAGAAGGAGACGTGGACAAAGGGGACTCGCCTCCAGGAGTACTGGGGATAGAACTGGTGCCCACTAAAGAGCAGGATGAGAATAGGGTAGGCTGTGGTGAACCAGACCAGCAAGACTTGATGGATAACGTCAAGACGGTCATAACAAGGGAGACAGAGTATACTTTTGACGCCCCAGTACCACGAGGAAAGGTGGCCGATATATTTGAAGAGCCAACCCGGGAGATGACGTGGCATTTGAAGCCGTTGTATATTCAGTCTCACATGGATGGCAAGCTGGTAGCCAGGGTTTTAGTCGACAATGGAGTAGCAGTGAATATCTTACCCTCAAGGATGATGAAACATCTCAACAAGGATGAGACCGATCTGCTACCCGCTGATGTATCGGTCACGAACTTCCTAGGTGGTTCCACTAGGCCAAGAGGAGTGCTCCCTATCGATCTGAAAGTTGAAGATCAGATGTCCTTGATGGCCTTCTTTGTCATGGATGCTATGGCCAACTACAATGCCCTCTTAGGGCGAGACTGGATCCATGCAAACTCTTGCGTCCCATCCTCTTTACACCAGTTTTTGGTGCTTTGGCATAAAGGGGGAAAGATTGAGTTAGTGATGGCTGACAACCGGCCATTCATGGTCAACGCTAGCCATGCAAAGGCCGTTCTGTATGATGGATGCATAGGCCCTATCCAGTTCACTGGGGCAGATGAACATGGGAAGCCTACATCCCTGGTTACCTCATCCACAGTCTTGGAAGAAGTGTTCCAGTTGAAGGGATCGCAGATAGATGCCCTGCCGAATCTCAGAGAACGATGGAGGAAGACTGACCAAGGTTATTTACGAAGACAAGCCAGAAGATTGTAGCAAACATAATGCACCGGCTGACAGTCGCAAGCCTAGAGCAGAAAATGTCTCACAAAATAGGACAGGTGGCTGAGGTCTCGGCCAAGGAGCAGATGGTGGCTGGCCCTAAAGTTAGGTTGCAGGACTTGCCACCTGCACCGTCGAAGATGGAAGAGACTCTTGCAGAGGTCCAGGATCCGTTGATAGAGATAGATCTAGGAACGGCCGAGGACCACCGGCCTATTTATGTTAGTGGCCTACTCCCACCCGAGTTAAGGGAGAATATTATAAGTTTATTAAAGGAATTCAAAGATTGTTTTGCTTGGGATTATTCTGAGATGCCTGGTCTAGACCGAAAGTTGGTTGAACATCGGTTGCCCATCAAAGATAACTACAAATTGGTAAAACAACTGGCTAGGCGAATGGCACCGGATGTCGTCCTAAAAATCAATGATGAAATCGAACGGTTGGTTAAGGTAGGTTTCATCAGGACCTCCAGGTATGTGGAGTGGGTGTCAAACATAGTTTCGATCATAAAGAAGAATTGGAAGCTAAGAGTGTGCATCAACTTTAGGGACCTGAACAAGACCACCCCCAAGGATGAGTACCCGATGCCAATGGCCGATATGCTGGTTGACGCGGTCGTAAAGAATCGTATAATGTCTTTTATGGATGGCCACACCGATTATAATTAGATCTTCATCACAGAAGAGGATGTCCCAAAGACAGCCTTCTGTTGCCCAGGTGCTCTAGGGACGTATGAGTGGCTAGTCATGCCGTTCGGGTTAAAGAACGCTGGTGCCACCTACCAAAGAGGGATGAATACTATTTTCCATAACATGATCGGCACCTATGTAGAGGTCTACATTGACGACATTGTTGTCAAGTTGAAGCACCAGCACGAACACCTTGAGCACTTGAGACGAGTGTTCTCCAGGATGAGGAATCATGGCCTGAAGATGAATCCGTTGAAATGTGTCTTTAGAGTAGCGGCCGGTAACTTCCTCGGGCTCCTGGTTCATCAGAATGAATTGAGGTTGACAAAAACAAGGCTAAGGCCATCCAGGAGGCGAGGCCGCCTTCAAACAAAAAGGAGCTATAGAAGTTTTTGGGAAAGGTGAACTTCCTCAGGCGCTTAATTTCCAATTCCGTAGGGCGGACAAAGGTTTTCTCCTCGCTGTTAAAGTTAAAGGCCGGCGAGGACTTCAAATGGGATGGTGCTCACTAGGAGGCATTTGACCAGATAAAGGCTTACTTAACAAGGCCTCCAATTCTAATGCCTCTAAGAAATGGGGTACCTCTAAAATTATATGTATCCATAGCGAAAGGTTCAATAGGGAGTCTACTCGCATAGGATACTGAGGCTGGGAAAGAACATGCTGTGTTCTACCTAAGTCGGGCCTTAACAGAACTAGAGCGAAAGTATCTTGCGATCAAGAAGCTCTGTTTGGCATTATTTTTCTCTTGTAGCAAACTTAGGTACTATCTCTTGCCAGCAATGGTGAATGTGGTCTGTCAGACCGACATCATCAAGTACATGCTTACGTGCCCAATTTCTAGGGGAAGGATTGGAAAATGGACTCTCGCTTTTACCGAGTTCGCCCTCCAGTATGTGCCCAAGAAAGCAATCAAGGGACAGGCGTTAGGAGACTTTCTTGCGGATCATCCTCCCATGGAGGCCGCCAGGGATATGATGGAGGTACCCCTCATCGTCCTGACGCCATAGAAGCTGTTCTTCGATGGGTCCAAGACCGAGCAGGCTGCCAGGGCAGGGGTTGTCTTGTGGTCACCAGAAGGGATAGAGACTCAAATGGCCTTTCGGCTCGATTTCCCTTGCTCGAACAACCAGGTCGAGTACAAGGCTCTCATACTGGGGATGGGCCTACTTCTCGGCCTTAAGGCAGACATCGTGGAGATCATCGAAGACTCACAACTGGTGATCAAGCAGCTGGCCGGGGAATATCGATGTGAGAGCGAACACTTGGTGGAGTATCTTGCACAGGCCAAGAAGCTAATCGAGGGTTCCAGGACGTGGTGGTTCATCACATCCCACGGTTAAGGAATCAGGCCTCGAACGGGTTGCCCCAGGCAACGTCTGGCATCGGTCTGCCAGAAGGTAGTTTGGAAAAAACCATTATCATCAAAAGGCAAACACGGTTTGCTATCCAGGAGGGTAGCTGTTTGGAGGTCAACCACATCGAAGATACACAGCCTGATTGGCGAACGCCAATCATTTAGTATCTGAGCAACCCTGGCCCAAGGTTTGACAAAAGGATCAAGGATAAAGCCATGGGATACTTGTTGATTGGAGAAGACCTTTACAAGAAGGGGAAGGATCACCTGTTGCTCAAATGTGTCAGCTTGAAAGAGGCAACACTGGTTATGGCCGAAGTCCACAAAGACATCTGTGGAGCGTACCAGGTTGGTCCTAAGATGAGATGGTTGATTCAATGCCATGGGTATTACTGGCCAACTATGACGACAGACTGTGTTAGATACGCCAAAGGATGTTGGGCATGTCAGACCCATGGACCAGTGCAGCGGTTACCAGCGACGGAGTTTAATCCAATGGTCAAGCCATGGCCATTCAGGGGATGGGCTATGGACCTCATAGGAAAGATTACCCCACCAACTATGCGGGGGCATTGCTTCATTATCGTGGTCACTGACTATTTTACAAAGTGGGTTGAGGCCGTGCCAATGAAGGGAGTCAGTCAGGCCGAGGTTATCCAATTCTTCAAGAGTCACATCATTCATAGGTTTGGACTCCCAGAGACTGTCACGTGCGACAATGGGAGCGTTTTCGTTGGAGATGAGGTGGTTGCATTTACGACTGAATTGGGAATAACATTCACCCATTCCACCCCATACTACGCTTAAGGCAACGGACAGGTCGAGGCAAGTAACAAGATTCTCAAAGGGTATTTAGCGAAGGTTGTGGATGACAACCCATGAAGATGGGCAGACATGCCTTTTGAGGTATTATGGGCATTCAGGACATCACAGCGGACCAGCACGACCACCACGCCCTTTGATTTAATGTACGGTCACGATGCAGTGTTACCCATTGAAGTTAGCATAAAATCAGCACGGGTGGCATTCCAACAAGGACTCATGCCAATAGCCTACAGCGAGGCCATGATGGCTAAGCTCGATGACTTGGAAGAGGAGCGCTTGGCCACGCTGGACAGGATGCAGGTTCAGAAGAGAAAGGTTGCATCCATTTACAACAAGAGGATTAGCCCAAAACACTTCCAGGAAGGGGACATCATCCTGAAGGCCATACTCCCAGTTGGAACGAAGGACCCCAGATTGGGCAAGTGGTCCCCAACGTGGGAAGGACCATTTACGGTCTGTCAGGTGCTCCGTGGTGGGGCTTACAGGCTGCGTGACCTGGAGGGATGCATCCAGATCAGGCCTATCAACAGTAAGTTCCTTAAGACTTTTCATCCCACGATCTGGGACTTGGGGTGAAAGGGACAAGGGTATCACACCATGGGAGCAAGGCCGCGGATTGGAAGAAAGAAAGCAGGCTTTACTCACAAGGGAAACAAACACGGCCTGGGTAGGCCGAACACAACAAAAGGAAACAAACAAAGTATCACTGTTCTTCTAGCAGGGGGGAAGGCACGTAGGCCTACTTAAAAAAGTCCTGAGGGGTGGATTCCTGAAGTTCACTCCACTTCTTTTCCATCACTGATAGGCGTTCGTTGGCTAGGGCCAAGTTGCCTTCGCGGCTTGGCCTCAGTGCTTTCAGCTGCTTAACTTGGGCTTTGGTGGAGGTGGCCTCTACGGACACGATCTGGGAGCCGAGAAGCTTCTGTTTGACCTCCTGGTCTAGAACGGCCCTCTCAGATTGTAGCGTCGCGAGCTGGGCTTCCAAGCCTTCTATTTCTTGGTCCATTTAGGCTAGCTAGTCCTGTCCTCCTCTCACTTCATCCAGAATTATCTTTAGATCGTCTCGCAGTTTTTGCCAGTTCTCGTCCATGGTATCGCTCTCCTTGAGAAGGGCTTCATAGTTCTGAGCATTCTGGAGGGCAAGGGGGGCCGAGGTGGTCACGTCAAACATGAAAGCGACGGTCCTATATAACTACTCTTTGACCGGGATGGGAAGGTCTGGCAATGACAGCAATGTGCAAAGCACTTCGGCGATAGACGTCAGGTTACCAGCACTCACAGTCTCGCGGAAGGGGGACTGTAGGAAGGAGTGCAAGAGTGCTTTTTCCTCGGTCACCTGGGCAGGGATGGATCCGGGACCTGTGGTGTCGCCGGTCTCTTTTTCATCTTCAGAAGAACTCAAATCAGCCAGGAATGCTTCGAGACTCCAAACCTGAAAGGAGGGGTGTGTCAGCACCGGCAAAACACGGAAGCTAATGTCAGGGCTAGGGCACACATGCCATGGGAGTCACTGCAGGAACGACATGGCTTGGAGGGGAAGGAGGAGCCGATTCATGAACTGGGGTTTTAGACCCACTGGGTTTGGCCACATCGTAAGTACCAATTTCTTCTTCTTCGGTGCCACTTTTGGAGGCACCGTTCGATTAAGAGGAGGATTCAAATGCTGAGGAACTGGTAAGGACAACTTCAGGGGACTTCGTAGAAATGATCTATTTTAGGTGGGCACTGAATTGGGTACGTGCTTTCACTGAGCGAGAAGTAATCGAAGGAGATGCTGTGGTGGAGGCATGAGGCCTGGTGGTCACGGTCTGGCCTCCTTGAAACACACTTGGAAGGAAGGCCTGGCATTGGGCGGCCTTTGATGGGCTGACGCTTTTCGGCCTCTTACTCACTGGAGGGGGTTCATCTTCAGAGTCCTCATCATCCTCTGGTGTGGACCCGTGATCTCTTTGGGCTGACTGGACCAAGGAAGTGGGCCGCGCTGAGAATTTGGCTATGATAACAAGAGGGCCAGTCAACAAAAGATAGGCGGTGTAGCAGAATGAGAAAAGGAGAAAAGGAGAAAATGTTGCTTACCAGCGGCTTGCTTGGAGACCAAAGCTTTCTTCTGCTTTGGGGCAGCGGTCTTGTGACTGGTAGTACCTGAGGATGAGGGAGGACGCTTGCTACTCTTGGGACAAGGTCGAAGTGGGAGGAGGGAGGTAAAGTATGCATCCCACTAGGACATAAAATCTTCGATTGCTGTGGGGTCTCTACCAAAGAACTGCAGTTTGAACTGTGAGAGGACTAGGACATTCATGGCCGAGGCATGGAGTATGTCGGCCGTGCTCGAATAGACCATCCTATCTAGCTCACAGTTCGTAATGGAGTAGTAGTTAGGGCAGGGGATCACTTGGGGGACGCAGAATTGGAGAGCACAGAAATGGGGATTATACATCTCGAAGCCGCAGGTGTTGTTCCCTGAAGGCTCTAGGGTGACTCCGATGTGAAGGTCCTAGCAGACTAAAAACTTACCCCACAAGGTTGGGGCGGATGTAGGACAATCAATGGCCAGAGAGAGCCACTTAGGAACGGCCTCCTATATCTGAAATGGGAGGAAGAAATCGCCACTTGAGTTGGGCTCGAAGGTGGAGAAAAACTGGTAGTACTCTTGTAAGGTCTTCAAATCATGGTGGGGAGACGATGCAAACAGATAACCGACCACAGAATGGACCGAGAGTGGTGAGGGCATGACATACAGTTCAGTAAAATAAGCATGAAGCCACATCTGGAGGAGCTAGAACGGGCCACCGCCGTAATCAAAGTCAAACTCGGTAATGTCGTTATAGCCTCGAAAGAGGGCGGCCAGAGCAAAAGAAGCTAGATCTACCTACGGCCTTGCCCTAGGGCATTGGCCAAACGTAGGTAGGTCTTTGAGATCTTGTTGGACCAAATGCAGGCGATGTAATAGCAGATTCAAAACAGAAAGAAGGTCGTAAGCTCCCGGGGGGGAACAGAGACACGGGTCTCCCTGTAGGCCCATAAATAGAAACTATAGCTTGTAGACTTGGTAAATTCAAGACCATGGTGTATCTCAACCTCATGGTCATCGGTCAGGCTAGGGGATGAGCCATTGAACTCTTCTCCTTCAACCTTCAAGTCAGTGAGGGCTCCGACGTCCAGGAGGGTCGGGGCTGCCATCCCAAAGCAGAAATAGAAGGTGTATGTGGACCGTGACCAGAATTGGAGTGCAGCTTGGAGCAGGGTACGGTCTAGAGGAACAGAGGTGGTTGAGAGTTGGACGGTGTGAAGGATGTCGAGTTTGATCGACAGTTCAAAGAGGTTGCAGACCACTCTATTAACCTAGGTTTTCCAATCCCGAAGGTAGTGGGGCCATAGACGCCCAAAGGTCCTATCCTTGAGTTGCAAGGGGGCCTGTGATTGGGAGTGAAGCTGTTCCCGCTCATATTTTGGAAAGTTGGACAAGCCATGGGGATGGGAAGCAAAGGACGGGCCTAGTCTAAAGACAGAGGGCTCAAAGCAGGGGATCTATACCTCGGTCAGGACTGAGGAGGGTAGGACTGAGCGCTTCCACGCCAGTAGGTCTTTCGCCTCTTTTGCCACCGCTGGTTCTGGTTTCTTGGCCATGGCATCAGGGAAGGGAGCTGGCCTAAGACGAGAAGGAGAGAATGGGAGAGAAGATGGGCGAAGTAGGAGAGAAAGAGAGATCGAACGAAGAGGGTTCATTGGAGACCCTTGGTAAGCAGCAGGGGATATTAATGGTAGGCTGGAACTTGCGCCACATTATGGTAGTAGGTCTCAAAATTCAAAACCCTAACGGCTCGAGAAGATGGAGCGGCAAAGGGATTTTATACGCGAAGGATCAGCCAAAGGCAGCTGTCATTTTGGCCTTTCCAACACAACCCCCTTTGAGCTTGGGCCACGTGGCACGGCTCAGGAAGGTGGTGAGGGGCATTGTTTGCGGCCCAAACCACCTGGTTCTGGTTAGGCTAGGCCAGGGAAGGGCCAGGGCTGGGCGCTCGTCGTTGGGATGAAAGCAGTGGAGGATGCTGGGACGTGGTTGCACCCTGTCAGTTAGGGGCTGGCCCACATGTCAGAGGTGTAGGTAGCACTGAGCGCAGAACTGCGCCTCGTAGGGAACATGAGCGGGAACAATAAAGGTGGGCCCCACCACTGCCTCGACAGTAGGAGGCAGAGCAGGTGTGATGGCTTGTGTGGTAACTCTTGATTGGAGTTAAGAGGACATGGACCGAGAAGGATGGCCCTGGTGGGAGCGGTTGCTCAGACTGATAACCGCTGGTGCTTATCTTATATAAGGAAGACAGTGAATCTGGCAGGACACACACCAACACATCTAACAACCAGCATTTGTTTTGCTTGCTTTAAGTTTACTTTTCCTTGTTTCATTTTTGCATTCTTTATTGTTGTTCCCTTCATCATTTGAGGCTGAAGGGATGTACAGTCACATACTAAGGGCAACAGGGATGTACGCACAGAGCTCACACTTGTATCTGGTATGATTGATTAATACATTCATTATTTTAGTTCATTATTGTTTGTGTCTCAAATCGCTCTCTTTTAGCATAGATCAATAACATTTCAGGCTGTAGTCCGTAGTTGTTGGCTTAACCCAAAAGACCTTAGAGCTACTCAGGCAGGAGGGAAACCTACTAGCCTGGTGAGGAGTTAGATTAGGCTATTCTCGGCCTCGTTTGAACCTGTGCAAAGGTTCTGGTACACCCGCACTATTCGTACCACTTGCGTATCCTCGCATGTGAGTGTTTGGGATTTCTATCACCAACACCTCCTTTTTGCTTCTTGAGCTCCGAGAATAGCTTTAGATTGGATGTCATGTGGTTTGACCAGCCACTATCGATGTACCATTCCATGTTAGTCAAACTCACCTACAAAATAAAGACATTTAATAAAACTTTGGTCCCCATTGTATGTTGGGTCCATCATTGTTAGTATCATACCTTTCTCTTGGTCTCCAAACCATTTGATTACCATTTGCCTTTTGGTTTTCATACCAATTTGGGTATGATTGGGGATTCCAAGGTCTTTGGTTTTGGAATGCCCTATAAAAACCTTGGTTATTGGGTGGTCTTTGCACCTTAGGTGGTGTCCTAGTTGGTCTTTGTACCTTTGGATGACTTCTCTTGTTCTGACCATTGAAAGGTCTTCTAGGATAGTGAAAGGGTTGCTTCATGTGATGACATTCCCAGATAGGATGTCCTTTTTTGTTGCAATTATTGTACACAATAATTTGAGGGATATATGGAGTCTTCCCTTTGGGATTGGATTTGCTAAATTGAGGGCTCTTCTTTCTTGAATAGTACTCCTCAATAGAGTGTCCTTTCTTTCTACAGTAATTACAAAATTTCTTTTTTACCTTCTTACTTGCCATTTTACTTGTGCTTGGATCTTTGGTTTATTTTGAACTTTTGTTCACATCATAGCCTACACCTTCCTTGTTGAAAGGTGCTTTGGAAGCATTTTCAAGTAAAATGTTAAGAGTTTTCTTTCCATTAGTAAAGGATTCTAAGGCTTTACACAATTTCTCTTTTTCTTCTTCTAAGTTATTAACTTGAGAAGTTAGAGTTGTGTTTTGGTCTTTGAGGGTATTTATCTTTTTTAAGAGATTCTTTTTAGTAGTAGCTAACTCTATGCTACTTTGGTAGAGGTCTTCAAAGGCTTCTTCTAATTATAGAAAGTCCTTATCTTTATGAGATGGAGAAGTAGGGGTTACCTCATTTTGGATTTCTTCATCTTCAGTAGCCATGAGTGCCAAATTAGTTTGTTCTTCTTCTTCTTGAGATGCTTCATCATCATCTTCTTCATCACTTGAATCAAAGGAATGTTCAGCTTTGTAGGCCTTCTTGTATTTCTTTATTTTTAGACAATCTCCCCTATAGTGTCCTGGTTTCCTACATTCAGAGCACACAATGTCTTTTGAAGAAGAGTCATTATTCTCTTTTGGAGTATTTTTACCTTTTTGGTCTCTTCAGAATCTCTTCTTGTTGAATATGGCTTTTCCTTTGTTCTTCAAGAATCTAGAGAATTTCTTGGATAGATAGGCGATCTCATCATCAGATAATTCTTCTTCATCATCGCTGATTTCATAAGATTTGAACGCTACAACTTTCTTCTTTGGTTCTTTTGGTTCATCCTCCTTAGTGTCCATCTTGAGTTCCATCTCGTGGGTTTAGAGTGATCCCACTAACTCGTCTAAACTCAGCTTGTCGATGTCCTTAGATTTTTTGATTGCTATAGTCTTGGGTCTCCATTCCTTTGAGAGAGATCTCAATATCTTTCGAACATTTTCACCATTGGAGTAAATTTTTCCTAAACCTTTCAGCTTGTTTACAATGTTAGTAAAACGAGTAAACATAGCATATATATCCTCATCATTTTTCGTTTTAAATAGCTCATATTCATTTATAAGCATATCAATCTTAGATTGCTTGACCTCTGAAGTACCTTCATAGGTAACAACAAGCTTATCAAACATCTCTTTAGCAGAGTCACACATACAAGTTCTATTGTACTCCTTTTCTCCTAGAGCACACTGAATATAACTTATAGCTATAAAATTGAGTTGAATCTTAATTTTTTCAACTGGGGCCCACTCTTTTATGGGTTTGTCTATGGTGTTTGGTCCATTCTCAATGACTTCCCATGCATCAATGTTATTGGCACAAATAAAGTTCTTGAAGCAATTCTTCCAATAGAAAAATCCTTCACCTTTAAAGAAGGGTGATCGGGTAATGTTGTATCCTTCAACCTTACGATTGACAGAGGATCCTATGGTCTTTAACTCTTAAATAAATTAAAAAACAATCAAGGTCTTGAGCTCCCGCTCTGATACCAAATGTGAATTCATCTAGAGGGGGGGTGAATAGGTGAAGGTAGGGAATTATAAAAAATTATGAAAATAACCAAGTAAAGACAAGCAATAAATCAAAAGTGACACAAGAGATTTATAGTGGTTTGGCTAATACTTGCCTACGTCCACTCCTCTCACCTTAGAGAGAATTTCACTAAGTCGAATCTTAAGTAAGAGCAAGAGAACTAATACAAATCTTGAGAAGTGAGCAAGAGAACTCAATCAACAACAAATCTTGATTTAATGAGCAAAAGGACTCAATCTACTCTTGATTCCGAGTAAAAGAACTCAAACTACTTATAAAAAGTAAAAGTGATACTAAAGGATTAAAGTTACCTTAAACCTTAGTAAAGTTTTGTTACCTTTCAATCCTTGACTCTTAATGTAAAGTGAATGAAGGAAGCTTGAGAGAGTGAATGCCTTGAATAGATGCTTGAATTTTCACTTGAGAGTAACTTATTTTTGGAGGCTCTTGATTATGATTAGCAGTGGTGTTTAGAGCCTTAAACAAGTGGATATTTATAGGCTAGATGGCTTAATTTAATTAGAAATCTAAATTAAGATCGGATTCCAAAAGCCATAAATAATCTGGTATGCCGGATCCCAATCTGGTATGCTGGATTACCTAATTTTCATATACAAGAGAGAAATAACGGTCAAATTATAACAATCTTTTATTGATCCGGTATGCAGGATAGTTATTCGGTATGCCGGATCAGGGTAGTATATAGGCTAAATATGATCCGGTATGCTGGATCATCATCCAGCATACTCCGGAGGCCTATTGTAAGCATTTTCCTGAGATTGTAACCAATCCGGTATGCCATTTGTGAATCCGGTATGCCGAATTAGGCAATTTCTGTTGAAATAGATCATTTCCTATAAGGGTTTGTTTTGGGGGGGGTCTCAAAACTAAATAGTCACATCTTTAGGGGTTCATTTAACCTCCTAAGGTCATTCTATATGTATGTATGCGTGCGTGAATGCATTACATTGATTGTGACTTATATTTACAAATAGATAATTACAAAGTCTTCAATTGTCTTCAATCTTGGCAATGAGCTCTTTTGTTAGCCAAGGCCTTTTGTCTTCAAGGTTTGACTATTTGAATTGACTTCCGTGTCTTTGGAATCATCTTGAGTAGTAGTCTTGTATGCACTTGTATACGCTCCCCCTCACTTAGTGCTGCGCTCTCATCTAAACATCTTACATAAGTGTTAGTCCAAGAGAGGCTTTATTTGTTATCATCAAAACATGACTTGGAGTGTATGAGGTCTTTTCCTCAATACCTTTCTCCATGCATGCATACCACGAGATTAATTTGTATCATGTGTCAAGGACCTTGACAATCTCTAGTTCATTTGCACATGTATTGTTTGACTCAGGGGCATCCCATTCGTTCATGTCCCCTGCTTTTGCGAAGGAGATGCACATTTCCCCAAAGAACCTAACTCAGGGACTAGCAGTTAGTACACCTATAGGCAGTGTTGTGAAATTGGATACAGTTTATGAGCCCTGTATAATGGAAGTATGTGGTCGAAAGATAACAGCCTGCCTCATCGAACTCAACATGACCGACTTCGATGTTGTTCTCGGAATGGATTGGCTGGTGGATTAGCAAGCCAATGTAGTCTGTGCCAAGAGGCAGATTGTCTTCAAGCCTAAGGGAGGGAAGAAATTTACTTTTGTGGGAGACCAGAGGAGACATAAGAAGTTAATTATCTCCAATCTCCAAGCATGGAGGTAGATGGATTCGGGCTGTCAGGGTTACCTTGCCTCGATTATGGACACAGAAGCCAAGATTAAACCCTTTATTGGATGTGTTCCCAGAGGACTTAACAAAGTTGCCTCCTGATTGAGAAACAGAGTTTGTGATAGATCTAATCCCAGGGGCAGCACTAGTTTCGAAAGCCCCATATAGAATGGCCCCCATAGAGTTGAAAGAACTACAAACCCAGTTATAAGATTTGTTGAAGAAAGGTTTTATCTGAACCAACATGTCTCCTTGGGGAGCACCGATCCTCTTTGTTAAGAAGGATAGCAGTATGTGAATGTGCATAGATTACAGAGAGCTTAATAAGCTAACCATCAAGAATCGGTACCCACTGCCAAGGATAGATGACTTATTTGACCAGTTGCAAAGTCCAAAGGTCTTTTCCAAGATTGATTTGAGGTCTGGTTACCACCAACTCAAGATCAGGGAGGACATAAGCAAGACAATGTTCAGATATCGATATGGACATTACGATTTCTTGGTGATGTCGTTCGGGTTAACCAATGCCCTAGCTGCATTTATGGAATTGATGAACCGAGTGTTTCAAGACATATTGGACAAGTTTGTCATTGTCTTCATTGGTGAAATCTTGATTTATTCCAAGAATACAAAGGAACACTCCCAACACCTGAGGATGATACTGCAAAGACTGAGAGAAAAGAAGCTATACGCCAAATTTAGTAAGTGCGAGTTTTGGCTTCCATGGGTAGCATTTCTGGGACATATAGTTTCAGAAAAAGGAATTGAAGTGGACCCTGGCAAGGTGAAGGTTGTACTAGAATGGGAAGCACCGAAGAATGTTGGCAAAATTTGGAGTTTCCTAGGGCTGGCAGGGTATTATCGAAGGTTTATTGAGAACTTCTCTCACATATCAGCACCGATGACCAAGTTGACTCGGAAGGGAGTGAAGTTTGAATGGTCGGGGGAATGTGAAAAGAGCTTTCAAGAGTTGAAACATAGATTGATCACTGCTCCAGTTTTGACACTCCCATCGGGTACTGGTGGTATGACAGTGTACAGTGATGCCTCTAGGCTAGGGCTTGGTTGTGTCTTGATGCAGAATGGCAAGGTGGTGGCATATGCTTTTAGATAGTTGAAAGATTATGAGAAGAACTACCCCACTCACGATCTTGAGTTGGCGGCGATAGTTTTTGCACTAAAGATTTGGCGTCATTACCTATATGATGAGAAGAGTGAAACCTTTAGCGATCACAAGAACTTGAAGTATTTCTTTACTCAGAAGGAGTTGAACATGAGGCAGAGGCGAATGTTGGAGCTGATGAAAGACTATGATTGTACCATTTAATACCATCTAGGCAAAGCCAGTATGGTGGTAGAAGCACTTAGTAGAAAGTCACAAACCTTTTCCTTGGCAGCTTTAATAGTCCATCGGAAGTCACCATCGGTTACCTAACACCTTTCCCCCTTGTTGGTAAAGGGTGTAGCACAAGGGAATCAATAATTCTAACCATGCATCTAATAGAAGGGTACACGCTCATGTATAAGCCAAAGGTCGAGTCCATAGTACTGAAATCATGGTTGGTCCAGCTATCCTCTCGTCCCCTCTAGCTTACACATACACATGTAGAAGTATGACGGATGTGATACCGAAGAAAGATCGATCCGGTCACATACCCATACAACTCATCACATAAACATCGTATATCCAATATATAACCATTATTCACATCCACATCTCATTGCATAATCATCACAAAACCATATCTCATATTCATGTCTCAACTCAAATCTATAATTCACATTTATGATAACAATTCAAGCATAATTGTAAATCCCTAAGCCTTTAGCATTCAACATGATAATCTTAAACCATTCTTACCATGATCCATCATTAGTAACAGGCATTGAAATTAGCATAGATCATCATATCATTTATCTCATACATGCATGAATGGCATTCAACGTAGGTCATCACAAAAACATTCCATAAATTAAGTCGAAGTATCTAATCCACTCATAATTATTGTATCGAATATAAACTTTGTCTCCGTGTAGTGTATGCTCCTCCTGCACGCATACACTAGCCTAACATGTCGCCAAACAAGTGTATAGTAGGTGAGAGAGTGTTAGTATCCAAGGTCCGGAGTCAAAAACCCCAATTCAGTTCAAGTCTGGTCCAGTCGGATCATGTACCTGGCGGATGATGTGATTGTCCGCTAGTTTGGCAGACTATCCAGGCAGTGGTCTCAAAGAAAATGGCGGACGATGCTCTGTACCTTGGGCGGTCGATGGCACCGTTCACTGCTGTATTGTCTGCTAGAGCCCTCAAATTCAGGAAATGGCTTGGGTTGTCTTCAAACCTTAGCCAATGGTCAAGGGGCCAGTAGGGGATCAATGTGGGGTGCCATTAGCCTCCAAGGAAGTTACCAGTTCAAAGGATTTGATTCAATTAGGACCCCAAAGGGCGGATTTGGTTCCTTGCACTAAAGTTCCCAAAAATGGAGGTCTACAATGGGGCTTTCATGGTGGTTTGGCTATGGAATGGTTAAACTATAGGTTAGGATTATAAACCAATATAAATAACACCCAATAGAAAGCTTAGATATAGTATAACAAGAAGCCCTATCCTTTGGTTTAATATTAGGTAGGTATCTACATCAAGAATCCTCAAATTGGAGGTTCATCAAGAGGGTTTCATGCCAACTAAGCCATGGGGCTATGGATGGGTGATTCTAGGTCAATAGTTAATGTCTTTAATATCAAACAGAAAGGATAAAGCACTTAGAACAAGAATCCCCATAGTTTAGGATCCAATTAAACAATTCCCAAAAGAAATCTAATAAGAATCAACGGAATCAAAGGGAGGAAGGGGCTGCTTACAATGGAGATCAATGGAAGTGGCTGAAGGTGGTGTTCTTGAGCTTGGAGAGGCTCAATCTTCTTTTCCTCCATGAGATCCTTGGCTGGGGTGAGCTCCTCAGGTGCTGGAATGAGAGTAGAGCTCAAGGTTCACTTAGAAACGAAGTTGGGACAGCAATAGAGTCACTCCATCTTCTTCTTCCTCCTTCTTCCTTCTATTTCAGTCTCCCACATTTTTTCTCCTCTCTTAGGTGTTAGAATGAGAGAAATGAGGATAGGGATAGGGTTTTGATATTGTTTAGCTAAGGACCTAAGGGCTTGTTTGGTTAGGATTGGTTTCAAGGTCCAAAATGGGTTTAAGACATGAAATTAGCTAAATAGGTCTTAGGTCTATGGTCTTAGGGTTTAGTTAAGCCATATGGGCCATAAATAGTCTAAAATATCCAAGGGCTAAGCCTTGGGCCAAGGCAAGATAGAACCAGGTGAAATAACACCTTTTTTACACTGGGCGGATGATGCAGAAGTGAACTGTGTGCATCGTCCGCTAGTTTCCCAGGCATGAGCCGTAGGGTCAAAATATAGCAGACCTCTACCCACTGTTTTGGCCATAACTCGATCGATACATAACAAAATGACGTGATTCAATATGCGTTGTAAACTAGACTTAAAGTGATATATTTTTCATGAAGGAACCTCTGACCAAATAAGAAAGGAAGGCCTTCGAAATTGAGTTCAAAGATGGTTGTAGTGCTTTGACAGCAAAACCATAATTGAGTTAACTCTGGATGGCATGCGGTTTTCCTCCGGGGTGTTTGTACATAAAAGGAGGACATGCGAAAGTATAATTAATGTACGTAGAAGCAAAAGCAATGATCAAGAACCAATCATGTAAGATTTAGTTACAAAGTCTAAGTCTAAAGCTTACTGAGTCAAAGTTTTCGTTTGAGACTCCGAAGGGTTGCCTAAGCTGCCCTACAATACGCACATCATAAGTACGAATTGGGTCATGGGTATAAAAAAAATGACTTTAGGCAAACAGGTCTTAAGCTAGCCCCTATATAAACCATCCTAAGGCTCTATTTACAATCCTGTTCATTTTGTTGGGAGAAAGAAGGAGAGAAAGAGAAGAGAAAGAAGGAGAGAAACAGAAGAGAAGAAGAAGCGGAGGAAGCTTGGATCCCTCCTTGTACTTTAAATCATCAAGGTAACCCTTCCCCATCGATTATTCCTTAGTTCCCTGGCTACTCCTAGGATTTGAGCATGTTCACTTCTGATTCTGTTATACAACCTATGAACTATCATGTTACTTGAGGTCATTCCATGTTTTCTTTGTATGGGAACTAGGATCTTTGCATGCATGTTGAGATCTACCATTTTTTACCCTTCATCTCCCTTACTCTTAGTAAATACATGTTGTAACTATTATTTCCAGCCTTTGATGGTTGATCCTCATGTCTATAGCCAGCTTAGAATGAGTTCTATGATGGAGGACATGTCTTTCTTTGATTACATAACAATTCCATGACTTTGTGTACATAACAGTACTGATTTTGAGTTAATCAAACTCCTTTCCAAACTGATTCTGTTGTTTCATTATGTGCAAACCATGAATATTGACCATGTGAGCCATATATCCCAAAATCCCCATGCAAGTTCAATATTTTCACTTAGGATGTTAGTTATCATAGATGTAACCTAACTATGCTTCCTAATCATCCCTATTAGCCATAGATCAATAGAACCAAGCCCAAACAATGAAGGCTTTTGAAATTCTCGAGCTGTACAGTTACTGGTCAATTGCCACTGGTCTATTGGATGGACCAATACCAATCGACCACTACCAAACACTTGACCCAGGTTTGATCTTGATCAGCCCCATAGCCTGAAACATCATATGAGAGGCCATTTATGTAAATGAAATAGGAAACCATGCCCTGTTCCTACCTTTGAGTGACAGGTTGATTCACTCGGGTTGATTGGATCAACTAGTCTAATCAACTAGTACTGATCTATGATTAAAAACTTGACCAAACTATGAGGAAATCTTTAGAACATCACTTGAGAGCCCTGTAGTGGGAAGCCATGTTCAAATCCATAAATCCATCTTAGTTTTTGCTGCTGCCAGCCCTACTGGTCGATCCCCACAGGTTGATTGGATCGACCACTATTGCTGTCTTTCCAGAATTGACCGAGTCTGCCCTTGGTTTAAAACTTAAACCAAAGGTACCCCTGGACTCCATAGCCATTTAAACATCTATTAATGTTTTCTTTTGATTTAATTAACCCTAGGCTATAACAACCGACGTCGCGTATCAAAGTGCTTTTGAGGACCGACAGTCCTTTGAGTAAGTAGATTATAACCAAGGTGAGTGGATATGAATCATTCTTGTAGATGTAATGCTTCTGAACATGGCGAAGATAATAAAATACTTTTCTTTCTTTTAAATTGCTATGAACTGATGAAATCAATGATATAAATGTGGAAATGATTATGTTATGATTAAAATGTTGCATTATGATGAAATGCATGATATTGAACTGTTAGACTAGATGTCGTAGTTGGCTTGAAAATGAATGGTATGGTGAGCCGTAGTATGGGCTACGGGAACACTGTACACTTCATACTTGGAAATGGGGAGTGTGGTAGCCCGTAGAATGGGATACAGTTGACAACACTCAACTCATAGTTATCATGTAGATCATATGGTTTGGTTGAACATACCCTTATGCTACAGCCCTTACTAATAGGGGTGCATGTGTTGGGTGTTCATGGCCTCCTGAAAGCCGAGGAGTTATAGAATCCGGGATAGGTTGTCATGATTATCTTGGGGCCTGCCAAGGGAGGGAGTCGGTGCTTCTAATTCCAATGCGGGTTCCACCCGCAATGATTAAGGTTGCAACCAAAGTAAGAAAGAGAAGCGACGGAGGTTGTTGCCCGAGTCATTGCAAGTAGCATATACCTAGTGACTTAGTTGTGTTGCTAGGTAGACTAGAGTAATAAATTGAATCCAAGCATATTAGTTCATGATGATGTGTTGCATTTGCATGCATGATTTATTACTCATTTGCTGGCTCAGTGGAGTTCATCCCTCGGAAAATATTTTCTTTTAGATGATATTGCAAGTACCGGTTCACTTACCAATGCATGATAAAGCTATTGATGAAACTGTAGAACTTTGCTGCCCCGTGAAGATCTTATAGTTTTATAACTTCCATTCTTTCGAAAGCGTAATCATCTTGTGTACTGTGTTTTTTATCATAAATGGATATGTATATGGTATTACATACGTACTTGGGATTTTACTATAATTAATATTATCCATCTATGGGTAGTTAAAGTCTTTTGTTGCCCTCTGATATACTTTTTATATATCTACCCTTGTTAGTGGTTTGTGACATGTAAGTACTGCTTCTAGATCCTGGAGGATTGACGGATCTCTTGGGATATCCGGGTCGCTCGCTCATTCCTCCTAGGGGATGGTTTGGGGTGTGACATCTTTGTTAGTGGTTTGTGACATGTAAGTACTGCTTCTAGATCTTGGAGGATTGACAGATATCGTGGGGTATCCGGGTCGCTCGCTCATTCCTCCTAGGGGGTGGTTTAGGGTGTGACATCCTTTGCTAAAATGAAAAGAGATGGAGAAAGTGGGTCTCCCTGTTGAAACCCTCTTGTAGACTTAAAATAACCCTTTGGACCCGAGTCCAACACAACTGAGAACCAACGATTTTCAAGGGTCTTATTCACCAAGGTGATCCATGATGGGCTAAAACAAAATCTGATTAGGACTTCCTTTAAAAAACTCCATCCAATCCTATCGTATGCCTTAGACATATCCAATTTCATAACAATATTGCCTCCTCTGGTTTTCGTATTTATATCTTGAAACACTTCTTGGACAAGAGCAACATTATCAAAGATGCTTCTTCCCTGCATAAACGCACCCTGTTCCTCCTCTATTAAATTAGGAAGTGCCACCGTTAACCTTGAAGACATAATCTTCATAATTATTTTGTAAGAATAATTGCATAGGCTAATCGGCCTAAAATCTGCCATTGATTTTGGATTATGTTTGTTTGGGATTAAAATCAAATGAGAAGAGGTATAACTCCTAGGAAGGACCCTCCAAAAGAGAAATCAACCATCACAACATGAACATCATGTCCCACAATTTCCTAGCATGTTGTAAAGAAATGACTGGAATAACCGTCTGGTCCAAGTGCGCTGTCCTTTGAAAGAGCAAAAACCGCCCTCTCCACTTCTTCAAAGGAAGGCATAACAATCAGGCAGGCGTTATCCTCTTCACTAAGCATAGATGGGATGTAATTCAATACTTCCACATCCCTGACACAAGGTTGAGAGGTAAATAAGTCAGTGAAAAATTAATGGCCTCTTCATCCACCCCTTCGCTCCCCTCCATCCAAACCCCCATGTTGTTTTTTATTTTCACCACAGAAAGCCTTTCCCTTCTCATCTTTGTCATGGCGTGGAAAAATTCCGTGTTCCTTTCCCCTTCCTGAAGACACATGACTCTTGATTTGTCTCCAAAAAATCTCCTCTTGGAGGAGGGTGGAGTGAAGGTGTTTCTTAGCTTCCATCAAGAAAACAATGGAAGAATAAGAGGGATTGGAATCGTGGGCTGCTTCCGCCCTGTACACGTCATCCTCAGCCTTTCTAACATTTTGATCGATGTTATCGAAAATATCTCTGATCCAAATCTTCAGACTAGCGCGTAAAAATTTCAGTTTCAAAAAAAGAGCCTGTAGGGGGGGGGGGGGACCTTGAAAAGGATTGAAACTATTCCTGCTTCACAAAGCCATAAAATTTGGGTGTGAAATCCACATCTACTGAAACTTGAAGGAAGAAGGTTTTTGCGTAGCTGTGGTGGCAAGCTCTAACCAAAGTGGGGCATGGTCAGAGCATGTTCTACTAAGATGGTGCACATTTCTCAATTCAAACAACGAAACCCAAAGACTATTCACCAGAATGCAAACAAGTCTCGCCTTTACTGATCCTCTGCCCTCTTGACCGTTATTCCAAGTAAATATGTTCCCCATGAATCCGCCATCCAAAAGACCAGCCAAACTAACAAAGGTTAAAACTCCTCTATTGACTTAGACCCAGGGGGACGACCTCCAGCTTTTTCGTCGGGGTGTAACACGATATCGAAGTCCACCACATATACCGTCCAAACTAAACCATTCCAAACTAACCTTCTTCCCATCACAGAACACAAGGCATGGACAAAAGTAATAATGAAGCTACGAGCAGGATTAGCTGAAGAACATGAAATCGAAATATACTGGGACTAAGAATCAATTACCTAAACCTAGATAGAGTCTTTCTAGAACACCCAAATTAGATTACCACCTATGTCATCTTTAGCAACGCAATGCCTATTTTCGTCATAACAGCCTGTGCCTTTGAGAAGGGTACTTTAGGCTCTGCGATTGCTACCGTGTCAATTTTTGAGTCTTTAACCAAAGCCTTCAAGCGCATACAAGACTGCTTATTACCTATTCCCCGGATATTCCCAAATAGAATATTCATTTGTTAGTTGTTACCATTGTGATTCAAGTTATAAGGCCCCATTGACAGGATCCGACTCCTCTACTTCCAAGGCGGGCAGTACTTTCGTGCGCCTAGCTTTGCCCAGCATACAAGACGGGCAGAAAGTATCGCCTTACCCCCGCTCGGGCAGAGAGCTCGGATAGGGGCAAGGCGGTACTTTCCGCTGCATTGTATGTGGGGCAAAGCTGGGCTCACGGAAGTACAGCCCGCCTTGGAAGTAGAGAAGTCTCTTCCTCGCGACTCATCTCATAGTTAAACCATCTTTCTCCCCATTGCTACGAATCTTCTTCCCCTTATGAGTAACAACCAAGAGGTCCGAAGAATCCTTGCTATTCCTATCTTCATGGAACCTCTGAATAGCCAAATTCACTCTTGAGTCAAGGGACAAGGTAAAGAGCTTAAGACTATCATAAGAAGACTTCCAATCACAATGAACATTTGTGTAACTCCAGGGCAGAACCATCCTGTGTACCATAACCTTGGAAACTGGAAAGTCTTTAAGACCTATGCAGAAGCTCCATTAAGTCTGTAAACATTCTTAGTTCACCTACCTGAATCCCTTGTAGTTCCATTTCAACAGACCTTGAGGGCGCTAAACCAGCCATCTCTCGTGTCTTAAACAACTGGAATGATATCGACCCCAACCTAGCCCTGGGGCATCGGTCTGTAGCTTGCACCTCTCCTTCCTCTATTGCTGCGACAGATGTGCTTTTTATTACCGTGGCTTCAATTTGGTTTGCAACATCTTGAGAAACATCAACTTGGACTGCATTAACCTAAGGCGCATCGATCTGACCTACATTGATGTGAGAAGCCCCCACCACCGCTGGATCCGAGGTTACCTCTACCGTCCGGGCTTCAACTTGAGTTCTTGTACCCTGTGGAACCTCAACCAAAACCATGGAAATGTTAACCATCTCCTTATCTGAAGCCCTAGTAATGGCTTTGTCCCCTGGATGAGACGCACCCCTATGCCTCCTCGCTGGCCTCCACCGTCCACCCCTTCTGGGGCGATGACCACCCCGTCACGAGTACGTGCTCCTTCCATTACTTCGGCCGTGTCATGCAAATAACATGCACCAGGGTTATGTGAAGAACCCTCACCTCTCCTTGGATGAATCCCCACAACCTCAGATGAGATAACAAGTAATTCAATCTTGTTTGCTGCTTGAACAACCCCTTTTCCTTTCAACTCTACACCATCAGAAAACCCCCCTTTCTCGCTAGTCCTATTCATCAATAGCTTCCGGCAAGCACTGCTTTCATGACCTAGCTATAGCTTTGAGCAATGCTCACAATATAACGGGAGTATTTCATACCCAACCTTCTGATGGAAGTCGTTAGAGCCACAACCTATCCAGATCTTGTTTGGAAGAGAAGCACGCAGATCGATTTCAAAGCAGAATCTCGCAGCAATGGTTCTAGTGCAATTCACCGTTACAATATCAACTTTGAGGACCCTTCCAATAGTGCCAGCAATAGAAAGAAGATAATTACCTTGATAGAAATTGATCGGAAGTGGGACACCTAGATTGGGGCGAAGGGCAATTCCCATACCAACGTGAACCCACTCGTCCACTTCATGAATCGAAGAAGAAAACCTTAAACATGAATTTGTTCTTTAAGCCATACCTTAACAAAATCTGAGCATTGAGCAAACCTAAGGAGAATATATCTTGGATCCAAGGTCGATATAACAACATCCCCCTGAAGGAAAAGAACCTTTTGCAGGTGATCCTTTATGGCAAATAGTGACGGCCGACAATAGGAACACTTGGTAATAAGAGTAGATTGAAAGGGATTCAGATCCTCTACTGCCTAGATGAGTCCTGCCAGAGTCCTGCCATCGTCGATGAGAGAGACACATGGAGATTCCACGATCTAACGGGGAGGTTTGAATTGCCTTTAAAAGGATGGGTTCTCCTACCAAACCAACACAGACCGGTTCGAACAGACCAAAAGGACCGAATCGATCTTTAATCCCAAGACAAAACCCTAAGTCGAGAATGGAATTGTCTTCTTCCTCTCGATCTCACCTCTGCTCTGCTTCCATCTCTCCTCTCCGTGAAAGGGCGCTGCTGCAACCAACCCTAAGTCGAGTGTGAAACCGATCCATCGTCTTCTTCTTCTCAGTCTCCCCTCCTGCTCTGCTTCCATCTCTCCTCTCCGTGAAAAGGAGCTGCTGCAACCCCATGAAGATCAAATGCAACTAGTATAATACGAGTGTCAGAATTTTGATTGACTTAAGAAAGATTTTGTAAAATCTGAAGAAACCATTAAAAGAACTTTACTGAAACACAAGCCTGAATGCAATCCAACTACTTAATGGGCCACATTCTGTACATTAAACATTTTCAGATAGCTCTGGTGAATCAATTCACAGAAAAACTGAATTGTAAATCTAGATTTTTAAAAAATTACAGCTGAAGTTAAAAAAAAAAAAATTCATAATGTCCCAAGTGGAGGTAGTCTTCTCTTTCTTTTTTTTTTTTTTTACCTCTTTTTGAATGTCCCTATAATTTCCCAAAAACACTGCTTGAAGATTCTAATCTTCTCAGGTTTCTTTCAGGGGACATGTCATTCAACTACTTGTCATTTTTCTGTAAATAAGGAGCAGAAGCTAGCAACAAAAAACCTTAAATAACAAATTAAATGGTTGCAAGTTGCTGCCTTTGTTTTTTCTTTGTATTTATTAAGCCCTTACATTTGCTTAGGCTGTGTTTGAAAACCAGGTGAAAACACAGCGCCCTTTCACGGAGAGGAGAGATGGAAACAGAGCAAGAGAGAAGATCTGAGAGGAAGAAGACGATAGTTCGGTTTCACACTCGACTTAGGGTTGGTTGCAGCAGCGCCCTTTCACAGAGAGGAGGGATGGAAGCAGAGCAGAGGGGAGATCTGAGAGGAAGAAGACGATTCCATTCTCGATTTAGGGTTTTGTCTTGGGATTCAAGATCGGTTGGATCCTTTTGGTCTGATCGAACCGGTCTGTGTTGATTTGATAGGAGAACCCATTGTTTTTAAGGCAATTTGAATTTTTTTAAACCCCACCGTTAGATCAAGGAATCTCCACATGTCACTCTCACCGAAGATGGCAGGACTATGGCAAGACTCATCTAGGCAGTAGAGGATCTGAATCCGATCGAAAGATATCCTCCGATGTTTCCACCTTCTCCTTGGAGAAAGAACCGCAGGTTCCCCGAAAAGTGATGACGGTTTCTTGATTTTCATAGCAGCAGGTTGCAGGGAATTAGATCCGGATACAATATTGGCATACGATGCTACAGTCCCACCACCAATGGTTGATCTTAGGGATGGATCGGCCATTAACAAACCCTAACTCCAAGAAATGTAGACAATGTCCTAACATGTACCCGAACCTGTGTCCCTTACAACTTGGTTAATTTATTTAAGAAGAAAACTGATCTTCAATATCGAACTACTGATTCCAAAGTGGATCTCAAATTGAACCCCATGATAACAACCTGCCAAGCGGAAAATAGAAAAAACCTGCTTACAAAATAGTTAATGGTATCTGTTGCAATTCCTTAGAAGACGGTGGAATTTGGTGGGTATTTGATGATGGTGGTAATGGCAGTGGTATGTATGGTGGTATATGATGGTGCTAATGGGATTGTAATGGTGATAATGGAATTTGATGTAATGTGTTTGAATGGGGCAGGTGGGTGGTCGGTGCTCGAAGGAATCACAATAGGATTTGGGATAATCAAATTCACGCCCATGTCAATGAAGACTTGATCTTGAAGTTACGAAGATCGAAAGCCAATACTAAAACCTTTAAGCTCAAAGGAAAAGAAAGAGAATCAGAGAACAATGAACTGCCCACTAACCGATTAGAACTTCCAATCAAAACCTAGAGATATCGAAAATCTGCAGATCAAAACATTCAAAATTGAAAGCCAAATTCAACGAATCAGAATTAGAATAGAGAGAACTCAAAACCCCTCGTCAATGAACAACTCTTGAAGCCTCTTCATAAATTCGAATCCATGACTACTATTCCTCGATAAGTTTGAATTCTCCGTCTCAAGAACCAATTAACAAAAGAGATTGAATCTTTGAATCCACTAAACCATTCCCAGATGCATTCACGAATCCAAATCCTAAAATATCCAAAAGAATTCTAACAAAATTGACTAAACCAATAACCAATCTATCCCAGAAGAACAATAAAAACAAACCGAGACAGAAATCGTACCCTCTTCATAAACCCGAAGCTTGAAGCAACCAAAACCCTCATTACCGCAGAACCCAAAACCCTTTATGCCTTCTTTGCATTTTGAATTGTTGATTATTTGATAATCATCCATATGAGACAAAAGCACGATGAGTAACTGTGTGTCAATCTTCAAAACAGCACGCCAAATGTGGGTAGAATACCTCTAGTGTAATGAGCTGCGGGTCCATTGTCTTATCTTTTCGATTGGAATCGATTAATTGCATTAACAATACAAGTGAAAATGAACAACAATTAAACCCTTTTTCTCTCCCTCAGTAATCACTTGACCATTATAGGAATTAATCTACTAAAGCAACATTAGATGTGAATAGATTGTAATGTTTTCCCCATATGTGGGCTAGCATCCAATCATTGTATGGGTATGGGCTAATAGATGGGTGTTGGCTGATGGGCATGGTTGGATGAAACCCTATGTGGGAGGTGGTCTTCCTAGTGGGTAGAGGCTTCAGTGTACCCGTTTTAATAAGTAAAAAATGATTTTATGTGTGAGCTTACTTGTAGTTATGTCTAATTATGGGAGAAACATAAACTTTTTTGTAATTACATGGTTGGTCCCTACTCCCAGTCTATATAATGGTAGCAATCCCCATTAGTTGTTAACCTTAGCAATTGTATAGAGAAGAGAGTAGACACGATTGACAGAGGGAGAGAAAAGCGTTCGAGGATTTTTCTTCCTCAAACACTATGGATCCAGGCATAAGGTTCCATTCTCGAATCTCCTGTTTGTGGTTTCATGTTCAATGATTCATCATGTTGATCCTACGAATATTTCTAACAATTGGTATTAGAAACTCCATGATTGAATCGTTAGAATGATAATGTTTTGAGATTTGAATTTGTTCTCATTGTTCTATGAATCTCGTTCCTTGTGTTGAAACCTTGAACCTATTCCAACCGATTGGGTTTCTTCCAAATCTCTATCTTTTTTATCCAACCTTTTTGGTTGTGGTTTGACTAATTATCAATTGTAATCAGTTGGGCTAAGAATCAACAAATGATTATTCTTGTTCTATTGAGAGTCTCATCTACTTCAACCCAAAATCAATTGAAAATTGGAAGATCTTCTACAATTATACATTGTGCTCCTTGGTCGGTGCCCCCTTTTCTAGAAGTTTCAGATCCGTCATTATTGATGGGTGTTGCAAGATTTCATCTTTGCAGCATATTCTTGATGCAAAAGTTTGACAATCTATTTTAATGAATATTTTAAATCTGTTGGTGTGTTCAAAATTGGATTCAAATATGAGATTTACGTACATAATATCTCTCCTCTGGTTTCTAGTGTCATAGATCATATACAAAGTGCATTGATAAACCCAAAATTACACTGGCCAATCATGAGCCGCCACATGTCCCGACCCAAGTGGGAAGACCATCCCAAGCCCGGTCACCATACGTCTCACTTGATTAGCACGGAAGGCAAAGGACCAACAAGGAAGTCCAAGAACCAAGTCCAAGTACTACACGCAAGCTACTACCGTCATCGACAAGATATGCATCACCTCATCAGTTGAGGGTACCACCTACCAGAGGCACACTTCCGGATAGACTAATGTACCAAGGACCTTATCCAATGTACAAAGACGCATGAATGTCTACCAGGATCATCCTCCCTACTGAGACTCTATCTCCCGTAGGAGAGCAACCAACCAAGAGAGGAATCCTACTACCTAGGAACGTCTATCTACTACGAGGACTACTCGTCACCAACTGGGACTCTCCACACCGCCACACTCCACTATAAATATGAAGGTACTCTACCCCATTAACCCATCTTAAATTCTAACTATTCATCTGTTTGCTCAGAGAGATCTAACTTAGGCATCGGAGAGTCCTAGGCCCGAACCACACCGATTCTCTTTTGTCACCCAGGTCCTTTTGCAAGTTACGGCACTCGAAGGGACCACCAGACAATTTCTTGACGCAACAGATTGGCGCCGTCTGTGGGAACGACACTAGCCAACGTACCTACTAGCTCGATTCCTCAACTACTTAATGGCACCACGGGGTAAGAAGACCGCTCCCTCCACCAACAATGCTGCGAGGGAGAAGAATGGGTCACCTCCATCAGAGAGCTCGCATCGCAGAGCCAATGACCATATCTCTCAGGAGAGGGAGATCCTAGAGAACGACCAGGTTGAGGTAGTCGACTTCAACAACAAAGTAGTCGTGGAGCCAGTATCTGACCCTAATGCACCAGTGACTGTGGGTCAGGTTAATGACTTGCAAGGACAGATCCTCAATGACCAATGACTTTTTTGAGACTATCTGAGGCAACGGGCGATGTCCCATCACCGTAGGGTGTTGCCACCACCAAGGATAGAGCCCATCCCTCGGCAAGAGCCAAACCCTAGGAGGTCAGCTCCCAGGGTGAAAGATCAGAGAGACTGGCAATGTGTGTAAGTCCCACTCACCAGCAGGAAGATCCTTCGCATCATCTCAGGAGAACGACGGACCTGCCAATTCGGTCGGGATGTGGGGTGTCACCGATGCACAGGTCGGTGGTACCTTGTCCAGACGGTTCGATTATAAGGTTAGTGTTCCAAGGGCGACTAGGAGGAAGTCACACACCAAGGCGGAGTTGGACCTACCGAGAAGAAAGTCCCTCACATTCACGCCAAGGTTCGTCGCGTCGTGATCACTCACCATCCCTTCAAAACTCATGGCGGGAGGGAACTTCAAGGAGAGATCGAGAGCAAGGTCGCAGGGAATGTCCTGCCAGGCATGACGGATAGTCACGAGAAGAGGAGTTAGACAAAAAAACTCCAAGATTTGGATGAGAAGCTAGAAGGGCTAAAGAAACAGACGAAGGGTGAGACACACTTAGTACCCGAACAACACCCATTCTCGGTGGAGATCTTGGCAGCCACAGTCCCCTCCCGGTTCAGGCTACCCACCTTTGAACTCTACAGTGGTACCACGGACCCTAATGACCATATCAGCTTCTTCAATGGGATGATGACCCTCTACGGGGGATCGGACGTGGTCTCCTGCCGAGCATTCCCTGCATCCCTCAAGGGTGCAGCCACTTCATAGTTTTTTAGGCTACTACCTAGATCAATAGGTTTGATCATGGAACTCTGCAAGCAATTTGTCACCCGCTTCCAGAGCAGCATCAAGCAGAAGAAGACCACGGTCAATCTGTTGAACATGGTATAAAACCCTGGGGAGTCCCTCAGGGAGTACGTCACCAGGTTCACCAAGGAGTCCTGGGAGGTCCAAGACTTAGACGACCAGACCTAGCATGCTGCCTTGGCTGGGGGCATCAGAGACCTGGACTTGATCAAGGACCTGGCACGACACGAGACTAGGACAATGAAGGAGCTTCTGAAGCAGTTCAATCAGTTTGCCAATATGGCCGAGGTACTACAGGCTCAAAAGAAAGTGATCGAGGCCAAGTTGCAGGATAACAAGAGGTCGACACTGGATGACCGTAAAGAGAGCAAGAGATCGAGGACCGAGCATAGACAGGAGAAGGGCGACCGCCAGTCAGGAAGGACCGACCGTCGCCTAGAGAGAAGTAACCGAGCAAGCAGCCCTGAGTTCACACCCCTGAATACTACCAGGTCTCAGATCCTCATGCAGATCCAAGACCGTGATCTACTCCATTGGCCACAACCCATGCTAGCAGGACCTACGAAGCGTAACCCCAACAAGGACTATCTCTTCCCCAAGGACATCCAACTGAAGAGGGAGATAGAGCAACTTGTAAAGGCGGGGAGCTTGAACAAGTACGTGAAGGGAGGACATGACGGCCATTCGGGCCAAGGAGGCAGAGATCGTGATCGAGAAAGAGAAGAGCCGCGACACGAAGAAAGGAGAATAGACCGAGATAGGGAGAGAGACCGCCCAGAAGAGGAGAGATGGAGCAGAACCAAGCGGCACCAAGGGAGCCCCCATCCTCACCATACTAGGAGGACCTGGGCAAGAGTCTACTAGGAAGGCCAAAGCCCACACCAGGTTCGTGGGAGTAGCAGAGAAGCCAAACAAGGTAGCCAAGACTGAGACGGTAATCTCCTTCTCGGATGCAGACCTGGAAGGACTGAGCTTTCCACGTGAGGATGCCCTGGTAGTATAGGTGGAGGTAACCAACTGACCTGTGCATAGGATGTTGGTAGACACTGGGGCATTCATGGATGTGCTCTCACCGGAAGCTTATAGGTAGTTCGGGTTCGGCGACGACCAACTCAAACCAGAGCTCACCTACCTCCACGGGTTCTCGGGCGCTATCACCTCCATCAGAGGAACAATAGAGTTGCTCGTCACCTTTGGAGAGCACCCTCGATAAATGACAATCATGGTGAACTTCATGGGTGTCAAGTTCGTGGGATCCTTCAACGGTCTCCTAGGGACCATCTCTAATGGGCCTTAGAGGAGTTGTATCACCCATCCACCTGAAGATGAAGTTTCCAATAGAGAATGGGGTGGGTGAGGTCCGAGGAGACCAAAAGAAAGTCAGGGAATGTTATGCGACCTTCGTCAAGAAGAACAACTGCAACACCCATGGAATGGTGTTGTGCGTGGAGAACCCTGTCAGTGACCAGAGAGACGAACTGACAGAGAGAAGAGGAAGGCCAGTGGAGGACCTCGTCCCATGTCCCCTTAGCAAGGACGATATATTTCCCTCCAAGGTAGTGCAGGTCGGCTCGCTGTTGAGCAAGGAACAGAAGGATAAGCTTGGGCGTCTCCTCCAAGAGAACATGGATGTCTTCGCATGGTCGACCTCCGACATGCCAGGCATACCCCGGTGCATAGCCGAGCACAGGCTACACATAGACCCAACCAAGAAGCCCATCCAACAGAAGCAACAAAATTTTTCCCTTGACCGACAGACAGCCATCAAGGAAGAGGTCGAGAACTTGAGCCAGTCGGGGTTCATCAGAGAGAGAAGTTACCAACCTGGCTCGTGAACGTGGTCATGGTACCAAAACCAAATGGAAAGTGGAGGATGTGCACCGACTACATAGATCTAAATAAGGCATGCCCGAAGGATGAATACTCACTACCAAGGATTGACCTGTTGATCGACGCTACTGCCAACCATGAGATGTTGAGCTTCATGGATGCCTACTCTGGGTACAACTGGATCCTCATGAATGAGGATGACGAGTCCTATACCGCATTCTGGACCAACAAGGAAAACTACTGCTATCGTATCATGCCATTCAGGCTAAAGAACGCAGGAGCCACCTACCAGAGGATGGTCAACAAGATGTTCGAGGAACAAATCAGGTGCAACATAGAGGTGTACGTGGACGACATGCTTGTGAAAAGCATCCAAGCCCAACAACACCTGACCGACTTAGAAGAAGCGTTTAGAGTACTAAGAAAGAACCAGATGAGGCTAAACCCCGCAAAGTGTGTCTTTGGCATGACATCAGGAAAGTTCCTGGGCTTCATGGTCTCGGTACGTGGAATAGAGGCCAACCCATCAAAGATCAAGGCCATCCAGGAGATGGCACCACCCCAGACGGTCAAGGAAGTACAAAGACTAAATGGAAGGGTCGCGGCCCTTTCAAGGTTCGTGTCATGGGCGGGAGACAAGTGCCTACCATTCTTCAAAACATTGAAGAACCTCTGAAGTCCTAAAGACTTTACATGGACAGAGGAGTGCCAAAGGGCATTCGAGGAGCTGAAGCAGTACCTAGAGAGTCCACTAGTACTTGGGCCACCAGAGCCTAGTGAAGAGTTGCAATTCTACTTAGCCACCACCCCGGTTGCAGTAAGCGCAGTACTGCTGAAGGAAGAAGGTAAAGTACAGAGACCCATCTGCTATGTTAGCCATGTCCTGATGGACGCAGAGACTAGGTACACAAAAATTAAGAAGGTAGCCTATGCACTGGTGATCGCGGCAAGGAAGCTACGACCATACTTCCAAGCCCACACGGTCGTGGTACTCACAAACCTACCACTGAAGAAGGTACTGCATAAACTAGACGTCTCTGGATGATTGATTGCCTGGGTGGTAGAGTTGAGTGAGCATGACATCAAATTTCAACTTCAAAAGGCCATTAAGGGTCAGGCCCTGGTGGACTTTGTCGCCGAATGCACCTTATCTGAGATCGAGCCAGAAGCAGAGGAACCAGAGGAGCATGACCGTGGGTCATGGGAAATGTTCATGGATGGTTCGAGCTGTGCAGTAGGAAGTGAGGCTGGCTTCATACTCACTAGCCCTGAGGGTTTTCGAATCCTATATGCTCTCCGATTCACCTTCTAAACATCCAACAATGAAGCATAGTACAAGGCACTACTAGCTGGACTCTGGGTGGCCAAGGCCATCTAAGTCACTCACCTAGCCATCCGGAGTGACTCCCAGCTCATAGTAAATCAGGTGAATGGGGAGTATGAGGTAAAGGATGAGCGAATGGCAGCATATTTAGCACGTGCTCGAGAGATGATCGGGGAGTTTAAGAAGTTCGAGATGGTTCAAGTACCAAGGGTCGAGAACGCCGCAGCCGACACCATATCCAAGCTAGCAAACGACAAGCTCCAGAACTTGGCTAATGCCGTGTATGTCAAAATATTGCATGATCCAACATACTAAGAGAAGCAGGTCAATGAAATTGAGGAGGGGCCAAGCTGGATGGACCCTATACTCAACTACCTACAGAACGACGTCCTACCAGGAGATAAGGTTGAGGCAAGGAAGATAAGGATGCGAGCTGTAAAGTACACGGTCATTGATGGGGTACTACACAAGAGGGTAGTCACTGCACCACTACTCAGGTGCCTAGGACCCAAGAGAGCTAAGTACGCCCTGGCAGAGGTCCACGAGGGGATATGCGAAAGCCACATGGGAGGGCGAGCACTAGCCTACAAAGTCCTCCGCCAGGGGTTCTACTAGCCACGGATGCAGGAAGAACCCATATAGTATGCCAAAACTTACGAGCAATGCCAATTGTTCGCCCCAATACCCCATCTGCTCACCACAAAATTGACATCCATCCTCCACCCCATACCATTCGCTATGTGGGGGATGGACATCCTGGGTGACTTCACGGAAGCATCTAGGAATAGAAAGTACCTAGTAGTTGCCATTGACTACTTCACTAAATGGGTCGAGGCTAAGCCACTGGCGAAGATAACCTAGAATGAGATGGAGAAGTTCATCCACGATGAGGTGATCTACAGGTTCAGGGTACCAAGGATCCTGGTCTCGGACAATGGGAAGCAGTTCAACAACCCAAAATTCAAGGCTTTCTGTCAAATCTACAACATTGACTATCAGCCTATCTCAATAGCCTACTCACAGGCCAATGGTCAGGTGGAGGTGACTAATAGAACACTACTCGAGGGAGTCAAGAAAAGGTTAGAGGGAGCCAAAGGCAAATGGGTTGAGGAACTTCCAAGCGTCCTGTAGGCATACCGAACTATAGTAAGGATGCCCACAAGAGAGAGCCCATTCCGACTGGCATATGGTACAGAGGCCTTGGCACTAGTAGAAGTCCTTGCCATGTCCCACAGAGTCCTGTACTTCAACGAACGCACGTATGACAATGGGCTCCGGGCGAATTTGGACTTCCTGGACGAGGTTCGCGAGAAGGCACTACTCAGGAATGTGGCATACTAGCAACGAACGGCCAGGTACTACAATGCAAAGGTCAGAGAGAGGCTTTTCCATTAGGGAGACCTAGTTCTAAGGAGGGCTAGAGCATCACAACCAAGGAAGGAGGGGAAGCTATCGGCCAGTTGGGAAGGACCCTACATAATTTCCAAGAAGATACGCCCAGGGACCTACTGCTTGAAAATCTTGGGGGCCAAGAAGATAGACAGTACCTGGAACTTAGAGCATCTAAAGAAATACTATCAGTAGAGTAGCAGTAGTCGGCTTTCAGCCAGTAGTTCGCAGTAGTTCATATTATAGTAGCAGTATTCCATTTTCCAGGATAATTTGAAATTTTTTTAAGTTTGAAGTAAATATTTTGTTCTGGGCTACATTCGTCTACCTCTCGGCTGTCGATCGAGCACTTTCAAGCATCGAAGTCTAACGACCACCAAGGCATAAGGCCACCTAGGTCCAAGGACCACCGAGGCGTAAGGCCACTGAGGTCTAATGACCACCAAGGCATAATGCCACCAAGGTCTAACGACCACCAAGGCGTAAGGCCACCAAGGTCTAAGGACCACCAAGGCATAATACCACCAAGGTCTAACGACCACCAAGGCGTAAGGCCACCAAGGTCCAAGGACCACCAAGGTCTAATGACCACCAAGGCATAATGCCACCAAGGTCTAATGACCACCAAGGCGTAAGGCCATTAAGGTCCAAGGACCACCAAGGCGTAAGGCCATCGAGGTCTAATGACCACCAAGGCATAATGCCACCAAGGTCTAAGGACCACCAAGACGCAAGGCCACCGAGACCTAACAATCACCAAGGCCTATCGGCCATATACACAAAGGAGCGAGGGTCTAACCACAGAAAATAAAAAAGAAGGCTGTAGGAGAAGGAAACCTCATAAAGGTAGACCTCATCTGCTTAGTGGGAGAAGGCATGATCGACTCCCCCAGGGGCGCGAAGGACAGTCTCAGAAGGAATGTGGTACAATTGGTGAAAAAATACCAAGTTCGATGCTGTCAAGATGCTCGAGAACCGTCCCATCCTACTATCAGGGTCTATAACCGGGGATGCCACCCCAGCATCATCTCTTGGAGGACTACCATTTGGGCTAGGACTATCAACGGCATCCTCCCCGTCACTAGAAGTAGGTCTGGGAGGAGGCAAAGGAGGAAGAGTGTCCACGCCCGACACAGACGAGGACGTGGATGAGCTAGAGGTTGGCCCACCAAAGGCACAACCCTCATGAGAGGTGTCAGGATCAAAGTCACTTGGCATAGTTGTGGAGAAGGGGGACTTACTTGGTTAACACTCCTTGGCTCCCAAGCTAAACACCCCAGCAGTGTACGGCCACATGCACAAACACACAACCAAGGAAGTGTCTTAAAGACCAAATGGCAAAGGTATTTATAGTGGACGATAGCAACAACGCAAGGAAAACGTACCAAGAAGGTCGAGGTCAAAGTTCGCGAGGGGTCGAGGTCATGTGTCTGTGGCAAAAGATCAATTCGAGAAAATACAAAAAAAATATATATATATATTGGCCACAGCCAAAGGCTCATGGACAACCAAGCCACGGGCGAACAAGAAGAAAAAAAAAATTGGCCACGGCCAAAGGGCCATGGGCGACTGCCATGGGTGACCAAGCCACGAGTGAACAAGAAAAAAGAAAAAGAAAACGGCCAAGGTACCAAGAGGCCAAGTGACCAAAATACCAAGAGGCCAAGCGACCAAGGAACCAAGAGGCCAAATGACCAAGGTACCAAGTGACCAAGAGGCCAAGTGACCAAGTGGCCAAGTGACCAAGTGACTAAGTGACTGAGCGACCGAGGCCAAGTGACCGAGCGACCGAGGCCAAGTGACCAAGTGACTGAGGCCGACGGGCGAGTGACCGAGAGGAAGGGCGATGGGCCGCGGGTGATGAGCGCTTGGTCGCAGGCAAGTGACCGAGGCCAAACTGACGAAGGCGATGGCGCACGGGGGCGAGCGACGGTCGATGGCCACAGGCGCGGGTGATAGGCGACAGGCGACGACGGGAGAGTTAGGTGATGGGCGACAGGCGATGCAGACAAGCGAGACAGAGTGAGATCGTGGGCAAGACCGTGTGACCGAGATCGTGAAGACAGACGGGCGTGACCAAGATCGAAGATGGACACGACCAAGTGGATACGGGTTAGACCAAAAAAGAGATGGGAGAGAGACCAAAAAAGATGGGAGAAACCAAAAAGAGATGGGAGAGACCAAAAAAGGGAAAAAAAAAGTATAGATACCGATATGCAATTGGAATACCTTAAATGGGGTATCAATATGGGCAAGGTGCTTTTTTTTCTTAAAAGATGGGAGAGACCAAAAAGGAGATGGGAGAGAGACCAAAAAAGGAAAAAAGATGGGAGAGACACAAAAAAAAAAAAAAAAAAAAGAGATGGGAGAGACCAAAAAAGAAAGGAAAAAATGTATTCGGGAGGACTTGAACCCTTCACCTCCCTCACTCACTAGGAAAAATATAAGGAATCTACCATGAAGATCAAGACCCATCCGACGCTCAAGAAATACTTATCGTGGAACACTCCCCTAAGGAAGACTTATTCGTCATGGATCCCTCACCAACTAAGAGGCTACTCTCTTGAGCACTCCGTTCCAAGAAAGTGGGGGCAAATGATAAACCCAAAATTACACTGGCCAATCATAAGCCGCTACGTGTCCTGGCCCAAGTGGGAAGACCATCCCAAGCCCAGCCACCATACGTCTCACTTGATTAGCTCGGAAGGCAAAGGACGAACAAGGAAGCCCAAGGACCAAATCCAAGTACTACACGCAAGCTACTACCGTCATCGACAAGATATGCATCACCTCATCAGTTGAGAGTACCACCTACCAGAGGCACAGTTCCAAATGGACTCATATACCAAGGACCTTATCCAACATATAAAGACGCATGAATGTCTATCTACTAGGAACATCTTCCCTACTGGGACTCTATCTCCGGTAGGAGAGCAACCAACCAAGAGAGGAATCCTACTACCTAGGAACATCTATCTACTACGAGGACTGCTCGTAACCAACTGAGACTCTCCACACTACCGCACTCCACTATAAATACGAAGGTACTCTACCCCATTAACCCATCTTAAATTCTAACTATTCATCTGTTTGCTCAGAAAAATTTAACTTAGGTATTGGAGAGTCTTAGGCCAGAACCACATCGATTCTCCTTTGTCACCCAGGTCCTTTTGCAGGTTACGGCACTCGAAGGGACCACCAGGCGATTTCTTGACGCAACATGCATCATATGTTCGATATAATGCTCTAGAGTCAAGAGCATAGTGTCAGTCGGAATTGCATTTTATTCGGCTATTTCCGAGATGGTTTCGTTTGCATCTCGCTACATGCGATTACCAAAAAAAAAAAAAAAAAAAAAACTACATGTGTTTTGGACATTGGTGAAGAGGAGCATATTCTGCAGTCGGTCACCACCGCCTCACTGACTGTTTTCGCCTCTAATCGAGCAAACTAGGGGGCGAAGTTATTGTTTGGTTTTCGTTTCCATCTTGAGAACAGATTCTGCATTTTTTTTCTTTTTTTTTTTTTGGAATAATTTTAGAAGATAACATTTCTCCCCTGTGGAGAACAACTATCATGCTTTAAAAGTATTAAAATCCTATGTCAGATCTAGTTTCCTTCAAAAACATGTTTACAGGAAAAAAGTTTTAACTTTGGAGTCTTGGACGTGGTTACACTATGCGTACCATCTCGATTACCGTCCTAATTACATTTTGTGATAGGAATGATTCTGAAAGGTGGGGAGGGATAGCCCATCCAATAATATGTATGAGAATTGAAATATGAAAAAGGAAATCCCACTAATGCGAAGTAAATTATTCTAAACATAAAACTCTGACCAATAAAAAAACTCTTAAATGTATTTTTCCCCTTTTAGCTTCATAGGTTCCCGTTCCCAAACAAACCCATACAATGTGAGAAGGAATTGGCACTATTCATTTTGGTCAACTTTTTTTTCTTAAATTGATCTCATCATATAATTCTTGACTCTTATGTATGAAGTGCCTTAGCATTCTTAATCTAAAGGTGTAACGCACTTCTCGTTCGCAAACTGATGTGTTTTCGTTTGATTAGTAAATTGACCATGTTGGCTGTTTTCTATCTACACATGGTTCTCAATTATAGTGAAATTTTCAATTTTTGGAGTCTGATCAAGGCCGTTGAAATGGGAAATTTCAGAAATATTTATTTTAAATTTATTAATTGTTAATAATCAATTAATGATCTAGTCCATTATATTCGTTAAGAGGACATGGAATGAAATAAATTTTACATAGTTTTTTTTAACCTTTATGACATATAAGCCTCAAGGTGGAGAATGAAGGTCTCGAATGCCCATCTTGGACTTGAGGTGTTGAAAATGTACCCTGCCCAGAGACTTAGTAAAAAGATCGGCGACTTGATTTGCAGAAGGAATCTTTGTAGGGTGTAGCAAACCCAATTGAATTTTTTCATGAACCACATGACAGTCTATTTTAATATGTTTGGTGCGTTCATGATATACTGGATTGGCGGCAATGTGAAGGGCCGCTTGATTGTCACAATAGAGGGGGATACGCACTGGGGTTAGTAATCCTAAATCCCGAAAGAGATAGGATAGCCAAGTGAGTTCACATGTAGCAACGACCATGGCGCAGTATTCTACTTCAGCAGAAGAATGGGACACTGCGGTCTGTTTCTTTGTTTTCTAAGATATCAGAACTGTGCCAAGGAGAATACAGTATCCTGTGGTAGACCGGCGACTCATAGGGCAGCTCGCCCAGTTAGAGTCACAAAAAGCTGTCAACCGTAAATTTGTCATGGCCGGTATAATAATAACTTGATCCGGAAGTGCCTTTGAGGTAGCGAAGCAAATGAAGCGCCACATCTAAGTGTGGTTGGCGGGGTTGGTGCATGAACTGACTCAAGATATTAACGGTGTGCACAATGTCGGGTCTTGTAATAGTATGATAGAGCAAGCGCCAAACTAAGCACCGGTAAGATGATGGATCTGAGAGAACCTCGCCTGTACAATCAGATAGTTTCAGATTTTGTTCCATTGGAAAATCCGCGGGGGTGAGCCCTTGTGAGGCCACAGTCATTAAGGATATCAAGGGTGTATTTCCGTTGGCAAAGATAGAGGCCCTTGTTGGAGCGAGCGACTTTGATGCCAAGGAAATATTTTAAAATGCCAATGTCTTTAGTATGGAACTGGTGGCAGATTCGGGTTTTGACATCCTGTAATAAAGTAGCATCAAAACTGGTGGTGATGATGTCATCTACATAAACGAGGATGAATATGGAGGCGGAGTCTTGTGTTGGATATGTTACATATTGATGTGTGTCCATCAAACCTGATTTAATTTGATTAAACTAATTAATTGATTTACTAATATTATGTGTTTGTCATAATTGTTTTTTAGTGTAACTGTCCACTTTATACTGTTTGTTGTTCACAACTTTGGATAGAGTTGGACAATCTGTTCCATGGTTGCCGTATTGTACATTCGTTCAATAGGGATTGGGAAAAAATGTAAATACGGGCACATCTAGTGTTGAACATTGATCCACAAAGATTCTTGGATTATTCACCGCCATGTTTTGATCTGCGACGAAAATCTCTGGTAGTTACTTTTTTCATACCTGAGAGATACTTGCTAATTTATTCATATTTTGTGCATTTGTGGTGAATAAATGTTAATAATTTTAGAGAGTTGAGAATTGAAAAGAGAAGAGTCTCCTTCAACCTCAAGCTTTGACCATTAGAGAGCAAAGCAAGCTTCGGTGTTCGTGACCTTGTGCTGCATTCCTTTGGAGGAACACGCCACTTGTGTGTTCTAGGTGACCATTCCATCCCTATCTACCTATCTCTCGACTAAATACTACAGATACTCAAGGATCACCTCTTACAAGCTCATCTTCACTATTCTCAATTGTTGCTCAGAGAGATCTAACTTAAGCATCGGAGAGTCCCTCGCTGGTGAAAATCAGTTCTCTGGTGCCCATCTTGTTCTCTCGCGCAGGTTCGAGTTCAGGAGGACCTCTGGTGGAGATTTCTCGATGCAACAAGTTTGAAACGAAGGAGTGATGAGCACATACATGTGTGCAATTATCCCATTTAATTCTGCATTTTTATCTGCTTAGAATGAAGCTATTCGGGTATTTTTCTATATTTTCAAGGTACAAGGGCATTTTTGGCATATTGAAAATATTGGACGACAAGTGCACTTTTAGAGCCTAAATTGAGAAAACCAAATTGGATGAGTTCAATGCTACACAAGCCCGACCCAATGAAGACCTCTTGTATTTTCGAATTCAGGGGGTGGTCCCCACCTTGCTCCACCAATTTGGACCCAGGTGTATATTGGTCATTTTGCATGAGGCTGATGCAAGCAAAGTCGAGGGCAATTGTTGTGGGCCAGATGTAATTTTAGAAGTTTTGGAAGAGAAAATTGTAAAAAGAATTGAAGGGCAAAAAACGAAAATATGTTTTAGAAGCGAAGATGGGAGAGCCATGTGCATCCCGCAATTCCTCTCTCCTAACTGCCCTACAATCTCTCTCTTTTCCCTTCAATTCCTCCACGTGCTCTCTCCTTCCCATCTCTTCTACTTCTCCCAATTCTCTTAAAATTCTCTTTCCTCTCTCCTTCTCTAATTCTATCTCTCTCTCCCCATCCCTAAAATCTGATTTTTCTCTCCTCACATTTCTCTCCCCCATTAGTCCCGTATTTCTCAAATCACTTTTCTCCCTTTCTTCCAACTCTCTTGAATTCCATCTCTCATCTCATTACGGTTTCCCATATTCCTAAATCTCTCTCATCTTTCCTAAAAACCCCAACTCCCGTTCTATTTTATTTAAAAAAAAAATCCCAAATCCCCGGGGACTGACTCCACAATCCTATCTCTCCCATCTCTCGTTCTCCCATGATTCTTCTCTTCAAAAAACCCTTCCTACTCCCAACGTTTTTATTTTCCCAGAACACCATACTCGTACAGATCGAAGAAGAAGGGCCCTAGGGCTTCTACTTGGAGATGTCGAGATCACCACCGTTGCCGTTGCTATCGTGAAGATTGACTGTAGCTATGCTCTCTTGATCGCTATGTGTAACTAAATTCCCAATCTATTCTCAAGGAGATGAAACTCTGTGAAGTTGATTTATTTTATTTTCTTTGCACATTGACTATTCGATGTTAAGACTTATGTAATTCTTGGATTTGGTTTAATGATGACATCTAGTTAGGATCTTTTGTTTTTGTGATTCAATTGATTCGTTCAAATAGTGGTCTTCTTTTCCCATGTGGTTGTACCGAAGATAGTTTATAACTGAATGAACTAAACGTGCCAAGCCTCGTAACGAAGGACGATAGTACTCGTCAAGATACCCTATATCTAGGAGGAACCCTATACTTTGTGATGTCATTGGGCTTGTAGCCGCAGTGAACGGTAATGTGCGAGATACTGAATAAAATCAGTCTAATAGAGTGAATTCAACTTGAGGATAGTTCTCCCCATCTTGTCTTTCGTATTATTCTTTGTTAATCATTGTTCTAATGTTTAGTTTAATTTCTAGTTAGCTTTAATTTACTTAATTAATTCCTTGTAATTTAGCCTTCCAATCCCCGTAGATTGACCCTTTACTTGCAACTTGCTAGATTAATTTAGGGTTTTATTTTTGGCCGGTTAGCGACACGATCAAATTTTAGCACCGTTGCCGGGGAACCGAAGTATGGTTGCTAAGATTGATTGAGTTTTTTTGTGTTACTTTGTTTTAGTTTTAATTTTATAATTCTAGAATTTTTATTTTTATTTTTAATCTCTTTATTAGATTAATTTTAATTTTAGTATACTTAACATTCTCTTTGTTTGGGCAGGAAGGCGAGTAGATCGAGTAAGGACAAGTTATCTGTTTGATTTACTTTTAATTCCTAGAATTTATGTAATTAGGGATATTTTATGTAATTTTTTTAATTCCAGCATTAGATTGGGTGTTTAGGTTTAATTTTACTTCCCCCAGTCCCTTAAGATCGTATGTGTAACCGTTCATCGGGGCCAGCACATAGAATTGTGCAACCGCCAACACCAAGTAAGTAATTTCGTTAGTTTTAAATTAGTTTTTTTTTATTTTACTTTTTTAGTTCTAATTTTTCTTTTAATTAAGTGTTTTTTATTAGTTATCACATTTTAATTTACTAGTTTTAATTTTTGTTTAATTAGCACGTTCAACCTGTGTTGTATTTTATACATGGTCGGCGTTCTTTGCACCCCAACCTGACTTCCCTTGACCTAGAAATAGAGCGATTTGTGGCTAGACCTAAGGATAAGGATAATAATAATAAAATGGGTGACAAAAACCAGCCAAGAAGGCCGCTGAGTGAGCACTTCACTCCAACTACCTATACCCCTGCGTCTTGTATTCAGTTGCATGCCATTCAGGCCGCTCAATATGAGATCAAGTCCAACATCATACAAATGTTACCATCCTATTATGGACTTGATAATGAGGAGCCATACAAGCATCTTGATGAGTTCTTAGAGGTATGCTCTACAGTCAAAATCCAAAACCTCTCTAAAGATGCCTTAAAATTGCTTCTGTTCCCATTTTCCTTAAAGGACAAAACCAAACATTGGCTTCATTCCCTAGATTCGGTTAGGATTTCTACATGGGCGTAAATGCAGCAGGAATTTCTGAAAAAACTCTTCCCCATTGGCCGGACTAATAGCCTTAGGAGCGCCATTACTAGTTCCTTCCAATTAGAGGGTGAACAGTTTCATGAAGCGTGGGAAAGACTCAAATAATTACTTAGGAAGTGCCCCCACCATGCTGTCCCAAAATGGTAGTTAGCCCAGTATTTTTATGATGGTCTCTATGACCGATATAGGCAGATGGTGCACTCCTCTAGTAGAGGAACATTTATGCACAAGAATGAGACCGAAGCATGGGATCTTTTTGAAACTCTTAGTGAGAATTCCCAACATCACGCTTCAACCTCTCGAACTGAGATTCCACATACAGGGCAGCCAAAGAAGGGTGGTCTCTATGAGATCAATCCAACTGTAGAAATGACTGCTAAGGTTGACATGCTGTCCAAGAAAGTGGACTATTTGATGTCTATAGGACAGCATCCTATGCCCCCTTTCCCAATGAGTTTCCCTTCACCCAATCAAACTGAAGCCTATACCCTTTGTGCTAGCCCTAGTCACTATGTGACGGACTGTCCTTCGGCTGCACAATACCCTGAGTTTGTTCAGGAACAGGTACAAGTGGCTCAAAGTTTCCTTACATCGGGTAATGATCCTTTTTCCAGCACTTAAAACCTGGGATGGCGAAACCACCCAAACTTTTCATGGAAGAATTCAGTACCTAATAATCCTCCAAACCCACCATATAGGCCACCATTTAATGTTCAAACCAATGCTTATAGGGGGTGGACAGCCACCATATCCTCAACCCCAACAGAATCAACCCTTTGACGAAAAGGTGCTAAAAGCATTAAGTAGACTCGAGCAGAACACATAGCTGCTACACTCACATACTCAGTCCATTAATAAGCTAGAGAACCAATTGGGTCAGCTAGCCGATGCTATAAGTAGGAGGGAGGTTGGCCAATTGCCGAGTCAGCCAATAGGTAACCCAAATAGTCAAATGAGTCTGGGGAAAGAACAGGTCCAATCGGTCATAGTCCTGAGGAGCGGTAAAAGGGTGGAAAAACCTAATGCACCCTTAGCCACTAATGGGACGTTGCCTACTAAGTCTCAAAGCCAGGGAGAGGCTGAGTCAACCCTTGAGAATTTTGTTAGTGGTGTAGAAACACATGAGTCCATTACTGAAACACCACCTGTGGAAATCACTCATCAGTTCCCAAGGAAGGGGCTGCACATTCCTATTGTGGAGGGACCATCACCTGATTCCTACATTCCAAAGGTCCCTTTTCCCCAAGCCCTTCAGACACTAGCCACAAACTTTCTGGATAAAAAGGGTGAAAAGATGCAAGAGATGATTGACTTGTTCCAACAAGTTCGCATCAATCTCCCCCTTTTGGATGCTATCAAGCAAGTTCCTGCTTATGCTAAATTTTTTAAAGACCTCTGCACCCAAAAGCATAAGTTGAGAACTCAAATCCCTAAGACCGTCCATTTGACTGAATAGGTTAGTTCTATAATTTCCAGCACCCTACCTCCTATGCTTAAGGATCCAAGTGCGCCTCTTATTTCCTACATCATTGGAGATCTCTCCATAAGTAGGGCACTATTTGATTTAGGGGCTAGTGTGAATATCTTGCCTAGTTTAGTCTACGATAGATTTGGCTTAGGAGATTTGAAACCCACTGAGGTCATCCTTTAGTTTGCTGATCATTTAATCAAGACACCTCGTGGTTTGTTAGAGGATGTTTTAGTGAAGGTGGAAGAATTGTACTTTCCTGTGGACTTCCTTGTCCTAGATATGGATACAGCCACCACAGCGGCACAACCAAGCTTCCCCTTATCATTTTAGGGTGCCCTTTCTTAGCTACTGCGAATACTTGCATAAATTATAGATCGAATGCCATGGACATCTCTTTTGGGTATAAGAAGCTTAGGCTTAACATCTTCAATGTATCCTTAGGTTCCATTCGAGAGGAAGAATGCTTTGCATTGAATTTATTAGATGAAGTTGTGGCAGATCACACTTCTCACATGCTTATTGATCACCCTTTGCAACACTATGTAATGTTTGGAGATGAGTCTGAAGCATATATTGAAGAGGTGAACACTTTGCTAGATTCCTCACCCTCTTCAGAACGGCCACCTTGGACAGTTAGGTTTGAGCCTCTTCCCCCTTTGGCTACATCTCCCCAACCTTCTTCTCTAATATTCCCTCCAAAGTAGGAGCTTAAACTTCTCCCTACCACCCTTAAGTATACATTTTTAGGGAAAGGAGAAACCTTGTCTGTTATTATTCTCATCCGATCTTTCATCCAGGCAAGAGGCTCAACTATTGAAAATTTTTTCTGAGTATAAGGCTGCCATTGGTTGGTCCTTGGCTGATCTTAAGGGTATTGACCCTTCAGTCTGTATGCATAGGATTTATGTGAGGATGGAGCAAAACCCTTTAGGCATCCACAACGTCGTCTGAATCCTAATATGAGGGAAGTAGTGAAGAATGAAGTAGTAAAATAGCTTGATGCTGGCATCATATACCCTATCTCGGATAGTCAATGGGTCAGCCCCACTCAGGTTGTTTTCAACGACCAAGGTGATCTTGTCCCCACTCGCACCACTACAGGTTGGCGTGTTTGTATTGATTATCGTAAGCTGAACAAGGTCACCCGCAGAGACTACTTTCCTCTGCCCTTCATTGAACAGATTTTAGAGAAATTGGCTGGGCAGAGCTACTTTTATTTTCTTGATGGTTATTCGGGATACAATCAAGTCCCTATCTGTTCTAGTGACCAAGAGAAAACAACCTTCACTTGCCCCTTTGGTACATTTGCATTCAGACGCATGCCCTTCGGGTTGTGCAATACTCCGGCCACCTTTTAAATGTGCATGATGGCCATCTTTTCTGACATGGTTGGCCAATCTTTAGAGGTTTTCATGGATGACTTCTCTGTCTTTCGGTCATCTTTCGATGAGTGTCTCCACCGGTTGTCTCAAGTTCTTAAATGGTGTGTGGAGACCAACCTCATTCTTAGTTGGGAGAAGAGCCATTTCATGGTTCAAAAGGATGTTGTCTTGTGCCATATTGTTTCTACACGAGGCATTGAGGTTGAACCAGTCAAAGTTGATTTGGTTGCTAAGTTACCCTCTCCCACTTCTGTTCGGCAGGTCCGTTCCTTCTTGGGCCATGCTGGCTTCTATAGGCGTTTTATCAAAGACTTTAGCTTAATTTCTAGGCCCCTGTGCAGTCTGCTTGCAAAGGATGCCCCTTTTATCTTTGATGATAAATGCCTTCATGCTTTCCACAGCCTTCTTGATTCATTGTCTAAAGCACCCATTATGAGGTCACCTGATTGGTCTCTCCCCTTTGAGATCATGTGTGATGTCCGACTATACTGTTGGTGCTGTTTTAGGCCAAAGGGTTGATGGGAAACCTGTTGTGATTTACTATAAGACCCTCTCTGATGCTCAGATGAATTACACCACTACTAAGGAGTTACTAGCAGTAGTTTTTACCCTTGATTAAGGGTGTCAAACGGTGCAGTTCTGGTTATTTGGTTTGGTTGCGGTGTGGTTTACATTTTGATAAGGTGAAATCAAAACCGAACCGGATATGAATTAGCCAAAATCAAAATCGTTCTGTATACGGTCTAGTTTTACCGGTTTCTATTCGATTTTTGTTATCCAATTCACAACCGGTTTACATGTGGATTGTGTAGTGTCGCTTTGGGATACAGTAATGAAGATAACCTTGGTTTTTAAGTCCTTTATATTCCCGTGTTTCCCCATTAGCTCCCGGTCTCCCTCACTCATCATATTTCCAATGCCTATATGATAAAAATAAAAAACTTCCCATCTTCACCCATCCTTTTCCTTTCCTATTCTTTGTTTTTCCATTTTTTTTCCTTCTCCACTCTCACATGATGATCAAACTATTCTTCTATTAAAAAGTAGGATTTTGTTAATCCATTTTAACATCATTCATAATTTTTAATTCATACTTGAACAAATATAATATATAGTTAACCCATGACATATTACTTGTTTTATGTTTCATATTGATGCAATAATTATATTTATTAAATTAATTATATGTTATTAATTAATCCAATTGATACATAGGTTAGTATTAAAGTAAGAGGTATCGATTTCTCCGGTTTCTTATTCAGTTTAGAACCACGATTTTGTAGTGAAAATCAAAATCGAACCAAGAAGAGAACCTATAAAATCAAAACCGGATCATTTTCTGCGGTGCGGTTCGGTTCGATCGTAAACGGTTAGTTCCAGTTCCGATATTTGGTTTTAGTTCCATTTTGACATCCTTACCCTTGATAAGTTTAGATCATATCTTTTGGAATCAAAGGTGATTGCCTATTCGGATCATGCAGCTCTTCGACATCTCCTATCCAATCGTGATGCTAAGCCGAGGCTCATCCGATGGATTCTTCTCTTTTAAGAGTTTGACCTGGAAATTCGAGATAAGAAAGGGTTAGAAAATGTTGGAGCAGACCATTTATCTCGTTCCACTTCTGAGTTGGTTCGGGAAACCTTTCCCAATGAGCAGTTATTTGTTATATCTTCTAAACCGGCTCCTTGGTATGCTCACATTGTGAACTACTTTGCCAGTGGAAAGATTCTTTTTGACTGGGATAAATCAGTTAAGGATTGCTTCTTCTCATCGCTAAAGTACTACTATTGGGAGGATCCTGAGTTGTTTCGATACTGTTCGAATCAGGTCATTGGACGTTGTGTCCCGAAGAATGAGTTCTAGAGTATATTATCTTTTTGTCATACTCTCGCCTGTGGGGGACACTTTAGTGGTAACAAGACTGCAGCCAAGGTGCTGTAGAGTGGCTTCTATTGGCCTACTTTGTTTTGGGATGCGCATGATTTCTGTAGAACGTGTGTTAGATGCCAACAGGTTGGTAATCTTTCCCGATGAGACATGACGCCCCTCAATCCTATTTTGGTCGTTGAGATTTTTTATGTTTGGGGGATTGATTTCATGGGCCCATTTCCTGCTTCGTTTGGTGATGAGTACATCCTAGTGCTAGTTGACTATGTCTCTAAATGGTTCGAGGCTAAAGCAACCAGGGCCAATGACCATAAGCTTGTTATGTCTTTTGTTCATAGTCAAATTTTTAGCCGCTTTGATTTTCATAGAGCTATCATCAGTGACGGTGGCTATCATTTCAAGCACTGGAGAGTTGGAGCCTTGTTGAAAAAGTACTCCATTACTCACAAGGTTGCTACTCCCTACCATCCATAGACATCTGGTCAAGTGGAGGTTTCTAACCGTGAGATAAAGCGAATCTTGGAGAAGATGGTTAGACCTGACCGTAAGGATTGGTCTACTCGACTCGATGATGCTTTATGGGCTTACCGGACAGCTTATAAAACTCCTATTGGTATGTCTCCATATCGATTAGTTTTCGGTAAAGCCTGTCATCTTCCAGTTGAGTTGGAGCATCAGGCATTTTGGGCTATCAAGACATTTAATTTTGACATGTCCGAAGTTGGCTCCACTCATCGTCTCCAGATTTCTAAATTGGATGAACTATGTAACGATGCTTATGACAACTCGCGACTCTATAAGGACCGGACTAAAGCTTTTCATGATAAACATATAGTCTAAAAGTCCATTGAGCCTAACCAATAAGTGTGGTTGTTCAATTCCAAGTTATGCTTATTCCCTGTAAAGCTTAGATCTCGGTGGGATGGCCCTTTTGTGGTAGTTGATGTTTCCCCTCATGGTGCTGTAGAGGTTCGTAATCCTCAGACTGGGCATACCTTTAAGGTCAATGGCTAACGACTGAAGCCATATGTGGACGGCCTTGCTGATGGCCAACTTATTGAGTCATTAGAGTTACATGATTTGCTCCTTGACTCTCTGTGAGCCTCATTTTGAGTCTGGTTGAAGACTCTAAACTTAGCACTTTGTGGGAGGCAACTCACCATTTTTCTTTAGACCTTTATTTTCTTGTGGTTGTTTGTGTTTTGTTTTTTTAGGTAGCTGTTACAGTTTGTGGATGCACTGCTCTACCGTATCTTGATGATTCCTGATATCTGGTATATTCCCTCCCTATCCTTGTTCTTTATTTTCTGCATGCATTAAGGCCACTGCATAATTTAAGTGTGGGGTGTGAGCTCGATTAGCAGATTTTTATTTGGCTCTTGGTAATATTTACATGTCTTTCTGTTACTTTGATGCGAAGTACGGGAGAGAGAAACTTAGGAACCCTAATCTGAAGTAATGAAAACCCTGTTTAGAGGACAGTAGCTAGTGTGTGTCTTGAGGTGGGATTTGACTCAAACAATAAGATCCCCGTCTTGTCTAAATCCGCCTGTCTGTCTTGTGATTCCTTGAGCTTTTTTTGGTTAGGAGCTGAGACCAAGTTTTGGCATGACATAAAAAAAAAAAAAAAGGAAGAAGATAATAAAAGTAAGAGTTGAATTCCTTAAAGCTAGACATGGCACTCCACCTCAGGAAGCGAGGTGACTTGATCGATATTCCTTGGGGATAAAACTTCTGAAGAAAAAACTCCAGCATCACTATCCTTGTGGATATATGTAAGAAGCAAAGTTACCAAGTAACTCGGGTGTCTTGTGCTGTGACCCTGCATGGCATTTGAGGAACAAGTGGAGTAACAAATGGAGTTCAGTGTGATTTAAAAAAAACATGCCATTGCCTTGGTACAATTGTATGGTCAAAACTGCTCTGAAGCCTAAGTCCTTGGTTACCTTGACATCATGAGTGGTCTTACCTTAGGTTAAGGTGGTGTTTGGAAGACATGAGGAGATTCTCAATTAAGATGCATACCTGTTTCTAGACTCACTATTGGGTAATAAGAGCTTAAGTGTGGGGGTACCTTTGTCTTCTTGATCTTAAGTAGAACATCTTAGTTTCAGGTTTGATGTGTGTTTCTTACCCAGTGTCAAAATTTAAACTTGCAATCATGAATTTTGTGTGTATATTTCCTGCAAACACTCACGAGACAAAACTCGTCCACTAGGGGTAACCTAGGGTTTTAAAGGCTTATTGCACATGCTAAGTGCAACCGTGATTCCTACGAAAGTGAGTTAGGATTTTTGTTTTCTTTATTTTCTTTTTGCTCGAGGACTAGCAAAATCTAAATGTGGGTGTATTTGATGAGCACATTTATGTGTGAAATTATCTGATTTAATTCTGTATTTTTATCTGCTTAGAATGGAGCTATTTTGGTACTTTTCTGTATTTTTAGGGTACTGGGGTATTTTCAGCATATTGAAAATATTGAACGGCAAGTGCACTTTCAGAGCCTAAATTGAGAAAACCAAGTTGAAGGAGTTCAATGCTACACAAGCCCGGCCCAATGAAGACCTCTTGTATTTTCGAGTTCAGGGGGTGGTCCCCATCTAACTCCATCGATTTGGGCCAAGGGGTATATTGGTCATTTTGCTTGAGGATGATGCAAGTAAAGTCGAGGGCAGATTTTTATGGGTCAGATATAATTTTAGAAGTTTTGGAGGAGAAAAATATAAAGAGGATTGAAGGGCGAAAAAGGAAAATATGTTTTGGAAGAGAAGATGGGAGAGCCATGTGCTGCCCACAATTCCTCTCTCCAAACTCCCGTACAATCTCTCCCTTTTACCTTCTATTCCTCCACGTGCTCTCTCCTTCCCATCTCTCCTACTTCTCCCAATTCTCTTAAAATTCTCTTGCTCTCTCCTTCTCTAAATCTATCTCTCTCTCTGTCCTCCTCCCTAAAATCTGATTTTTCTCTCCTCACGTTTCTCTCTCCCATTAGTCCTTTATCTCTCAAATCACTTTTCTCCCTTTCTTCCAATTCTCTTGAATTCCATCTCTCATCTCATTACGGTTTCCCATATTCCTAAATCTCTCTCATCTTTCCTAAAAACCCCAACTCTTATCTTATTTTATTTCATAAAAAATCCCAAATCCCCGAGGATTGACTCCACGATCCTATCTCTCCCATCTCTCCTTCTCCCATGATTCTTCTCTTCAAAAAATCCTTCCTTCTTCCAACATTTTTTTCTTTCTCCCAGAACACCATACTCATACAAATCGAAGAAGAAGGGCCCTAGGGCTTCTACGTCGAGATCACCACCGCTATTGTTGCCACCATGAAGATTGATTGTAGCTGTGCTCCCTTCATCGCCATGCATAGCTAAATTCCCAATTTATTCTCAGGGAGATGAAATTCTGTGAGGTTTATTTATTTTATTTTCTTTGCACATTGACTATTCAATGTTAAGACTTATGTAATTCTTGAATTTGGTTTAATGATGACATCTAGTTAGGATCTTTTGTTTCTGTGATTCAATTGATTCGTTCAAATAGTGATTTTCTTTTCCCATTTGGTTGTACCGAAGATAGGTTATAACTAAACGAACTAAGCATGCCAAGCCTCGTGGCGAAGGACGATAGTACTTATCAAGATACCCTATATCTAGGAGGGATCCTATACTTTGTGGTGTCATTGGGCTTGTAGCCGCAGTGAACCGTAATGTGCGGGATAGTGAATAAAATCAATCTAACATAGTGAATTCAACCTGAGGATAGTTCTCCCCATCTTGTCTTTCGCATTATTCTTTGTTAATCGTTGTTCTAAGGTTTAGTTTATTTTCTAGTTACCTTTAATTATCTTAATTAATTCCTTGTAATTTAGCCTTCTAGTTCCCCGTAGATTGACCCCTTACTTGCTACTTGCTAGTTGCTAGATTAATTTAGGGTTTTATTTTTGACCGGTTACGACACGATCAAGGAGGTGATGGTGGTAGGACCAAAAGATCAAGAGTAGGGATGGGACCCGGAAGAGGGCTTCCAAACAGAGAGGTTATCAAAGACAGATCAATTGAAGATGCAGGGAAAGGGGACGAAGAAGATGACTGGTGGTGAGGAGGAGGAGGAGTTAGTGGAATAACAAAACAAGGGGAGGACACGCCAACAGCCACGCCCTTCTGATGTTGCTCTTCTAATCAGATCTTATCCAGTTGGGCAACCCCAAGACCTATTTGTGGGATTTTTTTTTTGCTTCAGCTTCTTAGAAGAACGACCTCCTCCATTACTACCACTACAAACCCCACTACTATTATTGTTATATTTCTGGTGTTGCTGTTCTTCTTGTACCATTCTTCTCCTCTGCCATCTAACTATAGGGAGATCCTAGAAGAAGAAAAACAAATGAAAATAAAGACACCCAGGTGCCAAAAAGTGAAACTGATGAAGAGAACCCAGTTAGACAAGATTCAGAATTCTAAGAAAAAGAAAAAATTATTGTATGGGTCTTCTTCCTAAGAAGCAAAAAATTCCAGGTTGAAATTTGCAAGAGTAAAGAGGAGAGAGAAGGAAGAGAACCCAAATATGAGAAACAGAGAAACCAGAAACACAAGTAAAGACAAAAGAAGGAGAGCTTGTGTTGTATTCACCGTGTAGAATACGGTAGATATTGTATTGTATTTATAATGAAGTTGATACATGATAAGGGCAAGAGCCCAGTTACATTTAAATAGATTACATGATAAGAGTAAGGGAACTAGCTGTACACGGTTTCAGTTAAAGTTATCTTGTGTAACAAAAGTTTGTTAGACACAGGATAATCATAAGTGTTAAGAGTTATCTTGACCATATGTATTGTATCATCCCCCCTCAAACTAATGGGGGAAATCCATAACAATTTGTTCCTATGATAGTTGAATTGCGGATAAGAGAGCCCTTTTGTGAATATATCCGCGAGTTGGTCATTGGATTGTACAAATTGAACTCGAAGCTTCTTGTTGATGACCAAGTCACAAATAAAGTGACAATCCACTTCAATGTGCTTTGTGCGAGCATGGAGAACTGGATTTGCCGCCATATATATAGCTGAGATATTATCACATGAAATGACCATTGGTCGTTCAACTGGGATGGAAAGATCAGCCAATAAGTATGAAAGCCACAGCATTTCAGATACAGTTACTGCCAGTGCTTTGTATTCAGCCTCCGAACTCGAGCGAGACACAGTTGGTTGTTTCTTGATGCCCCCAAGAGATTAGATTTGGTCCAAGAAATGTGTAGAAACCAATGGTGGAACAGCTTGTGTCAGGACATCTGGCCCAGTCCGCATCGGAGTAAGGGGCCTGGTGTCAAAGAGAGCTTGGCAGCTTGTAGGTAATCAATGGTGGGGGCATGCATATGCTGATAGACCTGATTAACAACATAAGAGATGTCAGGTCTAGTCATGGTCAGATATTGGAGTGCTCCAACAATCTGACGATACTCATGAGGATAAGGTAAAAGTTCACTTGCGGCAAAAGAGAGCTTCGAACTAGAGGCAACTGGTGTGGAGCAAGGTTTGCAACCGGTCATCCCTGTCTGTTGGAGAATATTAAGGCCGTACTTGGTTTGTGAAAGTACAAGCCGATTATGAAGTTTGCTAACTTGAATGCCCAAAAATAATGGAGATCTCCTAAATCAGTCATAGCAAATTCATGGCCAAGGTTTTGGATGAAGTCATCCAAAAGAGTGTCGTTATCCCCAGTGAGAATGATAGCATCCACATGTAATAGTAAGACCAGTGTGCCTTTGGGTGACAGAAAAGTGAACATAGATGCATCAGCCACACTTTGGGTGAAACCAGTTTGTAAGAGATGGTTACTGAAGTGGTGGAACCATGAGCGTGATGCCTAGCAAAGCCCATAAATTGCCTTGTCTAGGCGACACACATGGTGAGGGTGGGAGGGATCAACATAGCTAGGGGCTGCTTCATAAAAGCCTCCTCTAGTAATGTCCGATGCAAAAATGCATTTTTCACATCGAGCTATCGTATACGCCAAGATCGGAGATGGCAATAGTGGGCATTGTTCTTACTATGCGTTTCACGACTGGGCTGAATGAAATCAATGCCGGTTGTTGATGAAAACCAGTGCAATAAGTCTAGCCTTATACCATTGGATAGAGCCATCTCTTTTAGTTTTGATGCGATATACCCATTTACAGCCCACAATGTTCATGTCTGGAGTTGAAGGTACCAAAGCCCATGTATTGTTTGAGAGAAGAGCCTGGTATTCATCTTCCATTGCAGCTACCTAATGTTGATGGCAACTAGCCTAGCAATAAGTAGTGGGTTCGAGGAATGAATGGTCAATGGTGATTGTAAAGGCCTGGGGAAGTGGATGACGAGTGGTTAACAAGGAGAAAGGTTGTTTGACTCGCTAATTACTAGTTTGTGAGCAAGTCACCATAGGGTGGGAGGTGGGCTGTGGTGGTGGAGGTGGAGGCGGGGAAGGTGGTAGTAGCAAGGGAGGTGGTGGTGAAGGCGATGATATTGGTGGAGATGGTGTGATGATGAATATTGATGATGGGGAGGCAGTAGTTGAAATGACAGGAATGGGATAGTCGGGTGGTGGTGTGGAAGGGGTTATCATGGTGAGTGGTGGGGGTAAGGGAAGTACTATGGAAGGAGGAGAAACCTATTGTAATGGACTGACCGAACCATCATGCTCAGAGGGAAAGCATGTTTCATCAAAGATGACATGTCTTGAAATATAAATTTTACCAGTGGAGAGATTAAGGCATCTGTAGCCTTTGAGAAGGACTATATCTAAGGAAAATACAAGGCAGTGATTTTGGTGAGAGCTTGTTAGCCCGATATGGTCCAAGATATGGAAACAAATGACAACAAAATACCCTCAAGAAATGATAATCTAGTTTGAACCCATAGAGGATCTCATGTGGAGACCGATTCTATAAAATAGGTGTTGGTAACCTGTTGATAATGTACATAGCCGCATTGAAGACCTCTAGCCAATACTATTATGGTAAATGTGCTTGAAACATCATTGATAACCCCATTTCAGTGATATGGTGATGTTTTCGCTCTGCCAGCCCATTTTGTTGTTGAGTATGGAGGCATGAAATGTGAGATACAATGCTTGAGGCGTCAAGGAATTCTTTGAAAGATCCTTTGGTGAGCTCAAGAGCCCCATCACTTTGAAAATACTACACACGCTTAAAAGAATATTTTCTGCCAATGATTTAAAATGTCTAAAACACACTAGAGCATCAGATTTCACATGTAAGGGATATAACCAAGTATAACGGGTGAACTCATTAATAAAAATGATGTAGTATTTATAACCAGAAATAGGCATGGCTGGGGAAGGCCCCCATACATCACAATGAAGTACTTCTAAAGGGGAAGTACAAGGAGTGATGGAAGTAGAAAATGGTAACCTATGATGCTTGCCTTGTTGATAGGATTGATAGACTTTATTCAAATGCTTGAAGCTAGGAAAAGAAAACATATGGGAATGACGAAGTTGACGAAGAACTGGAACGAAGGTGTACCCTAGACGTTGGTGCCACGTAGATGCAGGTACATGAGTACTTAAAAATACAGAGGAGAACGCCGTGGCAGATGGAAAACTATACAAAGCACCCGTGAGTGGACCTGCCAAGAGTATCTAACCTGTGCAAAGATCCTTGATAGAGAAACCCTATGGAAAAAATTCAACAGAGCAAGAATTGTCACAAGTGAGCTTAAAAATGGAAATTAAATTTTTTGCAATACTGGGAACTATTAAAACATCAGGAAGAGTAAATTGTTTGGTAGGACTAGAGAGAGTAGTAGTACCAGTACCAGTGATAGGAATGCCCTTTCCATCCCCAAAAGAAATTTCCTTCGAACTAGAACAAACAAAGGACTGTTGAAGAAGTGAGGGGTCAAAAGTTATGTGAGATGTAGCTCCAGTGTCAGCAATCCATTAGCCATCAAAGGCTTGGGCCCGAGGGTAAGAGGAGGCAGCATATAATGGTGCAAGCGCTGACGACTGTGTGTGAAGACCAGCATAGGGAGGCGTTGTTATACCCGCGCCCAAAATACACCCTAATTCTCCGGGCCAAGTTGAACTTTCATTGGTAGATGTTGCGACCCTGCCAATGGTCAACACCTGTGACTTGGGTCGTGGCAGTTAAGGGGATAACTGAAATAAAAGGGTGGAATTTCGATCTGATGGGTGATGTGACCGCATGAAGGTGAGCATTTAATCCTTAAATATCATGTGCACGTGCTCCCTTCATAACCCTCGAAAGGTGGGCCAAAGCCCAGGGATTATTGCCCTTGGTTTACCCTTTTACAGCAGGGTTGGACCCTGGACTGGACTCACAGAGGTGAATCCACCCATGCTGTAAGACTTAATTTTGTAAGGTCTTGTGGGACCCACTTGTCCCATGTCTCAAACTTTGTGGTGGTGTCCCTAGTCATGGTAGACCCCACCCTCTTCTGTTCTATTTGTGTTGGGCCTTAAAAGTGGGCCCTAAAGACCCAACTTAACCTAAAAATAGGTTTTGGAGTTTTAGAGGACTAACCAAACAAGCCTTCACTTAAACCTAGCTATAAATAGAAGTCATGACAATTAAATGGTCATAACTTCAGCAACCTACCCAAAACCGTGGAAAGAAGAGAAAGGAAAGAAGAAAGAAGAGAACAAAAGGAAGGAGGGAGATTGGAGGAAGATTTGGGCAGTGGAGCTCAGCCTTTGAAACACCTGGCCACTCGATTTAGGTGAGTTCTTAAATAGCCTCTCTCTCTCCTCTTAAAATCTTTTGGGTTTGGGGAAGAACCGTTGAGGATGTTCACATACCTAGTATCCCACTCTATGGGGAGCTTAATGCTCACCTTTGACTCCCCTAATGGCTTTCTATTGAACCCCTCTCTTGAATCTAGGGATTCAAATGAAAAACCTAAGATTTAGGTCATTGTGGTGGTTTATTCCATAGATCCATCAGTTCCTTGATAGGAGTAGGTTATGGTGACTCAAGTACACCCAAAGACCCCTTCCCCAAGTCCTTGTGGCTTAAAACCCAAGTGAAATCGAGTTGGGAAGCTCAAAGCTCAAACCCTAGGAAATTTGGGTTCAGCAGAGAGGCGGACCCAGAGGTGGACTCAAGCCAGAATTCGCATATGAGTCCACCCCTTTTCTATTTGCAGGTGGACCCAGAGGTGGACTCAGGCCAAAATTCGCAATGAGTCCACACCTATTATATATTCAGGTAGACCCAGAGGTGGACTCAGGCCAAAATCCGCATATGAGTCCACACCTTCTCTGTTTGTAGGTGAACCCAAAGGTGGACTCAGACTTGAATCCACCCAAGAGTCTGATTTAGGTTTTTGGGGCATTTTGCCCCGGTTGGACCCAGGCACTGTGCCTCCACTTAAGAGTCCACCTGGACTCTGTTATCCTTCCTTAAGACTAACCTTTGGAGACCCTTTGGGACCCCTCCTACCTTACCTAACTTGCTTTGTCACGCTTCTTTAGGCAACATTACTCTTACGGTGAGGCATATCATACATTGATTGACGATGAACCCTAGTAAATGAATCGCAAACTAATAAGTGAGTGGGTGTGGATTTGATTTAATTCGGGAGTGTTTTGCATTATGTTATGCTTGTATGTCATTTCTCATGCATACTCATTCATGCATTATTATAACCATGTTTGTGGAAATTATAAACGTATGTATTGTGAATGTGACTTGTTAATGTCTTCATCATGTTTATAATTGGTCTGTCATATGCCGTGTCGTACTGGTACCTGGGTGATAGATGGGATGGGACGTTGATGCACCTGGAATACCTCTCGTTACAATAGTATCATATTGCATCATGCGGTTAGTGCTATTATGTGGTCTATCATGCGTCGTGTCATGTTGGTACCCGGGTACTAGTTGGTATGGGACGTTGATGCACCCAGAATACCTCTCGACACAATAGTTCATATAATATGGTTACGGTTATGTTCCCCTTGCTACAACCCTTACCAACAGGGGTTTTGGTGTTGGGTAACCAAGGCTCCCTGTGTGCCTGAGGAGTGATACGAGGCCAGGTCAAGGATGATCATTGGTTATTGGGGTTTGCCTCTGGGTGGCAAGTGGCTTCGATCGGCACGGGCCCCAAGGTAACAATTGAGGTTGCATCACGGTGATAAGATAAGTGATCCGTGATGTTTCCCGAGTTATTGTAGTAGTAAGAACCTAGTGACTTAGGCATGTTTGCTAGGTGGCTAATATTGTTAATTAATTCATGCATCATGGACTAAGTGTCATTGTTTGTATGTTCCCCATCCCCTCAATGGGCTTAGTGGAGCTTACCCCTCTTTGCGTAACCTTTTTATATGCGTTGCAAGTAATGTTTTGGTGGAAATCTCTATGGCTCTTTCTTTTGGATATGTTTTGCTCGGTGTTACTGACGTGCAGTCGGTGACTTCTATCTATGATGTTGATTAGATATTGATGACGGTGCCAATGGGACACTTGGATCGAGACACTTATTTTTTTTGTTCCTTTTAAGTTTTCTCATTTGTATGATATAAACTCTTTAGTATTACTGTTGTTCTTAGTTTTAGTTAATCTCTTGAGAAAAGATGTAATATATTAATTGTCTATCACTTAGACTTTTGAACTCTTTTATTATTGTAAACGGTTCTGCACTTTTGTATCTACATTTACTTTTATTGTAAATGTATTTCTTCTCACACTCTGATGTACATATGAGTTGTATTGAATTGATTGTGATTCAAGCCACTGCATCAAGCTCCTGACAGTAGTTTAGGATGTTGGTAAGCATCCTAGTCATACCAAAACCCTAGGATGGGGGTTGGGGTGTGACAAGCGTAGTAGTGTTGGTATTGCTGTTCCTACCAGCAGCAAAACTATAAAAACACTTACTTGTGGCATGGCCGTGTTTGGCGCAAATTTGACATTTGATGGAAGCTGTTGGGTAATTGTTCTGAGGACGTGTTTGTGGAGATTGGTGAAAGGCAGAGGTATTTGAGTTGGTGGCAATTGGAGTAGGTAGAAGTGGGGTCTGTGGAGTAGGGGATTGTGAAAAATGGTTTGGACCTTTGGTCTTGGGCTTGCAAGAAGTGGTGAAAAGGGTTGTTTGGGAATTGGGGTCAGGAAGAGTAGAGTTGGTGTGTCCATACCCTCACCGTAGGCGTTGCTCATGGATGAGCAGTTTCGCACGTAAGTCAGCAAAGGAAATAACTGGGGTGATGTTCTCTATAGTGATCACAAATGGATTGTACTCAGAACCGAGTCCATTGAGAGCAAATCCGACAAGATCAGAATCTGAAACATGGTCATCGATAGCCGCTATAGAATCAGCTATGGACTTGAGTGTGTTTAAGTAATCAATTATTGAGGAAGTGCCCTTGGTTACCGTCTGCAGTTCATTGCGTAAATAGGATCACCTGGCCAAAGACTGATGTTGAAACAAGGAGCAAGTGCCCAGACGTCTTTAGCAGTTTTGAGACCAAGGATATGGGAAGAATTGAAAGGGATTGATGTAGAGTTGCATCAATACAAGCATGAACAAAATGATCCATCTTGCACCAGGTCTAGTATGCAGGGTTGGGAGAAGCAGGTAGATCAGCAGTAGAAACGGTGGTGTGTGGTGGTGCAACAACAGTTCCATCAACATGACCCATAAGGTCACAGCTAATGAAAATAGACTCAAGTTGTTCTCGTCAGAGAAGGTAGTTTGTGCCTTTGAGCTTCACGACAACCAAATTGGATAGGTGGGTGATGGGGAAGGGAGGAGATGAAGCACTATTGGCCATGAGGAAGATGTAAAGAGAAGAGAGAAAGAAAAAAAATTGAGTTTCAAAGGATTGTTAGAGGCTCGGATACCATAAAAGAAGGAGAGTTTGTGTTGTATTCACCGTGTAGAATACGCTGGATATTGTATTGTATTTATAATGAAGTTGATACATGATAAGGGCAAGAGCCCAATTACATTTAAATAGATTACATGATAAGAGTAAGGGAACTAGTTGTACACGGTTTCAGTTAAAGTTATATTGTTTAACAAGAGTTTGTTAGACAGGATAATCACAAGTGTTAAGAGTTATCTTGACTTAACCGTGTGTATCTTATCACAAGAGAAAACCGAAATCCCCATTTTTGAGAACCAAAACCTTGCAGGTTCTGGAGTGAAAATCGGCTACTTATGGGAAAAAACCCATAACCCAACCCTAGTTTTCAGCGAAGACGGAGATGGAGAGAAATAAAATAGTGAGAGAGAGAAAGTATATTTGAGAGTTCCGTGCCCCCAAAAGGTACATCTGACGGTGCACCTTAAAGTGCTTTTGTTTAAAATACTCCCCCAAGTGCATGAGCACCGTCAGATGTAACTTTTTGGTGCACTTGACATTATACTGTACTTGAGGGGATAAAGGTCCTTTCAAACCGTGCAAATCCAAGCACTTATCGAATCTTTTTCCATCTCTTTTCTCGCCCAAATCCTCATTCCCCTCTCTCTTTCTCCCCTAGACCGACTTTCAAGAGCTCAAACCCAAAATCAATCTTACAAGTTTTAAGATCTCTCTTTCTCTCTCCTCATCCTACATCTCATTCCATCATCAAAGGCTCCTTTTTATAAAACGGGTCATCACGTTTTCACTCCTCCCCTAAAAACCTTGCAGAGCAGTCCCTTCCCTGTTCTTGCTTCTTCCGCCTTTAGACCAGCGAAGTGGATGAAGAAAGTGGTTTGTATTTGGGGTTTTCCTCTTAAGGGTATTATGGGAAGTTCACCCTATGGTAAGGGTAATTTCGCCATTATAAAAGACTTAACAGGGACTTAATTGCTAAGACCTACCAGAGTGGACTAAGTTGATATAAAATGTGATATTTTAAGATTTTTTTAGGGTGTCCGTGATATACAATTCACTTTCAGGGGATGTCCGTGAAATTTTCCCAAGAAAAATCGTTTCCAATCCACTTGTCGACCTAAGCCCGTTGGAATAGTTTTAGGGCAACCTCAAAGTGGAACAGTAGTCTCGAGCAGGATTACTGGCAACTCACACTTGGAAAATTATCACCTCAAGTACAGTACACCTCCAGTGCACCAAAAAGGTACATCTGATGGTGCACCTTAAAAAACACTTTCCAAGTGCATGTGCACCATCAGATGTACCTTTTTGGTGCACTTGAGGGGATAAAGGTCCCTCACAGTCATGGTTGAAGTCATTATTACCGTAAATAATCTATTTAATTACAAATTAAAGAATTGAGATTTTCCACCTTTACATATGGACAGACCATATATTTCATGAGGTTCAAATAAAACGATTTTATGTCTGTTCTGTTTCAGACTCAACAACCACTTAGGTTGTGGGATTATTAGGGACCACCAATTAGATAGGTACCAATGCCACATATTATCACTAATCATAATATATTATTATCCTTAACCACTAATTTTCCTTGGATCTCTTTATCTTTTATTTTTTTCGTAATAATGTTTGGATCTCTTTACCACTTGTCAACGACAAGAACAAAATGTTTTTTTTCTTTAATTAATGTTTTAAAATGAACAAGAAGTTGATGGTGGAATCAGGTACTCTTCCAAACCAATTACCAATTAGATGCTCGAACCACAATTGGAAAACCGGGTTTTATGATTTGATTCGTCTTTTAGAAAACCTGGTGACTTGACCTGGTTAAATTTGGTCAAGTTGAGTCATGTTTTTTTATTATTAAATTATTAAATTATAAAATATAATAAATATATATAAAACTATGAAGAGTTTGGATGGTGAATATTGCAATGTGGCGAGAGAGAGAGAGAGAGAGATGGCTTTTTTTTCATTTATATATAGAATTATAAATGTTACATAGCATTTACCAAAAAAAAAAAAAAAAATGTTACATGGCAGTTTCCAAGAAAAAAGAGAGAAATATCAACTTTTAGTTTTTATAAGCACATAAAACGGTAAAGTTTTCAAAGAATAGTTGAAGGGTTGTGGAGAAGGGAATCAAGCTTGTTTTACACATTTAGTTTTACATTTATTAGTTGTTTTTTTTTTTTTGTAGAATCATTTATTAGTTGTTACTTATTATATTTATGGATATATTCACTCAACAATCATCCAGTCGAGTAGCATTTATATTACAAAAAAAAGTCTAGTAATATGTACTTAAAAAATTGACAAGACTCGCCTAGTTAACAGTGATGGATTAAAAACCGAGTCTTGCTTGACTCGAGCGAGTCAATACTGAGTCCGGTCATTTTCACCCTGGCTGAGTCTACATGATTCTTGACCAGGTTTTCCAAAATTTTGACTCAACTCGGGTGACTTGGCCGAGTCGAAGCTCGGTTTTCCAACTATGGCTCAGGCTTGAATTCTTAGTAAGTAAGTTCAGAATGGCAATAAAACGGGTATGGATACGTACGACAATTAAACATGTTAAATGGTAATAATACTTTTAAAAAAACCGGCATAATAAAATGTGTACGGTAATAATATAGAACGTGTTTAACATGGCCTCCTTGTATAGAAAAATATGGGTATATTTTCACTATGTAACAAACATGCACCACCTAATAAACAAAACAATAGCATATAGACAATGATTTTATCAAAAAGAAACCTCACAATTGAAATAAACACAATATAATATCCTCTATTCTCATTCAAAATTGAATTTATGGTATACATTTAATATGGAAGACATAATATCCTCCAATCTCCTCAGATTTGAGCCTCAGACTTGCTGACCCCCAGTGAACTCAAACGGGAACAGAGACGGAGAAGAAGGGGGGCAACCACTAAGGTATTTGTGTTTTGTTAGTTACGATAAGGAAGGGGCCCAAGGGTGAGGGATTTAGGGTTTGGTTTTTTTTTTTTTTTTTTTTAATGTAACAATCCTAAGCAAAATTTATAATACATATAAAAATGTGTATAATGGCTCTATACAAGGTTTTAAATCAAGGTATTGATAACCCCAAATCCCAATATTGATATGGATGGGTCATACCAAGTCGATTTAGCCGTTTTACCCTCAATTTTAAATATAAAGTTATTTTTTTGGATTCCCTTAATATGTATCGTTCCACTAATCTTGCATCAGTCAAACAACATCAGTCAATATCGATACAATTGATCTGATACCAATACTTACAACAATTGTGGTAAACATTCCCTAAATGCCTACCATAACTGAATCTGGTATTGGTAGCTTGAGTAGCATGAAAACTAGGCAGACATGTTTTCCACTCCATATTACCCCCTATCGACTTATGTATTTAATTCAGGGATGGACTCATGACTCTCACATTGTACCTCATCCTCCCTCTCATTATTAAAAGGCTTGAATTTATATTGATGTGTCCTTAACTCTTGAGGATTGCTATCGACTGTTGCATAGGATTGGTTGTGTTATTATCTGTTGTCGCGGAAGAAAACTCTCTCCGTAGATACGAGCTGCACTGGATATGGCACTATAGAATACAAAGAAGGAGACATTGTGAGAGGGCCGGAGTAGGGTCTGGCAAAGATTCTCTGATGCTTAAATCAGTTTTCTGACAACTAAAGGGAATGGCAGAGCAATATCACAAGAGTGCAAATTAATCGAAATTGTCTCATACCTTGCCTTGTGAGGGAGGCTCTATTTATATTGGATGTCTGGTAGCCTGAGTCGGGGGAGAGAGTCCTTTGATACACAGTCTTCCCGAATTAGCAGTTTCCTTTTAGGAGTGGAGATAATTCTTGGAGAGTCTGTTTGAGGAAAGCCTCTATATCCCATACGATGCAATGGGATTCTTTCCCTTAGTTGGGAGCTGAAAGTACGGGACTCCTTAGTTTCCCATTTGGAGTACACTTCCTAACTTCAGTATTTGTTTCTTGGAAGGATTCCCATTTTATGCATCCATGTGTCTTGTTATGAGTGGTGGAGGTGTTTTACTCGTAGCATCTGTGATGGTAGTTTTATTTCATCATCAGGTAGCACTAGCTAGATAACGATTCTTATGTCCAACTCACAGTTTACTCTAGTATCTTTGGATCATGATTTTGTAGGGAATCTACTTACACCCTAGTTTTCCTCAGTCTACAAAAGTTGGGCCAAGAATGATGTGGGTCAGGGTTAAAAGGAGAAACTAAGCCGGTGGGATCATTTCAAACAATGACCAGGCAATTATCATTTGTTTCAAATAATGACAATCATGTCCAGGGCAGGCAGTTGCTATCAGTCAAGAAGTTATAACCAACTCTGAAACCGATTAAGAGAGAAACTGTTATAGCCTAAATAGAAGACAAAAGGAAGATAAGGAACTTTTCGTCGAATCAAACAAACTTGCACTTTTACTTCTGTAGGAGTAGGCGTAGGAGTAATTTAGACCAGAGTAGTTCATCCAGTGTAAACTTTCCCATCGTAGCATCTTGTTATGCATTTTCTATCGTTCAAGAGGACAACCAGATATTTCATTCATCTTCAATCATTTGCTTTGTGTTCTATTATTTTTTTCTTTGTTCTTTGAATATTGAAAAGTCCTTGGAGCAACTGAGGCAGGAGTGCAATCCATTATCGCCCGAGTGAAATTGGAGCAGAGCCTTCAATCAAGGCATATCTCTAAGTTAAACGACTCTGGCATGCTTGTGTATCAACAACGGTCTTGATATTGAGAAAAGTAGAAATGGAATCAACAAGAGTTAAGAGGATCGATGACTACTTCTCGGAGTGCAGAAGGAAAAGGAGTTAGGATGTATAAGCGGAGTCACTCTCTCGGTCCATCTCGTTTCTCCTTGCCATCCAAGATTTGCCATGTGGAATCCATATCACATGTGACTCAGCATTATCCCATCTGATATGGATGCCAATCCACTAAGAGTTCTCATGTGAGTTGGTCACGGTACCTCTAAGAGTTTCAATATGAGTTGTAATGAGCAGATAGAGGTTTTATTATATTTGGATCTCTTGACTCTCAAGGATCCTAAGTCATCACAAGTAATCTTGATTATTAATATATATAAGGTGGACTCTATGGAGAGAACATCACAGAATTATACAAGTTAATAGGATGGATGAAAATATCGACGGTGTGGACAGATTTTGAACAGGTGATTTGATGGCTAGAACAAAGGGACAGTGAACGGTGGCCATGAAAAATGTTTAATCTTCTCTTAGATGTGATATGTTTGATAAAAATTGTTTTGTTATGTTAATATTATCAAAAAGGGTAGAGATATGGTCTCTGTAGCTGATTTGGATCCTCTACGGTGCAGCTGCCCGTCCTGCTTGTGTTGTGAAGACACATGGCCATGCACAAAGACTGCCTTATACCTACTTGAGCTGTTAGAAAAGGAAAGATACTAAGTCAATATTTGGATATTGGACTCAATATTGGATTCCTCTAGCAATAGGGATCTTTCCTTGGCTGGAAAGATTTGTGGGCTAGGTGATTGAGTCCTATTAGGAAACTCAATATTACTTGCCCATGGGTTCTACTAATTTTAGGGGTGAGAGGGAAAATCATATAAATAATATAAGATTGCCAAAAATCATAAGTGAGCTCTCACATCCTTGGAGAAATCGTGGAACACCCCTCCCCTCCCTAGAACTATCCTCTCTTCCTCTCCCTCTCTTGGTGTTTGATCTTGAAGATAGTCCAAGGTTTTGAGAACCTTGGAGTATGGAGGAGTCAAGTTGATCGTGGGAAAGCAAAGTTGTGCGTTGTGTGTGGAATGTTTGTGAAAGGGCTATATTCGATTGGAGGTTTTGCACTTGTGAAACTCTAAGTAACAATCGATCCTTCCATTGTTCCTGCTTATTGAATGACATCTCCCATTGATATCTATTGATTCTGTTATGCTTACATTGGATCGCTCACTGATTACCAACATTGATATCAGAGCTTCACTATCTATGAAAATATTTCAATTTTTTCCATTATCATATGTGAGACCTATTTTTTTTATTTTTCATTATAAAAAAATATTATTTGGGGGAAGGGATGCATGCAAGAAATGCCACAGGCATGCTGCCAATTGCATGGTCTGAGCGCGGGCATAAGCACCAGATGGCTTCTACCATGGGTGTACATGCGCCGCGCGCCAGAGGCCGCGACTTGTTGCACTCGCTCGTGTACCCTCCCCCCGCTTGCAGTGCACCCCTCCTACCCTCTGTCGTGCGCTGCCCCTATGACTCGCGCTCTCCCTGTGTGCGATGGCCCCTACCATGCTTTGCATGTGCTGCTGCTGGTGTTGTTTGCCCACGCTGGTAGTCTACGGTCTCCCTTGTGTTTTTCTATGTGCTACCTTGTGTGATTTGGTTTTTTAAAAGGAGATCACTTGAAGAATATGGGTGGAGAGATTCTTGCCTTCACCCACCTTCTCCAATTCGCATAATGGCTTCTTTTTTTTATAAGCATGTATGTGATTACTTCATGGGTGCATTGGATGCACATGACCATAGTGGCATGGCATGTCATGGTGATGGTAATTTTTTATGTGTTTTTTTGGCATTTTTCACATAAAATATAAAATATTAAACTTAGGCATCATGTATGTAATGAAGTCCATGGTTATAGGATTTAAAATTTACATGCACTAGTTGGATGTGTGTGCTAGGCATGGCATGAATGTGATTTTGGATGATATTTATTTTTCATTTTTTTTCCCTATTTTTATTTAAAGGTTATGTAGTTCAAATTGGTGGACTGGTTTCCTGAGTTTTGTCTTTTATGTAAAAGGGTTGTAATAATTTTAAATTAGTTTAAATTATTTGATGTAATCGCTTCGAGATCGTGATCATGATGGGATCTTGATTATGATCGTGGATCAAGGATTTTGATGGTTCGTTGGTGAGAAGATTGGAAGAGGGACTTGCTCACTTGGAGTGTTTAAGTTGTTTACAATTCTGGATTTATTTTCCTATAATAGTTAGTTGCATTTGCATTATCACATAATTATTGCTATGTGTAGGAATGATATATGAGGTTATGATTACTCCCATCCATCTTGTAATCAAAATGAGTTTATATTGGATGTGAACTCATTTTGATTAAAGATGCTATCCCATAACCATGGGTATTTAATTTTTCTATGATGGATGTGTTTATGTGCTTATGCATTAGATGTATGGTTGTGATTTTATGCGTTCCTATTATACCTCAATTTTTAAAATAAGTGTGATATGGGAAACCTTGGTCAGTGGGATTGTCATGACCTCTCTTAGTTGGTGAGTGTAGAAATCTTATCAATCTACTCTTGTAGATGCCAATAGGATAATACTTTGATAGGTTGATGATTGTCTACACCCATTGATGAGCACATTTATGTGTGAAATCTTAGGGCCATAAAGCATGCATTTTTTATACTTGGAATGGAACTACTCGAGGTTTTTGTTTGTGTTTTCAGGTTTTAGATGAATTCTTGTGAAAATGGAGCAAATGATGCTAAAGAAACATTTTTAAGCTGTTTAGTGGTGTTTGGCAGTAGTCGGAAGCGTCCAGGAGTCTAGAAAATCAAATTTGGATTGAGCATTGACAGAATCACACCAATTAGTCAAATTTTGAGGTGTTAATAGTATGGATGCGTAGCCCATCGAGTCAGCTTCGTAATGGTTCAAACGGCACTTGATTCCGAGTTGAAACGAAGAAGTTATGGCCGTTTCCGTAATGACACGCGAAAATGGCATGTAGGGGCTTATTTGTAATTATCAAAAATTAGCTGGGGATAAAGTAAAGCGGAAGTTCGGATTCAAGAGGCTTTAGCAGAATTATCAGAAGTTATCTTTTCTGTTAGCCGAAAGATTCTATTTGGAAGGCTCTGGAGCAGTCCAACTTCAACTTAAGATATCTTGGGCTCCCGAACTCCAAATTGGACGAAATTTGGATCTATTTTGGATAATTTTTCGCAAGGAACGCAATAGTGAGGCCTATATAAGCACCCCATGCTCCAAATTTTTTTTAAGGATAGAATGGGTATTTTATTAATTCCTTGAGTGGAATCATAGTCATCATCATCACTCTCTCTCTCCTCCAACTTTCCAAGGTCACTTTTGGAATTTTACTATGGATAGATTTCTTTTGAAAAATATTCTTTCATCCATGGCAGGTTGAAAAGTCAAAGATGCCTTGATCTCATTGCTTGGAGAAGTCTCCTACAAAGAAAAGGAAGCACAAGTATAGAATTAGAAAGTCACTTTTTGTAAAATAGAAGGTTTATGTAGCTAAGATTTTTGGCACCGCTTGATAACCTTACCAAAAACTATTTCTAGTATTTTTTTATTCTGAGAAACATAAAATCACCTAAAAAGTGCTTGATAACCAATGTTCCACAGAAATTGTTCTCAAGTGGATAAATCAAAATTTCTGCTTCTCAGAAGACTTTTGACAGAACATGTCCAACATGTTCTGTCATTGCTGAGCACAACTTTAAACAATTGTTCCCAATAAATCTATCGACCAAAAGCCCCCAAAACCTAAACACCCTTTCACTGCTTTCACTCTCTCGCTCTCTCACGGCGGAGCTCTCTGCTTTCACTCTCTCGCTCTCTCGCTGTGTCGCTATTTGGCTCTCCTGCAGACGATCTGAAGGGAGATGTTTCTCCGGCAACCTGCAACTCTCACAAGGTACCTCATCTCTCTCTCGCTATCTCTCACTCTCTATCACTATCTTGCTTTCTCTCGGTCACTCTCTCTGTGTCAATCTGGTGTTTTTTTATGCAACCTGCAACTTCTCTCTTGCTCATCTCTCTCTGGCTCACTCACTCTCTCTCTTCTCAACTCGCTCTCTCTCGCTCACTCTCTCTCTCCCTCTCTGTCGTTCTCTCTATTTGTGAACTATAGGCCTGATTTTTTCACCTCTTTTGTCTTAGAAATTGGTAGAGTCACCTCCTGTAAGCCATCTGCTGGTAGCCCGAGGAAGTTCAAGAACTATAAGGTAAGGATTTCTTAGGGCTTTTTTATGAAATTGTTAAGGGCTTTGTGGAATTTCAATGATCTCTCTTGGACCTTCTTCATCGATCTCCCTCTTCCTTTCTAATTGTCACTTCTGTCGTAGTCAGGGTATTTTAAGGTATTGTAGAGATTACAGTGTCTTCCATTTTTTCCTCAACTCCCAAAGATTTCAGGGACTATAGTTCATCGTCGAAAGGGTTTCTGTAGTCTAATATCAGTGAGTATGCGATGAGATACCTGATGAAAAATTCGTTTACATATCTTTGTAGCAAGTTTAGTTCAGAATCATAGTTATATTGCCTTTATAATTCAACTATAGAACTCCTCAGTTCCGAGGTGTTGGTATCGCTGCAACTCCATGTGCAAAACCTATGGCGGCAATTGCAAGGGATTCCATTTCTTTCTTCCCCCTATTTGATATCCATGAACAGTCCATTTCTTTTTTCTCTCTATTCTAAACCCACAGTACAAGGAGAAAACCATTTTGAATCCCTGAAAAGAAGAAAGAGAATCCATGTAAGAAAGAGTAACCCACCCAAGATCTCAAGATCTCAGTAGCTATGGTAGAGCTACATGGCTGTGATAAAGATTTGCTAATTTGATTTCTGATATTAGAAAAGTTTTTAGTGTTGTGTTTTTTCATTATTCCTCCATATCGGATTTGTTTGGTTGGATTTGAACAGTTATACTGCTTATGAATGATTAATTTCTGGTTTGATAGACTCTACTCTTGGTTTTTTTTTTTTTTTTTTTCCTTATCCCTGTTTGGTTTTCGGAGTTAGTTGATTCTCTGTAAGCCATCTCAACTGTTTCTTGTGATTAATAGATATATTTTTTTTAATTTTAATGTGATTTCTCTCTCTGTAATCCGTTCAGTCTAATTTAATTGTAGTTTTAACCTTTGTTTTCAATTCTACCAATACTAGAAACTTGAACAGAAAAAGATCTGCATCTCCTCTTAGTGCCATTTAAGTAAGTGATCTCTATCATTCTACTTGTATTAACTCAGATCCCTATCCCTATGCATTCACATCAAGCTTCACTCCATAGATCTAACTTGAAAAAATTGGAGATAACCCCAATAAGTAGTCTTTTTTTTGTGGTAAACAATAAGTAGAGTTTCATATCATTGGACTGAGTGACAACTCCTATTTGAGATGGTTACTTTGATTTTTTTTTTCCTTCTTTTCTTGCATATCATTACTCACAATTAGTCAACATAAAAGTATAATGCATTAGTTCATGATCATAGTTTTTTAATTATAATTTTGTTATTGTTCCAAACATTTAATTGGTATGTTTGGAGCTCAAATGTGGCTTCGTAGGAATCATTCATTACATTTTTGCACAGAACTTTTTAACTCAATGTAGATAATTGGGCAAGAAACCCACAATTAAGTGCATTACTATAACTGAATGCATTGAGGGATATTTTTCTAAGTTCTAATATTTATATCTCGTCTCCTCAACCATCCATATCCTGAATTGACTCTTATCCGGTGCTCTCTATCTCTCTCTCTCTCTCTTCTCATCATCATCTTGTTGGTGATCAAGAAGAAATCTGCGGACCTTGTTCATGTCTTGTTATGTACTTTGCATCTCGTCTTTGCCACCCCCCCCCCCACAAAAAAAAAGGATATTGATGTGGGTTTGATTCTTTTAGAATATAGGGTTGAAACGAGAGTGGCCTGCGTTGATACCCCCCAAATTTTGCCATGTGGCAATTCTGAATGGGGTCCAAATTTATGGACAGGTAGACCCCAAATTCTCTGTGCTCACATGTAAAATTGCAACCTAAATAGAGTTTGTCAAGTGATAGAATACAGTTAAAGGGGCATGGAGATAATCTGTTATCATTTCCTTGATAACTTTTATTCAGGGTTCTCAGATATGAAACAACATTGTTGGTAAGAGATGACCTTCAGATCATGTGCAAGCGTTTTGGGTGAGGTTCATGTATCCACATTGTTTGCATCCATGGATTCCTTCTTTCAATGGTTTTAGGATTCTTCAATCTTGCTTCTATCACGTTTCTTATTCTTTTGTAAGTGAGTTGATTCTGCCATCAAGGTAATGGAACCTGAACCTTCCTAACCATCTTTAATCTGTTGTGTTAATTCATTGACAACTTGATGGGCATTTAGCTCAAATTGGTAGAGCACTTGGAACATGAGCATGTTCCAAGAGGATGGTGGTTCGAGTCCATCAAGGCCCTCTTTATTCAACTGTTCATAGCATAGTTAGTTATGCCACTAATCCACTCAAGAACCCAATTTTAATGGCATCTTTGAAAGTTGACATCTTTTTATACTTACTTTGGTTATGTTAATGAGATATTTTAATTTTATGCTAAGGTTGGTAAGACAAAAGGATTTTACAAGTCTTTTTTTGGTATAATTGATAAAAGAAATGGCATTATCGTAATTAATATTAAATAGGGAAGATATTTTTTAATTGCAATGTTTATTATTTAAAGTACATTATTCAAGATAAATATTATTAAAATTGGTCACATTTCCAGAACAAAAACAGATTTTATCAAACACCACTGGTGTTCAATTATCTTCTGGAAACGTTTCCAGAACAGGTTTACCAAGCGGGTAAAAAAAGGTTTCTCAGCAAAGAAAATGAAAAAAAGTGTGCTGGGAAACAAAAAAAATGTTTTGTTGTTTCCCAGCACATTTCCAAAACAGAAACACCAGGTAAGGTTATCAAGCGGTGCCTTTATCTCTCCCTCTTTCTATTTTTCTCTTTTTTCTTCGGGATCAAGCTATGTAAAGGAAGGAGAAGGGAATATTTCTCCTACCTCTTCTCTCTTCTCCCTTCTCCTCTCCTTCCCCCTATAAATACCCCTTGCCCTTTGGGTTGTAACTAGTTAATTTTTAGTTAGTTCTAGTTCAATTTTTAGTTAGATTTTAATGCAATTTTTAGTTCATTGCTTAGTAAATTTTCTCTTCTTCTCCTTCTAATTTTTAGCTTTCTAGTCTTATTTTTGATTTCATAATTTAATTCCATGGTTGTAATAGGTTTAATTCAAGCTTTACTTTCAATTTATGTCTTCAGTTTGGTTGTATTATTTTAATTCTAGTTTAGTTTTAAAGCTTTCTAGTCTAGGCTTCTAATCCTTGTGAGAAGAATTAGAGACTTGGAAGAGGAAGCCATGCAAGGATTAATCAAGTGTTCAAGCTTCATCAAATTACATTCATGCAAGGCCTAGTTAATTCATGCACTTTCAACTTTGGTAGAAGGGAGTATCAAGTTCTTATTTTTATTTTATGTTCTTCTTTTTCTTAATCTCTTAATTCTTCTAGTTTCTAATTTCTCCTTCTTATTCTCTATCTCTTTCTTCTTCTATTAGTTTTATTTTATTAGTATTCCCATCTCTATTCTCTTCATTCTATTAGGAATTTTCATTCTCCATTATTTTTATTTTCATTCTAATTCTCTATCTCTCTAATTCAATCATGCTTTTAGGACTTTATTTTTTAGTTATTATTATCAGTATGCATTATGTTAGGATTTTAATTTAATTATTTTTGTTTTAATTTCAGATTTGGTAGCGCATTTTCAAGTGTGAGAAGCAAGCAATTTCGATCTGGTTCAAGCCCCTTTGGGTTTTACATCTCTAATCTTTTAGTTTCACTCTCCCTCTCTTAGCCTTCTTCTTCTTTTATTTTTTTTATGTGATTGTGATGTGTGGCTGCTGCAATTTATTCTTTTGAATCCGCATTAGTATTGATAGCTTAGATGCTTGTGTGTTAGGATGTCAATTCAATTCGCTAGATGCTTGTGAGTTAGGATGCGCTAGTTTAATTATCATTAGTTTAATTCAATAATTTAATTAATTTGGTTCACTTTGCATTACTTTTAAGTGAGTAAAATAGAGTGGCGTACATCTCCTTGAGTTCGACCCATAGCTACGACTGATCCATACTCTTGCGGTAATTATTTCTTGCAAACAAGTTTTTGGCGCCATTGCTGGGAGATTATTGTCAACTTTATTTTTCTGATTTTTAAGTAATTTGGAGTGCTTAGTTTATTCTCTTTTCCTTTTCTTCAACAAAAAAAAATCAGTTTTTGAAAACCTCATCTTGTTTCTCTTCTGTTTCAAAGACTGTGCGCCCAATCTAAAGTCCTTCATATGCCCAAACCCAGCCTCTCTTGGTGTCCCTCATAGGATTTGGTTGCCTATGACGCTGCATCTTGACTTGGTTGGGTGGATTAGCATGTGACCTATCTTTGGAGGTGACCAACTTTGATAACAGGAAAGCGACATAGTGAGTACTTTTGTTGTTAGTGATTTTTTCTAGTCCTTTTATATTTTCTTTAAATTCAAAAAAAAAATTTGTTTTAGGGAGACCTCAATTTTGGATAGGTGGGTAGTAAACATGTTTGGAATAATGGGAGATACACTTCCACCTATGACTTTGGGGGAAAGGTGGAACCATGCTAAGGCACATATGACTTTGGGGGAAAGGTTTAAATAGGCTAGGGCGGCCAATAGTAATGAGTTAGAGAACAACTTTGCACCACCCCGGTACAATTTTGTTCCCCAACCCAACTATGGGCTTTCAGGAAATTTTGATTGGTCACATCCCCAGGCTATCCATGTTATGGACGGATGCCCTAATCTTTATGGGGGGAACTATGGTGATGAGCATGTGAGTCCTCTATTTCAGTATAATTCTTTTGGCACTTACAATCAGGGGTGGAGTGATCATCCCAATTTCTCGTAGGATCAATGGAATAACCAAGTTGGACCACCCAATTTCCAATACCATGGTCTGTTTGGTGCTCCAATGCCCAACCCTCCATTGAATCTCAATGAGCCACCTCTCCTTACACCGTATCAACAACCCCCTGAATTTCAAAACATGGGTGAGGAGGCCAGAAGGAGTGACCTTGAGAGGAACGTTGCCCTTTTCGTAGAAAGTAGTAATAGAATGGAGAAGCAACTCTCTCGACTGATCACCATGTTACAGGAGGGGGAAATGGGTACATTACCTAGTCAGCCTTAACCTAATCCGTGTTACCAGATTCCAGTTCAGAATGAACCGCCCCATCCCCAATTTAATGATGTTGAAAATCCACCACCCCAGTTTGAAGTTAATGAGAGTCACTCCCAACAAGATGATTTTCATGATCATTTATTTGTTGAAATTGAGTTTCTTGAAGATGTTAGTGAAGCGAAGTTTGATGAGCCACCTGGGGAAGTACAACTTTTGCCTGAAATTTTTTATCTTAGTGAGCCTAGTGTTTCTACTGATTTAGAATCAGATTTTCATGATAGCATAGAAACCCAAGAAATTCAATCTCCCTCTCTCTCTTTGAAAAACCCAGATGATTGTCATTTTGAGGATTCTTTTGTCCCTTTTGTTGATTGGTCCTGATGAGTCATAGAATCCCCAACCAACCAGAAGTTGCCATGTGGATGTGCAGAGACCGGGCCTAGCCGAGCCGTACAAGACCGGGCCGAACCGTTCACCCGGAGAAAGGCAACACTTCATTTCTTGTCTGGCCGAACACCGAGACCGAGTGCTTAGCCCGTTGAGGACCAGGCCGAGCACCCGTACACAGCGCTATACCGGATGCAGAACAAGAAAGCGATCTCCCCAACAGGACCAAGTTACAGGGCCGAGGCTCAGGCCTACCGAGCCCTGAGTCGGGCCCACACAAGTCGGCCATAGGCAGAGCGCCATGGCTCAGCCGAGCTCTCGCATGACCGAAGGCAATTTCCTCGCCACATATGCTGAGGTCGAGCACTGAGGCCACGGTCGCTCGAGGCCGAGCACTGAGGCCACCCGAGGCTGAGCACTGAGGCCACGGCCGCCCGAGGTCGAGCCCTCTCCAGAAACCTCAATAAAGGCGTACCGGAGATCACGGAGCCACGTCAACGTGTCCCGACAATCATGGGATACGAATTGGGTTTCAATCCCGCACGAAATCGAATCACACTCCCATAAGGACTCTTACCTCATTAAGAGACCAACTTCGAAAATAACTCTCTACTCTGCTCTGTGTGGAAGAGTCTTGCCAATAGAGGACTCTTACCATACAAGGACTCCTCCAACCGCCTCATCGCATCCTATAAATACCCAGGTATGGAGCATAAACACTCATCTGACTCTTTACTATACGGTTACGCTATTGCATTGGAGACCTGACTTGAGCGTCGGAGAGTCCTAGGCCGGAGCCACACCGGCTCTCTTGCGCTTACTCGATTTTTGCAAGCTCATCTGTGGGTGAATCGGGCATCGAAGGTTTTCACATGCAACAGATTTGGCACCGTCTATGGGAACGACATCAGCTAGTCAGTGTCATTTCTACCAATTGCAAGAGTAAGAATGATGGTTGTGCAGACAAGGTCAGGGCAACACAGCTCAGCCTCCCGTGGGGATGAGCCATAACCTGACAGACAGGCGAGACACTCGCCACCCCCTGAGACGTCGCAGCAAGGCGTAGCCAGAAGACTCCCACGAGGGGGAGTAACTCAGTGCAATGCGAGCGTCACTGCCAACCCGGTTCCACCGTCGGAGGGAGGAAATGGTGGAAGTGTGCTTGATGCGACGGCAGTGGAGGGTTGACCTCGAACCGAGCCAAACCATAACGGGTTGGACCTGTTGTCGCCGCCGCCCTTATCAAAAAATTTGGACCCGGAGGCCCCGACGAATAATCGGCAAGTTATAGACCTTCAGCTATAAGTGCTTCGCACTAATGAGATGTTGCGAATCTCATGGGACAGATGTCCCAGGGCGGGTTGTTGGGCCCGCCCCCGGAGGCACCCCCATTGGCACCAGAACTCATTGAGGGGAATTTACAGCAGAATGGTGGCCTGCATCGGGCCAAGCCTAGCCGAGCCAAGTAGCATCGTCTCATCCACCCCGTCAGAAAACTCCTCCCCCGCCCCCCAATAGGAGTGCTCGGTGGGATGAGCTGGAGCATCATCGGAGCCCGAGGGAAAGACCAGAGATTGAACCGGCGGCGTCGATTGCCAGAAGGGCGGTATTTTTTGACTGGCTCAGAGCAAATGGGTAGCCAAGGGGGCAGCAAGAACAAAGGGAGGAACCAAATGGGAGACGTATCGCAAGGCAAGGAGAAAGATCTCTCCATAGCCCCCGGCGTCGAAGCCCGCCTCTCCGAGAAGAATAGTATTGAAGCCCCGCAGGTCCAACTTCTAAGTAGCCGAACACAATGGCCGACCTCGATGGGATGACCGAGCGAGCAGATCCCGAGCTGAAGAGTAGAATGGCCTACCTCGGCCGAATGAACAGGATAACCTGCACCAGGCGGACGAGCTGAACGGCTAAGCACCCGAAACTGAGCTGAAGAAGAGGCTACGAGACTTGGCCGAGCAGGTTGAGGGGCTGAAGAAGTAGGCGACCCCGGATGCCTACTCACTGGTTGGGCGACACCCTTATCTTCCCGAGATCATGATTGCGCTACTACCAGCTGAGTTCAAGCCACCTCCCTTCCATCGGTATGACTAGATGACCGACCCGACGGATCATATCAACTACGTTAATGTGATGATGACCATGTACGGGGGAACTGAGATTGTCTCTTATCGGGCTTTCCCCTCATCCCTCAAGGGCGCGGCGACCTCTTGGTTCTCATGGTTGCCGCCGAATTCTATCACAAGCTTCGCTCAGCTTTGCCGTGCCTTCGTCACACGCTTTTAGAGTAGCATGAAGCATAAGAAAATGACAGTAAACCTCCTCGGCGTGAAGTAAAAGCTTGAGGAGTCAATTGAGCTCGGAGCCCTGAGTACACTCCACTGAATACCTCACGTAAGGAGACTTTGATGCAAATATAGGGCAGCGGGTACATCCGCCGACCCCGACCGATGCAAGCCAATTCATCCCGAAATCCAAACAAGTATTGCCAATTCCACAAGGACACCGGTCACAACATCAAGGATTGTTATCAGCTGAAGAGAGAAATTGAAGAGCTGATCAAGGCAGGGCACTTGAAGCGATATGTCAAAGGAAGCCGAGAAGAGCGGGGGGGTCGGCGACCCGAGGATCGCGACAGGAGAAAGGTCGAGCCAAGGACAGATGGTCGAAGGGCCGAATGCGATGAGCCTAAGGACTGAATTGAAAGGAAAGATGATGGATCCGGGCTGAGCAATGACAAGGGAGCCCCCATATACACCATCCTTGGAGGGCCTGGACAAGAGTCCACATGGAAGGCCAAGGCGAATGCGCAGTTCGTAGGGGTCATGGAGATGCCAAACAAAAGGCCAAAATCTAGGGCGGCAATCTCCTTCACCGAGGCAGATCTCGAAGGTATAAGTTTTCCTCACGATGGTGCTTTGGTGGTACAGGTAGAAATTGCGAAGAGACCCGTTCATCGGGGATTGGTCAATAAGGGAGCATCCGTGGACCTCATGTCGCTCGACGCCTATCGACAGTTCGGCTTTGGAGATGATGCGCTCAAGCTAGAAGGAACTTCCCTCCATGGGTTCTCGGGGGCCGCCGCCACAATCAAGGGCTTAATTGACCTACTGGTCACGTTCGGACAAGCTCCTTGTCAAGCAATGATCCAAGTCAAACTCATGGTAGTACGGTCGGTGGTGGCTTCAATGCCATACTCGACCGTCCATCACTGACCGCTCTCCAAGCCATAATCTTGCCGATGCATTTAAAGATGAAGTTCCCCACGGAGAATGGCATCAGAGAAATCCGAGGTGATCAAAAGAAGGCCCGAGAGTGCTACGCCACCTTCGTCAAACAAAACAAGGGAAATGTCCGAGGAATGGCAATGTGCGTCGAGCACCTCCATGAAGACCAACGGGGTGAGCTCACTGAAAGGCGTGAAAGACCCGTGGAAGACCTCATCCCATTCTCCCTTAGCGATGAAGATCCAACGAAGACAGTACAACTTGGATCATTGTTGAGCGAAGAACAAAGGAATCGGCTCAAAAACTTCTTGAAGGCGAATGCTGACATCTTCACCTGGTCAGCCACTGACATGTTGGGCATACCGAGGCACATAGTCGAGCACCGACTCCATGTGGATCCAAGCCGAAAGTTGATCCAACAGAAGAGGAAGAACTACGCCCTCTATCGGCAAGCCAAGATCAGAGAGGAAGTGGAGAAGCTCCAACGATCAGGGTTCATTCGAGAAGAAAAGTTTCCAACTTGGTTGGCGAACGTCGTCATGGTTCCCAAGCCAAATGGGAAGTGGAGGATGTGCGTCGACTATACCGACCTCAAAAAGCCGTGCCCGAAAAATGAGTACCCACTGCCTCAGATCTATCTATTAATAGATGCCACTGCCGGGCAGGAGATGCTGAGCTTTATGGATGCATACTCCGGCTATAATCAAATTCTAATGGATGAAGCGGACGAGTCCTACATGGCTTTCTGAACCGACCAAGAAAATTTTTACTACAAGGTCATGCCGTTTGGATTGAAAAGAGTCGGGGCGACGTACCAATGATTGGTGAATCATATATTCCATCGACAAATCGACAGGAACATGGAAGTCTACGTGGATGACATGTTGGTGAAGAGCTTAAACGTCGAGCATCACTTGGCCGACCTAGAAGAAGCCATCAGCGTGCTGAGAAAGAACCAAATGAAGCTGAACCCTGCCAAATGCACTTTTGGCATGACTTCCAAAAAATTCCTCGGCTTCATGATCTCCCTTCGGGGTATCAAGGCCAACCCGACAAAGATCAAAGCAATTCAAGAGATGAGCCCTCCAAGGACGATTCGAGAAATACAAAGGCTGAACGGAAGAGTCGCGGCACTAACGCGGTTCATGTCAAGATTGGGCAACAAATGTCTCCCATTCTTCAAAACTTTAAAGAACATTCGAAGCCCGAAGGATTTTAAGTGGACCGAAGAATGTCAATAAGCTTTCGAGGACTTGAAGAAATACCTGGAGAATCCGCCTCTCCTCTCCCGACCCGAGCCGAAAGAAGAGCTCTAAATTTACCTCATCGCAACCCCGATCGTAGTCAACGCGATATTGATCAAGGAGGAGGGCCGAGCATAAAAGCCCATATATTACATTAGTCATGTTCTCTTAGATGCCGAGACCAGGTACTCAAAGTTTGAGAAGGTAGCATTTGCCCTTGTCAAGGTCGCTAGGAAGTTGAGGCCCTATTTTCAAGCTCATCCAATCACGGTGTTTACCGACCAACCCCTCAAGAAAATACTGCACAAGCCAGATAAGTCAGGTCGGTTGATCGCGTGGCCGGTAGAGCTAAGCGAGTACGACATTAGCTACCAGCCAAGGACAGCGATAAAGGGACAAGCTCTGGCGGATTTCATAGCGGAATGCACTATACCCAACCCTAAGGTGTAGGATGTCGAATCAACCCCTGAGGCTGAGGCCGAGCCCGAAGCCGAATAGTCATGGGTCATGAATGTTGACTGTTCGAGCAATTCCAACGGGTGTGGAGTGGGCTTGATGTTGGTTAGCCCCGAGAGTTTCCACATCCAATACGCCCTAAGATTCAACTTCCCAGCCTCGAACAATGAGGCCGAATACGAAGCCCTCCTAGCTGGGCTCCGAGTGAGCAAGGCTATAGGCATCGGGTGACTAAAAGTACAAAGCGACTCCCAACTTGTGGTCAACCAAGTCAACGGCGAGTACGAAGCTAAGGATGAAAGAATGATAGCATACCTGATCCGGGCCTGAGAACTAATCTCAGAGCTCAAGTACTTTGAGATGACATGAGTACCAAGATAAGAGAATGCGATGGTTCACTCCCTCTCAGGGTTAGCCGAGGCTGACCTCCCAAATCTGAGCCGGTCGGTCTACATTGAAATTTTAGAGAAGCCCTCCTTACAAGAAGAAAGTGTCAAGCACATCGAAGAAGATGGGCCGATCTGGATGGACCCGATCGTCAACTACTTAGAAAATGATCAACTTCTGGAGAATCGAGACGAAGCAAGAAAAGTTAAGATTCGAGTGGCAAAGTATACAATGATCAATGGAGTATTGTACAAGAGAGCCATCTCGGCTCTCCTCCTCCGATGTCTTCGACCAAAAGGTGCCGAATACGCCTTGGCGAAAGTACACGAAGGAATATACAGAAGCCACATGGGTGGCCGAGCATTAGCATACAAGATACTTCGACAAGGTTTTAATTGGTCGAGAATGCAAGAAGTGGCCATGAAATACATGAAGATGTGCAAGAAGTGCTAGCTGTTCGCACCGATTCTGAACCAACCTGCAACAAAGCTGACCTCGATGCTAAGCCCGATCCCTTTCACTATGTGGGGGATGGACATTCTCGGTGACTTTACCCCGGCGTCAGAAAATCAGAAGTACTTGGTCGTTGCCATCGACTACTTCACTAAGTGGGTCGAGACCGAACCCCTAGCCACCATCACCGAGAAGAACATGGAGAAGTTCTTTCGAGACAAAGTTATCTACCGGTTCGGGCTACCCAAAGTGCTCATAACGGATAATGGTGCGCAATTCAACAACCTGAGCTTTCAAGATTTCTGTAAGCACTTCTACATCAACTTTCACCCAGTGTTGGTAGCCCATCCACAAGCTAATGGGCAAGTAGAGCTGTCGAACCGAACACTGCTAGCGGGGATCAAGAGAAGATTGGATGAGGCCAAAGGAAGGTGGGTGGAAGAGCTCCTGAGCGTCCTTTGGGCCTATCGGATGACAATAAGACCACCCACGGGAGAAAGCTAGTTTCGGCTAGCATACGACACTGAAGCCCTCACCCCTGCGGAGGTCAAGGCCTCTTCGCATCGAGTGCTCAACTTTGATGAGAAGACATACGAAGACGGACTCAGGGTCAACCTTGATTTCCGCGATGAAGCCCGAGAGAACGCTTTGCTCCGAAACACAACTTACCAATAGAAGACGGCAAAGTACTACGACTCGAGAGTAAAGGAGAGGCATTTTGCCAAGGAGACCTCGTCCTCAGAAAGCTCAGCGCGTCCCAGCCAAGATAGCGCGGGAAGTTAGCGCCAAATTGGGAAGGACCGTATATAGTCTCCAAGCAAATTCGCCCAGGGACTTATCGCTTGCAGACTCCGGGGGGCAAGAAGGTACTGAGGCCTTGGAACTCAGAAAATTTGAAGAAATTTTTTCAATAAGTATTTTGTTCAGCTCGACTCAGTCCGAACTCCTATGTTTTTGGCCTCGACCTCGACTTTGTATGGTTCAGCTCGGATGCCCCTTTCAGTTTGAAAATCAATAAATTGAGGTTCTCCTCCATTATTTAGTTCATTCTCAATCTATAACATGCCGAGTCGTAAGACTAGTCCTCATAGACTGGCCGACGTTAAAGAGCGACCCTCATAGGTCGACAGCCGTGTCATAAGACCAGTCCTCATAAACTGGCCGACGTCAAAGACCGATCTTCATAGATCGGCAACTAAGTCATAAGACCAATCCTCATAGATTGGCTGACCACTAAGACCGACCCTCATAGGTCGGCAGCACGGTCATAAGACTATCCCTCATAGGCCGGTAGGCCAACCCAAGCAAACTTGCATCATGGCCGAGCAAAATGGAAATTAAAAAGTCAAACAAAAATTCCCAACTCATTGAGCTCGGCCACAAAGACGGCTCGGCCACACCTCCAACCACGTGGCAACCGACCCGAGCTAACAACTGATGACAACAAACTAGCCAAGGATGTGAGGGTGGATGAAAGCTCGACCTCGGCCCATCCCAAATAAGGTGTGACCTACCGCCCAGGCCGAGCCGAAAACCAAGGACAACGTGGTTAAAAATTGCCCAGTCAATGGCACCAGCTCGAGGAATATGCTCGGCCCCGGCGCTCAGCCGAATAGAAGAACATTAACAAAATAAAAAGGAGAATTACCGAGCTCAAACACTTAGACAAATTGGAGAAAAAATGTGTTTCATTCATTAAAGGCCGATGGCTCGGCGCGATATAAAAGGGGCCTTTCGGCTCAACATAAAAAAAAAAAAAAAAAGAGGAAAGAAAAAGAAAATTATCAAAACCCCAAGCACGGGGACATGTATAGCAAAAATGAAAAGGGAAAAAGTTTTAGGGGGCGGTCTCCTCGACGGCACCCTCAGTAGTATGCTCGACGGGGGGGTCCTTAGGGTCCTCAACGGAGACGAAGGGGTCGGCCAGTTGGGTGACCTCGGTCGGCAGAGTTTGCACAACCTCAGCCCCTTCCTCGTCTCCTAACTCTTCGACCACAGTGGCCCCGTCATCATCAAACTGAGAGAGGTTGAGGTCGGGGTAGGCAGCTTGGAGCTAGGCCAACAGATCGGCTCGGCCCCCATTGTACCCAGACTCGTACAAAGGCTTTCGCAGACTGTGGCATAGCTCTGCATACTCCTTTGATGCGAGGTAGTCGCTCACCGCCTAGGCCCGGGTGCATTCCAACTTGGTCTTGGCCCTCTTTTTAGCATGGTTGAGCCGACCCTTCAAGACCTCCATCTCCTCTTTGTGCTCAGCCGTCACGTCCTTAAGGTCCTTGATCTTAGCCTTGGCAATCTTGAGCTTTGCCACAGCCTCACGGTGCGCCATGATAGCCATGCTGGCCTCTTTACTGGCTTGCTTACATTGGACTTCGAGGGAGACATTTGAGGTCAGGAGCTGCTCAAACCGCAGAAGGGTCTCCACCACCTTAGAGAACCCCTGGAAGAGCCATCCGAGCATGAGAAGGGCTGAGCCCAAAAGGTAGTGTTACTCAGTGAAAGCTGAGCAGAAACTCACCATGGTAAAGTCTTAGAAAAGTGAGGAGAGGAGCTCGGGATCGGTCAGCCCCTCCAGCATGTCCCTGCCCGTAGGAAGCCGACCCGCATCGAGCCACTCCTTGGCGTGCGTGACAGAGGTTAGGGCCGAGTCCCCGGGGAAAAGGCCAGCCGAGCAATCTCCGGGGGCGAGGCAACCCCGGGAGGGTTACTGTCCATAAGGTTGACGAAGATCTTGGACCATTTCAAATCCCTCGGCGGGCTCATCTCGCCCCTCTCCCTTCGGCCTTTCCCTTTCCTCAGCGGGCTCGCCGGGTCCTTACCCTTCCCGGCCTCAAGGCCGACCATAGTGTCTTTCGGGCTCGATAATACGGCCTTGCCCTTCCCCAATTTGGAGGACTCGACTTGGGATTTCTTCTCGACAGCTTTTCTCCTCCTCTCCTCTAGAAGCTCAGCTCTGAGTCGGGCCTAGTCCATCTGAGGAACGTTGCCGACCACTGCCAAAAAGAAGAGTTAGAACAAAATCAAAGAAATCACAATAATGATCTCGGCTCGAATTCTTTACCCAGGGTCAGATTCCACCTCTGAAGGAACCCCTCGTCCTGGAGTTACAGGACGTCAAGCGACAGGTACTGACGAATCAGATCGATCGAGGTCAGCTCGTTCTCATTTAGAGGCAACACCCGATTGACGTAGCTGAGCTTTATCTCCTTCCACTCGGCTTGGAAGGGACAATTAGGAATGGAAGCGAAGAAGAACCGAGGCTTCTAATGCTTGTTGGAGGTCGGCACCCCGACCAAGTACTTGTGGGTGTTTAGTGCCGAACCCTTTTTTATTCGACAAGTGAAGTAGTACCACCCTTTCTCCGTGGACTTCTTCAAGTAATAGAGCCGAGAGAAGAGGGCCACGCTCACGGCTCAGCCCATTTGGCAGAAGCAAACGTGGAAGCCGTACAGCAACAACCACTCGTTTTGCGTCAGTTGACCTAGCGAGAGGTGGAAATGGTCCAAAATTTGGTCCACCAGCCCAAGCACTGGGAACCTAAAAGCGTACTTAAACGTAATCTCATACAGGGCCACCTCGGCCTACCGAATGAAGCAGGCCATCACCCCGGGGTTGGGGACTCGGAGCTTGATGTCCTTTTGAATGGTATAAGTATACCTCAGGCGTTGGAGATCGGCCTCGATGATCGTACTCTCTACTGTGTCGACACTTCCCTCTTCCGGCTCGGGAATGTCAATGGAGGAGTCGACCGAGCTGACCCCATCTTCGAAAGATTTCTCTTCATTTGACTCTTCATCGTCTGTTGAGGGCAATCCCGAGCTCTCGACTTGATCTTCGAAAATTGGCTGAGCCTCATGTGACTCCTGGGGCAGGGGGACCTCAACAGCATCGGCCTGGCGGGGCTCCATCACGACGGGCTCGTCCGAGGTTGAGCCCAACAAGTCTATAATGGGAGAATGGGCGGCGAGCTCTCAGCTCGAACGCATGCCCCCACCCACTCTGGCTAGCACTTTGCCCTCGTGACTACTACCGACTGACATGCTGGGTGAAGAGAACTTACCGGTTGAAGGAAGCTTGGGAGACGAGCTGAACACGAACTAAAAGACTGAGGCCGCCGAGCACTTGACGATCCGAAGACTCTAAGCTAGCCGAGCACTCCAAGATTTGAAATAGTGAAGAATAAGAGGGGGGTCGCCTATTTATAGTCTCTGAGTCGCCGAGATCCAATGGCCGAGAAGAACTCAACAAAATTCAACAGTCCGAATCAAAGGACGATTCGAATTCCTGAGTGCCATAATGGCACCGAGTGACATGGCATTGATACCCCAACTGTCCGTCCGTACAACGTCAAATCATGGCAGAGTAAGAGCTAGGACTCGGCCTTGGGACGACATGGTCAACACGCCGAAAGATTGTACTCATCAAGGATGAGCCGAGCCTTGATGAGTGGGGGGCCTGTGATGAGTCGTAGAATCCCCAACCAACCAAAAGTTGCCATGTGGATGTGCCGAGACCGGGCCAAACCATTTACCCGGAGAAAGGTAGCACTTCATTTCATGCCTGGCCGAACATCGAGACCTAGCGCTTAGCCCGCCGAGGATCGGGCCGAGCACCCGTGCTCGGCGCTACATAGGACGCAAAACAAGAAAGCGATCTCCCCAACATGACCAAGTTACAGGGCCGAGGCTCAGGCCTGTCGAACCCTGAGCTGGGCCCACACAAGTCAACCATAGGCAGAGCGCCATGGCTCAGTCGAGCTCCCGTATGACCGGAGGCAATTTCCATGCCACATATGCCAAGGTCGAGCACTGAGGCCACGGCCGCCCAAGGCCGAGTGCTGAGGCCACGATGGCCCAAGGTCGAGCCCTCTCTAGAAACCTCAATAATGGTGCACTGGAGATCACAGAGCCACGTCAGCGTGTCCCGACAATCATGGGATACAAATTGGGTCACAATCCCGCACGGAATCGAATCACACTCCCATAAGGACTCTTACCTCATTAAGAGACCGACTCCGAAAATAATTCACCACTCTGCTCCGCGTGGAAGAGCCTTACCAATAGAGGACTCTTACCATACAAGGACTCCTCCAACCGTCTCATCCCATCCTATAAATACCCAGGTATGGAGCTTAAACGCTCATCTGACTCTTTACTATGTGGTTATACTATTGCATTGGAGACCTGACTTGAGCGTCAGAGAGTCCTAGGCCGGAGCCACACCGGCTCTCTTGCACTTACTCAATTTTTGTAGGCTCATCTGTGGGCGAACTGAGCATCGGAGGTTTTCACACGCAACAGGTCCAAACCTCCTAGGTTTAATGATTTTATAGAGGAGGACAATGTTAGTCATGATGCTCTTCAAGCATATTATCGTGATCCCTATTTGGAAAACCAAGTTATGCAAGGGGCGGATAGTTTTATTGCTAGGAATGATTTGAGTAAACCTTCTATTTTTTATGATTATCTTGATGAGGTTACTGATATTCATGATCCTTTTGATGCTTACTGTGATCCATTCTTGGTTGGTTTTTGCGATAATGACATGCATTCTGTATTGACCATGGGAGAGAATAGAAGGATTTATGGCCTGAGTTTTAATGCTTTCATTTTCCACTGTTCCATGTGGATAGATTTTCCTGTTGGGTATTTCTCATTTGTGCTTAGCTTTCATATTATTTCTCGCTTTACTAAAATTCATGGTCGAGTATTTTCTGGTTCTGAAGCTCTTTCTACATTTATCGGCCATGGATTGAGATTTCTGTTGATGCCCCTAACACTTTTTGTAGAGCTCATGACTCTTCATGATCCTCTTCGTTGATTATATCTGGTAAGCCCCTTCATCTCCTCCCTTGTCCTTATTCTTTATTTTTTGCATGCATTGAGAACACTGCATGAATTAAGTGTTGGGGGATGTGTTGGACTTAATTGGTGAATTTTGATTGTGGCGGTAGTTTGGTTTTGTGCATACGTTTCATTGATTACGAGGCGAGAGAAAGAGGGAATTAGGTACCCTAGCATGCGAAATAATAAAGAAATCCCTTTTCAAGGACGGTAATTGGTATGTATCCGGTGAGAGGAACTGAATTGGAAAATATGAATAATATTTTGTTTGATGGCTAGATTTCTCTGTGTTTTATGGACCCTTTGATCTTTTGGCTAGTAGTTGAGACCAATTTGTTTGTGGCAAGGCAAGGAATGAAAGTGAAAGTGAATGAAAAAAAAAAGAGAAACAAAGTGGAATTCCTTAGGACTAGACAGGGCACTGTTGCCTCAGAAAGCAGGGTGATTTGTTCGAAATTCCTTGAAAGAAAACACAAAAAAAAAAACTTTTGCATCAATGTCTCAAAGTCTTTATAGATATATGCAAAAAGCGAAGCTACCAAGTATTTGGGTGTCTGGTGTATGCTCCACCATGTCATTCAGGGAACAGTAGTGGAGTAGAAATAGAGTTTGTTGTTGAGAAAGAAAAAAAGTTTTTGCCTTAATGCCTGAAAAGAAAGTATAGTCAAAAATAATCAAAGCCTAAGTCTTTGGTTCCATCGATGCTATGAGTGGTTTACCTGAAGGTGAGTAGTGTTCAGAAAACATGAGGAGATCCCTTAATCTGGATGCATGCTTATTGCTTGAATTGATGTGGGATGATAAAATTCAAGTGTGGGGGAATCTTTGGCTCCTTGGTCTTTAGTTGAGGACTTTTAGAGCTTGTGTGCACTATCTTACTTATGCCATGATTAAAATTTGCAGCATCATCTTTTGACTTATTGAATTTTGGGTGTACATTCACTGCAAACACCCACAAGACAAAACTCGTCCACTAGGGGTAACCTAGGGGTTTAAAGGCTTGTTGCACATGCTAAGTGCAACCGTGATTCCTACGAAAGTGAGTTAGAATTTTTTACATTCTAGATTAGTTTTTTTGTTTACTTGAGGACAAGTAACGTTCAAGTGTGGGGGAATCTGATGAGCACATTTATGTGTGAAATCATACGGCCATAAAGCATGCATTTTTTATACTTGGAATGAAACTACTCGAGGTTTTTGTTGGTGTTTTCAAGTTTTAGGTGATTTCTTATGAAAATGGAGCAAATGATACTAAGGAAACATTTTTAAGCTGTTTAGTGGTGTTTGGCAGTAGTCGGAAGCGTCCAAGAGTCAAGAAAATCAAGTTTGGATTGAGCACTGAAAGAATCACACCAATTAGTCAAATTTGAACGTGATTACAGTAGGGCCCTTAGCATAATTTTGAGGTGTTAATAGTATAGATGCGTAGCCCATCGAGTCAGCTTCGAAACGGTTCAAACGACACTTGATTCCGAGTTGAAACGAAGAAGTTATAGCCGTTTCCGTAACGATGCGCAAAAATGGCACATAGGGGTTTGTTTGTAATTATCAAAAATCGGCTGGGGACAAAGTAAAGCAGAAGTTCGGATTTGAGAGGCTTTAGCATAATTATCAGAAGTTATCTTTTCTGTTAACCGAAAGATTCCATTTGGAAGGCTCTGGAGCAGTCCAACTTCAACTTGAGATATCTTGGGCTCCCGAACTCTAAATTGGACGAAATTTGGGTCTATTTTGGGTGATTTTTACAAGGAACGCAATAGTAAGGTCTATTTAAGCACCCCATGCTCCACTTTTTTTTTTAAGGACAGAATGGGTATTTTATTAATTTCTTTAGTGGAATCCTAGTCATTATCATCTCTCTCTCTCCTCCAATTTTCCAAGGGCACTTTTGGAATTTTACTATGGATAGATTTCTTTTAAAAAATATTCTCTCATCCATAGAAGGTTGAAAAGTCAAAGATGTCTTGATCTCATTGCTTGGAGAAGACTCCTATAAAGAAAAGGAAGCACAAGTATAGAATTAGAAAGTCACTTTTTGTAAAATAGAAGGTTTATGTAGCTAAGATTTTTATCTCTCCCGCTTTCTATTTTTCTTTTTTTTCTTGGGGATCAAGCTATGTAATGGAAGGAGAAGGGAATATTTCTCCTACCTCTACTCTCTTCTCCCTTCTCCTCTCCTTCCCCCTATAAATACCCCTTGCCCTTTGGGTTGTAACTGGTTAATTTTTAGTTAGTTGTAGTTCAATTTTTAGTTAGATTTTAATGCAATTTTTAGTTCATTGCTTCGTAAATTTTCTCTTCTTCTCCTTCTAATTTTTAGCTTTCTAGTCTTAGTTTTGATTTCATGAATTTAATTCCATGGTTGTAATAGGTTTAATTCAAGCTTTACTTTCAATGTATGTCTTCAATTTGGTTGTAATATTTTAATTCTAGTTTAGTTTTAAAGCTTTCTAGCCTAGGCTTCTAATCCTTGTGAGAAGAATTAGAGACTTGGAAGAGGAAGCCATGCAAGGATTAATCAAGTGTTCAAGCTTCATCAAATTACATTCATGCAAGGCCTAGTTAGTTCATGTACTTTCAACTTTGGTAGAAAGGAGTATCAAGTTCTTATTTTTATTTTTATGTTCTTCTTCTTCTTAACCTCTTAATTCTTCTAGTTTCTAATTCCTTCTTCTTATTCTCTACTTCTTTCTTCTTCTATTAGTTTTATTTTATTAGTATTCCCATCTCTATTCTCTCCATTCTATTAGGAATTTTCATTTTCCATTATTTTTATTTTCATTCTTATTCTCTATCTCTCTAATTCAATCATGCTTTTATGACTTTATGTTTTAGTTACTATTATCATTATGCATTATGTTAGAATTTTAATTTAATTATTTTTGTTTTAATTTCAGATTTGATAGCGCCATTTCAAGTGTGAGAAGCAAGCAATTTCGATCCGGTTTAAGCCCCTTCGAGTTTTACATCTCTAATCTCTTAGTTTCACTCTTCCTCTCTTAGCCTTCTTCTTCTTTTGTTTTTTTTAAGTGGTTGTGATGTGTGGCTACTGCAGTTTATTCCTTCGAATTTGCGTTAGTATTGATAGGTTAGATGCTTATGTGTTAGGACGTCAATTCAATTCGCTAGATGCTTGTGAGTTAGGATGTGTTAGTTTAATTCAATAATTTAATTAATTTGGTTCACTTTGCATTGCTTTTGAGTGAGTAAAATAGAGTGGCGTACATCTCCTTGAGTGTGACCCATTGCTACGACTGATCCGTACGCTTGCAGTAATTATTTCTTGCAAACACCCATCTCACATGTGATAGGCAGAGAATATGGTCAGTGGTACGTGTATTGCGATAGTAGGCATTAGCCCACAATGCCATAATTTCCTCCAAAATTAAGGGTATGCACTTGACTTGAGTGTGTGTCAGCCGATAGGAATGGGCATGACACTCAGGTGGCTAAATCACATTGGAAGTCTACGTGACGAACAGAATAGTCCACTCAACCAACATGCCAATGATGAACTCCGATAGGCTAAGTCTGAAGCATATGGATTAATTGATAAGTTCTAACTCATGCCCTATAAGCAAGAGGGAAGCTTAGGATGTGATTGACCATTGATTGTTCTTACCCCGTTTTTCAATGATTGTTGATCATACTAATCGTTAATTTTTGTATATCGTGTAGATTTAATACTATGTCTACCCAAATCAATTGCAATGCCCTTATTAAAGACCATATTTTGACTGGCCCAAACTATGTTGACTGGAGGAGGAACATCAAGTTACTCCTATCTACAGAAGGTCTGATGTCAGTCCTAAACGAAGAAGAACGTGAATTCCTTAATGAGAAAAACCCTAAAACCAAAGCGACCTATGAGTTATTTCGTCAAAGAAACTCTAAGGCCAAATTCCTCGTGTTGAGTTCTCTAGAAAGACCATCGCTAATTCTGTCAAGAATTTGTAATTGACAAAGGACATAATGGAGGAGTTGAAGGAGATGTATGGGAGAGAAGAAAGATATGCCCATCATCAACTTGTGACACTTCTCTATGGCACGAAGATGGCCTAAGGAACTCCAGTTATAGATCATGTGATGAAAATGCGAAACTTGTTCCAAGATCTGGAGAACCTTGGAACATCTTTTAAGTTGAATTATAAGACAGGTGTTATCTTCTACTCTTTGCCTCAGGGTATATACGAATCGTTTATTATTAATTATAACATAAATAAAATCTTTGTCGAACTTCCTGTGCTGGGCAACATATTGCAAGAGATAGAGGCTGCATCCAAGATGCAAAAAGTAGAGGTCTTGACCATAGAGGACAAATCTTCTTTCTCAAAGCCTAAGGGCAAGAAGAAGAAGAAGACTACTGATAAGGGTAAAATCCCCAAGGTCAAGTCAAAGGGAAATCAAAAGATTAAGAAGAAGGGAGCTTGTTTCTATTGCCAAAGGGACGGGCATAGGAAGAAGGAATGTTGAGCTTTCTTGGCATCTCAGAAAAAGAAGCCAGAATAAGGTATCTTTGAAACCTTAGTCCTTTACGAGTCTAATTTTTCAGAGGAACCTACTAATTCATGGTTGATGGACTCTGATTCCACTGCCTATATGTACAACATGTTGCAGGGGTTCAAGCTTACAAGATGGCTGAGTAAGGATGTAGTTCATCTGAGAACGGGTATAGGAGCTGAGACCATTGGAGATTTTACTTGATATTTTAATAAAGTTACTTTAGTTTTCAGAGATTGGTTTTTATGTCCCCTCTTTCAGGAGGAACACTGTTTCTGTTAGTAAGCTAGTTTTGGATGGTTACACTTTTTAATTTGGTGTTCAAGTTAATTATTCGATTTAATAACTCTTTTGTTACTGCTGACTTACTAGATAACGAATTATATCTCTTAAAACCAGTTTTTGGTGTGCATGAAATGTCCAATACATCCATAAAAAGAAAATCAGCTCAAGATAATTCAACATATCTTTAGCACTTAAGGTTAGGTTATATTGGAGTAGAAAGGATAAACAGGTTGGTAAACGATGGTCCTTTGGATTCTCTGAAGGTAGAACCTTATCCAACCTTTTAGTCATGTCTACAAGGAAAAATGACTAAGAAACCATTCTCTACCAAGGGAAGAAGAGCTGAAGTTTTGTTAGAATTGATACACTCTGATGGTGTGGGCCCATTAATGTTCAAGTAAGGTATGGTTATGAATATTTCGTAACCTTCACTAATGATTATTCTCGTTATGGTCACATATACTTGATGCATCACAAATCGAAAACTTTTGATAAATTCAAGGAATTTCAAATGAAAGTTGAAAAACAGTTGGGTAATTGCATCAAGTGACTCCAATCTAATCGGGGAGAAGAGTATTTATCAAATGAGTACAGAGACTATCTGAAAGAAGTTAGGATTATATCTCAGTTGACGGCCCCAAAAACACCTCAACAAAACAGAGCCTTAGAGAAGCAGAATTGAACCTTGTTGGACATGGTTCGATCCATGTTGAGTTATTCAAAATTGCCATTAGTTTTTTGTGGTTTTGCACTAGAAACTACGATCTACATACTGAACAGGCTACCAACAAATTCTATACCCAAAACACCTTTTGAATTGTAGTATGGGCGCAAGCCCAGGCTCCAACATACTATGCTGTGGGGTTGCATAGCACATGTGCAGAAGCAACAAACGGATGAGTTGGAATCTCATATAGATAGATGCTATTTCTTAGGATACCCTAAGATTACTATAAGCTACTATTTCTATGACCCTACGAATCAGAAAATTATAGTTAGTAAGCATGCGACGTTTCTGGAGGATGACATGATCTCACCAAGATCTGATCCTATGGTCATAAAGGAAAAATCTAATGACCAGGTTCCCTCTGCATCCATAGAAATTTCAGTTGAAATATCTGCTGAGGAGCAATAACATTAAGAACTAGATGGAGTGGGAGGTCTATCTGACCACCAACTCATTTGAATCTTCTCATAAAGGGAAGATCAAAAGGTGGAATAATTCCACATGGTGTCTAATTGTTCAGACACAAATCCTTATACCTATGCGGAGGCTCTAAAGGATGTTGACTTTGTGAAATGGCAAAAAGCTATGCACAGTGAATAGATTCCATGGATTCTAACCACGTCTGGACTCTTAAAGATCTGCCACAAGGAGTAAAACTCGTTGGTTGTAAATGGATCTACAAGAGAAATAGAGGTGTGGATGGAAAGGTGAAATATTTCAAAGCAAGACTGGTGGCGAAGGGATACACTCAGAAGAAGGGTATTGACTATGATGAAACCTTCTCACCGATAGTAATGATTAAATCCATTCAGATTCTATTATCGATTGTTGCATACCATGATTATGAGATTTGGAAGATGGATGTATAGACCGCTTTCCTTAACAAATATCTTGATGAGGTCATGTACGTGGATCAACCAGAGGGTTATGATTTCCTAGGGGAAGAAAACAAGGTATGTAGGTTGTTGTGGTCCATTTATGAGCTAAAATAGGCTTCCAAAATTTGGAACATCCATTTTGATCAAGCTGTCAAGGACTTTGGATTTGAGCAAAACATTGATGAACCATGTGTGTATAAGAAAGTTAATGGGAATGCCATTTGTTTCCTTATACTATATGTGGATGATATACTACTCATTGGGAATGATGTAGAACTACTTTCATCTGTAAAGATGTGATTATCCAAAACATTTTCAATGAAAAATCTGGGAGAGGCCAGCTACATCCTAGGAATTAAGCTTGTGAGAGATTGCAAGAATAGGATGTTGGGGCTATCACAATCTACCTACATTGACAACATGCTTAACATGTTCAACATGCAGGATTCGAAGAGAGGTAATGTGCCTTTCAGACATGGAATCAGTCTTTTCAAGTCACAATGTCCTCAAACTTCTGAGGATGTTGAGGCTATGAAGAGAGTTCCCTATGCTTCGTTAGTAGGATCTCTAATGTATGCCATGTTGTGTACCAGATTTGACATTTGTCATGATGTAGGGATTATGAGCCAATGTCAATCCATTCCGAGACAAGAACATTGGACAGCTGTTAAGGGGATCCTCAAGTATCTAAGGAGGACCAAGGATTACTTTTTTGTTTATGGTTGTGATCAGTTGTCAGTAATTGGATATACAGATTCAGATTTTCAAACTAACAAGGATGACAGAAAGTCTACCTCTGGGATAGTCCTTATGATTGGTGGTGGTGCAGTGATTTGGAGGAGTGTCATACAAAAGTCAATGTCCAATTCCACAACCGAAGCTGAATACTTGGCAGCTAGTGAAGTAGCCAAGGAAGGTGTTTGGCTCAAGAAGTTCTTGATCGACTTAGGGGTGGTGCCTGAGCTAGTGTAGCAACCCATACCATTGTTATGTGACAACACGGGAACTATAGCACAAGCGAAGGAACCAAGAGCTCATCAGAGAAACAAACATGTGGAGTGGAAGTATCACTTGATTCGTGAGATCATTCAGCGTGGTGATATAGACATAGATAAGGTTGACACTTCAGATAATTTATCTGACTCAATGACTAAAGGCTTACCTCCTAGTGTTTTTGAGAAACATGTTGGGAATATGAGCATAAGGTTCATGGGAAATTGGCACTGATGTACAAACCCTTTTGAATTAATTGATTTAATTTTGATTAGCATGATCAGTTCTTGAGCTCAGTTATTAGTCCATAGGTATTCTTACCTAAAATTGTTCACCACTAGGGACAAGACTGGGCATCCTATCTAATATGATGGTCACACTGTGTGTGCTTAGGGATGTTGTTTTTTTCCTAGACACAAGTGTGAGTGTACATGCAGTGTGTACATTGGACTGGATCACTTGAGAATTTCACATGTGGTGTACTGTCAATTTATAAGGAAAATGAAATTCTCATAAGTAATTCACGATTGGTCCCTTGACCTGAGGGGTCCTTATTGTTGCATTTATATACTGTGTATTTTGTTACACCAACGGTTGATGTCTCTCTGACTATATATCGGTGCGCTGGATCCACAATATCTGACTGTATTCGAAAGAGATGCCCAACATGGAATCCACAACCCATACGTTGGGAATATGTTGAGGAGAGTATTCTATACAAGATTGGACACAAATCCAAATCTAGTAGCATTTTCAAAATATTTTTGAAATGTTTTTAGATATATATTTATAAAACCATTATCTATTTTCTTGAACATTTTGTTTGAAATGTTTTTTCCGATCCAATCAAGGTAATGGAATCTCTCGATCGATATATTGGTTCATTAAGGATTGACAGTTTCGACACATGCCTTATATTGAACCATGCAACATTGTTTTGTGGGGGACTAATGCGTGTCTTAACTACTTACCTTAGGTGTTGATTGTTACACTCTACTTGGAATCTTTTGTGTTGGACACCTTAGAAGTTGAGTAAAATCCCATTACGATCCTATCCCTTTCCTTTCGGTTCCATTCATTTATACAGCACGGTTGATCATGATTTCCTTTTCGTGATCCTCATGTAAGATTGGATCTTATAGTACGATGGAGGAGATTGTTAGAAAAGGAAAGATACTGAGTCAATATTGGATATTGGACTCAATATTGGATTCCTTTAGCAATAGGGATCTTTCCTTGGCTCGAAAGATTTGTGGGCTAGGTGGTTGAGTCCTATTAGGAAACTCAATATACTTTGCCCATGGGTTCTACTAATTTTAGGGGTAAGAGGGCAAATCATATAAATAATATAAGATTGCCAAAAATCATAAGGGAGCTCTCACATCCTTGGAGAAATCGTGGAACACCCTTCCCCTCCCTAGAACCGTCCTCTCTTCCTCTCCCTCTCTTAGTGTTTGATCTTGGAGATAGTCCAAGGTTCTCTGGACTGTGGAAGAGTCAGCTTGATCGAGTGGGAACGCAAAGTTGTGCGTGGTGTGTGAAACGTTTACGAAAGGGCCATATTCGATTGCAGGTTTTGCGTTTGTGAAACTCTAGGTAACAATCGATCCTTCCATTGTTCCTGCTTATTAAAAGACATCTCCCATTGATAGCTATTGATCCTGTTACGCTTCCGCTGGATCGCTCACTGATTACCAACAGTCTCGCCCGAGTGGCGATAAGACGATCTTTGCGCGTGACCCTGTGTTTGCGCAGCACAGGCAGGACGAGCAGCTACGCCGTGGAAGATTTAATTGGATCCCTCTGTAGCTCAGTAATTGGCAATAAAAAATAGAATGGAAAGTCTTCGTGGAACAGTATCACTAGGTATAGGTAATTTTCTTTTTAATTAATTAAATTATTTGTGTAACATATGATCTAGTCTTAAAAATCATCTAATTTTTCTGTTTGTTTCGATAAAAACCAAATAAAATCCTATATTTTTATGCTGATTTATTACATAATATTCCTTTTATGTGGCCTTTAAAGAAAAATGAAGAGTTCAAAATAGTGTTTATTCCTTAATTTCATAGATTTTGTGTTCCATAATCCTCGAACATAAGTAAATAGTGGATTTGTTTCATAGTTTGACTTGCATCAAGGTCTAACGAGCAAAATTGGGATTTGGATCGGTCCCTAAGAATCAGCCCGAATCGGATGAAATCTGCGCTAACCCTAGTTTGGAAGGAGATCAGCTGAGTCAAATAGACCGAAACTTCAATTGATTTTGCCCAAATTCCGATTCTTGAATTCTTTGACTTGCAATGCAAACAAGGTTTCTAGTGGCAGCCCAAAAGTTTCACATGCTTCTTTATGTAATTATGGACAATTACATTTCACACAGGTTAATTGCATAATTATTTTTTTGGGTAACGAGGGACCCATCCAGGATCCACCTTTTAGATAAAGATGAAGACTTCACAAAATATTTCCTTAATTTCAATGGAGATTGTATTTCTTGAACCCTGAACATGAGTAAATGGGGGATTTGTTTTATAGAAGATGGTTGGGTATGCTACCAGCTTTTTGTAAGCTAGTTAGCGCCATCCATCAATCATAAAGCTGGACACAGGAGGATAAGGTGGTCTTTTTCAGAGATGGAGTAAAGAGGATGACACATGCACAAAGTCCTGGCGGCATGTCCATATTCTTCCCTTGTTTTATTGTTTGACTTGAATTGAAAACCAGGTTTCAGGTAGCAGCCCAAAAGTTTCACATGTTCTAGGTTTTGTTTGGTTGCAAAGGATATCAAAGGGAAGGAAATAGAAAATTTTTTAACTTAAAAGAAAATTTTTGTTATCATTACCTAATATGGTTGTATAAACTATTTAAATATCTTATTATATTTAGTAGCGAAATGTAATTTTTACTTCTTTTTGTTAAAAATATAATTTTTATTTTATTTTTCAAATCCAAAGAATTTGGATACAAAGTAAAGTAAAATTTAATAACCAGATGAGCAACAATGTTGAAGTTAATGGCTTAATCATGTGGGATAATAATTTACAAAAAAATTTCACTCCCCTCCTTTTAATTTCCATTGCAACTAAATAGAGCTTTATGAAATTTAGGACAGCTACATTTTCTCGGCGTAGACTAATGATATAATTATATTTTTGGGCTATGTTTGAATCTCAAGAAGAGGAAGAAAAAAAAAACCCAAAAGAATTTGAATTTAAGAAGAGAGATAGACACATAAATTAATCATGGCATCATCATCATAATTTTTGTCTCATTATATTTTTTCTTTTCTTTTCTTGACATCCAAACATAACCTTAGAGAATAATAAACCCAGACCCATCCTTTAGGTAGACTAGATACACCTAAGCCCATGGAAGAGACCCTACAATACACAGGGATCAAGAAATTAAAGCCAAAGCCATGAGAACCAAAGTCAATGTTAATTCAATACACCTAATTTATGCAGTTGACGAGATACACTATTTATTTACCCACGTGGGCCAATAAGAGCATGCAGATAATATCGCCACACCTATTTATCATCTGATATTCCGCAATCACATTAGCACCCCCTCCCCGTCCTCAGACCCTTTTTGGAATTGGCTATGGGGCTTGAAGGTCTTACCCAAAATAAAGCTTTTTCTTTGGCGAGCTTGTTCTAATACTTTGGCTGTTAATGAACTCCTCTTTAGGAGAGCTCTGGCTCAAAACGCTTTGTGCTCTTTTTGTAAAGATATTGAGGAGTCTATAGTCCACTCCTTAGTACTTTGCCCATTTGCTTCTACTTGTTGGCAGCTCTCTCCTCTTCGAATTGATACCAATCTGTTTAATGGTTCAACATTTAAAGACTGGATTGCATTTTTAAACACAATAGGCCAGCATTATCCAAACCCGAATGACTTTGCTTTACATTGGACATCCCTTTGTTGGGAAATTTGGAAAAGCATAAATAGATTTGTTTTTTCTTTTATTCAGCCTAATCCTCTCACTCTAATATTTGTTTTTATTTGTTCTTGGAGGAAAGCTTTGTTGGTCTACAGTCTTCTCCTTTGCCGCCAAATGTACCCTTGGTTGATCCATGCCCTCCTTTGAGTGTGCCTTTGCATTGTCCTTGTGCTATTACTGACGGTGTGTGGTCTGCCAGCTCTTCTAAAGACGGGCATGGGGTAATTCTGTTTGATTTTTCAGGAATCTTTATGGTAGCTCGTTGCCACTCATCTTTTGGATGTTCTGCTTCTATGTTAGAGGCATTAGCCATCCGTGACGCTGTTACTCTAGCCAACAGTCTTCAGCTACCTCAGTTGTAGATTTGTTCTGATTGCCTCCCAGTTGTCCTTGCGCTTCAGAGGTCGCCAGCCACTTTGGATTGGGCATCACAGTTAGTAGTTGATGATATTTTAGTTCTTTGTACTACCTTTTCATTTGTGTCTTTTTTGCATGTTTCCCGAGACTGCGTTAAAGGAGCTCATTTCCTTGCTATGGGGGCTTCTAGGTTTGGTCTGTCTCGCTTTTGGTGGTCTACCCACCTCCTGTCCTTGTAAATCTTCCAACCGGCCAGAGTTTCTCTATTGCCGATTTCTTTTAATAAAATTTTTGCATTTGACCAAAAAAATATATATATCGCCACACCTAATGCATTTTTTTTTGGGTAGGACCTAAGGTGTTTTTTTTATGGTTCACACTTCACACCCTCCAAAAACATTTAATTTAAATTCCGGAAATGGACGTCATAGATCATCATAATTAAGGATATAAATAGATAATCAAAAATTCAAATTCGATTTGCATCCATATCCGTTTAGGGATATTCGTATTCGTTTACAGATATTCGGAAAAAAAAATCCAAATACTCCTATACGACCTATCCCCACCTATCCCCATCCCCTATCCCCTCCCGAGTTAAAGCTCTGAAGGTTTTTGAAGTATTCAACAGGTTCTAGAATATGAGGAAAAAAGAATCATGATCTAAGAGATATGGATTGAGAGTGAATTGTATCCGCTTGAGAGAGGAAGGTCGGGTTACACAAGGCAAAGATGTAAACGGTTGATCGAAAATCCAAATTCGATCCATATCTGAATCCATTAAGAGGTATCTATCTGTATTAGGTCAGAAAATATGATCATATCCGATCCGTATTCAAACCGAATCCAATCCTTATCTTGAGTCAAATCCAATCCTTATCTGAGCCAAATCCATTTACATCCCTAACCATAGCCTTGTGAAACGGATAATTTTTTTTGAGGTGAAGTGATAATATTTTTTGAGTCGAAAACGGATACTTCCACCTTTCACTTTCATGGCAAGTAGGAAACTTTTGTTTTTTCGTCCTCATTTGATCTATAAAGTTGTGCATTTATTTCCAAATGTTCCGACAGATTCCTTCCTTACTCATCTGACTTTCTTGTGCTTTATCTGGTGGCCGATTACCATCAATCCAATTGCTTTCCGTGTTTCCACCAAAAAAATAGCTTTTTGTGTTCACTTTCTTTGCTGGTTTCCACCTTTTCATTCCTAATAATTCATCCTCCGCAACACCCACAGGACTCGAGAGTCAGAAATATTCTCCATTCGTTCATTCGTTGATTCGTTGATTGTGATAGTATGACTCCGGAGTAAGGTTTTAAAACTCGGAATCAGACATAAGATTTGCTGTCATCAATTTGGATTTGAATTGGAGCTAGGAAATAAGGAGAAAGGAATTGAATAAATAATTACCATAAATCCTTAATTTATTTTAAGGAAGTAAATTTTTGTCCAGGATTGTGGCCAACGCCAGCATGTCCATTTGTCTATCTCTTCATGGTAGAAATATCCTTTTAAATGGGGAGGATAAAGATAAGACTCATGGGAGACCTAGCATAGGCTACACTCCCGCACAAAGAACTTTCTCCCTTTATTTTAAGTTTTGGATTTACAAGTCTTGTAGATATAAGTATGATAGATAATTCTAACAAAAAAACCTATGATAGATAATTTTATTTATTTTTTTAGAGAAAAGGAACACTAATCAGTGATGCAGTTTCTAGGGGTGCGTTGCTTATTTCGCGTGGGATTGTATTTGGATACAGGTACACGTCGCACTACGTGACCGATTAGTGTTCTTTGTCTCTCTTTGTTTTTTGTTTCAGCTATTTTGCTGACTAAACGAATGAAAAAAAACAAATTTGAAGATCAAAGAGTATTCGTGGTCGATTGCGAAAGAGGACGTGGGAAACGACATTAAGTAGATTCGGTTCAGTTGATTCCATATTTCTAAGAATTATTAACGTATTCACCAAAAAAAAAAAAAATAATCATTAGCTCATTGGTCGAATTGGCCAAGACCGATCCCAATTCCAGTTGATTTGAACTAGGTTTTCCTGCCGATTCTAGGGGGTTGAGATCGATTCCAATTGGATCAGAATCGGTGAAGGCAAGAAAGCCTAATACTTGATTCATTACGTTGTTAACCCAATTTTGATTGGCCAAGGGTTTTATCTCTCTTTTGGACCATTGATCTCCAACCATTCAATCCTCACCCAAAATGAACGGTTCTAGGATGGGATTAAGCCCTCCACGTGGTCATGAGGCTAAGGAAGCCTCCTATGCCGTTAAATATACTCTTCACCATGATTTGAAAAGGTTCTTGGCTTGTGTGGAGAGTCTTTGGAGTGTTAGCAGAAACCCTACTTCTCAATACGAGTTTGGATGCTTTGAGCAAATATCCTAGCCCTCCTCCTGAGTTGTGGACACACTCCACTCCTCCAATTTGTGGTTTATTCATTAGGTATCCATCTTGTCTTTCTTTCTCTAGTTTCTTATATCTTATGGGTTAATGTTTTCTGTGCTGCAGTGCAGCCTGCGCCCCGACTAAGGGTGTTAAACGGTTTGGTTTCAGTTAAGCGATTTGGTTCGATTCGGTTTTGGCTGCTTGAGGGTAGAAATCGTAACCAACTAAACGGCCTCATAATCAAAACCTGGACCATTTGATAAATGGCTTCGATTAAACGGTTTTGTAACGGTTTCAGATAAATGATTTTTAAACGATTTACACGGTTTTGGTTAGACGGTTACTAAATGGTTTCATAAACCATTTACTAAATCTAATTTACACCGGTTACTTGCTGCATTTTTTAATAGAAAATGGACTTTCTATTAATCTTTCCAATCAGAAATTCCACCTAGTGCATTTCTTTTAATCTCCATATTTCCTTATAACTTCTTTAAAATCCACAACTTTCCTAGAACCTGTAATATTTATACATTAAGGAAGACACAAATAAAAATTAAGAATGAAATAGGAACAACAGAAGCCATGGTTAGAGCTTCAAAATACAGAAACCCAGAAGCATGTAACAATACGAATCAATAGATCCCCTGAAACTAAGGTTTTTAAACGATTAAACGGCTTGGTTGTAATTGGTTTTAATTGGATTATACGGTTTGAAACCATTAGATTAATTGGTCTAAACTGAATTGAACCGATTAAATAAATGATGTCATTTCTAAAATCTTTCTAAAATCATAACCGGACCATTTAGCTAAACAATCTACCGGTTTCGATTTAAACGGTTTGGTTCGACTTCGAAAAACGGTTTCGATTTGGTTTTGACACCCTTAACCCAGACACATGGGCTTGCCATTCAGGGGACATAGTGGTTATTTTGCCTACTCCTGTGTCTGGGCACAACCTGCGCCCCCGACACAAAGAACATTTGACCTTATCTTATTTAGTATTTGTATTTTCGTTTTCTTCCTATGTATTATGTTTGTGGGAGGGTGTGTGTTAACATTAGCTCTCTACGTAATGGTAGCATACACCACTATCTGCTTCAAGCCCTTGTAATGTATTGTTATTTGTGTAGGTCAAACTACGGTCCTGGGATCAAGTCATGGTTCCCCTGGGAAACCAATTATAAATCAATTAGGGTATTGCACGCCTTGGGTTAGCCCATGGGCGCCCTATTTAAATTTTAGGGTTTCCCATGGTCGTCCATGGGAACCCTGGTGTATCCCAATTAGGGTTTGGTCTGATAAACCAATGCCCTGCCCTTCTCTTTTGTGTCCCATGCAAGTATAGACCCCAAAAGAGATGGAGAAATTCATCTCTAATCCATCACATGGAAAGAGGGATCCATCCCATACCCGAATGCGCAGCGGAAACAAATCAATTCGGGTTTCTTTCGCATCCCATAAATAATCAAGAATTAAAATCAAGAGGAATTAATAAAGAACTGCTAACCTGATGAGCCACAAGTGTTGCTCCTCCAATAGACAATGGTTCTTCATCCAATGAGCACTCCAAGTAAACAGATCTGAACCTCCAATGGTGCAGCCAAGGTTCTTCAAGCTAATCCCAGATGCTCTTCAGTTCTTCAAGCACAGATCTGGGTTTCTAAAACCCTAACTCTCAATCACAGTAGAGAGAAACAAGAAGAAGAAGAAGAGATCACAAGAGGGAGAGAGTGACCAAAACACATCCAACAGGGGTCAGCCAGAAAATGTGGAGACTTGGCTCCCCCTTTGCGTTTTGGTCCATATGTATAATAATGGGGTTAAATTAAATCCCTAGATGGATTTAGATGAAACCCTGTGAAAGTCTGACTCTCTCTCTTTGTTTGGCAGTTTTGTTTAAACTCAAAGTGCTTCTAATAGGTGAAGAAGCAGAATCTAATAGGGAATGATTTAATTAATTATTTTATTTAAATTTATGGATAATTACAATTATCATCATATCCATTAATTAAATAAAGAACCAATTAATATAGCAAATTCCAAATAACAATCCCCCCCCCCACTAATCAACACCATCATTATGGAATCTAGGGCATGTACACTTGTACTGCCAAACCCCATTCCATAGTACATGTCCATATAAGAGTGTCTGTGCATTTGATCGGGTCCCACAAAACTCAATAAAACACTTTGTTCAAATAATCATATATAATCTATTATTTTATGTAAAATAGATTTTGCAAAAACCATTTCCAAATTGGCACTGGATCCAGATTCCGATTCAACCATACACAGACAATCTCAATCTTGGTGTTCCCCAATCGAGCAGTGGTGACCATGTTGAGTAACTCCTTCACTCACAAAGTGTTCACGTATTCCCAGAACATCGGCTTTGACTCACTTGAGTCTCAGTCATTGATGAACCAAAAAATGCGATCACATTTTGCAGTGACAGGGTTCCCTCAGGCAAAGGGTGTCAGTGACACATGTCTATCCCTTCCTACATCTGGAAGTAATACATGAGGGAATCGACAAAGTAGATTCTTCGCCAATACACACATTAATCATGTGAGTAGTCGCATTCGTACCCTGACATCACATGTCTAGGCATACCCAATGCGACGACCATATGATAAGGGTGCCCAGCCCAAACCCTAGTCGTGACTACCATTTTAAGTAAAACTTGAAAGACACATAATGCTCAAAAAGTGTATATCACATGTGATAATATTAAATCAAAATGTATAAAAGTTCAATACAAAGTAAAAAAGGATTGAACTGGACCGAACCGGGTTTGATGGATACATAAATCCAACAATCTCCCACTTGTACATCAAAGTCAATTTCTCATACATTTTAAACCCATGCCCTCCATATGTTTCTCAAATACTCCAAGAGACAAACCCTTTATCATGGCATCAGACACATTTTCAGTTGTGTCCACTTTGGAGATACTCACGTCACCCTGCTGGATAATCTCTTTGATGAGGTGATACTTCCACTGCACATGCTTGTTCCTCTGATGAGCCCTAGGCTCCTTAGCTTGTGCAATGGCCCCTCTGTTGTCACATAACAGGGGCATAGGGCCCTTGACAAGGTCAAGGACAACCTCCAAATCTAATAGGAATTTTCTCAGTCAAACACCTTCCTTTACTGCATCGCAAGCAGCAAGGTATTCTGCTTCGGTAGTGGAATCAGCTGTAGATTTCTATTTTGCACTCCACCATACAATGACACCTCCACCCATTAGATATACCATCCCAGATGTGGATTTTCTGTCATCCTTTTCAGTTTGGAAATCTGAGTCTGTGTAACCCAGAACTGACAATTGATCAGATCCAAAAACTAAGAAATATTCCTTAGTCCTTCTCAGGTACTTGAGGATATTCTTGATAGCACTCCAATGCTCCCGTCCAGGGTTAGATTGGTAATGACTTACCATACCTACTGCATAGCAAATGTTCGACCTTGTACACAGCATAGCGTACATAAGACTCCCTACTGCTGAGGCATAGGGAATCCTCTTCATCTCTTCAATGTCTATTTGAGGAAATTGAGATCTAGAAAGACTGACTCCATTTCAGAAAGGGACACTTCCCCATTTGGAGTTCTCCATGCTAAATCTGGCCAGGACTTTGTTTATATAGGTAGCCTGTGACAAGCCTAGCATCCTTTTCAGGCGATCTCTCACGAGTTTGATCCCAAGGATATAGCTAGCTTCACCAAGGTCTTTCATCGAAAACGTTATGGATAACCACTATTTCACTGATGAAAGAAACCCTACATGCATCATTACCAATCAGCAATATGTCATCTACGTATAAAACAAAAAAACATACTACACTCCCACTGATCTTCTTGTAAACGCGTGGTTCATCCATGTTTTGATTAAAACTAAACGATTTGATTGATTGATCAAACTTGATGTTCTAGAATCTAGAAGCCTGCTTCAGTCCATAAATGGACCTCTGTAATTTGCACACTTTTCATTCTTTCTCCAAGGAAGAGAACCCCTCTGGCTGTTGCATGTAGATTTCTTCTTGAAGAAACCCTTTCAGAAATGCAGTTTGCACATCCATCTGCCAGATCTCATAATCAAAGTGTGCGGCGATAGCCAATAAAATCCGGATGGACTTCATCATCGCCACTGGTGAAAAGGTTTCCTCATAGTCTATAACCTCTTTCTGGGTATAGCCCTTTGCCACCAGTCTCGCTTTTAATCTTTCGACCTTTCCATCCGCGCCCTTCTTCCTCTTGAAGATCCATTTGCATCCAATCGGCTTAACGCCAAGTAGTGGATCTACTAGAGTCCAGACCTTGTTGGAATGCATCAAATCGATTTTAGAGCGCATTGCCTCTAGCCACCTAGTGGCATCAACATCCTTAAGAGCCTCAGAGTATGTTATCGGATCATCATCTGATTCAATCGATATCATGTGGAACTCTTCTACTGTTTGTTCCTCTTCGGTTAGAAGAGTAAGCCTGATGGGTGGTCTAATAGTCCTCCCACTGCGTCGAGGTTCTTGAGGTGTTGGTATTTCAACGGGTATGCCAATTGGTCTTACTTCTGGAAGTGAAGTTTCTGAGCTATCCAATAACTCTTTAATGACTACAGGTTCGGACTTCTTGGTCAACATTTCTTTCTCCAGAAATGTGACATGTTTACTTACAATGACCTTTTGGTCAACTGGGTCATAGAAATAATAACCTATTGTGCCTTTGGGATAGCCTAAGAAATAGCATCTTGAAGTCCTGAATTCCAACTTGTCTGTCTGTTGCTTTCGCACATGTGCTATACAACCTCATACCCTAAGGTGTTGAATGTTGGGCTTACGTCCTTTCCACAACTCAAAGGGTGTCTTAGCTACAGACTTGGATGGAACCCTATTCAAGATATAAATTGTTGTTTCTAAAGCGTACCCCAAGAAGGAGAGAGGCAGCTCACTATAAGTGAGCATCGTCCGGACCATATCCAATAGGGTCCGATTGCGTCGTTCGGATACACCATTTTGTTGTGGTGTTCTTGGATTAGTTAGTTGACTAACTATCACTTGCGATATGAGGTATTCTTTAAATTCATCCGATAGATACTCCACTCCACGATCTGATCGTAGGGACTTGATGCGTTTATCGAGCTGTGTTTTGACCTCGGCTTGGAACTCTTTGAATTTATCAAAGGCTTTCAATTTTTTACGCATCAAGTATATGTAACCATATCTAGAGTCATCATCGGTGAAAGTTATAAAATACTCATACCCATACCTTGCTTGTATGTTTATGGGTCCACACACATCGATGTGTATTAATTCTAACAGATCTGTGGCTCTAGTACCTTTATTGCTAAAGGGTTTCTTGGTCATTTTACCTTGAAGGCATGACTTACAGGTAGGGAATAGTTCCACCCTCAGACACTCTAAGGGCCCATCCCTCACCAATCTACTGATTCGGTCCAAATTAATGTGATCTAATCTTAGATGTCATAGATATGTTGAGTTCACTGGAGCTGCTTTCCGTTTCAAATCAACATTCAAAACAACATTCGTTCTAATAGGGCAATCTAGGAAGTACAATCCACTTTGCATATATCCAGATGCCACAAAAGAATTATTAAAATGAATAACTAATTTAGAATTAAAGAAAAAACTATACCCATTCAAAACAAGTTTTGAAACTGAAATAATCTTCCTCTTAAAAGAGGGTACATAGTAGCAATTCTTGTAGCAATCCTTTAAAACTAAACCAATAGAACTAAAATGTAAAATAAAAGTCCCTATAGCCATCGCCATGGTCTCAGCTCCAGTGCCCATCCGAAGATACACTTCATTTCTTTCCAGATTGCTTGTCTTCTTAAACCCCTACAAATCATTGCAAATGTGAACAGTGGAACCACTATCCACCAACCAAGAGTTGGTCGGTTCAAAAGACAAATTAGATTCATAAAGAATGTGAACATCACATGTACCTTCTTTAGCAGCCTCAGTTTCATCTGGTTTTTTATCTTTCACAGTAGCCAGGTATGCACGACAGTTCCTTTTCCAGTGACCCTCCTTCTTGCAATAGAAGCACTTGCCTTTGCCTTTATTGCCAGACTTCCCACCCTTGGGTTTCAGGGGCTTACCCTTACTTCCCTTTTTCTTCTTTTTCCCATTTGAAGAAGGCTTCACATTAGTTGCATTGACCTCAACCTTGTCCTTTTTCAAGGAAGCTTTCGCCTCTACCAATGCGTTAGTAAGCTCGGTGAGCTCCATCTCCTTATCTGACATCTTCTAAGACATCTTAAAGGGTGTATAGGCAGAAGTGAGAGACACCAAGATTACATCGGTCTTGTATCGCAGACCAAAATCAGTCCCCATGGATTCCAGTTTCTCAAACAAATTGATCATTTCATGACGTGGTCCATCACTAGAGTCCCTTGGGACATCTTGGAGTTATGGATTTGACTCACCACATCAGAATGGGCATGTGTCAACTGCCTGTTGAACAATTCAGCAAGCTTATCCATTTTACCCCTAGAGGTGCGTATATCCTTGAACAAATCCATAATTGACTTTTCCATTGATCCTAGGATGTAAAGTGATGCCTTGGAATCCGTTTTGAGGAAATCCTGCATCTACCCCAAGGGGTCAGCTCAGTTGGCAAAAGACCAACTCTTCAAATAAGAGGTAATGAGTTCAAACTACCTTAGGGCCTATCCCGATCCCCTAATTGCCCCCTATTATACAAGCTCTTAATCCAAAAAAAAAAAAAAATCATGCATCTCTTCATGTGCCTCAAAATCATTTGGGTCGGTTTGAGGAGGAACTTGTTCATTGAGAACTGTGTATAGTCCTTCTGCAGTCAGGAGCAATTTAATGCTCCGGTACCAATCGACATAGTTTGTACCATTTAATTTGTATTCGCTAATGAGTGTTAACAGGTTGGAATTAACAGCAACCATTGAATAATGATCTACACATGTACATACAAAAAATACATGCATATTAACAACCATTGAGAAAAAAAATTGAGTGTACACATCAATGGTCTTTCATGATTTAGGTCTCCCTCATAACCCAAAAGATGAATTAGATACCTACAACCCTTGCATGCATAACTTACTCTGTCGGGAGTCATTATACACACCGTGGTAGTGTAGACTAAGCTGTCTGTCTCATGGGCTTCCAATAATTTCAGCCACCTGGGTGTCATGCCCAGATCCTATCGGTTGACATACACCAAAGTCATGTATTTACCTATTGCATTAGTTAGAATCATAGAATCATAAAAGATGGCCCACTATCGCAGTGCCCTCTCACTATCTATACCCTAACGTATCTAGATAGAGATAAATATAGATAACCATGTGATAACGTGCCTGGTATTGTCTTGTCGGCGTATGCAGGGTCATATCATATAATCTCTACATTTACCTTCAATAGGAGACCTTGGATATGTCTACTGACTTAGACTAGTCTATATCATACATGTATTATGATCAAAGAGGGATTAATCAACTCTCACATACAGGATGGAATAAAATAACATAATTAATCAACATTAATTAAAAGTGATTATGGGATGACGGCATTTTTATCAGAAGCAATTAAAGAACACTCCCAATAAAAATAAAAACTAATAACTTTCTTTATGGGTGCATCAATCATGCCATGGATGCCACGCCTCGATCATCTCCTCCGTCCGATCACGTCTTTAAAGTAGGTGACTTACGTCTCCATAAGCTTTGAGCATCACATGTGGATCACCATCAACATGCCCTAGGAGTCCTAACTCCTCTAAAATTATAATGGAAACCTAAAAAAAATATTCTATACACTTTCCTTTCCATAATAAAGAACCCTGCATGGAGAAACCAACCCACCATTTTGGGCTGCCCATGGGGTAGAGAACATTTGTTTATAAAAAAGATAAGGGGAGAGAGAGAAGGAGAGAGAAGCATCACATACATCAAATTACTATCCATTTTATTAGAATGTCATTCCCATAATCACATTATAACATAATATCATGCATGGGCATCATTAAAGCAAGCAAACCAAAAACCATGGATTTTTTCAATTATTGAACCACCACATCACATGTGATAACATGTATCCAAGCCCTTGATAAATTAAAATCACATTTTAATTGCAAGTGGGTGGAGAGAGGGATCTCTTCACCCATCTATTTCCTCCAAAAAACAAAACAAAATAAAAATTCTGTTTTGAAAAAGAAACCTCTTTTTTTATATTAAAACTGGAGGGTAAACCAAGAAGGGTGTATGCAGCCCGCATGCACCCGGTGCGCAGCCTGCAGGCCATAGCCCCATGGGCAGCAGCCCGCAATCCACCACCCGCAGGCAGCAGCATGCGTACAGGCCGCGTGCGCAGCCCGTGCGCTGGCTGTTGCCAGGGCCTCTCATGGGCGTGCGCAAAGGCTAGGGCAGGGAGAGAGGGGGGGCATGCGCAGAGGCTTGGCAACATGCATTCCCTCCCCACATAATCATGATCAAAAATTTTAATATTATCATCAACCCCACTTGGATGTCATGCTTTCAATAATTGGAAAAATAAAACAAACACAAATCCATCATCACATGGGCAAATTGTTAAATCTAACAACCTTGTAACTACCCATGTGCACATGGGAAGATTGTTACAATAACCATATAACCACCCATTTGCAGTTCAATCAAGAATTTGAAACTTGCATCACATACATGATAATTACATAAAACAATTAATTATTTGATATTCATGGGTGGGAAAGGTGGCTTTGATACCACACTGTAGGTCAAACTATGGTCCTGGGATCAAGTCATGATTCCCCTAACCAATTATAAACCAATTAGGGTATTGCACGCCCTGGGTTAGCCCATGGGCGCTGTATTTAAATTTTAGGGTTTCCCATGGTCGCCCATGGGAACCCTGGTGCATCCCAATTAGGGTTTGATCTGATAAACCAATGCCCTGCCCTTCTCTTTTGTGTCCCATGTAATTATAGAACCCAAAAGAGATAGAGAAATTCATCTCTAATCCATCACATAGAAAGAGGGATCCATCCCATACCCGAATGCGCAGCGGAAACAAATCGATTCAGGTTTCTTTCGCATCCCATAAATAATCAATAATTAAAATCAAGAGGAATTACTAAAGAACTGCTAACCTGATGAGCCTCAAGTGTTGCTCCTCCAATAGACAGTGGTTCTTCCTCCAATGAGCACTCCAAGTAAACAGATTTGAACCTCCAATGGTGCAGCCAAAGTTCTTCAAGCCAATCCCAGATGCTCTTCAGTTCTTCAAGCACAGATCTAGGTTTCTAAAACCCTAACTCTCAATCACAGTAGAGAGAAACAAGAAGAAGAAGAAGAAGAGATCACAAGAGAGAGAGAGTAACCAAAACACATTCAAGAGGGGGCAGCCAGAAAACGTGGAGACTTGGGGGACTCCCCCTCTGCGTTTTGGTCCCTATTTATAATAATGGGGTTAAATTAAATCCCTGGATGGATTTAGATAAAACCCTTTGAGAGTCTGACTCTCTCTCTCTCTCTCTTTGTTTGGCAGTTCTATTTAAACTCAAAGTGCTTCTAATAGATGAAGAAGCAGAATCTAATAGGGAATGATTTAATTAGTTACTTTATTTAAATTTATGGATAATTACAATCACCACCATATCCATTAATTAAATAAAGAACAATTAATCTAGCAAATTTCAAATAACTCCCTATATAATAATAAATTATCATGTACAACCCCCCCCCCCACTAATCAACACCATCATTATGGAAACTAGGGCATGTACACTTGTACTGCCAAACCCCATTCCATAGTACATGTCCATATAAGAGTGTTTGTGCATTTGATCGGGTCCCGCAAAACTCAATAAAACACTTTGTTCAAATAATCATATATAATCTATTATTTTATGTAAAATAGATTTTGCAAAAATCATTTCCAAAACGGCACTGGATCCAGATTCCAATCCGACCATACACAGACAATCTCAATCTTGGTGTTCTCTAATCGGGCAGTGGTGACCATGTTGAGTAACTCATTCACTCACAAAGTGTTCACGCATTCCCAGAACATCGGCTTTGACTCACTTGAGTCTCAGTCATTGATGAACCAAAGAATGCGATCACACTTTGCAGCGACAGGGTTCCCTCAAGCAAAGGGTGTCGGTGACACATGTCTATCCCTTCCTACATCTGGTAATAATACATGAGGGAATCGACAAAGTAGATTCTTCGCCAATATATACATCAATCATATGAGTACTTGCATTCGTTCCCTGATATCACATGTTTAGGCATACCCAATGCGACGATCATATGATAAGGGTGCTCAGCCCAAACCCTAGTCGTGACTACCATTTTAAGTAAAACTTACGGACACATAATGCTCAAAAAGTTTATATCGCATGTGATAATATTAAACCAAAATTTATAAAAGTTCAATACAAAATAAAAACGAATTGAACCAGACCAAATCGGGTTTGATGGACACACAAATTCAATAATTTATCTATTTGTTGTGTATATAATTCACGATTATTTTATTTCCTTTTCCTCGAAGCATGCATGTACGTCACGCTCCAAACCCGGAAACCCGGATGAAAAGTAAAGTGATAGCCCTCATGGGCCGCCGTGTGATAACAATCGATTTCTTGCTGCTGAGTTTCTCTTTCACTTACAAACTATAGCGGAAAACTAAATTTTGGAAAGTGCTGGTGGCATCTGACAATTATTGAGGTTAACATTATTACATTTCAAATTTTCAATCCTTTCTATCTTCACACAATACACATACAAATTCATTGTATTACAGTCAAAATATTTTCCATCAAATACATGTTGGGTCAAAAAGTCATAAAAGAAAAGGGCTATGTTGTTGCTATACCATGAACTCCTACTTAGGGGGTTACATATCACTTTCCTATCTCCGAACTTACACTCTGCACAACGACATTGCATGTGAGAGGGCTCTGAAAAGAATAATATAAAATGGAAAAAGGTCAACTAGCCCAATGAGAAAATTAATGTTATACCCAGATAATAAATTTTGCATACATGGGAAAATCACACTGTAGATATGCTTCCTTCCATAAATAAGTAAATCTGATTTATAAAACTATCTTTTATCATTTATAAATCATTATATATCTTTTAAATGTTAAAGTAAGTTGATTTGTCATATAACTACTCAATACATCATAATGTAAGGACACATCGCTGATCAACACAGCTATTTGTCCCAAGTCCTTTGACGGGGTTGGCCGACACCTCCTGTCATTTCTAAGTCCTTTGATGGGCGTACCGAGTCTTTTGACGGGGTGGACATGCCCTCTTCAATATCTAAGCCCCTACTGAAAAGTGTGATAGTCATATAGGGTCTCTACCATTCATTTCATTTTTTTTCCCTCTCTTTACTTTTCTTACTTTTCTTCTAGTCCATTTTGTCATTCCCCTAGTCCTTTGTTGGGCACCCCGAGTCTTTTGACAAGGTGGACGTGTATATATCATCAGTTTTCTTTCAATCTTACCATTAAATCTTAGACTTATCATCTTTCATCATTCTTAAACATTCCTTGAGTCCATACATTTCTTTCTTTAAATAAAAAATCATGCAATGATGGTATCGTACTCATAAACATATAAAACATGAAGCTCATGCATTTCATTTCATCATTCTCTGCCATTCAATAAATTCATGCATTTTATTTCATTAAAAGCATAAATCATGAGGCAAATGATATCAAACTGAAAGTATGCATAAAACTTACTAAAACATGAAGTGCCGTAAAAACTTCGGTGATATGACAAAGTTCTACTCATTAGTGTCTCTACTAACTCAAGGTATGCATAAAACTTACTAAAACATGAAGTGTCGTAAAAACTTCGGTGATATGACAAAGTTCCACTCATCAGTGTCTCTACTATTCTCGAGGTTTTGTTGGTTGTCCTATCTTGCTAAGAGAACTACCTAAAAACACATATTTCAACAATTAGACATTCTTTTTAGTTCTCCTAAAGTTTTCCCTTTCTATTCTTTTTTCTCTCTCTCTCTCTCTCTCTCTCTCTCTCTCTCTCTCTCTCTCCATTTTCTTCGCATCCCCCATTCTAAAATTCTTCCCCAAAGTAATTCCAAAACAAAAAAATTGGGAAGTCATGAAAATAGGCTGGCGGAAGTTATACTAGTGTGTGTGTTGTTGTTGGATGGTTGTATTGAGCAACATGCATCGACATTTCACTAGAAATAAGAAATCGCACAAAGATTCTATCACGTGGGTATTGATTGGTTGCCCAGAAATACTTTGATGCACGGCGTCACATGAGTTTGTTAGACCAAGGGTACTAAATTATTCGATGCATTACCTATGCATCATATGCCAACAAATAGATTCCATATGGTTGGGTGAAGTGTGTCGCTTCCAGCACCGATTAAAACCCTACAAATTAAAGGGTCACAATCTCGTGCACTTTATTAAATGTAATCCAACAACTCAAACTAGAGCTGACTCACTTGTTACTTTTTTTTTTTTTGTTTTGGTAGAAAGAAAATTCATTGAGAAGAAGAGCCATTACAAGCAGATGCATCTTTCACGCAAAGATTCAGAAGCCACAGAGAAGTAAGGGGCCAAACAATCGGGGACTCAACCGAAAGGGCCAACCGGGCCAAGGAATCCACCACAGAGTTGGAGGAACCTGAAATGAAAGAAAAATTACAAGAAACAAAGGACTTCTGCAGTTGAACAATGTCATGGCCAATAGAGCTAACATCAACATCAAAACACAAAGAGTTGAGTTAATTAATAATAACCGAGCAGTTCGACTCCACCATTATATGAAGATAACCGAGCTTTGCCGCTTGAAGAAGCCCAACACGAATAGCAAACTCTTCAGCTGAAGAAACCGAGTCACATGTGATACCAATAGAGAAAGCTGAAAGCAGTTGCCCCAGATGGTTCCTAAAAACAACTCCAATACCTCCCTTTTTTGTAGATTTCACCCAAGCTGCATCACAGTTTACTTTAACACAAGGAAACACAGGAGGAATCCAACGAGGAGAAGGAACCTACTGTCTAAGAGGAGACCATTTGAGGATTTTGGACGCAATGTTCGCAAAGCAAAATTCTTGGAAAGCCGATTCAACAAGCTTTGTGACCATTTCCAGAGTCCATTGCTGATTTTTGAAAATGCTTTCATTCCAAGCACGCCAAATATACCACAAAATGAATGAAGCCAATAAAAAACGATCTTGGTTAGCCTTCTTATCAGCAAGGAAAATGGAATCACAACATTTAAACCAATCACTCATCTTGGGAGAATCGGAGAGAGGGGCCATATGAGAAAGAGGGGATCCAAACTAAATTGCCCTTGCAAATGGGCATGTAAGAAAGATATGCCCCATGGATTCAATGATACTTCCGCATCTATGACAATAAGGGGAGATAGGAATCTTCCTAATAGCAAGACCTTCACAATGCCATCGGCACAACATTTCCATAAAAATATTTTGATCTTTGGTAGAGTCTTAGCATTCCAAATCCTTTTCCAAAAAACATCAGTCATAGAAAGATAATTCTTATGAGAAATTGATGAAGAAGAGGAGTGATTGAGCAGAGATACCTCCTTCCTATTTTTCAGCAGATGGTACATAGATCGAACAGAGAAAATTCTAGATTTTGAACCACCCCAAGCCAATTTATCCTCATGAGGGTAAAGGCTGAGATTATTTTTAGAATAGCTCGCTTATCTACAAGGAGGAAGAAAGCAGTCAACAGCTCCCCCTTCCACATTCTAGACTGAGGATCAATGAGGTCAGCCACATACATAATAGGACAACCATCCGGTTTCTGAGTAGCTACTTTAAAATTTTGGGAAGAAGGAATCCAGTTATCATTCCATATCGAGATCTGATCACCCTTGCCAACCAACCAAAGAAGACCGAGAGAAAGAGAATTCCTTCCTTCAAGTAAACTACGCTATCCCCAAGAAGGTTGGTGACCCAATTTGGCTTTATGAAAATCAACATAAGGAAAATAGATGCTCTTTAACATCTTAGCCCAAGGGGAATCTGGAGAAGACAGTAAACGCCAAGCATTCTTTGCAAGTAAAGCTTGATCATGAAGAATAGGATCCCTGAAACCAAGGCCACCTCTCTGTTTAGAATTGCACATCCTATCCCAAGACACCCAGTGCATTTTGTGATAATCGGACTCATTATCCCAGAATAAATTTGATGAGGCCTTCCTAATATCCTCAAGGATAGATATAGGAAGTTTGAAAGAAGAACCAGCATAATTAGCCATAGGAAGAACAGCAGATTTCAATAAAACTTCCTTGCCTGTAGCCGATAATAGAGCTTTTTTTCCACCTTGAAGCTTAGAGATTGTACGCTCCTTCATATCCTGGAAAAGTAATTTCTAAAAAACCCCAAAGTTAGATGGAAGGCCAAGATACTTAGAGGAACCATCCCCGTAAGGAATTTTTAAAACTCTAGAGAACCATCTTTTGGACTTTATGTGGGTGTTCTTGCTAAAAGTCATGCAAGATTTCTTGACATTTATCTCTTGGTCGGAAGCTTGGCAATATAGATCGAGACACTTCTTTAAAGCAATAATTTCTTGGATATGGGCCTTTCCAAATAGATGGCAATCATCTGCAAATAAAAGATGGGAGAAAATCTCTCCTCTATTTCTGATTTTAACCCCTTGAATTTCTCCTCTACTGACAGCCAGATTTATAATAGATGAAAGAGCTTGAGCACAAATGATAATTATTGTCGGAGATAGCGGATCCCCTTGCCTAATGCCCCGAGATGGAATAATGTTTCCATTTGCCGAACCATTGCTTAAAAGGGTATAAGACACCGATTTAATGCAAGACATAACTAAATTGACCCAAGAAACAGAGAAACCCAACTTAATAAGCATCTTTTCAATAAAATTCTAATTAACCCGGTCGTAAGTTTTACGCACGTCCAAATTAATTGCCATGAACTGGGACTGACTTTTCTTCTTTCTTTTTTAATAAAATGAAATAATTCATGAGCAATTAGGACATTATCAGAGATGTTCCTGCCTGGGATGAAAGCTGATTGGGAGATGTCAATGATTGAATCCAAAACCAATTTAAGCCAAGAAGCAATTAATTTGGAGATGATCTTCACTGTGACCGAGCATAAGCTGATTAGGCTGAATTGATCGACAGAATCCACATCCTTCGATTTTGGGATAAGACATATCAAAGTGCAGTTCAGATGAGGAGATAGAACACCATTCTTAAAAAAGTCAACCACAATTTGAAAGATATCGTCCTTGATATCCTCCCAAAAATTTTGGAAATTTTTTTTTTTGGGGGGGGGGGGAGGGGGAAGCCATCGAAACTAGGGGACTTAAGGGGAGCAAGAGAGAATAAAGCCGATTTTACTTCCTCAATATCCGGGATTTTACAGAGATTTGAGTTCATATCTTCAAAAACCAAAGGCTGGATACCATTTAGAATATCAGCAATCGCCTCCTCATTAGAACCTTCATCCTTAAAAATCTCCTTGAAGTGATCACATAATAGATCATGGACCTTGGCTTCAGAGTTGGTCCACCTACCATCTAGGTATTTGAGCTTTAAAATTTTGTTATTGTGCCTTCTCTTAAGGGTAACAACATGGAAAAATTTAGAGTTGTGATCCCCTTCCTTTAGCCAATCAACCCTTGAATTTTGCGTCCAAAAGATTTCTTCTTTTAATAATTCAACCTCCAACTTAGAAATAATAGCCGATTCTTTCTCATGGAAGGAGTATTCATTATCTTGAGATTGAATCAGCTCCAATTCCTCCTTTAATTTCTAAATTTTAACATGGATATTGCCAAAACAATCTCGGTTCCATCTCTTGAAAAAAGATGTAGTATTCTCCAATTTTATAGCAACCCGAACATCCGAGAAACCATGAACAGAGGTAGATCTATCACGCCCCCATCCCAACAAGGGATAAAATACAATAAAAGGGGTGACTAGGATGACACACATCATCCCATTAAGCTACTAGGATCACAAATATATAGTGTTCTAATCCACAGTCATGAACCAATATTAAATTACAGTAATATCAGAGTGCAAAAATAAAGGAATATTACATTCCAAAAATAAGATCAAAAGTAACGGAAGCATCTACATTATAAAAAGGCTTCGAGTCTAAGTGATAAATAGATAAATATGTTGCACTTTATCCCAAAATATTAACTGAAAACTGAAAACAGCAGTAGTATTACCAAATTTATATAATACAAATGGTAAACAAAATAATAAAATATAAAATTATGCCCTAATGGCACAATCCTCAATTGAATGCCAGTAATCGAAGCCCTAGGTCACCGGCTCCGATTGGTTCTCATCAAAAGGGGGAGCACCATCAAAACACCACATGCATACAGCTAAAAAGGGTTGCGCAATAACGGGTAAGCTCCACTGAGCCCAGTGAGGGATGGGGAATGCACATACAAGCAATTCACATATAGTCCATGATGCATGTAAATGTTAATAGATTTTTCACCTAGCACACAGTTCTAAGTCAATGGTATATGCTACTGTAATAACTTGGGGGACACTGTGGGTCACTTATGTTATCATCACAATGAAATCTCAATTGTCACTAGGGGGCCTGCGCTAGTCGAAGCCACCAAAACCACCCAGAGGTAGACCCCGATGATCAATGGTCATCCTTAACCTGACCTCTCTCCCCCATAGGTAAAGAGCCCAGATCACCCAACACCTAAACCCCTGTTAGTAAGGATCGTAGCATAGGGAACAAAGATCCTAACCACAGTTATCCTAGCGTCTCAAGAGGTATTTTGGGTGCATCAACATCCCATACCATCTAACACCCGGGTACCAGCACAACACAGCGCATACAGGACAATATGACAAGCAATAGCAATTTATTCTGTGAAGTTCTGGTACCGGCACTCCCGACACTGTAACCTAGCATAAGTAATGAAACAATTCACAACCAAAATCATATAATCCATCAATCAAGAATATAATGCAAGTATGCAACATGCTTGAATGCAATTCAATATTATAATGGATATGCATAGATATAGTCAAATCCAAACAATCACCCAAACTCACTCGCCTTTTCTAGTATCTCGTTGTTCAACTGGTTGTTAGTTCTCGATCGTACTCCAATACTCTTCGTCGAGTAAAGTGTTATAACCTAAGATTGATTGCATCAAAAGCAAGCATTAAATAGTGTTTAAGTGGACATGGAGTCCAAGGGTACACTTGGTCTTAAATCTAAACCAAGGCCAGACTCAAATCTAAGAAGACAGCAGCAGTGGTTGATTGGAGTGGTTGATCCAATCGACCAGTAATGCTGGCAGCAGCAAAACTGAAAGGGGTCAATGGAATTTTTACATGGTTTCTCACCCCAGGGCTTTTAGGTGATGTGCTAACGATTCCTACATAGTTTGGTCATGTTTTCATTCAAGGGTTTTGCACTGGTTGATTGGACTGGTTGATCCAATCAACCCTAGTGAATCAACCTATTACCCAAAGGCCATGTTCTAAACTCATTTCCCAACATGGTAGGCAGTCATTCACTATGGTTTCCTATTTGGTTTCCATAAATGGCCTCTCATATGATGTTTCAGGCCATGGGGCTGATCAGGTTTAAATCTGGTTTAAGTTTCTGGTAGTGGTCGATTGCCACTGGTCCATCCAATCGACCAGTGGCAATCGACCAGTGGCTGTACAGCTTGAGGATTTTGTATGGTTTCAATCTTTTGGCTTGTTCTACTAATCCAAAGCTAATATTTATGATCAATAAACACAGGTAGGTCATATTTGAGCTGGATTTCATGGTTGAATGAGAAGATTGAACATGCATGATGGATTTGGTTCATATTCCGTCAAACCCATCAAGTATGGCTATAAATGAGCTTCATACATGAATAAATTTCAGAATTCAAAAGGGAAAGAAGTACCAATTCATACAACTGGACTTGGATTGATCATGTATGCAAGGAATTCAAGTTCTATACTACAAATTCATGTTCTAAACTCATTTCCCAGCGTGGTACGCAGTCATTCCTAAGCTGGAAATGATATCCACAGTGAATCTGGGTTTAGGAAGGTTAATAAAAAAGAAAATAAGTAGATTTCGACATGCATGAAGGGATCCATGTTTCTAAGTCATGATAGTACTAGATTAAGCTTTTAGGTCTTGAGTTAGCTTACATGCATGGAGGTTTGGGTCCCATTCATGGGGTTTATGCATAGAGACTAAGGGCTATCATTTTAATTAACTAAATTATGCTTGAAACCTGAGATCAAAGTAAATTCAAGTTCTGGAAGTTTAGAAGAAGAAATCAAAGAGGGGTTTGGGCTTGCATGCTTAGGAATCGTGATCCAAAGCTAAAATAACATGGGAAATTGGGCATGGAGGTCAAGAGATTGGTGATCCCATGGTCTGAACTTGAAATGGTACAAATCAGAACCTAAAGAGAGGTACAAGGGAAGGGAATTTCGTGGGGTGCAGGGCTTACCTTGGATCTTCAAGGTCCAAGTGCTCCAAGGCCTTCTCTTCTTCCTTCCTCCTTTCTCTTCTTTCTCTTCTTTCTCTTCTTTCTCTTCTTTCTCTCCTCCCCCTTTCAACAATTTCTTTTGGCAGAAGAAATGAGTTTCAGAATTCAAGGTTGGGTTTATATAGAGGGAACTTAGGGTTTGTTTGGCTTGTGGAAGTCTTATGAAAAATACATTCTATAGCTTTATTCCTAAGCACAAGACCCTATAAGTGGGACCCCACATGGTCACATTGTCGGGACAATATTTCCAAGGGTCAATTATGGTATGGGAAGATGATTCGAGGTACAAGACACTGGGCCCCACACACCAGGAATGGAATTCACACAAGACAGCAGCACTAGTTGATCGAACTAGTTGATCCAGAATGACCAGTGTGGATCGACCAGAGATAGCAACAGTAGGACAATTTGGGTTTGAAGTGGAATTTCAGCTCACTTGAAGGTAGAATTGGAAAATGGTCTCTTCTAACAAAATGAAGTCCTATGAGTTTAGTTTCTGAAAAATCAAGAATCAAGGCAATAGAGATTCATATGGTGGAATTATTTAATTTTAACTGAACATGGGTCAATCTGCCAGAATAGAAGAATTCAATCCATGACTGCAACTTGAAGTGCAATTCCAGATCACCTAGAGGCAAAATTGGACAATGGTTCCTTCTAATAAAATGAATATATATGAATTTAGTTTCTAAAAAAATTGGAATCAACGAAAATGATGTTCGGATGAAGAAGTTATGCCATTTTAATTAAACAAGGGTCAATTTGCCAGAGTAGCAGAATTTGACCAGTAGGTGATTCCTGCAAGAACAGGGCAATTAGCAATCTAAAAAGGTCCGGGCTTTAGCCACACCTCAAGGACTTCAAGGTAATAGTCACACATAGCATCTAGGGTTAAAAGTTCACCCCTGAGTGGTGTCATTGGCCATTAAGGCAAAATTCCATTCTTTGATCAAGCTTTCCCCTTGACTACCACGGCCCAAGGTCATAGGTATCGACCGTTGGCAGTGTCGTCACACCAATTAATGAAAAAAAATTCAATTTGACCCAAAAAGTTAGGGTGTATTTTGGGCGTGGGGGTAACAAGACCAACCATCATTCACCACTTTGCCACAGTCCGGGTGAGAAAACCACATGTCTTCAACTAAGAGATTGAATCCTTTTAGTCATACTACTAGAGGTGTTAATGTAGATGGGAGCATGATCTGATCCAATTGCAGCCTTTACAAGAACAGAAAAATCAGGGTAGCTTTGTGACCAATTTGGGTTGGCGAAACCCCTATCCAAACGGATCCTAATATTCTCCTTGCCTTTCCTTTTATTATTGCTCCATGTAAAGAGGGGACCGTTATAGCCCAAGTCAATCAGATTGCAACCATCAATAAAGGATTTGAAATTATCACAATCTCTGTTAAGATGAGTCTTACCACCTGATTTCTCTTTCCAGGAAACATAAGCGTTGAAGTCACCAACAGCCAGCCAATTGTCTTGTCTAGAGAAGCCAAAAGTCGTGATACTATTCCATACCTCCTGCCTATGATGTCTTCTTGGGTCACCGTAAATACCAGTAAGAAAGAAAGAGGGAAATCCATGTAAAGAGACTTTAGCATCAATAAAATTATTGCTAGAAGCTTTGATATCAACTTGAATGTTATTCCACCACTGCAAAGCCATGCCACCAGCCATGTTGATAGGATCCACAAAGAAAAAGAAGTGATAAGGGAGTCTCTTTCGAATCTTCTCGAAACTTTGTCTGTTATTCTTTACCTCCATCCGAAAAAGGACAACATGCTTTTCATATTTGAGGAGATTTTTCAAGGACTGAATTGTCAAGGAGCTCCTTAAACCTTGGCAATTCCAACTTAAGATTTTCATAATGACCTGTGGGGCTGAACTCCCCCAACCGTCACGGAGCCAAATGATAAAAAAATGCTAAGCCTCCAAATTTTCATCCTTGACAGAGATGTCCATGTTATCTTCAATGAAAACTTCATTCTCCGTTTCAGTACGGGTTCTCTTTGGTCAAGGGATGATCTGGTTTGAACCATGAGTGATACTTTGGTTGAGATTGAACTAGTTCTGGTTTAACTGGTTCACTTGGTTCACCAAGGAAAGGTTTGGGTTAGGAGCCGGGGTTTCATTAAGGTTGAGAGAGCCATGAATGATAGGTTGTTGGGGGTATTGGGAGTTGGGTAATGGCATTGGGACCTGGATTTGTGTTATTTATGGTTGGGTTTGCCAAGGAGAAGTTTGAAAGGTAAGGCAAAAGGTTTAATATGGTGTGGGACATTTCAGGTTGTTGGAAGATGTGGAGAGCTGATAATTGATGAGGGTAAGTGATTGGTATAGGGAAGGACGTGGAGGAAGTGTTAAATGAATGTGGGAGGCCAAGAGTTTGCATGGGAATAGGTGGGTTATTAACGTTGGAAAACTCAGTTTGATAATGGGCATTGGGGTGAGAGGTGCTTGGGAAAGTGAGTTGCGGCTGAAAGTGGGCGAGGTTAAATGATGGTTGGACATGTGTGCCATGTGGCACCTCATTGGTAGGATGGAAGTTGAAAGGACGATTGGAGAGAAGAGTAGTACCAGTGTCGCCATACACGCTGGAGTCAGGTGTCAGAGAAGCGTGCGAAGCTTGAGTAGTATGGTTTGGACTTTGGAGATTCAGATGCCGAAGATCCATGAGCTTGGAGAAATCTTGTAAGGGCATTTTCACACATACGAGAATCAGGAATGGGACCTCTGATATTAGACGTATAATGGCACCTGATAAAATCTTGATAGGGTAGCTCTTCATTGCACTCAGGACTGCGTCGGTGTTGCCAATCATCCTCATAAAGCCTAGTGCATCTCTGTTCTTCATGTCCAATAATACTACAGTAGAAGCAAAAAAGAGGAAGCTTCTCATATTCAATTACAATGTTATGAGATGTTCTATCCTTCCTTTGTATACGATAGTGTTGTTTAAGAGGTTTGGAGAGATTCAGATGCCGAAGATCCATGAGCTTGGAGAAATCTTGTAAGGGCATTTTCACACATACGAGAATCGGGAATGGGACCTCGATATTAGACGTATAATGGCACCGATAAAATCTTGATAGGGTAGCTCTTCATTGCACTCAGGACTGCGTCGGTGTTGCCAATCATCCTCATAAAGCCTAGTGCATCTCTGTTCTTCATGTCCAATAATAGTACAGTAGAAGCAAAAAGAGGAAGCTTCTCATATTCAATTACAATGTTATGAGATGTTCTATCCTTCCTTTGTATACGATAGTGTTGTTTAAGAGGTTTGGAGAGATTCGATGCCGAAGATCCATGAGCTTGGAGAAATCTTGTAAGGGCATTTTCACACATACGAGAATCGGGAATGGGACTTCGATATTAGACGTATAATGGCACCGATAAAATCTTGATAGGGTAGCTCTTCATTGCACTCAGATCGCGTCGGTGTTGCCAATCATCCTCATAAAGCCTAGTGCATCTCTCGTTCTTCATGTCCAATAATACTACAGAGAAGCAAAAAAGAGGAAGCTTCTCATATTCAATTACAATGTTATGAGATGTTCTATCCTTCCTTTGTATACGATAGTGTTGTTTAAGAGGTTTGGAGAGATTCAGATGTCGAAGATCCATGAGCTTGGAGAAATCTTGTAAGGGCATTTTCACACATACGAGAATCAGGAATGGGACTTCGATATTAGACGTATAATGGCACCTGATAAAATCTTGATAGGGTAGCTCTTCATTGCACTCAGGACTGCGTCGGTGTTGCCAATCATCCTCATAAAGCCTAGTGCATCTCTGTTCTTCATGTCCAATAATACTAAGTAGAAGCAAAAAGAGGAAGCTTCTCATATTCAATTACAATGTTATGAGATGTTCTATCCTTCCTTTGTATACGATAGTGTTGTTTAAGAGGTTTGGAGAGATTCGATGCCGAAGATCCATGAGCTTGGAGAAATCTTGTAAGGGCATTTTCACACATACGAGAATCGGAATGGGACCTCGATATTAGACGATAATGGCACCGATAAAATCTTGATAGGGTAGCTCTTCATTGCACTCGGGATGCGTCGGTGTTGCCAATCATCCTCATAAAGCCTAGTGCATCTCTGTTCTTCATGTCCAATAATACTACAGTAGAAGCAAAAAAGAGGAAGCTTCTCATATTCAATTACAATGTTATGAGATGTTCTATCCTTCCTTTGTATACGATAGTGTTGTTTAAGAGGTTTGGAGAGATTCAGATGCCGAAGATCCATGAGCTTGGAGAAATCTTGTAAGGGCATTTTCACACATACGAGAATCAGGAATGGGACTTCTGATATTAGACGTATAATGGCACCTGATAAAATCTTGATAGGGTAGCTCTTCATTGCACTCAGGACTGCGTCGGTGTTGCCAATCATCCTCATAAAGCCTAGTGCATCTCTGTTCTTCATGTCCAATAATACTACAGTAGAAGCAAAAAAGAGGAAGCTTCTCATATTCAATTACAATGTTATGAGATGTTCTATCCTTCCTTTGTATACGATAGTGTTGTTTAAGAGGTTTGGAGAGATTCAGATGCCGAAGATCCATGAGCTTGGAGAAATCTTGTAAGGGCATTTTCACACATACGAGAATCAGAATGGGACCTCGATATTAGACGTATAATGGCACCGATAAAATCTTGATAGGGTAGCTCTTCATTGCACTCGGATGCGTCGGTGTTGCCAATCATCCTCATAAAGCCTAGTGCATCTCTGTTCTTCATGTCCAATAATACTACGAGAAGCAAAAAAGAGGAAGCTTCTCATATTCAATTACAATGTTATGAGATGTTCTATCCTTCCTTTGTATACGATAGTGTTGTTTAAGAGGTTTGGAAATATCCAAAAGAACTCTCATTCTGATGTACTGAATACAGATGTCTCCCCTAACAGAACGAATAATCATAACCTTAGAAGTTGAACCAAACCTTGGAGCAATTTTAGAAGCAAACTCAAGTTGGAGGAAATCCTCAGGGACATCATGCAGTTGCATCCAAAACTGAGTTGAAGTGAAACTCCATTCCTTATTTGGGTTCCACCTTTCAAGAATAATCAGGTTGTTTGAAACCGACCAAAGACCTTCATTGATAACATTTTGTAAATCCAAACCATGTTGAAAGTGGAACAGAAATATGTCCTTATCAAACGTAGCAACCGTGACTAGAAATCGGGTATTTCAGGCTTTGATCAAGGCTTCATCAATAGCTTGGCGACGATAAGGCTTCCCCGGAATAATATAGCCAACTAAAGTCAGGTTCCAATCAACTGAAGTGTTATCTTCCAAGGTATAATCTGTAAGAGTAAACCTAAACAGAATCGCATATAGATAGATTAAGAACACATCCAATATGTGACAGATTCGTTCTAGGGAGCGTACCTTCCTTCGGATCCATGGAGACAATGAAGAACGCAGCGGAATAGCACTTTAGTCTTCTCCGAAGCAAGGATCTTCTCCTCTAATCTCTCCTTTAGAACTAGCTCAATGGTAGAACCCCTTCAGTCTCCGTTTCGACAGAGTGGTGTTACAATGTGTTGATCAAAGTTAGAGGAGGGACCTAGCTTCCCTTTTATACAGATTACCATAGATCCTCCCATTACAGATCTAATGGTGATCTGTGAGCTTACACTAGCCAGTCCATATTGGAAACCCTAAGATATTGCATGTCTACCTTATTAGACCAACCCTTTAGAAATGGCAGTTGCCACAATTAATAGAACCCACTAAATAGGAAAGAACATAGAATAGGAATAAAATATTCTAACATTCTCCCACTTGGGTTATATTAATTGTAACCAAGTTAAAACAAAATTTTCGTTTTGTTCAAAAAATAGTTTAAAAAACATTTCTGAAAACATGCGCACGTCTTTATGTTGGTCTAGAGATAATTCTCAAGAATCAATCCCTTCACATAGAGTCTCAAACACCGAATCATGGTGGTAACTGCATCTTTTAAGTGACACAGGACCATCCATAGTCACGAATGCCCTTAACTCTACTGAAATGGATGCAATATGGTAGTGTAGCAACTGAATAATACTTTATCTTTATGTGTTATCTCTTTTGTCAGTCCAATTCTCTTTCCTTAAGTGACGCAAGGACACAATAGAGAAAACTTCATGGTTCCAACGAACCTGTATGTCTTATGTTTAATAACTCGAGTTTCACTTTATGTGATATAAGATATACCGTAAGGCTAAAAAACAAATGCCCCAGCCTTTGCTCAAGGTTATCACATACCCAAAGACTTTATAACAAATACATATACAACATGCCAATATGTAAAACACCCATGTGTCAACAAAACTGCACTTTATTGAATAGAAAATTCATACCATAGACAGTTGATATATGAATACCAAAATTTATCAAAAGATAAAGCACAGATGCAAAATTTATTACACAATAAAGCAAAAATAAAATGACTCCCACTAAACAACCTCATCTAAAGATGCTTCCAAGCCCATACTGACAATGTGTCTCTCAAAAACATTAGGGCGAAGGCCTTTAGTTAGGGGATCAGCAACCATATCATCTGTACCAATGTGCTCCACTGTGATGTCACCATCTTTGACCTTTTCCTTGATGGTCAAATATTTGATCTCCATGTGTTTTGACCCTGTGATACCTTTATTGTTGTTGATAACCAACACTGCAGAATTGTTATCACAATATAACTGGATAGGTCTATCCACAAAATCAAACACTATCAATTCCCTTATGAGATTCCTTAGCCAAATTGCCTGAGTAGCTGCCCCATAACATGCTACAAACTCTGCTTGCATAGTTGAAGAAGTAATCATTCCCTACTTCATGCTTTTCCACGACACTGCCCCTCCTGCCATTAAGAAAATATAACCTGATGTGGACTTCCAGTCATCCTGACAGCCAGTAAAGTCAGAATCGAAAAACCCTACTAGTTGCAAGTCTTGAACACGTCTATAGATCAACATATAATCCCTTATCCTCTTCAAGTACCTCAAAACCTTCTTGGCAGCAACCCAGTGATCGTGACCAGGGTTGGACTGATATCTGCCTAGAAGTCCTATTACAAAAGTAATATCTGGTCTAGTACAAACTTGAGCATACATGATGCTTCCAAGTGCACTAGCATAGGGTACCATCTTCATCTGTTCTCTCTCAGCATCATTTTTAGGGCACTATGATAAGCTCCGTTTGTCTCCCTTGAGAATTGGAACATTCCTAGGTTTACAGTCCTGCATACTGAACCTCTTTAAGACACAATCAATGTAACCCCTCTAAGAAAGACCTAACAGGTGGCGTGCACGATCTCTGGGGATCTCAATTCCAAGAACAAAAGATGCTTCACCAAGGTCCTTCATGTCAAACTCCTTAGACAACAACTGCTTATCTCACGTAGCAATCCAACGTCACTACTTGCAAGCAAAATGTCATCCACATAAAGTACCAAGAAGATAAATTTCCTCCCACTCACCTTGCAGTATATACACTGATCTACTCGATTCTCAACAAAATCGAATGAAGTCACAACACTATCAAACTTTATGTACCACTGTCTGGAGGCTTGCTTGAGGCCATAGATAGACTTCTTGAGTCTACACATAAGATGATCTGAACCATCCAAAGAAAAACCTTCAGGCTGAGCCATATAGACCTCCTCATCAAGGCTTCCATTAACAAAGGCAGTCTTCACGTCCATCTGGTGTAACTCCATGTTGAAATGAGCTACTAATGCCATAATTACCCTGAAAGAGTCCTTCGAAGAAACTGGTGAGAAAGTCTCATTATAGTCAACTCCCTCTTTCTGAGTAAATCCCTTGGCTACTAGTCTGGCTTTAAACCTCTCAATCTTACCTTCGGAATCCTTCTTGGTCTTGTACACCCATTTACATCTAATGGGCTTGAAGCCTTTAGGTAACTCAACAAGCTCCCAAACGCCATTATGTCTCATCGATTGCATCTCATCTTTCATTGCTTCCATCCATAAATCTGACTGAGGACCAGAAACAGCTTCCGAATAAGTAACTGGATCAACCACTGGACCAATGTCATAGTCATGCTCTCCCAGATAGACCATATAGTCGGGTGATATGGCTGACCTCCTCTCCCTGACGGATCTCCTAAGTGGAGCCTCCACAACCACATCCTGAACCTGAGGAGCTTCAGCAGGAATAGGATCAATGACAGGTTCTTGAACCTCAATAGGTAAAACCTTTGGTGCAACAGGCTCTGCATCTGTCTGAATAGGCAGAGGATAAAATATGGTCGTCCAAACCCCACTACTTTCCTGTACAGTCTGAGAACTAGTACTACTCCTCTAGGCCACATCGAACTCCAAAAACTTAGCTGTCTGAGAATCCACAATTCTAGTACTCCCACTGGGATTATAAAAAATGATAACCCTTCGAATGATCTGGATAGGAAACAAAAAAGCAACGAGTTATTCTTGATTCCAACTTGCTCAATGCTAGATTATACAACCTCACTTCTACAGGACAACCCCAAACTCTAATATGGTTCAAGCTAGGTTTACACCCAGTCCACAACTCGAAAGGAGTCAATGGAACAAATTTGGAAGGGACACGGTTAAGGATATAAAGGGTTGTTCTCAAAGCTTCACCCCACAAAAACTCAGGTAAATTCGTCCTACAAACCGTACTCCTTACCATATCCATAAGGGTGCGATTACGCCTTTCGGCCACCCCATTTTACTCAGGACTCCCAGGCATAGTAAACTGACCTACTATCCCAGAATCCTCCAAGTACTTGGCAAATGGGCCCTTAAGCTGTCCAGCATCGCCATGTCTGCCATAATACTCTCCTCCCCAGTCAGATCTAACAATTTTTATGACTTTCCCTAACTGTTTCTCAACTTCAGTTCTGAAAATCTTAAATTTCTCAAGAGATTCAGACTTTTCCTTAATTAAGTACAAGTAACCATATAGGGAATAGTCATCAATAAAAGTGATGAAATAATAATTTCTACACAGTGTGGCTAAATAGGGTTCACTGATGTCAGTGTGAATGACCTCCAATAGGTCAGAACTACGGACTGTCGATTTCTTCTTTATCTTGGTCATTTTACCCCTACAACAGTCTACACAAGTCTCAGGCTCACCCTCAAGAGTAGGCAGGATGTCAGACTTTATCAGCCTTTCTACTCTCTCTTTAGAGATGTGCCCAAGCCTTTTATGCCATAAAGTGTAAGACTGTTCCTTAGGCAAGGGTCTTTTGAAAATAATTTTCTCAACATTATAAGAAACATAGATTTCATTGGGAGATAGACACAATCTATACAATCCATTTGACATAGTGTAACAACCAACTTTATTCGAATTAAAAAACATTGCAACCATATTGTTCTTTATTTCAAAGGAGTAGCCACACATGTCCAAACTAGAAACAGAAATTAAATTCCGTCTAAAAGAAGGTATATAAAAAGTGTCTTTTAACATCAAATTAAAACCACTATCTAGAATTAAAATGACATCTCCCACGAACTCTACGTCAACTTGTTCATTATTCCCCACAAAGAGCTTTGACTCATCCTTATTTGGTTTCCTCCTGCTTCTGAACCCCTGTATGGTAAAAGCAACATGATTAGTTGCACCACTATCTAGCCACCACGTATTTGATGGGGCTTCGGATAGGTTGGATTCACAAACAAAAGCCAAAAAAGCAATACCTGTACTCTCTCGTTTGGCCAACCAAGCTTTGTATTTCGCACAGTCCTGCTTTATGTGACCTTTCTTCTTACAAAAGAAGCAACGGTCACCTCCTTTCTTGAAAAGAGCTTTCTTTGGACCCAAATTGTTAGTCTGACCGGACTCTTTGTTATTTCCCTGAGCATCCTTCTTGGTAGGATATTTGGACTTCTTACCTTTTGGGGTACTGGAGTTAGAGGCAAACAAGGCTACATGGGCTTTATCTTTCTTCAATTTCTCTTCCTCAGCTATAGCTCTAGAAATCAAGTCATTAATGGGCCAGGTTTCATCAGCAAATCTATAGTTGGTCTTGATAATCCCAAATTCAGGTGGAAGGGTGTTCAAGGCTTGATGGACAATACAAGTGTCAGGAAGTGAAACATTCAGGGCTTTGAGTTTGGTTTGGTAATCAACCATCCTAATGATATAATCCCGAACTCTTCTAGAACCATTATAAGTCATGTTAAAGAGTTTCTGCAGAAGGGTTCCTATTTCAGCATTAGATGAGACTCGGTACCTCAGTGCCACTGCAGCCAACAACTCCTTAGCAGTGCAATTAGAAGGGAAACCACTTTTCAGATGCTCCTTAATAGTCCTCTTTAAAGACAACAAACAGAGACGATTACTCTTCGTCCATGCAGCATGTACTGTCTTATCATCATCAGTACTCCTGTCATCTAAGTCTGTTGGCTTGTTCATATCAAGAGATATATGAACATCAGCCTTCTCCATAGCAAACAAAAAATTCTCTTTCCATTTCTTGATGTTTGTGCCCGTAAGAATCTCGATAGTAACCATATTGTTATTGACAGAAGAAGTGACTGAAAGAAAACAAACAATGTATATTATTAGCACAATGTGAGTAATGTGTAACTTTAAAAAATCATATAAGTACACCTTCTGGAGAATTCACAAGCATCACCATGTAAATACCTTTGGGCAGAATTCATGATATGCAGTTGCAATACCCTCCTCACACACCAGCGGCGATGAGAATATATTCTAATTCTCGATAATCTACCACCTTTGGGTGTATAGACATCTTGGATCAGTCAATCCTCAACCATATGCTGCATGTGTGACCCTCTAAGCACCAATACACAATCACCACCTTTGGGTGTATAACTATGCATTAGAACTAGAGAAATCCCATTACCATATGAGACCGATATTCTATAAACCCAATCAAGAGTGCCACTTTGGCAGTCACCACTTAATCAAATCCATGAAACTCTCTTATACAGGGACATACTTTATGTTACTCACATAAACCATATTGTGTGTAATTTTAAACTATATGACAAGGGGCTAAATTGTCCAAAAATTACAACATGTGCCAATCATATCATTTGAAAAGGTTTGAATTGCCAAAAAGCAATCAAACATAATTTACTAAAAATGCTAGATTATAAAAGTGAATATTCTAACAATATAGAATCATGCATAAATCACATAATCATAGCAGAAAATTCCAGAATAAAAATTCCAGAAACCATGCAAAAGGGTAGAAAAATAACCAAAAACCACTATTTTGCAATTTTTTCACAAATCTCAAGGCATAAAATATACCCAAATTACATATCAAAATGTAGAAAATTTTGAGACGAATCCAACAACACCTGAATCGCCCCAAACGGAGTTTCGACATTCCCAGAAACGCCGGTCAAAGTTTGCATGTACAAAAACAGGCATGGTCAAAGATTCTAGAATAAAAAAAGGAATATTCCAGAATCAAAACCGGATCAGATTCGGTTCAAGAACGGTTCGGTGCGATTCACACACATGAACCAAATCGGTCAACAGTCAACCGGGTCATGGGTTGACCCGATGTGTCACCCAATCGGGTCAACGAACCGACCCGAATGAGTAAGTGGGGCGGGTTGTCGGGTCAACCCGAATGGGTCGCGGTCTAGTTCTGGGTTGACCCAAGATGGGCCAATCTCGGGTTCCCAGTCTGACCCAATGGGCCAGGTTTACGGATACCGGGTTGACCCGGACGGGTCAGGTCCTTTTTTTTTTTTTTTCTTAAAAAAAACAAAAACCTGCGAGCGAGTGAGATCACCCGCCGGCGTTCGCCGACGCGTGAGGGTGGTCCAACGGCCGCCGACGATGATCCACATATCAAAATGCTCGCGCCGACAAGACCTACAAGCCCATATAGTCACTTTCACTTTTCGCCAATCGAAAAAATTAGCAATGGCCGGAAAACGTACGGATTCGACAGGGAACCCCAAGAAAAAAAAATTTGGCAGATCGATTCAAAACCACATGAAACGAAAGTCACAAAACAATCCATATAGGTTTATAATCTAACCTATATTGGCTCTGATACCACATGTAAGAGTAAATCCAAACAGAATCGCATATAGACAAATTAAGAACACATCCAATATGTGACAGATTCGTTCTAGGGAGCGTACCTTCCTTTGGATCCATGGAGACGACGAAGAATGCAGCGGAATAGCACTTTAGTCTTCTCCGAAGCAAGGATCTTCTCCGAAGCAAGGATCTTCTCCTCTAATCTTCCCTTTAGCACTGGCTCAATGGTAGAACCCCTTCAGTCTCCGTTTTGGTAGAGTGGTGTTACAATGTGTTGATCAAAGTTAGAGGAGAGACCTAGCTTCCCTTTTATACAGATTACCATAGATCCTCCCATTACAGATCTAACGGTGATCTATGAGCCTACACTAGCCAATCCATATTGGAAACCCTAAGATATTTCATATCTACCTTATTAGACCAACCCTTTAGAAATGGCAGTTGCCACAATAAATAGAACTCACTAAATAGGAAGGAATATAGAATAGGAATAAAATATTCTAACATAATCCACAAAGAAAGTATCCTCTTCTTCATTAAGGTGATCTTCCACTATTTCCTGAGGGTTTTGGTTTGAAAAGGGTTCAGTATGGTGGGGGTTTTGGGGATGGAAGTTTGAAGAACCAAGCCCGAATGGTAAAGGTGGAGTAGGTAGTAAAGATCGTTAGTTGCTCATGGTAGAGAAGAGAAACAAACAGCAGGAAAAGGAGAGAAGCAAACCTTCAGAAGGAAGAGAGACAGTAGAATCACACCAGAAAGGTGGAGGAGACAATCACACCAGAAAGGTGGAGTACTTCTTGCTGTTTGTTTCACCAAGACATGAGGACAGAAAGAGCGACTCACTTGTTACGTAGTACAACGTAACAAAGGACTATGTTACATCCCAATATGTAAATATGGGTAAAGAAGAGGAAGTATTATCTAACTTTTCTTGTCTTCCGCAATTCAATTATCCTATTTTAATCTATGCAGGATACCAGGTATCATGAGTAACCTCTATGGGATGGTCCTTCATCTTTTTGCTAGATGGTAGATTCATTTTGCTTGTTGCAAGCTTTATTAAGGCTTCCAGTGGTATAGACCCTGATGTGTTCAGTGCTAGAACAGGACTTGACCAATCCAGGAGTTAGGATTGAAGATAAAATAAGTGCAGTGCTCAAATCATATCGAATCGCTAATCTTCTTCCATCTCCAACTTCTAATCCTTGGCCTTGGTCTCTATTAAAAGACTTATTGTACATAAACAATATAGGGCCTGATATTTCCTTTACACCTAAGGGGGATCCTTTTTGTTTGGTAGTAGCTGTTAACTTGGCTAAATCTGCTCAATCTACACAATCAATGTACATACTATCTAAGTAGATTTTAGGGTAAATTACACATCACCCACTGGTTTTCAAACAAAACTCAGATCATCCCCTAGTTTGTGAAAAAATTCATCCGTCCCCCTCTACAGTACCGGTGTTATCTTAAGTCAAACCAAAAGATGAAAAGACAGTTTTAACCTCAACTAAAATAAGATAAACAGTGATAATTGAGGTATCCAATATTTGTAGAAAATGCACTTTAGATACCCAAAACTTGTAAATTACATTTAGGATACCAATTTTGATATTTCGAATTATACCCTAAATCACCACAACACTACAACCACCATTGTCCCAGCAGCCACCACCATTACCGCCAAGGTTACATCTCCTCACCCTCCAATGCTTCCTCAAATTCTTCTTCCAATTTCACAAGCACCTTCGACGATACCCTTGAATTTGCTCTCAAATAACACCAAAAAAACTTCAATCTCAACGCCACCGGTCAACTCGATAACAACACCGTTCAGCTTATGGCTCTCCTTCTTCCCCAAATTGCTAAAAGTTCCTTCTCTTCTTTCCCTCCAGGTCACAGTTATTTTTCAAAGGGGAAGTTACAGAAACTAGTTTCTTACTTTTGTCTCCTCTGTTCACTCTGTTTCCGTGTTTTCTTCTTTTTTCCACTTTTTTGGGTCGCGATTTCTTCCCAAATGTGGTTTTATTTCTAGCAGAGATGGAGATTATTAGTTTGATAATGTTTCTACTTCTGTGTTATTCTTTCTTTTTCTTATTTATATTTATACGACACCGCTGATTGGAAGATAGATTGAGAATGAATAAAATTGAGTATTGAGTTGTTTTGAGTACTGGCCATGTGGCGTTCCCTTCTCCTCCCCACTCCTCTTTCTTCTTCTTCCCTCCTTCCCTGTGTGACTCCAGATCTGATCCTCCTTCAGGTCAGATCTCTTTCTCTTCCATTCTTTTGCCTTTTGTTTTTGGAGACGTTCTCATTCTCAAGGGATCGACTTACCCAGCCCTCTGTTGTGAGAAAATTTTTTTTTGGACAAATTTTGGGGGGTTTTTTTTAGAGGAGTTCTGGTGTTGGTGGTGCAAGAGTCGTGGCCGATATACCTTACAGCAACATGCCCAGTTGTGATCGCTCAGCCACGCCTTATCACTCCGTCTCTGGCCAAATCTATGTTCACTTCACCAGGCCAAGATTGAAACCAGTCACCGCAAGAGACCACGGTTCTTAAAACCTTAACTCCATTCTGTTTAGCAATTTGGGGAAGAAGATTCGATTCCTTGTTTTAATTAAAAAATAAAAAAGAATAAGACTTCACATCATTTTGGGGTTTTTAGATCAAGGGTAAAAAAGTAATTCTACACTAGGCAAAGGTGATTTACGGATCTAAATGTATTTAACTGACTGACATCATCACAATAGCAAAAACTAACGATAAAGACTAATTTGTCACATTGGGTCTAAACTAAGGGGTGATTTAAGTTTTTTCAAAAACTAGAGGGTGATTTGAGTTTCGTGAGGTGACATGTAATTTACCTTAGATTTTAATATATTTTTCTTTTTCATAAAAAAAAACAAAAAAATGAAAGACTTAGTGAATGGGAAATGTCACAGAATGCCCTTAGAACTTCAATATTGGTCATATCTTTGCCATTTCAAGTTCGTTTTTGGTGATTCAAATTGCAGAATTTCTAGAAAAATGAGAGGACTTTATTGGAATTGAGTGTGGAAGCTGAAGGGTGCTTAAAAGCCAAATTTCTGGGGATCTTTGATGCCAAATACATTTTGGGGTATTAGACTATTGTATTGGTTACATTTTTAAGACTTCCAAGAGCTTGGTGGAGTTGGTGGAGAGTGCATTGAGTTGTGTTCCTCAAGTGGCTAGTCCACTTAGGTGATCTCTTCTCATTTTCCCTTTCTAGATCCTACGTTGTGTTGCTTGTTGATGTAACTGCCTATTAGATCAACATAGGGAGCGAGAATTTTAATTTTGATTTTGTTATTGCATTCCAAAGGACTTTGGAGTAGGTGCTCACAAGGTGTTTGATCATTTATTTAGTTGTTGCTAGACGCCTATAGTTGTAGTTGTGGATAGTATAGAAGAAGTCTCAACTGTCGGAGTAGTTGATACTTTATGAGTATTGGGTAATATACAAAGTCCAACATTGGGCGGATATAGGCACATTTTTTAACCATGTAAATTGTGAGTTGTCATTATTTGCGTCTATAGTGAATTATGTTTTGTAGGATGAACATGTTACCCTTGGTACGCCTAACCTCTCTTAATTGAAGACAATGGTGAAACTAAGGTATATAGTAACCTTCAGTCTAATTGGTTTAGAACCCCAGTAAGATTGGTTTGAAAAACAAAGCCACGCTTTTGGGTTTTGCGATTTGCTCAATTGCGTTGGGGTGTTCAAGAAGAATGAGAAGTCTTGAATTAAAATTGACAAAGTTCCATGTATTAGAAATCCATGAGAATGGCGGCCGATGGGGACGACTGACTGGTAGGGACAGGGTAGGAACCAGTAGGTCTGGTGGGTCAAACGAGAGAGAGAGAGAGAGGTTCTACGCAGTGGGTTGATGAGATGGGCAAGGGACAGAGAATAGAGGAAGATGCAATATTGGGGATGGAGGCGATTTGCAACAGAAATACGAAAAACAGAGAAGAACAAGCACACACAAACACACAGGATTTACATGGTTCACCCCTAAGATGGAAGCTACATCCACGGTCCAACAACAGAATGAATTTCACTATTCTCTGGAAATATTACAAAAACCTCTTTTACAGTCCTCTCAGAGATAAGAACTTTATATAGAGAAGCCCTAACCCGAAGAAGTACAAGAATATCCTTGGACCCAGAAATTACCAAATCGGACAGGATCAGACCAAAACATAACGTATATCCCAAAATATACCGTTTCGAAGATCTCGATGAGCCCAACACAACTCCCTGCCTTTGGCATAGATGTACGCCATTTTTCGATAATCCGAGATCTTTTCGAGACCGAAATAACCCTCCGAAGATCTCAAGTCTCAACTGTACATTCTGGACAAAAAATCATGCTTCACTAATAACATAGAATAATTGAACTGTTCTCCATTCTATTTGACAGTCAATCACATGTTTTTTTAGCGATCTAAAATTTCCCCAAAACAACAGCTACTGTGATGCAATTTTGTGTGTTTTTTTAATATAAAATTATGTTTGGATGCCAAGAAAATGGGGATAAGGAATTCCGAGGAAAGAAAGATAGACACGAATACGCAACAATTATGCAAGTCTAGGAGAGTGATAGAATTGATGCTCTAATGTATAAATACCAAATGGAGTTTGTTTGCTCATCAAAAAAAAAAAAAAAAAAAAAATACCAAATGGAGTGTAATAATAGTATTCACGTGGAATAAAGTTTTCTTTTCATTCCGATTCCATTCTTTGGACTAGTTGGGCCAGTGCGCCTATGCTCTGTCCATTCACCTGTGACTCTGCGAGCCGCGACGCCTGTGTTGGCGTCTCTTTTGGCCCGTTCTACACTTCTGCTTCAGTTTCACTGTTGCAGGCTACTTTTATCGAGGCAATATCGATCGATGACCGTTCTCTGCCTATCTCTCTGTGCTTGTTTGTTTTTGGATGGACTTCCTTTGTTAAGTGGTGGTGAAACTGCAATCCCAAACCCCCCCCCCCCTCCACTCTCTGCTACACACACAGGGTGCTTACGGTGGGCAGTTGTTCTTCACTACTTCGTGGGTAGAATAATCTCTGTAACTCTTGGATGTTGATGGTTTATTGGGAAAGCTTTTTGCTGGTCTGGGCAGTTCTGTGATCATGAAATAGATTAGTCCATAAGCTTGTTGAGTAGCCCGTCATTCGCAGATGAATTTGTCTACTTCTTCCATCATCACCAATCTATTTCGTTTGCGCCTTCGGAAGAAAAAAATCTGCTTCACTTTGCTAGACTTTGGAGAGTTTTTTGACATTTCAAGCTTCCTCTTAGACACACTTACAGGGATACTATTGTTGTACTGTTATGTGCTTCTGGATTTCTGTAGTTTGAAGCTCTAACCATGGCGTCTGTTATTTCTGCGTCACTCTTAATTTTCATATGCATCCTCCTTAATGGTTATGTGCACTGCCAAAGGCCCCCAGTTGTGAATGTTGGTGTGGTCTTTACATTTCATTCTGTCATCGGTAGGGCTGCGAAAAGCGCCATGGAAGCTGCAGCTGCCGATATCAATGCGGATCAGAGCATTCTTAATGGCACCCAACTCAATTTAATAATGGCGGATGCAAACTGCAGCGTTTTCATGGGGTCTATTGGAGGTACGCCCAATTTGCTTTTCTCTGTGAACAGAACGTTCAGACTACGAACTTTTCTTTAATATCTTCTGGTGGTTCGTTAACTTAGTCTAATTGTTGCTGCTGACGATGAAAAACTAATCAGGTATTGTTTGTAGAGACCTGGTGTGGTGATCTTTCCAAGAACTCCGTTTTCTGCTGTGTTCTTAGTCAAGTACTCAACTCCTAGTCTCTACACTGAGTTTTATTACAAAATTAATTGGGAATGTCTCCTCTGCTTGTGATTTCATTTAGGTTTTAAGTTTTAATTTGGTGTTCTGTCCAGAAATTAAAACCATAGATTTAATCTCAGGTGTGCTAATTGTATAAATATTTCAGGTTCTAGGAAAGTTAGTGATTTTTTAAGATTGATAGTCCATTTTCTGCTGTGAGAAGTTTTCAAATACCAGACGAACTGTGCAGTATCCTAGCTTTTAGGTGAAGGAAAAATGGCTCATATGACTGCCATTAGTTCGCTCGTTTTCAGCTTATACATTTCATTTCTGCTTATGTTCTCTTATGCATGCACTTTTTCACCATGTCAAGCCTATTGTCATTTGCACCCAATGCTGTTTATTTGCGGTATTAGGTTCTGAAGACAATACTCATATTTTCCTGTGGAATTACATGATATTGACTGCATCAGAGTTTTGCCTGCAGCTTTTCAAGTAATTGAGAAAGATGTGGTGGCCATTATCGGACCACAATCTTCAGGAATAGCCCATATGATCTCCTCCATTACCAATGGACTCCAAGTGCCTCTTATCTCATTTGCTGCCACAGATCCTACTCTCTCCGCTGCCTTTCAATTTCCCTTCTTTATCAGAGGCATACAAAGTGACTATTGCCAGATGGCAGCCATGGCTGATTTGATTAACTATTATGGGTGGCGGAAGGTTATTGCTGTCTATGTGGATGATGATTATGGAAGGAATGGGATATCTGCTCTAGATGATGCACTTGCTGAGAAAATGTCAAAGATTTCTTATAAAGTGGCATTTCGACCTGGAGCCAATCCTGGTGAAATCGCTGATTTGCTTAATAAATCCAAACTGATCGGCCCACGTGTTTATGTTGTTCATGTTAGTCCTGATTCAGGTCTCGCAATCTTCTCCATAGCCCAAAACCTTCAAATGATGACCAGTGATTATGTGTGGTTTGCAACAGATTGGCTTTGTGCTACATTAGATTCATCGTCAAATGTGAACCAAACATTGCTCCTTCCCCTGCAAGGGGTAGTTGGACTCCGTCCACATATTCCACAATCCTGGATGCAGAAGGCTTTTGTCTCTCGCTGGAGAGAATTACAACGGAAAGGTTTAGTTAGTTCTGGGTTGAATGCTTATGGCCTTTATGCTTATGATACAGTGTGGGCTGTTGCACATTCTCTTGATGCGTTCTTAAATGAAGATAGGAACATCACGTTCTCTTTTAACAAGAAGTTACATGATCTCAATGCAACATCACTGCAGCTGGAAGAGCTCAAAACTTTTGATGGGGGTACTGACCTCCTTAATAAATTGTTGCAGACAAACTTCACAGGTTTAACAGGTGCAGTAAAATTTGATACAGACAGGAATCTCATTGGCAATGGTTATGAAATTATTAACGTTGATAAGGCAGCACTTCGTAGGATTGGTTACTGGTCTAATAATTCAGGTCTTTCGGTTGTAGTACCAGAGACATTAAAACAGGGACAGCGTAGCAATTCCCAGTTGGATCAGAAACTCAGCAATGTAACCTGGCCTGGTCAGAAGACAGAAAAGCCACGTGGGTGGGTGATTGCAGACAATGAAAGACCATTAAGAATTGGAGTGCCAAAACGAGTTAGTTTTGTTGAATTTGTAACAGAAAATCGCAGTAATAAAATTGAAGGGTATTGTATTGACGTGTTTAGTGCAGCTCGGGAACTAATCCCCTATGAAGTCCCTTACAAATTTGTGGCTTTTGGGAATGGTCAGTCCAATCCCAATTACAAAGAGCTAGTGAGGATGGTTGCTGATAATGTAAGTGCACAGTGATGAATTCCATCTGTAGTGCTTAACAGAAAGGAAATCATAGGTCAGTCCTTGGGTTACAGGATGGATATGGACTATCTGGACATATGGGCATTACTTTTAGACAAGTCCTATCCTGGAGATCTTTTACCCCAAAAATTAGTCCAGTGGGATGTCTCCAAAATATTTGTATAATGGAAGAGAGCCTGTGGATTTGGTGTTCAGAATAATCTGTTTGGCTTGATTTTGGCCTAGAAGATCTCTATATACCATCAGATGCTGTGTCCCAAATCCACTGCATTCTGTGCCACATTTTCTAATGTTTTACAATGTGATCCACTTTGCATGTCTTTAGCTTAGTCTGTAACTGCATGGCTTATTCTTTACCATTCTGTTGTTAGGTTTTTGATGGAGCCGTTGGGGACATCGCTATTGTAACAAACCGGACAATGATTGCTGATTTTACTCAGCCTTATGTTGCAACAGGGCTTGTAATAGTTGCTCCTATCGGCAATAAAAGGTCAAGTGCTTGGGTATTCCTCAGGCCATTTACTGTGGAGATGTGGTGCACCACTGCAGCATTTTTTCTCTTGATAGGATTGGTTATTTGGATACTTGAGCATCGTATCAACAAAGACTTCCGTGGCCCACCTAGAAGACAGCTCATGACTATGTTCCTGTAACCTTCTCATGCTAATTGAAACTACATCCAATATTTTCTCATTTTATTTTTGAAGGCCATAATTTTATTAGTGGCTCATGTCCCAGTGCTCCACTTTCTCTTGCAGGTTTAGCTTCTCAACACTGTTTAAGACAAATCGTAAGGAATAATTTGGCTTCTGCCTTCTATATTTTAATCAAATTCTTTCCTCTGCCTATTCTGTTATCTTCTGTTGCTATTTGTGTCTGAGAGCTACATTGATTATATTCTGTGTCATTTACTAATTACAGAAGAATATACCATGAGCACTCTCGGGCGGATAGTGATGATGATATGGCTTTTCGTGCTGATGGTGGTCACATCAAGCTACACAGCAAGTTTGACTTCATTTCTTACAGTCCAGCAGCTGTCATCGCCTATCACAGGAATTGACAGTTTGATTGCAACCAGATGGCCTATTGGGTATCAAGTTGGTTCATTTGCTGAGAGCTATCTGAAAGAAAGTCTGAACATACCTTCTTCAAGGCTGGTTTCTCTTGGCACACCAGAAGAGTATGGAAGGGCACTGCAGCGTGGGCCAAGCAATGGAGGGGTGGCAGCAATTGTAGACGAGCTTCCATATGTGGAGTTGTTTCTTTCAAAACAGGCAGACTTTGGTATCATCGGACAAATGTTTACCAAGAATGGATGGGGATTCGTAAGTGAAACCATAAACATGCAAATGCACACTTACATATATGCAAGCATATATTCAAGGCTTTCAAGAGCATTTTTATTTGTTGTTTCATGCATTACATATATATGTATGAGAACTTGTAGTGTAGAAATAAGAGGACAATATTATATGCTAAAATCTCATGTCAAGGCTTGTTTATCATTTTTCCAAACCGTTAAAACTTCAAGCTAACCTTGTGCATTTAATGATTTGCATAATTTCCCTATTCTGTTTCTTAGGCACAAGTTATTGAAATTTTGTGCCAGGTTATATGGATTTGCTATGCTCTGTTTAACTCAAGATGTTATTTTATTAGCCTTTGGATCACTCTGTAACTGAGTGAAGTGAAAAAAAAAATGTCCTTGGGAAAAAATGCTGCTGTCCAACATTCCCCACGTATAAGGTTATTTAACCATTTCCTGACTAAAATATGTTATTTGGGGCTTTCTAAAATGCAGACAGTTGAACAAAATTGTCTGACTAAACAATCAAAATTCTAAAAAACTTGAAAAGAGGGTGATTTGAGTATTTGATTATGTTCTTTTCATATATCAGGCTTTTCAGAGAGGCTCTCCTCTTGCTGTTGATATGTCTACTGCAATCCTCAAACTTTCTGAAAGCGGTAAACTCCAGGAGATTCATGACAAGTGGTTTTGTAAGTTGGGCTGTGCCATACAGGGAACACACCAATCTGATCCTAATCAACTCCAGCTAAGCAGCTTCTGGGGTCTCTATCTTCTATGTGGTGCTTTCACGCTCACCGCCTTTCTTGTGTTTATAATACAGATGGTTTTGCAGTTTGTTCGATACAAGCAGAAACAGAGGGAACTTTCTTCTCATGCTTCTGAGCTATCAACTGCTCAATGTTCTCAGGTCATCTATAATTTCTTTGCCTTCATTGATGAGAAGGAAGTGTGTGACAATCCTGCACTCCCCCAGGCAAGTTGATTGATGGTGCAGATACACATTGAGGATTTGAGATTGGTGCATTTGATTAAGGCACTTGGAAGAATCTGTAATTCGAAGGGTTTTCCTTGATGGATCTCTGATCAGCTTTGGTGGTGATCATGTATAATTTAGAACAATAAGTTTTGAAAAAAAAAAAAACAGAGGAACATTAATCTTGTATGGTAAAATATTGATGGGTATTTGGAAATGTGCCCTCCATAGATGCTAAGCAATGCATTGACATACTTAAAAGTTGGAAGTTCTAATATTCTACCATCTTTAAGCATGGTCTAACATTCATATATGAATCATGTAAATATTATTTCTCCAATATGTTATAAAATGCCAAAGTTTCCAGTTTAGCATAAGGAGCAACTCTGTTAGCTGTCATGTATTTTTTTTCACAGTTCATTCAAACTCAAAATGTGGGGTGGCTCTCATACTAATTGTCAAGACCCCAATCAAAGCTTTTTCCAATTTTGTGGAGACAGCTACACTTTCTAGCATTGAGAAGGTAATACTGTTCAGGACTCCACTTGTTTATATTAATAAAGCTTCTGCCTTCTCATCTCTGAAAGTGACATTATCTCACACGCCAGAATTCCCCTTGTATGGACGGTTTGTGAATAAGTATATGGTACTTATTACAATTGGACTGCGAGGTGGGGTTTGGTGAGGGCATTCCCATGGAAGAACAATTTCTCAGCCCTTAACCATTTTTAGGTCATTTGGCAGAAGTAGAGCAAAGAGATATTTTGAGTCTTTTATTTCTATTTTATGTTTGGTTTAGGAAGGAGAAGAGGAAGAGGAAGTGTATGATAGTCAACATCTCCCTATCAGATAAGGAACTTATTTAGGTGGGTGATGGTCACATTTGCCTTTGGATTGAAAAGTTAATATGTAAACTACACTACTTGCTCACTGTTCTTCCCCTTGGCCAATTGAGAGATTCCTACTTCACATTAAACATTGGATCGAGTTTCACCCAACTATAGAGATCTATCCTTGTATGATAGGGGTGGGAGTTAAAGATGGCATATGAGTTTAATCACAAGGATGACACATGAGTTCAATTACAAAGTCGCATCATCAATGGAGAAAAGAATAAAGTTTCTCTAGGTATAACAAAAATTAATGGAAGAAAAAAAAAAGAAAATCTCCCTCCACTAGTGATGTGACCCTATTATTGGACTCTTGTGTCACGGTTAATTCTCATCTCCTATTGTACAACATAAAAAATATCTTTTCCTATATGATCAAGCGGTTGAGATCCCCATTGTGAGGAGATTCTCTCTTCACCATGGGTGAAAAGAAAAGAATAAAGATTAAAGATTCTTTTGGTGCAACAAAAATTAATGGAAAAAAGAGAATCTCTTGCACTAGTGATGTGACTCTATTATTGGACTCTATTGTCATCATCAATTCGCACCACCTCTTGTACAAGATAAAAAATATCTTTTCCTATATGATCAAACGGTTGAGATCCCCATTTCGAGGAGATTCTCTCTTCAGTGAAGAAAAAAGAAATTGAGTCCATCCTACAAATACCAATTATTCTATACGGTGCCTGCTTTATGGCAATCTCTTCATAGAGATGTTTTTTACATTTTTGCCCCAACATTGCCAAAAAAAAAAATAAAGTCAAAAACATGTTAATCATGTGAGTAAGGAAGGGATAACTGTTAGTCTGTGGTGCACAGTAGGTTAGAGGCAAAAATGTAAAGGGAGAATCCAACTGACACATTCTTTTAAGGGAAAATGTTTTTTGGGTGGGATGCAGGGGCCACACCCATGCCCAGCAAGGAATAGAATGACCACCATGCTCCCCATGTATGGCAAAAATTCTGCCATTTTTTGTGCCATACCATGCGGAGTGGCCCCTGCGTCCCACCCAGAGAACAACATCCCTTTAATTTACCCCTTGTCTTATTTTTAAAAGTCCTTTAAGATAAGTGTAAGAAGGGTTTTCAAAAATAAGGTTTTTTTGGTAGAGTTTTCAAAAATAAGTTAAAAATGGCATATCATTGTATCACTAGCAAATGTATCATTGTCATGCATATTTTTCAAGTCTGTATATGAAATAACAGTATTACCTTCAATATTATGTTTATACAGAAAAACAAAAAAATATATTAACAAAAAAAAAAAAAAAGATTGCAAATTATTTGGAAATTGGAACCTTCATGGGTGTCATGTCAATAAGAAAATCGGAAATGTAAAATACTTCCGTAGATAAGATAAGGGATTGCATATGGCGAACACTATTCAAGATATTTTAGTAATACATGGCAGATTATTCCATCGACTCCGTTGGATAAAGAAAATAAAGGTGTTTATGTCATTTCAATTGAAAATTTATGTCCGCATTTAATAATGCCCACATATACATCGTTTGCCTTTTTTCCATAAATTAAACAAAAACAATGAAAGTTGATTGGGAGTTCTTGGGTACCATCACTTGCGATTCTACCCTATCATAATTTGATGGAGACGCACAAACAGCTGAGATTCTTGTCCATATGATAAGTTCTTTTCCTTCTATTCTATACATATAGCACCATAGCAGGGACCAGTCGAGGAGAGTAGGACCCTCTCCAGGGAACCCAGCAGTGCTGTCAGTCGTTGGGTTGTGCTGCACATATTTTTAGGTGTGCATTAAAATGTGTATGGCATAGTTCAACCCTGGATGTCCCCTGGCAACACCCTAAGCGTTGGAGACGAGCTAAATTCCTGTTTAACGGCCAGAAAATAGATTAGTCCTTTGGGCCTCACGCCAGTTGTAGTGGTATTATTACTATTAGCCCCTTGTTAGTCCCTTGGGGTGTGGGGATGGTTTGTATTGTGTAATATTACCGTCACTATTGACTGTTGACTAGTTGATTATAAAATTAATATCTGAAGGGTATATAAATAATTAAACTTCTCTCATTAGTCCATTGAACATTGTTGATAGTTAGTTAATAGGGAAAATTTCTTAGATCTACTAGATTAAAAAAAGAATTACAAAATAAATATAATTTAAATTTGTTTTACATCTACAAAGCTATATTTTAAAAAGATTTACCCAATTCCCAAATCAGTTAATTACCGTCCCGCCCAAACTATAAACTTCCTAATATACCCTTTGACTCAATTTTTTTCCTTAAAAAAAACACTAAAGACAATGCTTTAACTGTTTGCATTACCAAAAAAAAAAAAAAATAGTGTAACCGTTTGTAGTTAAAAAAAAAAAAAAGAAAAAAAAACCACCGTTTGCACAACTTATTGAATTCCCTTTTCTATAAACTTGCAAGATTAACTGAAGTCAGTTAGGTGTTTCCCTTTATCTCTATATCGTTATACCTCTTTCACTCGTTAATCATCATCACTTATCTCTATCTCGTTATCCCTCTTCCACTCGTTAATCATCTTCACTAGTCCCGATGAGTATTGGCTCTCTCTCACTTTCTTTGTCCCTGTTGCATTTTTTTTTTCCTGCACCTAGCGAGCACTACTTTTGCTAATTTTTGCAAGTTTTCCGCCAAATAAAAATAAGAGAGAACTCAATGAGTTGTGTAAAGTGCAAACGGTTACACTATTTTTTTTTGTTTTTTGGAGTAATGCAAATGGCTAAAGCATTATCTTTAGTGTTTTTTTAAGAAAAAAAATTGAGTCAAAAACTATATTAGGAAGTTTATAGGTTGGCACTGATTTGGGGATTGTATAAATCTTTTCAAAATATAAATTAATGGATGTAAAATAAATTTAAAATATACTTATTTTGTAATTTTTTTTTAATCTAATAATTCTTTTTTTAATCTAATAGATCTAGGAATTTTTCCTTAGTTAATATTCATCTCAATCTGAGAATGCAAACTTCTCGGAGGTCTCTGGTTTGAACTTGAATGCGTTTAAACCAAAACTAAAGAACGGAAGAAGAATGGGGCTTACCGAGGATTCCCCAATTCGCCAATTTCCATAAACGAATTTTTCTGAAATCTGAACCGTATGTTTCACGTTTTCTCCATTTTCAATCTTGCTTAATAAGTAAGCCGCCATGGAGAGTCTTGAAGATTTGGGAGTCATGGAGACTTGAAGTCAGTCATGGCTTGGACTTTTTTTTCCAGTTTTCACCATTCACTGACCAGTAATAACCAGTCATGGAGGTATGGGGCCAATCAATACTCCTATCAAGTTTCTTCGCTGACGTAGATCCCTTAACCCCACCATCTCACCTCATCTTTTCAAGCTTTTGTAAACTATGATGCCATTAAAATATCTCTTTCTTCTTTTTAGGGCACTGTGTAGCAATAGTTCTACTTCATGAGTTACGGTTACGCTTATGCTTGTTTGTATATTAGAAAGCAGAAATGATTCTCAATCTTTTCTCATTGCACAAGACTGTCTGACGTTCTCTTATTCCCTTCCTTTTGGTTTACTGCGAAAGTCTTTACAAAATTAGCTGCGGCAAGTCATCTTAGTGCTCACTTTATCGACCTCAAAGGCTCCAAGTCACCTAAGACATACTATTTCTTCATGTTTAACTTTTATTTCTCAGGGTTCCTTTTAATTTGTCTATTATAAAATCTATGCATGTGGGATTGTGGGTTCTTCCCTTTAATTTTCTATTATAGAATCTATGCTTGTCGGGAATGTGATTGTGGGTTCTTCCCTTCGCTTCAATACAATTGCTGCATTTGGGTTCTGAAACTTGGTACTTTATATCACGAAACTCATATGAGACTGATTTAGTGCAAAAAATAATACATGGATATCAGAAACTGAGGGATTTTTCGAATTCAAAACATTTTATTTAATCACTGATGTGCATTTGGTTGCCCAATCTGATTTTCGTCGTTGTTTCTTGCTTCTCATACTTGTTTCCGAAGGGGTAAACAGAAATCTAGTACCCAGTGTGTTATGTTCTTCTTCAAACTATCAAAGTCCTTTAATCCATATTCCCCTTGTTGACAGTCTTTCCTCTGTGTTCCCTCTTTTTTTGTTTTTTGGGCTTCTTCCTTGGGTAGTGATAGTTTTTTGAGCCTATTGGTTCTTATCATAAGAATAAGAATTGGGATTTTCATTTTTCCTTTTGCTTTGTTTCTGGAATCTGTACTCTGTCTGTGGTGCAATAGATGTCTTAGACTAGAAGCAATGCTGGCTTAATCAAAGGCGTCAACTGCATATAAAAATAAATTCCCGTTATGGGCCTCCATCAGTTTTGTGGCTCTGTCCATCTCTTCATGATGAGATTGCTTCAGTTGTTATTTTTCTGTTTGTTGATGACCATGGAAGTTCGGAGTGGGAGTCGAAAATTAGGCACTTCTTCACGGCCACGCGTTGTAAATGTGGGAGCTCTGTTCACTTTCAATTCAACCATTGGAAAGGTAGCAATGCCGGCAATTTCAGCTGCTGTTGATGATATTAATTCCGATTCGAGCATTCTTGCAGGGACAACACTGAATATCATTATGCAGGACACAAATTGCAGTGGATTTCTTGGAACCATAGAAGGTACACTCAAGCTCACGACTCATTAATCTAACCTTATAGCATTACTGTGGAATGCTCACTGGCTTTGCAGTCTCTGTTTCAATTTTGTCTGAGGGTCTAGTATGGCCGTGGTTTTGAAGAACTTGTTCGGAAAAACAGCAACTTGTAGGCACATGTAGTACCTTTATTGGTTTGTATAATGCACAGTGCAGATTGGGTATGTATTCAATCCCAGGGTATCCCCTAGAAATGGAAGAGAAAAAGTCTCTGCAAAGTTTCCCATCCCTAAGTTTCTTAACTACGGGATATTTTGGATATCAGGATTATTTTGTTTAAGGTAATGGATTAGCCATATTATTTATAATTCTCCACATGTTTATCAATATTTGTTTTCCTCTACCGCAGCAAAAAGTAGTCTATCCATAGCTGATGACACCATGGAAGCATTTGAATGATTGAGTAGAAACATATTTTATGTTTTTTTGGTGAGGAAAATATTTCATCTTCAAGCTTTATGAATGGGGACATCTAATATCAGACAGCTCAAAATAGGTTTGACATTCATGTCTGAGTCTGTAAAGATATCAAGCTGAAGATATAAATATTATATGGATCAACTACTCTTTAATTACCATCAAGCAGGAAGATCTGTAAAAAATTGAAGCATCTGAGTTCATAAGAAGATATATCTTAACAATTCAAAGATGTCTATGAGAACCAAAATTATTTACACAAACAGGATTCTTAGATAATGATTTATTTAATACCCAATGAGGGATTAAATCCACCTGCTTGTGAAAACCAAAAGAGGGCTTGAATAGCATTGAACATTAAACAAAACAAATATAACAGACTTTTGTGTTAAAGCTCTTAACTAACAACACAGCCTGCATCTCTCTCTCTCTCAAATGAAGCCGTATTTTTAGAAGATCCTTCTTTTCTGCAGCTTTGCAGCTGATGGAGAAAGATGTGGTTGCAGTAATTGGTCCCCAATCCTCAGGAATAGCTCATGTCATCTCTCATGTTGTTAATGAACTCCAAGTTCCACTTCTTTCGTTTGCAGCCACAGATCCCACTCTTGCTGCACTACAGTACCCCTACTTCCTCCGTACCACACAGAGTGACTATTTCCAGATGTATGCAATAGCAGATTTGGTTGAATATTATGGATGGAGAGAGGTCATTGCCATATATGTGGATGATGATAATGGAAGAGGTGGGATATCTGTGTTGGGTGATGCTCTAGCAAAGAAACTTTCCAAGATATCCTACAAAGCTGCCTTTCCTCCAGGGGCCTCCAGAGGCACAATTAATGATCTATTAGTTGGAGTAAATCTGATGGAATCTCGTGTTTATATTGTACATGTGAATCCGGATTCTGGTCTAACAGTTTTCTCTGTTGCAAAGTCTCTCGGGATGATGAATGGCGGCTATGTGTGGATTGCAACAGATTGGCTTCCTTCTGTTTTGGATTCTTCAGAACCAGTGGACCCTGACACGATGGATCCCTTGCAAGGGGTTCTTGCCTTCCGTCATCATACACCAGATTCTGGTATCAGAAAGAATTTTATATCTCGGTGGAGTGATTTACGACGCAAAGGGAATGCTACCTCAAGCTTGAATTCTTATGGACTCTACGCTTATGATTCCACTTGGTTAGTTGCTCGTGCTATTGATGAGTTTCTCAATGAGGGAGGGAATATTTCTTTTTCTAATGATCCACGCTTGCATGATGCAAATGGAAGCTCACTGCACTTATCGGGACTCCGTTTGTTTGAAGGCGGTCAGCAGTTACTTCAGAAGCTGATCATGATGAACTTCACAGGTTTAATTGGCCAGGTTCAATTTGATTCAGAAAAGAATTTGATCCAACCAGCATATGATATTATTAACATTGGTGGCACTGGGTCCCGCCGGGTTGGATATTGGTCAAATTATTCACATCTCTCAGTTGTTGCTCCAGAGATCTTATATAAGAAGCCCCCAAACACTTCTACCAGTAGCCAACAGCTTTACAGCATAATTTGGCCTGGAGAAACTACGACAACGCCACGTGGGTGGGTGTTTCCCAACAATGGGCAACCTTTGAGGATTGGGGTTCCTTACCGAGTAACATACAAGCAATTTTTGGCAAAGGATAATGGCCCCAGTGGAGTGAGGGGTTTCTGTATTGATGTCTTTGAAGCTGCTGTGGGTTTGTTGCACTATCCTGTTCAACAAACATACATATTATATGGGAATGGTTCTAGGAACCCTAGTTACGATGAGCTTGTGCATATGATCATAGAAAATGTAAGTTCTCTGCTTTTGAATTTTTTACATTAACTTAGTTGATATGTGAAGTTATGCCTTCAACTGCAGTGAGGATGGTCTGGCAGCAGGAATATCAGATCCATTGGAAATCTGCACTTATTACTGACTATTTTCCACTGATGTACATGCTTTAAACTGAGCTAATTTGATGACAACAGGCTAGGAATGTTCACCATATTTTTCTAACCATTTCAGAGACTGCAAATGGATTGAACATTTATCACTATCCAATTGGCCTTTTCTTTTGCATTCTCCTCTGTAAAATTAACTGTTATAATCATCCAATTGGACTTGTTATTTGCATTGTTCTCCTTGGGTCCCATTGAATGGTAGGGCAGCATATATTTGGTTGGTTCTATTTGGGAAGGCATTATAAATTAATTCTGTTTCTTGTCCATACTCCATCCGTAGTTAGGGAGGTAATTTCTTTCAGGGAACTTAATTTTATAACTTCTTCTTTGTAGAAATTTGATGCAGTTGTTGGAGATATAACCATTACAACAAATAGGACAAGAATTTTGGATTTCACTCAGCCCTACGTTGAATCCGGCCTTATTGTTGTTACTCCTGTAAAAGTGATAAAGTCCACTGCTTGGGCTTTCCTAAAGCCATTTACATTTCAAATGTGGTGTGTCACTGGTGCTTTCTTTCTGTTTGTGGGAGCAGTTGTTTGGATTCTTGAACATCGAATAAATGCTGAATTCCGTGGCCCCCCAAGGCAGCAGCTTGTAACAGTTTTTTGGTGAGTATCATTGCAACTCTCTTGGAAATCCCTATTTGTTTGAAAAGGGGCTCTGCATTGCGAGCCTCATGATGTGGCAAAATGTGTAATATTGTGTCATATGTGTCTGATCTGAGAATCCTAATGGGTTCCCCTAATATGTTCAGTGGACATGGGCTATTTTGCAAAGCTTTCTTATGATCCCCTGAACTATGGGACCACTAGACATTTAATTGTTTGCCATTCAACTCTGTTCGATGGCTAATTCAATACTGAACCCATTATTTGCAAGAAGTGGGAAAAAATTGTTGCTTTTCCCTCTTGCTCTCAATCTTGAGGGGAGGTGTTTCCTTTTGTTTTTTTTTTGATTCTTGTCAAAGACTCTAAATCTTTCTGTGTGTTTCATGGCTAGTATCATTCCTTTGAGATGCTTTCTATTTGTGCCTTCTGGCTTATTTTCTCAGTGTACAATTTTTTTTTTCAATGATAAAGTTTCTGTTTATCTTAATCCGAATTAATTGTTGATTATTCTTCATCTTGCAGGTTCAGTTTCTCTACAATGTTTTTTTCCCACCGTAAGTAGATTTTGTTTCCTATCATTCCTCCCCCCTCTCTTCTCTTCTTTCTACCCCTTCCCCTAGCCCATGACAACTTATTTCTGTTTGGTTATTTGGATTTTGCTGTGTCCTAAATTCAACTTTATGACGTCCTTCGGCTGCCTGGATCCATTGCAGGAGAAAACACTCTTAGCACTCTTGGACGTTTTGTACTGCTCATATGGCTCTTTGTAGTACTTATTATCAATTCAAGCTACACAGCTAGCTTGACATCCATTCTCACAGTGCAGCAGTTGTCATCGCGGATTGAAGGGATTGACAGCTTGATCTCTAGCTCTGACCCTATTGGCATTCAAGATGGGTCGTTTGCAAGGAACTATTTGATTGATGAGCTTAACATTGCCGAATCCAGAATCAAGAGCCTAAAATCTGAGGAAAGTTATTTAGACGCTCTTCAGCGTGGCCCCAAAAATGGTGGGGTTGCTGCTATTGTTGATGAACTTCCTTATGTTGATGTCTTCCTATCTGACAACAACTGCAAATTTCAGGCTGTGGGGCAAGAGTTTACAAAAAGTGGTTGGGGTTTTGTAAGTGTTTAGTTTCCTTCTCTACACCTGCTTGAATAATTCAATTTTTGTGCAGTAACTGGCTATAATTAGCTAACAGAAAAACAATGAGGTAGCCGCTTGCAAAGGAGAAAATGGGTAGAATATGATATAAAACTCAACATGTATTGGAAATTTGTAGGAAATTGTTCCTTATAATTTAGTGATGTCTTGCTAAGTATCATATATTGACATTGACACCATAGTGAAGTATCTAAGAACATCCAGTATACAACTATCTTATTCACTGCATCATAATTTAATAGTGAAATGAAAGTACATTGTTGGATCTTGTGGACATTAGAATTATGCAATTGGAATATGGTTTAATTCTGTCCTGCTTAATGCAGTATGCAGCTCCATTATTGATACTGTATAGTTTTGGCCAGTTGATAATTGTTATACTACACAAATACAAGTATTTTGGGTGTAGTGTAAATCTCACTTCCACTCTTAAATCTGTAACCTGACATCTACTTATCAGTTATCACTCCATTTTATGTTCTTCGATACAAGATATATTTTTTCTAGGTTGACTGAATTTCAAGCTGCTTTTGTATTGGAAACTGTAAGGGCAATTGTTCTGAGATTATCCTGCACAAACTAAATGGAAAAAACATTGTGAAGAAGTGTTGTCCAAATAGCTTGTCAAAATGCTTCAGTTTCAGAGGAAGAGGAAGTTAGTGATCCATAAATCTCTTTCCGTTCAAACCCAAAGCATCAGCTGATGGATTTCCTCTGTTTATTTGTTAGAGAAGCACCCACATTTTCCTGAGATATTAGAAGATGACAGTTTCACTGTATTACCTCTGTTTCAGTTCCTCACAAAATATTGTTAGATTTCTTGGGTTTTTAAAACTTCCAGTTTATTATTTTTTTTTGGCTAAACTTTTGGAGAGATGTTCTATAAAAGAACTCGGAAAAAGCAAATGAAAAATGCAGTATTTTTCTTCCTGGAAAATTTCAGATGTCAAAAATTTATGTGGCTTAGTAAAAGTGAAAAAACATTGGCATATTTCTCAATTATGCTTTATCCTTACAGGCATTCCCAAGGGATTCTCCTCTTGCAGTGGACTTGTCAACAGCAATCCTTAAACTCTCAGAGAATGGTGACCTCCAAAGGATCCATGATAAATGGTTGTCCCATAACCTCTGCTCCGCACAAAGCAGCCAAGTTGATTCAAGCCGGCTCTCTCTCAAGAGTTTCTGGGGCCTCTTCATGATTTGTGGCATTGCATGCTTCATTGCTCTTCTTGTGTTTTGTACACGTCTCTTTTGTCAGTATCGGAAGTATGGTCCAAATGATGAGGTAGGGGAGGATGATGAAATTGAACGAGACAGATCCAATACGAGTTCTCGGCGCTCTCTCCGCTCAACTAGCTTCAAGAACATAATGGAGTTTGTTGATAAGAAAGAAGAGGAGATCCGGAAGAAGAAGAAAGCCAGTTTTAGCAAACAACAACATTCTAGTCGAAGCTCAGATGGACAGCCAAGTTCACCTTCTTGAGCATATGTTCTTTATGTACCAACACATCCTTCGTTTCATAATAACATGTCTGGAGGGGCAGAAAAAAAAATACAAGTTACACATTTATAGTTTAGAGAAGGAAAGACATGCATAGCTTAGGCTTTGTATCAAGTATGACCTCGAATAGAGCTGATTGGAGGGCAAGGATCCATGTAGCTGACCCCATTTAGTTGGGATAAGGTTGAGTTTTGTTGTAGAGAAGGAAAACAAGGTGAGAGAAAAAAACTTCTTGCCTTACATTCTATATATATATATATATAATATTCTTCATTTTGAGGGAGTAGAGTCTTGCAAGATGTAGGTGCTTCTTTACTTTGGGTTCTCAATTGTTGAATGAACGTTTGTGTTTTGTGTGTGCTTTAGGGAGGAATCTTGGGACTGACAAGCTCCATTGGGTATTGGATAGGGATTTAGGGTTGGCCATTTCTGTCCTAGACCGGCCTGTTGCGTTGGCTGGCCTGGTCTGGGAATGAGCTGAACCGAATCCGTGTTCTCAGGCACAGCTGGCTGGGCCTAGATATATGTTCAAATTTACAAGTCGGGCTGGGCCTGGACTGTATCCTTAGTATAGTTCAGCCTGCATTTAGGCTGCTTTTTACAATTCTTTTGGCCTGGACTCTGGAATTGAGTTCATTCCAAATCTTGGATTTCAGTTGAAAATGAGATTCCAGTTCAGTCTTGAGGCACTCTTGGGTATACCAAGTTACCAACAAGTGAAACATTTTGCATCTGCATGTTTGCAATACTGTGATGGCACCATCTTCCTTCTCTTCATATGTGTTGAAAACTCATTAACTCTTCATAATCCTCTGGTGCTTTACACCAATAAAATAACATCTGAACTGAGTTTGGCATCACTTGTTGGGAAATCAAGTCATTCCTAGAGGTCCATAAAGTCCAGAGACATGAACAAGATTAAGGCTGTGTTTGGTTGCATAGAAAAGAAAACAGTACAAAAAGCGTGCGGTTTTCTTGCCTTTCAACATTTTCTCTGCGTTTGTTTTGTTTTGGTTTTTTTTTTTTCTTTTTCTTTTTTCATTTATGAGAAAGAAAAAGAATATATATATTGATAGGAGTTGTCAAAGTGTACAAAAGTTCCAAAATTTTGTTGATGCAGCATGGCAGGAACTGCCAACTTCGTAGTTAGATCCACATTGTTAGCATTTGTGTTTACAGAGAAAACCAATTCCTTGAATTTCCTGGTAGCATCGGACATCTAGAGAAGATGTGGGAGAAGGTTCCAGGGCCAAGTAGTGGCTGATGGAACTGGTACAAAGAGGCATATGTCCTTGTTGCACTAAACTTCTTTAATATTTAAGTGCTACCTGTGTGCATGCTTTAAACCCTGCAAAAATCCAAATATCTTGGCCTCCAGATTATCAACTGAGTTTATATACCCTATAGCTACCAAAACAAAACGTCCATCTAACAAACAAACAGCCCAACCAGAAGATTCTAGACTTGGGTTAGAGGCTACTGTGCACATCAAAAGTGTAATTTAGCATGAGGTTGGTATCACCCAAAGTAAAAGGAGAAGAATTAAAATGAGTACGATTAGAGAGATCAGCTTGGGAGGATGGGGAAGAGAGAAAATGTTATGATAAAAAATCCGTCTTAATATAGACTGAAGCAGGGGTGCAAGTTTGGCCCTATCGGCCTGAACTCGCCCTTAGCCTGAACAGGGCTTGGGCTGAGACACATGGCCATGAGAGCGGGTCGAGGCTGGGAATTTCTGGCCCTGAGCCAAGGTTGGGTCGAGTCAGGATTGAGGCCTCGGTCTAAGCCCAGTCCGACCTTGTTTTAAGTTATACTATAAAATATATATTGATATACTATATATATTATAAACTTTAAATGTCACACATATTTTGTTATATAATATATTATATATGAAGATAATAAGTGATAAAATAGATAGTTTTTTCTCCGACCTAGTCCAACTCGGTCCAATCCATGCATCTCTCCCTTCCCCATTCCATGATTAGGGCCAATTAGGGTCAGCCTGGCCCGACCCTGAGGGCGGGTCAGGGTTGTATTTTCCAGGCCTTGAGTCAGGGTCAGGCGGGGCCTGGGCCCAACTAAGGGGACTCAGGGTTGGGCTGGGGTTTTAAAAAGCCTGGCCCAACCCGACCCTATTGCAACCCTAGACTGAATGACTAAATTAGGATCAGCCTTGGCTAAACCCTTAACAACTTTGTTTGTGACATGCCAGATATAATAACATGTAATGATAAAAACTGAAAAAAAACCAAATATGAGATTGTTTATCAAGAGCATACGTTGAGATGAGAGACAAACAAAGTTGTGCTAGTGAAGAACTGGAGAAAAACTTTGTTCTCAATCCCAAAGGGTCTGCAGCCTAGATTCATAGAGTCCATTCACATGAAAGAAAGAGGTGTCAGATAGATTCATCACAAGAACCACAAATAACACAAGTAAAACATGCCAAAAGAACAGTTAAGCTTAGGATGTAAATTGAGTTTCCAAAGAAAACGCCACCACTTAAAGAAAATGGAATCACAAAAGGAGCAAATTGGAGGCCTAAGGTATTTAGCAGCTAGACGAGTCGAGAAGTGGCCATCCCAAGACAAGGAACCCCACCATCGATCCTCATGTCTTCAAATAGGAATTTTGATAATTTCTCCAACAAAAGCAGGTGGGAGCTAACAGAAAAGTAAAGTTATATTCCAACTAAAAATAGAAATAACATCACAAAGGAAGAGGGCAACTTGGGATGAAGGGATCCAAGAGTCCTCCCATAACAGAGTTTTTTTCCCATTCCCAATTTTAAGTACACCGTCCTTTTAAGCATTGGGAGGATAGAAGCAATACTATTCCACGTCTAAGAACCACAATTAGACTTCACTTTGGGGTAAAAAATAGACTTGTTATGAAAATACTTAGGCACCGCTTGATAACCTTACCTGGTGTTTCTGTTCTGGAAGTGTGCTGCGCAACAAGAAAATATTTTTTTGTTGTGCAGCACATTTTTTTTCATTTTCTTTGCTGAGAAACTATTTTTTACCTGCTTGGTAAACCTATTCTGAAAACATTTCCAAAACACAAATGAACACCATTAGTGAAATACCTTGGGGTTTGTGGGATTAGTGAAATATCCTCTCCTTCGGATTTACGGTTTCTGCAAAATGTAAAATACAACATTAGATCAGAGGAAGGGGTAGAACTGAAGGTAGATCAGAGGAAGAAAACAAAGAAAACGATGAGCAGAGGAAGAAGAAGAAGACGAGCAGAGGAAGATGAGCAAAGGAAGAAGAAGAAGACGATGAGCAGAGGAAGAAGAAGAAAATGAGCAGAGGAAGAAGAAGAAGACGAGTAGAGGAAGAAAAAGAAGAAGAAGATTCACAAACCTATGGGTTGCAGAGTACTTCTGTCGCAGGAAGAAGACCAGCCTCTTCAGATCCACCGTAGGAGAGCCCCCTCTAAGCGAAATACCAAGAGAAATCGACAGATCTGTAGGAGAACCCACAGCGAACGAGAGATCGACAGATCCAGAGAGCGAGAGATCGAGAGAGCGAAAGATCGAGAGAGCCGAGAGAGCGAGAGAGCAGACCGAGAGAAGAGTTCTTTCTTCGTTATGTTTTAGGTTTTGGGGTGGGATTGGGGTTAAAATTGTCGGGCACAGTTTGTGTTTAATTTGTGCTAAGCAAGTAGAACATGTCTTACATGTTCTGTAAAATGTCTTCTAGAGAGTAGAAATTCTGATTTATGCTCCAGAAAACAATTTATAAGGAACAGTGGTTATCAAGCAGTTTTTGTGCTCTGGTGTGTTTCTCAGCATAAAAGAATACCAGAAACTGTTTCTGGGAATGTTATCAAGCGAGGCCTTAGCTTTTAAGGCACGGGTCCAAAGGGCATAATCATCATTTAGGAGTCTCCACCCAAGTTTTAATAATAAAGCTCTATTATGTGTAGAAGCCTTACGAAGACCAAGCCCTCCACAATTGAGAGGTAGACAAACATGGTCCCTCCCTATTAGATGAAGCTTTCGAGATCCCCTTGAGTTCCAATTCTAAAAGCGTAGACATATGGAATCTAAATTGTGATAAATCTTTAAAGGAAAGGGGAAACATGACATAAGGTAAGAGGGAATAGAAGCTAGAATGGATTGAATGAGGACATTGCATCCCACAAAAGAGAGAAAGTTCGACTTCCAAGTTGAGAGTTTACTATTAACTCTCTTCATAATAAAATCAAGGTCCTTCGCCTTTGATCGAGAGTGGATAAGTTTAGTGCCTAGATAAAGAGAATCCCGAGACATCTTATGTATACCAATCATAGAGCATAACCATCGACGGTCAAGAGGGTCAACATTCTTACTGAAAAAACATTTCACTCTTATTATAATTGATGTCTTGCCCAAAAATATCAGAAAAGAGATCTAAAACGAGCTTAACTGTGAGGATATCTTTGTCAGTGGCCCTACAAAAGGTGAAGGTGTGTCATCAACAAAAAGAAGGTGAGTTATTTTCGGAACATGGTGAGAAATTTTAATTCCCTAAAACATTCCCAGATCTATGTAAGCCGCAAAGAAACGAGACAAAACCTCCATGGCGGTAATAAAAGGTGGGGACTAAGAGGACATCCTTGCGGGATTCCCCTAGAAGCTAAGAAATGCATAGTTGGAAAACCAGTTTTTGACTCAGGCGACTCGACCAAGTCGAGTTAAAAAAAAAAAAAAGAAGGCAAAACCTGGCCAAGAGTTGTGTAGACTCACCAGGTATTAAAAAGACCAGACTTGGTCCAAGTTTGTCCGATTCACAAATAACTTGGTGTTTTTACCGAGTCAAGTGGAACTCGCCTGAGTTTGGTAAATCTTTGAACCCTACTCCTCCTCTCACAGTAACTCTCTCTAGCCATCAGCATGAAGAACTCACCATCTCCAGTCGTTCACAAGAACAAGAGGAGCCTATGAACCACAGAGAACCAACTAGAGCAGCTTATAATTAAAGTGGATCATACCTGACTTTGGAATCAAACATGTCCTAGTTGATTTTCGAAAACTAACAGCATGACAGTAACCATTACTTGTTGCAGAGGACTAAGGGAGGATCGGAGGATGTAAAAAAAGATAAAAAAAAATATAAAGAAAAAAGGGAAGGAGGGATACAGGGAAGAAGAGAATAAGAAAATTGACTCCACTTCCACTTCCATTACTATATCTTTCCAAGTTCCAAGATACCCGAAAAAACCATCCCCTTCTGCAATCTGGATTTGCTTTCATTATTTTCCACCAATTTTCTATTTATTTATGTTTCTATTCCCTCTTATTATCCATCACCAAGACACCAACACACATTGGGATTTCAATGGAAGAGCTCTCTTACTACTAGAAGAATCAGGAAGCATGGGTTTGATGGAGATTTTCTTTTATGGAAAAAGTCATGGGATTTCTAGGCAGTGGCACCACCTCTCCTAGCCATTTACACGAGGGAGGGATCAGCATCACCTCTGCCCCTTTTCGCATAGAAACATTGAAACCCTGTTCCTGTTGTATAGTCGATAGTGTTAGGGAAAGAAATGTTAAATAAAGGGGCAGCTAAGGGCAATTCATAGAAGAAGACAAAAAAAAAGGGGAAAATTATGCATATACCCCTTATACTTTGCCTTAAGTGTAAATCGACCCAAGGTTTCAAAAAATGAACTTTGCCTCTATTTCATCAATGGTAGGGGTTGTCTCTACTCTAGAGTGTTCATGCACTGCTTGCAATATCTGTGTCATGAGCTGCTTGACCTCTATCATTTCTGTCTGCAGTTGATTCACTTGTTGCCCTAGCTGGTCTTCTGGTGAATCACTGCCTTGTGGATCCATGTCTATGCCTGATGATAGTGTGATTGGACTCTGTTTCACATGGTTGACTGGTGAAAAGGAAAATCCAAATGCTTGGTTACATGTAGGAAATGGAGATTGGATCAGGCTAAATGACTGCCTTGACGAGCCCACGTAGGTAATGAGAAGCCTTTTGGATGTGGAATTGTGCCTTACAGAAACAAATAAAACTTATTTCAGGCTACAATGAATTTACTTGGAATGTATAAGCTTTGATCCTTTTTTTTTTTTTTTTGAAAATTATATTTATGTACGAACAATATATACATGAAATATATACAAACAAAGTTAGTTCATGTGATGGTTACCGATACCATAACATGAGGAAGACCCAAAATGGTTCAGACAAGAATATCCCAATGGTCTACCTCATGATAATATAGAGTGTCATTTTATGGCTGGACAATTTGAATTCTTTTCATTGGACATGTCATGCCAAGCAACATGCTGTCATATCCCGGGACAATTCAAATTCTATTTAGGCACACTACATTAGGTAAAGTATACCATTGAGAATCTTGGTCAAAATCCTAAATATCTACAAAGTTAGGTTGTGGCGTGCCCTATTCATATATGGTCTAATTTCCTACATGATGCATGCAATAGATAGGCTGATAGGACATAAAAGGGCATCCTTGGCAGAACTAACATACCTATCACTTTTGTATAGAACGCGAGTCATGGGTATGTGGTTGCTTTGTTTTACCAATTGGTATGATATCAAGGGTTGTGGCTTTACCGTGACTTACCCATGACTTCACATGGGGTCCAATGACTAACCATGTCATAAAGAGTTTCCATGCCATGTGTGTGTGCATAGTATGATGTGTTTTCACCTCTACGGGGGTAGAGACACAACAGGGAGTACTCTTGTCTTTCAATTTTGCTTCGAACATTCTTATGTAGGAAGCGACTATCATTCGATCTCAGAGTACTTAGTATAATGTGTGTCACCTCCCAGGCGTAAAGGCACAACATAGAGTGCTCTCGTTGTTTGATTTCACTCCAAACACGGTGCATGAGGTGGTTAGTACAATCATCAAACATAAACTATAGTTAATCGAACATGCTATCATAAAAATGATGCATAATGGAGAATATTCTTGCATTCAATGGTAGCATCTAGTATCAAAAGCTTGACAAATCATTCTCTGGTGGAGTTGCCACTATAGGTGTCGTGGCCTCCGTAAGTGGTTTCCTCCGCCTTGCGGGTAGGTTTCGAAGAGCATTTGCTTAAGATTTACGCGGTCCCTTGGAAACTATGGGGGGGGGGGGGTTTAGGACCATACAATATATATCAATAAAATAAAATGGAGTCACCACCTAGGATTAGGGTCTAAACCCAATGGGTGTAGCTCTAGCTATCCACAGAAGTGGATGGTGAAATTTACCAAAAAATAGAAAATGTGAAATGGGTCACCACTGGGCTCAGGTGGAGATGGGCAAACTACCTAACTCCCTCTTGTCGGGTAGGATAACAACTATAATGAGGTATTTCACAACGCAGACTCCAGGTAGAGTGGTGGCTATACTATTTTGGGAGGGGTATTTCATACTCAAACTTTGGGTAGAGTAATGGCTATAATGGGGACTACTGGTACTCGGACTTCGGGCAGAGTAATGACATTACTGGGGATGAAAGAATATGTTCCTTGTGGTTCGGGCAGTACCTCAGCCCTATATTACTAAAACATCGGCAGGGCTTCTAGACACTGGTAGGGCTTCCACGCCTTAGACACTAACAAGGTTTCTACATCCTAAACACTAACATGTATTCTGCGCCTTAATCACCAACAAGGTCCCTAAGGGCCAAAATAAATGAAAAAACTAGAGAAAATGGACAACCATTTTCTAGAATTAAAACCTCCCTATTTTCTAGACTTCTTAAACTCTAACAGGGGCCCTCTATTTATATAGGGTCCCAGGGATCTGGATGGTGCCACTGAAGGCTCGGTGGGGCCACTAAGGGCAGAGCGCCGTTGTCGAGGAGCTGGGCGGTGATGCCAAGCCCTTGGATGGCACCACCGACCCATTTGGCTAGGCCACTGAGGCGGGTGGTGATGCCACTGGTCCCGATTTGGCTCTACTTGGCTCAATTTGGCCCCTTTTGCCAAAATTGGTCTTTTTTTTTTCTCCTTTTTGGCTATATTTTATGGGTTTCTGGGTGACTTGAGAGAAATGTCATCTATCCCCGTCTTGTTATCATCACTAGGGGTGACAAAATTCAGTATCTACATGCGCCCCTACAATGACAATGACTATACAATCACCAAATTCCCAGTGATCCTGGAAATGGCAAAGTCTATACACTCTCACCATGCCAATCGCCCATGTAATGACAATTATGACTATACCCCCGACGGAAGAGCCCATAGTATTGGAAATTTTGTCACTCAACCAGCACAATCATCTTGACATCCCACTTGTTCATTCGATGGAGCCACCTACACGGGTATATTTCCATCCCCCTTGCTCTTTATTGCCCATGAGCAAGCACTGGTGAGATTTCTCTCAACCCCTGATGATTCAAAGTGTTCAAGAATCATTTCTTTGACTTTCCACTGTTTCACAGTCTCAGTCAAAGATAAGCATTTTCTAGACACCTAATTTTGTCATCCCCCTGGAGGCTTCCCATGGCGATGATGAGCATCCTCCAAGGCGTAGAGTCAATGTATTTATAGATGTAACCATGAAACTAAATTTGGGTCGATCTTGGTTTCGTGGCTTTCTAAGATGAGACAAAGGGGTTTTTTAAAAAGTGCAAAGTGTCGATTGTTTCAACCGAAAAAGTAGTTTCGGTCGAAACATGTTGAACCCAGCTAATAAATTCACTTGTCTTGATCAAGACTTGCATATTTCGACCAAAACTCGACAGAAACTCCTCCATCTCGGTGGTTTCGACTGGAAAAGCCTATTTTGGGGCAGATATTTGCAATTCTGCACTTAGTTGGACAATTCTTGCATCTAAGAGCTTGGATTTGCATCCTTGAGTGTTGTTTGAAGTTCATTGTAGAAGGTAATAGTGTTCTCTTCCCAATCATTATTTTGTACACTTTTAGGAAATATATGGTAGAATGCTTTCAATTTTATATATGTAAGTTACAATGGCCTAATCTACAACTCTACGTAGGCAATTTTTTTTTTTTTGATAGTTGAATTATTTTTTAAATTTTCCGTTTCATAAATGCTAGTTTCCTACAACATATATTTGAAAATAATATCTGTTATATATGTTGGATGATGATCAATTTAATATATGTAAGACACCATTGGCTGATCTACGGCGTGACGGTACCAAAATTTTTTTGTTTTTATTTATTAATTTATTTACTTATATTTTTTGAATTTTAAAAAATAATTGCTAAAATTAAAAAAAATATACATAATAAATAGGAGAAATATGTTGTTTTAGTTTGAAAAGAGGTATAATTGCATCTTCTAATTCTTAGTCGAAGCCATTTCAAGCGCCAGGTTCTCCAGAAGCAATTTTTGTGTAAATTGCATCTTCTAATTCTTAGCTGTTTCAGTCCCCTTGATTGGGTTGTCGAAAAAAATTAGTAGCTTTTATAAGTTGGAGAGGATTGGGTAAAGAGTCAGCTTTAAAAATTGGGGATTGAAAATTTTTTTTTCTGAGTCTTGCATGACTCAAATTAGTACCGAGCAGAGACACACCTCTCTTGTACTTGAACACAGCCTCCCCAGCTTCCACCATTATCTCTATGTCAGATTTGTTAGTTTCTTCAACCCCTACATGTCTCCCCCGATCCAAGGACCAAACCCTAATTAAAGGTAAAAAGTCGAGATAGAACAGCTACTGTGGGAGTCCCAGTCGCATTCTTGGCAGAGCATGAGGTTATCGCAAGAGCAACGCACAGATGCTGGTTCAGAACTGCATTCTTGCCAGAACACGAGATTGTCGCAAGAGCAACACACAGATGCTGGTTCGAAACTGCAATTGTCACAGATCTGAGAATAGAGGTGCTTAGGAGACGGCATTAACTAAGTGGACATGCTTGTCGCAGAAGAAACAAAACTTATCTATATCACCTCTCAGTACAAAGACCACAATCTCTTCGCAACATAAATTGCAGGGAATCCTTTTGGCAATTCAAGGAGACCTTGAGCCTTGATGGAAACGAGAGAAATAGAGAGGAAAAGAAGAGAGTATTTGATCAGAGACGGGAAAGGAATTTGGGGAGAAGAATACTTGCAATTTACTATCAGGGCATAAACTAAGGTTATGAAATGACAGATATGCCATTTTACAATGTTTGTCATGAGATTCTAATTAAAGAATATGAAATGTCTAGTTTGCCCCACCTAATTGATCATTCAATAGTGCATTGTTCATTGCATATTAGTCTTTTGACTGTTTTGTTATTTTTCCAAATGTAACCCACCCTTGTTTCATGAATAACAACCCATATGTTTAACATTGTATTTGATTAATAATGTTATGTTCTTTAATTAATTTATATTAATTAATTAATTAGTATTTATTAAAATAATTTTAAAAAATACTTTAAAAATGTCAAAAAATGGCATAGTTTGGGAGAAAGTTAGAATATGCTTTGTTGTTGTTTAGGAGTTATATTTATAGTGTTCTTGTTAATAATCTATAGGTTCTTATTGCATTAGGGTTGCAAACCCTAACACTGAAATATGAGGGACATTGCATGACAGCATGAGAGACCCCTTTTAGCTAACAAGAAGAAGTCAGAATGTAATTATTGTAGGAAGCAAATCATGGGAGATGGAGCCACTAGATTGAAGGCACATCTTACTGGTGGGGATAGGAATGTGATAGGATGCCCTGCCAAGTCAGATAAAGTTTTCTATGGCACAACATCTGAGGGGTGGAGTAGCAACTAAGAGGGAGAAGAGGACAGTCAAGGAGGAGTTTGAAGAGGCATGTCTAGAACAATATCTTGATTTAGGGGACCAGGATTAAGATAAGGAGGAGCCAGATGAGTTTAATGATTGTGAAACACCGGCAGAGGTTGCATAATTGAGAAGTTCAAAGTTAATGAACAGAGAGCAACAAAGGATTGATGATGAGAGAAGGTTACAGATGGCCAAGGGAGCTGACAAGCCAGAGAGGAGCCAAAACCAGAGCAACCCCATAGGAGAAGGTTGAAACAGAGAGAGCCAGAGGTTCCATTGAGGAGGACCTAGAGTGCGAGGGCCCCAGACCCAGTACTAGCCCCACGACCTGCACCTCCACCCCCAGTGAGGGACCCAATTGTTGAGGTACTTCGGACAGATCCTACACTTTTTCAACAGAAAAACGTGGACTAATATGAAGGAGAAAGTGGGGATTGCTTTCTTCAAGTGGGCTTTCTACTACATTCCAGTCAATGTCACCCAAGGGCCATACTATCAACATATGTTGGACGAGATAGGTAAGGCTGGATCTGGGGTGAAGGGGCCAACACCATATGAGATGTACAATGTCTACTTGCCCTATCACAAAGAAGATTTGATGGAGTATATTGATGGTTTGAAACCTATGTGGGAGCACTATGGAGTGACTGTGATGTGTGATGGTTGGACTGGACCCACTAGACAGTCCATCATAAACTTTATGTTGAACTATGATGGAAGGGATGCGTTCCTCAAGTCTGTGGATGCATCTAAAGAAAAGAAAGATGCAAAATACATCTACAAGTTGTTGAAAGATGTATTCAAGGATGTGGGAGTGGACAATGTGGTGCCGGTGATTACAGACAATGGTAGCAACTTTAAAAGGTTAGGGAAAAATTGATGGAGAGTCCCAGATACAAACTCTTCTGGACACCATGTGCTGCTCATTGCATCGATCTCATGTTGATGGACATGGGGAAATTGAAGATTGTAAAATGGGTGGTGGAGAGAGCAAGCCAAGTAAGCACCTACATCTATAATCATGGATTTACACTGTATATGTTGAGGACCAGGTGCGTATGATCTAGTGAGGCCAAGGATTACACGATTTGCAACCAATTGGATTGTACTTCAAAGCTTTGAGGCTAAGGCGGCTAGTCCTAGGTCGATGTTTTCTTCTCAAGAATGGTTTAACTGGAAGGGGTCTTCAAGTAGTGGAGGTAGGATAACCCATGCCACCGTTTCTAGTGATAGGTTCTGGGATGATTTGAAGAAGGATGTAAAAATCCTAGACTCACCTGTTACAGTGTTGCAAATGGTTGATCAACAGAGGAAGCTCACCTTACCACACTTATGGGTAGCAATTGATATGATATAGGAGCAAGTGGAGGCAACTTAATAATTGGATAATCGAAAGTTTCTTGAGATTATTCACAATTGATGGGAGTGGCTGCTCATGCATCCACTACATAAGGCTGGTGAGTTATTAGTAACTTCTTTTTAATTAATTACATATGTCACTTTCATTTAGTCTCTAATTTTAGAAATTTGTTGTGTTTAGCATATTATCTAAATCCCAAATACCACTACAAGCATTGAATTGGGATGCAGATAGATTTGATAAATGTAGTTTATCGAGTGATGGAAAGGCTTGAGCCAAATGCAAATACCCAGCCCATCATCAATTCTAAGGTGAGAACTAACCACTGTTTAGTAAGTAAAAACATATGCAATTATGTTTTTAGGTATTGATATTAATTTAAGGCTGCATAATATTAGATGAAATTTTTTTGGGATGCTTCTGGGAGTTTTGGCTAAGCGATGGCAATATTAGCTTAGGAAAGCACTGCTTAGTATAGACACCTCATTTTGTCCTTCTCTGGAGGTTTTCTGTAACGATGATGAACACCCTCTAAGGTCTAGAGTTGGTGTATTTGTGGATGTAGCATCAGTGTGCACTGCCCGAATCTGTTTACCGATCATTTATTCCACTTGCTAGAGTCTAAACCAGAACCTCCAAGCCCTCCAAAATCCCCTGAAACCAGCCTAGCCCAGCATAAAACCTGTCCCAAATAGCCCAAACCATCCTTGTTGACACTGGAATCCACATAGACAATTAAAGGCCCCGAGTTGATATCGAGCCCACATGCCATCGACATCGACATCGAGCGATACCCCTTAACTATCGGGCAAAACATCTCTATTGTCTAACTTGCTTTAACACTCAGAATTCCATTTTTGACAGCCAAACACCAACCCTCGATGTCGAGTGTTGTTCATCGATAGTCATTCAATGTCGACTCGGATAATTTCACTATCGAATCTTTACAAATCTGAGAAGCCCAAACTTGCCATGTTTAGCTCCAATTTCAATTCCTTTCATGACCAAGCCTATTTTTGGTACCTTGGATCTCAATCTTGGTTCCCTTAGACCCCAAGAAATGTTTCCTAAGGCAACTTACCACTTTCCACCCATCCATTGGTCCTTACCTTGACTTTGTACCCACCATCGATGCAAAGATACCCCCTTTCGACGATCCGGATAACCCATCCATCCCCACACGAATTTGGGAGTGCATACACCCCTCTATATCTATAAATACAACCCCTCTCATGTTAAGGAGGGTTACATGAACTTACTTGGCCATTACATGCATTCTACCTGAAGCCCAAGTCCATACTTAACTCCCATTCAAGAGCTTTGAGTCCTTAGCTTTGGCCCCTCACCTGGTCTTAGCCTATTGCCCCTTTCTACCACTTGAACACCATAATCCTCCACTAGAACCCCGATACCAAGGCTTAGAAACATCAATCTTGTGATTTTGGTGCTTGACCAGCGAAGTGTTCGAGTACAAGAGACAAGAGAAGCCACCACAAGTAACGATACGTACTTGTTCAATGTATGAATCTCCTGAGTTACAAAAGGGAAACCTCCACACCTCCATTTTGATCTTTTTTTATCAGGTTGGTCTTTCATTCTTAAACTCTATTTATTTTACTTGGGTTTCAATTTCTATTTTGTTTTGCATCTTTGGAGGATCGTGATCCCATCTTTCTAGATGGTGATCACATACTCCCTTGTTTCTTTCACCGTTTTTCTTGTTATAACTCATGTCATGCGTGGATCTTTTCATGTCCCCTATCCCTTATAGTCTAAGACTCCCGCATGTTCACCTTCAAATATTGCATATTTTTGTATGCCATGTATACATTTCACACATCTTCAATTTCAGTTTGCATATTCGTTCTTATGTCTTTTTACTTTCAATTTCCATGCTTCACCATGTACATGCATCAAATTGCAATCTTCGATTCTACATTTCATCCCCTTGTCATGCTTAGATTGGAGTCTATCATGCTTAGGTCCTCTAGGTCTTTGAGTCCTTCTTTTACTTTCATGTATACTAACCTTACCTTGTAGCCGAACCTCCGGGTATGTGTTTCTCTACCTCCTCTGCATTTTACTTTCTCATAATCGAAATAGAGGGGGAAGAAGAAGAAGATAGAGAGAGATAGAGGAGATGGAGAATGAGATTGAGAGTTTAGATAGTAAAACCTGGATGTGCTTGCATGAATGTAATTGAAAAGCTTGAATATTTGCATAAACTTACCATGGCCTCCTCTTCTAAATCTTCAAGTCTTGTCATCAACTTAAGAACTTAGACTAGAAGACTTAAAACCTAAACTAGAATTAAGAAATTACAACCCAATTGAAGACTTAAATTGAAATCAAAGCATAAACTAAACCTATTATAACCATTAACTAAAAATCATAAAAGCAAACTAGAACTTAGAAAAGCCAAAAATCACAAATTAGAAGGAGAAGAATAGAAGAAATTTCACTAAGTGAATGAGCAATTTTTACAAGAGATGTGGGGGTATTTATAGGTGGAAGAGAGGAGAAGAGAGAAGATGGAAGTGTAGGAGAAATATTCCCTAAGAAAAGAGAATATTCTCTTCTCTTTCCTCTTTTCCAATGCCTTTAATCCTAAGAAAAAAGAAAAAAAAAAAAAAAGAAGAAGAAGAGATGATTGTTTACATAGACCTTCTATTTCTAGAAAAGTAAACTTTCAATTCTAACAAGTGCTTCCTTTTCTTTGTAGATATCTTCTCCAAGCAATAATATCAAAGCATCTTTGATTTTTCAACCTTCTATAGATGAGAAAATATAAATCTATCCCAAGTAGAATTTCAGAAGTGCCCTTGAGAAGTTGGAGGAGAGAGAGAGTAAGGGTGATGACTAGGATTCCTTCAAGAATAAATAAAATACCCATTCTGTCCTTCAGAAAACATGGAGCATGGGGTGCTTATATAGGCCTCACCATTGTATTCCTTGCAAAAAATCACCCAAAATAGACCCAAATTTCGTCCAATTCGGAGTTGGGGAGCCCAAGATATCTCAAGTTGAAGTTGGATAGTCCAGAGCCTTCCAAATGGAATCTTTCGGGTACAGTAAAGTAACTTCTGATAATTGTGTTAAGGCCTCTGGAATCCGAACTTTTGCTTCACTTTGTCCCCATCCGACTGTCAATAATTATAAATAAACCCCTGTACACCATTTTCGCGCGTCGTTATGGAAACGGCCATAACTTCTTCGTTTCAACTCGGAATCAAGTGTCGTTTGAACTGTTACGAAGCTGACTCAATGGGCTATGTATCCATACTATTAACACCTCGAAAAAGATTTAAAACATCTCCTTAGCATCATCTCCTCCATTTTCACAATAATTCACCTAAACTCTTAAAAGCACAAGAAAGCACCGAGTAACTCTGTCCAATGTGGTAAAATGTATGCTTTATGCCCTAAGATTTCACACATAAATGTGCTCATCAGATTCCCCCACACTTGAACGTTACTTGTCCTCAAGTAAAGCAAAAGATAAATTAATTTAGAATGCAAAAACAAATCCTAACTCACTTTCGTAGGAATCACGGTTGCACTTAGCATGTGCAACAAGCCTTTCAACCCCTAGGTTACCCCTGGTGGACGAGTTGTGTCTCGTGGGTGTTTGCAGTGAATATACACCCAAAATTCAATAAATACAAAAATAATGATGTAAATTTTTCTCATGGCATAAGTAAGATAGGGCACACAATCTCAAAGAAATACTCAACTAAAGATTAAGGAGCCAAAGGTTCCCCCACACTTGAATTTTATCACCCCACATTAATTCAAGTAACAAGCATGCATCAAGGTCAAGGGATCTCCTCATATTTTCTGAACACTACTCACCTTCAAGTAAACCACTCATAGTACTGATGGAACCAAAGACTTAGGCATTGAGTATTTTTTACCATACTTTCTTTTCCAGGCATTAAGGCAAAAGCTTTTTTTTTTTTTTTTTCTCAACAACAAACTCTTTTTCTACTCTACTACTGTTCTCTGAATGACATGGTGGAGCATACACCAGACACCCAAATATTTGGTAGCTTTGCTTTTTGCATGTATCTATAAGACATTGAGACATTGATGCAAGAATTTTTTTTTATTTATTTTTTATTTATTTTTTATTTTTTTTAAGTTTCCTTCCAAGGAATTTCGATCAAATCACCCTGCTTCATGAAGCACAGTGCCCTGTCTAGTCCCAAGGAATTCCACTTTTCTTTCTGTTTCTCTCTTCTTCTTTTTTTCATTCACTTTCACTTTCATGCCTTGCCACAAACAAATTGGTCTCAACTACTAGCCAAAAGATCAAAGGGGTCCATAAACACATAGAGGAATCTAACTATCACATGAAGTAGCACTCATATTTTCAAACTCAATCTCCATCACCGGATATAAACCAACTACCATCCTTAAAAAGGGATTTTTTTATTATTTCGCATGCTAGGGCACCTAATTCCCTCTCACTCTCGCTTTACAAATCGAAGAGACTTATGCACATAACAAAAAACTATCGCCACAATCAAAATTCACACAATTCACAATTAAAGTCCAACACCCCCCCACTTAATTCATGCAGTGTCCTCAACGCATGCAGAAAAGAAAGAATAAGGACAAGGGAGGGGATACATACCAGGATATCAGGGGTCAAGGTAAAGAGGCTCATGGAGATCCATGACCTCTTCTTCAACTGGAGTAGGCATCTCTATGTACGACTTCAATCTTTGGCCATTGACCTTGAAAGTAGCTCCTGTACTTGGATTGAGGACTTCAATAGTCCCATGAGGATAAACTTTTTGAACAATATAGGGGCCATCCCATCTAGAACGCAGCTTACCTGAAAAGATATGCAAACGAGAATTGTACAACAAAACATTCTGGCCTACCTCAAAAGATTTTCTCAAAATGTGCCTATCATGGAAAGCCTTGGTTTTTTCCTTATAAATTCGGGCATTCTCATATGCCTCATTCCTAAGCTCTTCCAACTCAGATAGTTGGAGTTTCCTATGGGTACCTGTAGTGGGTAGGTCAAAGTTAAGTTTCTTGATAGCCTAAAAGGCCTTGTGCTCAATCTCTACAGGTAAGTGACATGCTTTTCCATACACCAGACGGTACAGAGATTGACCAAGATCGGTCTTGAAGGCTGTCCTATGGGCCCACAATGCATCTACCAACCGGTTAGACCAATCCTTGCGGTTCGGGTTGATGATTTTCTCTAGAATTTGCTTGATCTGCCTATTTGAAACCTCAACCTAGCCACTGGTCTGGGGATGGTAGGGTGTGGCCAACTTATGGACGACACCATACTTTTTCATGAGGGCCTCAAAAGGCCGATTACAAAAATGCTTGCCCCGATCACTAATGATAGCCCGGGGAGTACCAAAATGGGAGAAGATGTTCTCCTTCAAAAATTTTACAACCACCTTATGGTCATTGGTCTTACAAGCAACTGCCTCAATCCATTTGGATACATAGTCCACAGCAAGTAATATGTACAGGTTACCAAAAGAGTTAGGGAAAGGCCCCATGAAATCAATACCCCATACATCAAACACCTCAACCACCAGAATTGGGTTGAGGGACATCATATTTCTCTTAGTAAGACGCCCTAAGCATTGGCATGAAGAACATGCCCTGCAATAAGTAAAAGCGTCTTTAAACAGACTAGGCCAATAAAATCCACACTATAAAACTTTGGCTGCAGTCTTATTAGGCCCAAAATGGCCTCCACAAGCCTGATCATGGTAAAAGATAAGACAGATTGTTGCTCATGATCAGGGACACATCTCCGGATTACTTGATCCGGACAGGTCTTAAAAAGATAAGGATCATCCCAAAAGAAATACTTAACTTGTGAAAAGAAACAATTCTTATCTTGGGTGGACCAATGTGTAGGTCTCACACCCGTAACCAGATAATTAATAATGTCAGCAAACCAAGGTTCACTAGACACTGCCATCAAATACTCATCAGGAAAGTTCTCATTGATTGGAGAGTCGACAGTCAAACAATTAGGCAGCCGGGATAGATGGTCTGCAACCAAATTTTCACACCCTTTCTTATCCCTAATTTCAAGATCAAATTCTTGCAACAAAAGGACCCACCTAATGAGGTGAGCTTTGGCATCTTTCTTCTGCATAAGATATTTGATAGCTGCATGGTCAGTATAAGCAATTACATGTGATCCACCCAAGTAGGGCCTAAACTTCTCTAAAGCAAACACAACAGCTAAAAATTCTTTCTCAGTGGTGGTATAATTAAGCTGTGCATCATTAAGAGTCCTACTTGCGTAATAAATCACATGGGGCAATTTGTTGATTCTTTGCCCAAGAACAACCCCTATAGCAAAATCAGAGGCATCAGACATAAGCTCAAATGAAACTGTCCAAATTGGAGCTTGAATAATGGGGGCTGAAGTCAACGCTTTTTTCAATTGCTCAAAACTATCATGACACTCAGAAGAGAAATCAAATGGGCAGTCCTTTGCCAAAAGAGAGGTGAGAGGTCTAGCTATCTGGCTAAAATCCTTGATGAATCTTTTATAAAAACCTGCATGGCCAAGAAAAGATCTAATTTCCTTCACACTCTTAGGTGGTGGTAAATTGGCTATAAGGTCCACCTTAGATCTATCAACCTTTATCCCTTCTTTGGACACAATGTGGCCAAGAACTATGCCATGCTTCACCATGAAGTGGCACTTCTCCCAATTCAGGACTAAGTTCTTTTCTATGCATCTTTTAAGAACCAAAGAGAGATGATGCAAGCAATGAGAAAAGGTAGAGCCGTGAATAGAGAAATCATCCATAAACACCTCTAGGAAGTGCTCTACCATATCAGAAAAGATACTCATCATGCATCTTTGGAATGTAGCAGGGGCATTGCAAAGCCCAAAAGGCATACGCCGGTAAGCAAAGGTTCCATAAGGGCATGTGAAAGTAGTCTTGTGTTGGTCCTCTAGAGCAATGGGAATTTGGTTATAGCCTGCATAACCATCAAGAAAATAATAATATTCATGGTCAGCTAGTCTCTCTAACATCTGATCAATAAAAGGCAAGGGGAAGTGGTCCTTCCAAGTTGTCGCATTCAATTTCCTATAGTCAATGCACACTCTCCATCTCGTTTGGATACGGGTTGGAATCAACTCATTATTAGCATTCTCAACTACAGTGACTCCTCATTTCTTAGGCACAACCTGCACAGGACTCACCCATTGGCTATCAAAAATAAGATAAATAATGCCATGATCCAAGCATTTTAGGATCTCTTTCTTGATTGCCTCTTTCATCATAGGATTAGCCCTCCTTTGGGGTTCCCTAGAAGGTTTGGAACTCTCCATCAGATGTATATGATGTTGAACAATGGAGGGGCTAATATCTTTGATGTCAGACATGGTCCAACCTATGGCTTCCTTATGGTCCTTTAAAAGCTTAATAAACTCTTCTTCCTGAATAGAAGTCAAATCAGAAGCAATAATAATAGGAAGAGTATGATCATGTCCTAAGAAGGCATACTTGAGGTTGGAGGGTAATGCCTTCAACTCTAATGTGGGGGGCTCAATAATAGAGGATTTGGGAATGGAAATGGATAGGGGTCCAAGGGGCTCCAAAGGTGGTTGGATGCTCCAGACCTCAGATAAGGGGGTATCATCAACACCCTCCAATTCCTGCATACATTCTTGAAATCCCGAATCAAAATCAATCTCAAAGAACGTATCAATATCATCGAAAAATCATTGAAGCATATGCACCTCGTCATCCATATCAGGATGTTTGCCCAACCTAAACACATTGAAGTCAACAGAAATATTGCTAAAAGATAATTTCATGAGATCATTCCTGCAATTGATTAAAGCATTACTGGTAGCTAGGAATGGTCTACCCAATATAATTGGGATTTGGTCCTTGAAGTTGACAGTGGGTTGGGTATCTAAAACAATAAAATCCACAGAAAAAATAAATTCTCCAATCTTCAACAGGACATCCTCAATCATTCCCTTAGGAACTTTAACCGACCGATTAACAAGTTGAAGAGTAATTTTGGTCGATTTCAGTTCTCCCAATCCTAGTTGTTGGTAGACATGAAAGGGTAAGAGGTTCACACTTGCACTAAGGTCCAATAAGGCATGATCAATAGTGGTATGGCCTATAGTGCAAGAGATGGTAGGGCTTCCAGGATCCTTATGCTTGGCTGCTACTGGCTGTGAGATTAGAGAACTAATGTTAGCAGCCAAGAATGTCTTTTTGGGCACATTGGTGGTCCGCTTTTGGGTGGATAAGTCTTTGAGGACTTTAGCATAAGCAGGGATCTGGGCAATAGCATCCAACAAGGGGATATTCACCTGAACCTGTTTGAACACATCCAATATCTTCTCCACAGAAGGAGACTTCTTGCTAACCAACCTATTTGGGAAAAGGGCAGGTGGGGTATAAATTCTTTCAGGGTTGGTCTTTTTAACTTCCTTAATATAATCCTCTTTGGTTTCCTCAACTAAATCATCTGGTATATCTTTAGGTTCATCAGACGAACCTGGAACAGTAAATACTTCAATGGCCTCTTCAGAAGGGGGAGAGTCAACAGGAGCATGAGATGGTAAAGACTGAGGTGCACTAGCCTGTTGATACTCATGGCCACTCCTTAAAGCATAAACAATATTTACCTGTCTGGAGGGCCCTTGGTGCTGTTGGCCTTGTGAAACATTGGTTGGAGGAGCTTGGATACCTTGTTAAATATGAACCTGATGCCTAGGATTTGGCTCAGGCTGGCTAGGTAACTTCCCTGTTTCCCTCTCATGCAGGATTGTGATAAGCTGGGTGAGTTGTTTTTCCATGTTATTGTGGTTTGTCATGAGAAGAGCTATCTTGTTGTCCATCTCATTCAGTCTTGTTGCTTCTCCTGTATTGGTAAACCCTGGGGGTTGCTGACAAGGTGCAAGGAGAGGAGGCCTAGCAGAATTAATAGAAGGTCCTGGATGAATACGAGGGGGGAAAGGGTTAGGAGACAGCCCTTAGTTTTGTGATGCAAAGTTGGGCCTTTGGACACCAGGCTGGCCTAGATGGTTAAAGTTGGATGAGCCTGCTTGGTTCCCTTGATTCCAAGAGAAATTGGGGTGATTTCTCCATCCTGGATTGTAAGTATTACTATATGGGTTATTTTGGTAGAGAACACTTACATTCTCAATATTGGAATTGCCCACCAAGGTGTTGGGGCATTCCTCAAAAAGGTGTCCAGGGGTTTGGCACCAACTACATATCGACACATGGTTGACCTAATTAACTGGTATAGACTCTGTAAGAACTATGGACTCCAACTGTTTTATGAGGCTGTCAAGTTTGGCCTCCTTGGCTGGCATACCCTCAATGAGATACCCCTTAGTGGTCATTTTAGTCTCTTGGGAAGATTTCCAATCCCTAGTCTTATCAGTCAAGTTGGTTAAGAATGTCCATGCATCATCCTCCTCAGAAAAAGAAGTAAAGCCTGCTGGATACATGGACTCCACAAGTTGCTTGGTCTGATAATCAATACCCTCATAAATAATTTGGCATAGCTGCTACAAGTCGAAACCATGGTGAGGGCATTCTAAGAGGAGGTCCTTAAATCTTTCCATGAATTTAGAAAAGGACTCATTTGGTTTCTGCCTAAATTGGAGTATGTAACTTTTGAGTTTATTAACCTTGTAAAGAGAGAAAAATTTTCTCAAGAAAACAATGGTAAACTGATCCCATGTAGTGATGGAATTAATAGGCAGCCCATAGAGCCACTTTTTGGCCTGATCTTTCAAGGCAAAGGGTATAAACCTAAGCCTAACTGCATCATCAGTCAGATTCTGGACCTTAATTAGAACACAGACCTCCTCAAATTCCCTAAGGAAGAGATATGCATCCTCATTAGCCATCCCATGAAAATGGGGTAGCATGCTGATGAGGTTGGTCTTGAGTTCATAGTTATTCCCTGTAACAACAGGCAGACTAATGCATGAGGGCTGTGCAACCCTGGTAGGGTAGAACCTATCCTTAAGAGTCTTGGGTTGGTCATCCATGGTTAAAGGTGGTAGAGAAGGTGGTCTTCTAATAAGACGATTACTTGAATCACAAGTCCACACCTTAGCCACCTAAACAGATATGAGGTCCCCTTTAGAAAAATTAAAGAAAAATAAAACACTGAAAAAAAACTAGAAACAAGAGGGAGCCTAAGGTAGATAGTGCATCTCTATTCCTCAAAAAGCGAAACAATGGTTCAAAAGCTGTAAGGATGCCATATAGGTTGATAGCAAGGGAACCCGTATAGTCTTCTATAGCCACCTACGTGCGATTCCAATATGGATTCTGATGTAGAATGGAGGTCTACTATACGTTTATGTTTCCAACACTCTCACTATATCGCTTTCCTGTTATCAAGAGTGGTCACCTCCAAAGATAAGTCACATGTCAATCCACCCAACCAAGTCAAGATGTAGCGTCATAGGTAACTTAATCCTATGAGGGACACCAAAAGATGGAGGGTTGAAGCATATGAAGGACTTTAGATTGGACACACACTATTTGAAACAGAAGAGAAACAAGAAGAGGTTTTCAAAAATTGATTTTTTTTTTTTTTTCAGAAAAAGAAGAGAAAATAATAAACTAAAACACTTCAAACTACTTAAAAATTAGAAAAATAAAATGGACTATAATCTCCCCGGCAACGGCGCCAAAAACTTGTTTGAGTTAAAATAAAATCACAAGCATACGGGTCAATCATAGCTACGGGTCGAACACGAGGAGATATACGCCACTCTATTTAACTAATTTAAAAGTAATGCAAAGTGAACCAAATTAAAGTGTTAAATTAAACTAATTAAATTAACGAAAATCAATGCATCCTAACTCATAAGCATCTAACAAAATTAAGGGATTAAATCGGCATCCTAACACATGAGCATCTAACCTATCAAACTAAAGCGAATTGAAAGAAATAAAAATGCAGTCACACATACTAACCACATAAAAAGAAATAAGGGAATAAAAATACATCTATAAACCACAACCATATAAAATTAAAATAAAAGAAATAGAGGGGGAAGAAGAAGAAGATAGAGAGAGATAGAGGAGATGGAGAATGAGATTGAGAGTTTAGATAGTAAAACCTGGATGTGCTTGCATGAATGTAATTGAAAAGCTTGAATACTTGCATAAACTTACCATGGCCTCCTCTTCTAAATCTTCAAGTCTTGTCATCAACTTAAGAACTTAGACTAGAAGGCTTAAAACCTAAACTAGAATTAAGAAATTACAACCCAATTGAAGACTTAAATTGAAATCAAAGCATAAACTAAACCTATTATAACCATTAACTAAAAATCATAAAAGCAAACTAGAACTTAGAAAAGCCAAAAATCACAAATTAGAAAGAGAAGAAGAGAAGAAATTTCACTAAGTGAATGAGCAATTTTTACAAGAGAGGTGGGGGTATTTATAGGTGGAAGAGAGGATAAGAGAGAAGATGGAAGTGTAGGAGAAATATTCCCTAAGAAAAGAGAATATTCTCTTCTCTTTCCTCTTTTCCAATGCCTTGAATCCTAAGAAAAAAGAAAAAAAAAGAAAGAAAGAAGAAGAAGAGAAGATTGTTTACATAGACCTTCTATTTCTAGAAAAGTAAACTTCCAATTCTAACAAGTGCTTCCTTTTCTTTGTAGATATCTTCTCCAAGCAATAATATCAAAGCATCTTTGATTTTTCAACCTTCTATAGATGAGAAAATATAAATCTATCCCAAGTAGAATTTCAGAAGTGCCCTTGAGAAGTTGGAGGACAGAGAGAGTAAGGGTGATGATTAGGATTCCTTCAAGAATAAATAAAATACCCATTCTATCCTTCAAAAAAAGTGGAGCATGGGGTGCTTATATAGGCCTCACCATTGTGTTTCTTGCAAAAAATCACCCAAAATAGACCCAAATTTCGTCCAATTCGAAGTTGGGGAGCCCAAGATATCTCAAGTTGAAGTTGGACTGTCCAGAGCCTTCCAAATGGAATCTTTCGGGTACAGTAAAGTAACTTCTGATAATTGTGTTAAGGCCCCTAGAATCCGAACTTCCGCTTCACTTTGTCCCCGTCCGACTGTCAATAATTATAAATAAACCCTTATACACCATTTTCGCGCGTCGTTACGGAAACGGCCATAACTTCTTCATTCAACTCGGAATCAAGTGTCGTTTGAACTGTTGCAAAGCTGACTCGATGGGCTATGCATCCATAGTATTAACACCTCAAAAAAGCTTTAAAACATCTCCTTAGCATCATCTCCTCCATTTTCACAATAATTCACCTAAACTCTGAAAAGCACAAGAAAGCACCAAGTAACTCTGTCCAATGTGGTAAAATGTATGCTTTATGCCCTAAGATTTCACATATAAATGTGCTCATCAGTGACCCTATCTATTAGTAACCATTACTTCGGGAAGGTAGGATATCGGTTCTACAAGTAGTTGGACTAAGGTCGGAAGAAGACTAGTTTGTGTTTCAAGCCCCCTGAAACCATAAATGGGTGATAAAGCCATCCGTATGGATATTGAGGAATTGAAGACCCAGATGCAACTTTTAGTGAGCCTAGTGACTAAGTTGGTAATAAGTGTTCCTATTCCAGCCCTGCCACAAGCCAGTTTGGATCAGAGTCATGCACGACTTCATGGAGGTTCTTCACAAAACCCTAATCTGGCCCTAGAAGAAGAAGTCATCACATCCGGGTTGTAATCTACTGGTGACACTATCGAAACCCGACTTCTGAAGCAAAAGGTGGAGAAATTAGAACATGCTATACAACAACAACCATAACCTTATCCCAACTAAATGGGTCGGCTACATGGATCCGATAGAGGCTATGCCAGTAAAAGAATTAAGAGAAGTAAAAAGACGTAAAAGAAGTAAAAGGAAAAAGGATAGAAAATAAGTAAAGGAAAAAGTCAAAGCAGTAGTCAAAGTAGCATCCCAGGAACATTCCCCTACAAGGGGTCAGCTACATGGGTCCTTGTCTTCCAAACAACTCTATCTGCGGTCATAATAGGATCGAGCCCTACCACATGCATATCTTTTCTTACCACTTCCCCAATGGTCATTTTAGGCCTGCCCCTACCTCTTTTAGCTCCGTCAAATTGAATCTGGTCACTCTTCCTTACTGGTGCATCCAACGATCTCTGTTGGACATGACCATACCACCTCAAGCGGCTCTGACGAAGCTTATCCTGGATTGGTGCAACTCCCAATTCGGTTCTAATACAATTATTCCTTATTCTATCTCTCATGGTCTTGCCACACATCCTCCTCAACATCCTCATCTTATCTATATTACTCTTTTTAACTATCCAACATTCCGCTCTATAAGTCATGACTGGTCTTATGACTATCTTATAGGAATTTACCCTAAGCTTAATTGACATGCGTTTATCGTATAACACTCCCGATGCACCTCTCCATTTCATCCATCCTACTTTAATTTTGTGGGAAACATCATCCTCTATATCACCCTCTTTGTTAATGGTTGACCCCAGGTATCTAAAGCATTCACTTTGTGGTAGCTCTCCCCCCTCAAGTTTCACTACTTCATCCCCTCTCCTGGTTTGACTGAAGTTACACATCATATACTTTATCTTTGTTCTACTCAACTTAAAACCTCGAGATTCCAAGCTTGATCTTTATAGCTCCAGCTTTGCATTAATTCCTTCCATTGTCTCATCTATCAAAATAATATCATCAGCGAAAAGCATACACCAAGGGACCTCATCTTGGATGTGCTTGATTAAATCATCCATGATGAGTGCAAACAAAAGAGGGCTTAGAGCTGATCCTTGGTGTAACCCAATTGTAATAGAGAATGCACTACTTTGGCCCTCTACAGTTCTAATACTTATCACTCTACCCTCATACATGTCCTTGATTATATCCACATAGTTACTTGAGCTCCTTATCTTCCCTAGGACATGCCAAATGAGCTCTCTAGGAACTCTATCAGAGGCCTTTTCAAGGTCGATAAAGATCATATGGAGTTTCCTTTTGAAAACTCTAAATAATTCCATAAGTCTCTGTAAAAGGGGTGGAAGATCAGATGATTAACTCTGAGGCACTTTGTTTCTTCTCCGAAGCATGTTTACCCAAGGGTTTCAAGTAGAAATCCAAAAAATTTGATGGAACCAACGATCCAAGAGCCCACCTTTGGGTATATGTGAGCCAGATGAGAATCTGAAACTTCATGAACAATAGATGGGCAAGCATTCCCAATGTCTTTGACTGGGCCCTCTTTGAGATGGTTATGTCTTTAGACTATTCTCAAACCCGCACTTGGGATGACATGGTAAAAGACTTCAAGAACCAATTCTCATACAACACTGAGATGAAATTGACCCGTTGAGATTTGGAGACCACCAAACAAGTGGCTAATGAAGGGTTCACTCAATACTTGATGAGGTTTGAATCCAATGTTGCATTGATGTGGGATTGGCCCACGGAGAAAGAACAGGTCAAAATGATCGTTAAAAATCTCCAGATTTTCTACAAGACTCATTTGTTTGCTCAGGCCTTGACCACTTTTGAGGCCTTATTTAAAGCAAGCCAACAAGTTGAAGATGCTTTAAACCCTCCCGACTTGATCCAAGGGAATCCCAAGTATGGTGTAACATTGAATAACCAGCAAACTGGGGCTGGTAAAAATACCTTTCCAAACAAGAACACTGAGGTGAATGTGGTGGCACCAACCATAGAGGCCCCACTTTTGATTAAGAATGATGAGTGCTACAAGCTAAAGCATGCAATCTAGATCTACTTGATGAGGGGAAGTTTGTGGTCCAATCAAACCAACCCAATGTTCAAACCAACCCCTTTTCGCCATATGATGGAAACGCTAAGTCCATTAACAATCTTGAGGAGGAGGATCGACCCGTTAATCTACAAGCCTTGACCACACCGGTCGAGGGTAAACCAGATCCCCTTATTATAGAATGGATTGAATTAATCCAAGCCCTAATTGCTCTTGTTCTAGCAGAAGCCTTGATTGATGATGTCCTCATGATAAACATAGGGGTTGATAGTGATGAAGATTCTCAAGACTTTGATGAAGAGCATCCCAATTAAGAAGAAGAGATTCCCATCGAGTCAATACCCAAAGGTCAACAAGAGGAAGAGAACCAAGAAGGTTATATTGTCAATGTGACCACTGATGATCAATATTATAACCCACCTGATGGCTTACCCAACAGCCCATTCGAAAATGACTAGCCACTTGATCAGACCCAAAAAAGGACGAGCTTGCCACAACCGTCCAATAATTGAGACATGCAAGCATAGCACTTGGGCATGATCATCAAGAACAAGATGAAACCATATACAACATCCTAGAGGAAACTTATCATATCATAGGAGAAGCTGATGCATCTCTCTGGGCTCATGTTACAAGAGGGCCTCACCCATTTAGACCTCATAGTCGAAGAGCATACTGGTAATATGAGCGGGTCAAAGACATTAGGTCCTTACCTGGGATAAGACGAGAACGCAAAAATTTGGCCCACTTCATTAGAGGACATACTAGGGACATGGCCAATCAATAACAACACATGCAAGCATTTTTTAGAGAGCGTCAGAACCAAGGCAGAGATTTGAACCTCATGAGTTGGAACATAATAGCAACCCACAAAGAACAAGTAGAGACCATATGAAACAAACTTCAAAGGGAAAACGAGCGTTATTGGCGAATATGGGAAAGACACACAGACCTTCAATGAACTAATCCAAAGGTCCAATGCATACACTCGTAAAAACGTATCTGGAGGGCTCAACTTGAGGTCAAGGCGACAAAATAGCTTGCCTTTCCCTATCCATGAAGATGAGATCTTTTACCACCTCAAATAATTGGATGAGGAGACCCGAACCATTGAGGCTTTAGTGTGGGCAATGTGTGACAAGCTTCAAGAACTCACTATGACCACCGATGAATCCAAAATCAATATGATCATCATAAGTGATTGGGAATCGAATGAGTCAAATCAGGATGTCGATCACCTTCTAGCCCAGTTCGGTTACAAACTCTACTTTGCATCTAATGAAGAGTGCATTGAATGCCAACACTAGAAGTGGGAAAATTTTCAAAGCAGCTCGACTCAATGTTGACAACCCAGCTGAGTTGGCAAGGAACTAGAACCAGAACCAAAATCATGCCACAATCGAGCAGGAAAATGCGGTTCTAAAATAATTCATGAAAACTCAAACCAACATCTCAATAGGGGTTTGTTAAGCAGTTTTAGAGCCCATAGAGATGCAGTCCTAAAAGCATTGGCTAGTGTGCATGTGCCAATTGAAACAAAACCAGCCCATCTAGCCAACATAGTAGGGGCCCTCTATGCAGTCAAAGCCATCATGTTCTCAAACAAGGATCTCCCCCTTGAAGGACCAAACCATACAAAGGCACTCTATGTCACCATCGATTACAATGGAATTCGAATCCCTCAAGTCTTAGTGGACAACAACTCAACCCTGAATATTTTTCCACTACGAACCATCTAGCATATAGGGATTGATCCATCAAAGCTACAAACCTCCATACAAGGAGTGAGAGCCTATGACAATACTAGAAGGAATGTCATTAGAATTCTAAATACCGAGATCACCATGGGCCCAACCAAGTTCCATGTCGAATTGTAAGTCATCGACATCCCTTCATCTTTCAATATATTCTTAGGAAGGCCATGGCTTCATACGGCCAGCACAGTGCCATCCTCTCTCCATCAAAAGCTCAAGTTTATAGTCAATGATAAGGTCATTACCATCCTGGCCGATCTAAAAGTGATAAGCATGCTTGCCAATGTAGAGGCTAGCAAGGAATCAGACTCTCAGCTAGCCGGTTTTTAGTTTGACACAGTGTGCACCACATATCCGGCACAACCCCTGAGGGAAAAGCTTCCCCTTACCCACCTGAACAGTCACAATACAGTAATCCCAAACATGCTCAAGAAAATGGGGTATTTTTTGGGTATGGGTCTTGGAAGGTCGCAGCAAGGAATATCAGAACTCATACTACCCTCTCATAACAAAGAGTACTATGGCCTAGGCTACGCCCCAACCAAAGAGGATCTCTTCAAGAGGGTCCTTAAAGAAAAACAAAGGAGAAATGAAGCTTACATGAAGAAGCTATGCAAAGCGGACCCCGAGAAGTACAAGAGGGTAAAGAAGTCAAAGAGCCCAAGATTTGAGATCAAATGGACTGGTTGGAGATCCTTTAAGAAGATCGTGTGGATTCCAACAAAGACTCGTAAGATAAAGCGACTTCCTTCCACCTTGAAGACCTGTTCAAAGGAGTGATCGCTACACTAGATGGCCCTAAAGATTGGAATCTAAATCGGCAAACAATGATCTACCCAGCTGAAGGAGCTATACCTAATTGGACCCAGTTTTTGGAGTATCACTTCTACGAAGGCGTCAATAGTTCTAGTCCTAGTCTTAGTTTACATTTTAGCTCTTCTAGTTCCAGTTTTGAGTCAAATCTAAGTCCAGTTCTTCTAGTTCTTCTGAGTCCATGTCTGGGATGAAATGTTTTAGCAACAAGAGGAAGATCCAGAGCCACATCCATAAAGATTTATAAGGGAAAGTAAGTTTACTCGTGCAACATAAGATGAACATCATGGTGCACGTACCTACAATCGATGTCGCAGACATGGAATTGGACCTTCTGATGAAGAATTTGGGATGGATATATTTAGCTTGTCTGGAACTATGGAAACCATGAGTATGGGGGAGACTAGAGGATCTGGATATTGGTGAGTGCCATCCTTCATAGAAGAGACCCCTAGTTCAACATAACATCATGATAGTGGGTTCGAGAGCGTCGGATTTGCATCACATGCTGGGTATGGATCGTATGGGGTGGATATGCTGGTGGACTATCCTTTGAGAGCACTAGTTCATTTGGATATGGGAGTGGTCATGATACATCTGCTGCTACATATGGATATGTGGATGGGCTAGGTGCTTGGTCATCTCTTGTCCATAGTATCTTCGGGTATCCATCCCAGCCATGTGTGCCAACTCCACCTTCTTACACTCTCGGTGAGTCCAACCCTAGATCGGGATATCTTAGAAAAGTTGATGATAGGGCTTATCAATGGTCAATAATGGACTCTAAGAACAATTGGTCTCATAACATGTAATGGGATACGTATGTGGTGCATTCAAAGGAACGGCTTCACAATCTTTAGTGGTACGTTGCTTGATGAGCACATTTATGTGCAAAATCTTAGGGCATAAAGCATACATTTTACCACATTGGATAGAGTTATTCAGTGCTTTCTTGTGCGCTTTAGGTTTTTGGGCTATTTATTGCTATTCTAAACTATCAGGGGCTACATCTCCAAATTTACACGTAAAGTTGCCCAATGTTTTTGCATGGATGTGTTCAGAGCTAAATTTTGAGCAAGATGGATGTGACAGAATTCAATTTTGCATCCTTTTAGGCCTCCATGCAAGCAATTATCATTTCCGGGCCGTAAAAGAATAATGGGCCAGAAATGAGCCGAAACGCAAGCCCGGACCAGCCTGAATTTTTGGAGAATTATATTTGGCATCAAGGAAGACAATTATGATCAAGGGTTGAGATCCTCTCAAGCATTTACCCTCTTTTTTTTTGCATTTTCCACCATTAGAGGAAAGGAGAAATAGGAGGAAAAAGAAAAAAACAAAAAAAAAAAGAGATAATCCATCCCACTCACAATTCTCTTTCCCTCTTTCCTAAATTTCCTAAAATCTCTCCCCCCTCCCACGTTATCTCTCTATTTCTCCCATATTTTTATTTATTTAATTTTTTTCTTCTTCTCCTATTTTATCTCCTCCTCTTTTTCTTCCCTCTTTCCTAAATTCTCTCTTTTTTTACTTCCCTCCACCGTATATCTCCCTTTTTAATTAGATTTTTTCCATTCTCTCTCTCTCTCGCTCTCACCCCTCTTCCCTACTTTCTCTTTCCCTATCCACGATTTTTCTCTCTTTTATATATATATATATATTCTTATGCCACCTCACCTCCTTCCTAAAATCCTTCCTTTCCCTCTAACAAGTCCACGGCTCCCATCTCCTAATCCCTCCATGATTTTCTCTTCTGCCTTTTTTCTTTTTATTTATTTATTTTATTGCTTTCTATAACACCTCACTTTTCCACCTCCCTTACCCCCTTTTACTCTTTTCTCTTTTACGTTGTCTCCTATTATCTCTCTCTCCCATATCTTTATTCTATTTTATTTTATTTCATTTTTTTTCCTATTTATCTCTTTCTCTTTTTTTCTTCTCTCTCTCCTAAAATCTCTCCTCTCACACAAGGCTCCGCGATTTTTAAAGGACATGATGGGTATTGTATTATTTGTTGAGTGGAAGCCTAGTCATCACTTTCTCTCTCCTCCAACTTTCTAAGGGCACTTTTGGGATTTTACTATGGACAGACTTCTTTTAAAAAAGATGCTTGGAAGGTTGAAAAGTCAAAGTTTCCTTGATCTCATTGGTTGGAGAAGACATCTACACAGATAAGGAAGCACAAGTTTAGAATTAGAAAATTACTTTTTGAAAAATAGAAAGTTTATGTAGCTAAGAATTTTTATCTCTCCCTCTTTCTATTTTTTCTATTTTTTCTTGGGGATCAAGTGTTATTGTAAAGGAAGAAGAGATAAGGGAATATTGCTTTAATTTTATGTCTTCAATATGGTTGTAATAATTCTAGTTTAGGTTTTAAAGCTTTCTAGTCTAGACTTCTAAATTCTAGTGAGAAAATTTAGAAGACTTAGAAGAGGAAGCAATGCAAGGATTAATCAAATGTTCAAGCTTCATCAAATTACATTCATGCAAAGCCTAGTTCATTCATGCACTTTCAACTTTGGTGGAAGGGAGTATCAATTTCTTATTTTTATTTTTGTGTTAATCTTCTTAACCTCTTAATTCTTCTAGTTCTAATTTCTTCTTCTTATTCTCTACCTCTTTCTTCTTCTATTAGTTTTATTTTATTAGTAGTATCATCTCCATTAATCCCTCCATTCTTAATCCCTCCATTCTATTAGGAATTCTCATTCTCCACTTTTTAATTTTATTTCTCATTCTCTACCTCCCTAGTTCAATCATGCTTTTAAGATTTTTATTTTTTATTTACTATGATCATTATGCATCATGTTAGGATCTTAATTTAATTAATTTTATTTTAATTTCAGATTTGGTAGCGCCATTTCAAGTGTGAGAAGCAAGCAATTTCAACTCAATTCAAGCACCTTTGGGTTTACCTCTCTAATCTCTTATCTTTATTTTCTCCTTGTGTTTTTTTTTTATGTGGCTGTGGTTTGTGACTGCAATTTATTCCTTCCAATCTGTGTTAGTATTGATAGGTTAGATGTTTATGTGTTAGGATGCGAATTCAATTCGTTAGATGCATAATTTCGCTAGATGCTTGTGAGTTAGGATACGTTAGTTTAATTATCATTAGTTTAATTCAACTCTTTAATCAATTTGGTTCACTTTGCATTGCTTTAAAGTGAGTAAAATAGAGTGACGTACATCTCCCTGAGTTCAACCCGTAGCTACGACTGATCCGTACGCTTGCGGTTATTATTTCTTGCAAACATTGCTTGTAGATTAGGCCCACCAAGAAACTCCTCATGGAATTAAGAAAGGAGTAGCTTAATGTTTTATTTGGATAATATGTATTAATCAGGGTTCTTGTACTTTAAATTTATGTGAATTATGTATTTATAATACCAATTTAGTTTGTATCAGCGCGTACATTAGTAAACTTCGGTCAATAACCACAAGTACCATTTTGAGTGATTTTTTGGTGAAAATAATTCTTGGATTATGTTTAAAATGTCAAAAATAGGCCATCTGCAAAAAATTCAAGCCTAAAACCATTTTGGGCACCAAAACCCAGGTTTCCCCCATCAATGGGAAACAGTACCAGGTTTCGACCAAGTTTCGGTTGGTTTACACCAAATCTCGGTTTCAGCCAGGTCGAAACCTGGTCAAAACCCAAGTTCTTGATCCTTGGACGTAACACAAGTGTGTACTTCCTGACTTTGTCCCAGATCATTCACCCATAGTACCCCCGAGAGGGAAAACCCCGTACACCTTCATCGGAGCCAAAATAAGAGCCCCTGAGCCCTCCAAACTACCCCTGGAAGGGCTAGACCCAACCCAGTCCTCTTTGGACCTATCCTAGCTCATCACAAAACCAGACCAAATAGAACAATTCCCTCATGTCAACAAGCGCAGGGCCGATACTCAAAGACCCCAAGTCAACATTGACCTCACCTTCTACCAACTTGAACCCATTCCCCTTGAATGTCTATGCACCCTTGATACTCAGAACCATTCCAACCAACTTCCAAAAATACCACCACTAATGTTGACAGTTATTCATTGACAGCAACTCGATGTCAACCTCCCCTCCTTGATTTTGACTCGACCCCTTCAATGTTGAATCTATGTAAAATCGAGACACCCAAATTTACCATGTTTAGCTCCGATTCTCTTCCTTTAACGACCAAGCTGTAAGTACCATGGTCCTCGCCGTGACGAGGTTTTCGCAGCCTCGTTGGTGACAAATGATAGTATGGATAATATTCTCAATGTACGAGAATGGCATCAGGGGGGTTGGGGGTCATACATTAAAATATATTAAAAGAAGTGTAAAATGAAGTCACCACCTAGGGTTAGGGCCTAGCACCCAATAAGTGTAGCCCTTGTCCATTACGAATGGAGTCGGGCTACGAGACTCCACATGGTCTGACCAGAGGCTTGGATAAGGGGTCAGGTTACGAGTGTGGGAAGGTGTTAGGCACCCACCTCGCCCTGCCGAAATCGGTCTCTCTGTTATAAATGCTACCAAATGACAAATATTCTCTCCTCTTTTATTGCGACGGGGTTACATTATATATGCTACATTATATCTACAATATGTACATGAAAGCGATAAAACACTGAACAACTACATTGAATCGATAAAAATGCAGTAATTATACCTATAGAAATGTGTTCCCTTGGCTCAGGGGAGACAGATGAATGGAGCAACGCTGATATCCTTGGGCAGAGTAACGGCTCTCGTGGATGGTTTCTTTACGAACAGTCCGACAGAATGACTGCTGTACTAAAGGGGTTTTGCTTGCTATCCGTACATTGACGGGATAACAAGCCTGAAAGGACGAAACTGTTCTTCAAGAGGGTAATCGAAGGATCTACCCTTCACTCGGAGACTCTCACTTGAACGGACACTTGTGAGAGGGGAAATAGGGATAAAGAAGAGTTAATGGGAGTGAAACTCACCTACAGAGGGTCCCCCCACCCGAAAAAACCATGAAATGAAGGGAGGGGAACCCTCCTATTTATAGGGGAGGGTGCCCCACAGGCTGGCCCGGATAAGGCCTCCATGGCGCCATGGACGACATCAGTAGGCTGACATCGAAAACCCCCATGGCATCGTGGTTCCATACACCCTTTCCGTGGGGGATCTCCACAAGGCCGTGGGACACAAGCTCGTATGTGGCAACTTGGATGTGTATTTTGGCTCTCTTAGGCCCCAAGAAACCCTAAATTTGGAAATCAAACCACTTGCTCATACCCCATTAGCCATAACTTTGACCAAACACTCACGCCAATGTAAAGACAATGATTCCAATGCTTAACCAACGATATGGATCACACTAATGATCCTTGCACAAATTTGGGAGTTCACACACCCCTCTACAACTGTACATACACACCCTCTCATGTTGAGGAGGGTCCCCTACTTGGTCCTTGGATTTTTAGTTCTTACTTCATACCTTAGAAACACCAACACTTGGTGGTTTTTGCTTGCTATGATGACGTGTTGTCCAAGGGAGATCAAGAGCAACCTATATCAAAGGTGAAATTGTCTCCAAACACTCAATTCTAGAGTCACAAAAGGGGAGCTTCCACTATTTCTTCACACAAGTCTCTTCTAATTAGGTAATACTCCAACACTCGACCTTCTTTTACCGGATTTATCGCCTTGACCTTACCTTTTCTGTTTTGTATCTTCGCTTTAGTGTGTGATTCCATCTCTTTAGATGGTGATCACGTAAAAGCTCTTTCGTTGTCTTAATAATCTTCAAACATAATCCCCATCCCCTATAGACTAAGACTCCCCCTACTTTTCTCTTACCATATTGTATTTACTGAATTTTTCATGCAATTTGATGCTCTCTCTCATGCCTTGTTATTTTTAGATCCTTTGTGTCATTATGTCTCACAATCATGCATGATCCCAAACCCCTTTTCTCCCTCTGCATGACGTATTCATGCTTGATATTTTCCTTTCTTGGACTTTCTTAAGCATTCATATACATTAGAATAGTCACCCCCTTTCTTTCCTATATTTTTGTCATCATGTCTTTGTCACATAAACCAGATATCTCACTCTACATCTCCTTTCCATGTATGTCACCCCATGCATTGTACGCATTTAGATTTCTTCACTTTGATTTATCTGGTTTCACTTTCATGTATACTAATCCTTACCATGCACCCAAGCTTCCAGGTATTTCCCGATATCCCTTTTTGTGCTTAACCATTTTTTCACTTTTTCTTGTATATTATTTCTTATTGAAAAGCATGTTATACTCCAAATAGCTAAGTAATAAAAAGACCGGCTTGACTGGGCGTACTGGGGTGCCTAATACTTTCCCTTGACTATAATATAACCGCCTATACCCAGACCAATGGACCAATTAGTCCCAAAAGGGCCTTGCAAGAGAGTTATTGTTTTACATTATGGGTCCTAGACCCTCCTTTAGGTGGCGACTCCTACATTCATCTCATCTCTCTCTTATTCTCCAAAGAGGGATGAGATAGAGGACACGTGGCGATTTACCCCCCCCCCCCCCACCATGGTCATTTGTCCTCACACCTAGGAATAGAGATTTCAGGGCACAAGTGTGAATGCACATACGGCATGTACATTGAACCGGATCATACAAGAATTTCTCATTTGTGTTATGATGAGCACATTTATGTGTGAAATCTTAGGGCATAAAGCATACATTTTACCACATTGGACAGAGTTACTCGGTGCTTTCTTGTGCTTTTTAGGTTTTAGGTTAATTCTTGTGAAAATGGAGGAGATGATGCTAAGAAAATATTTTTAAGCTGTTTAAAGGTATTAATGGCTTGGATACGTAGCCCATCGAGTCAGCTTCGCAACGGTTCAAACGGCACTTGATTCCGAGTTGAAACGAAGAAGTGACGGCCGTTTCTGTAACGAAGCACGAAAATGGTCTATAGGGGTTTATTTGTAATTATTGACACTCGGCCGGGGACAAAGTGAAGCGAAAGTGCAATTCCAGGGGTCTTAACGAAATTATTAGAAGTTATATTTCCTGTACCCGAAAGATTCCATTTGGAGGGCTCTGGACAGTCCAACTTCAACTTGAGATATCTTGGGCTCCCAAACTCCAAATTGGACGAAATTTGGATATATTTTGGGTGATTTTTCGCAAGGAACACAATGGTGAAGCCTATATAAGCACCCCATGCTCCACGTTTTCTGAAGGATAGAATGGGTATTTTATTTATTCTTGAAGGAATCCTAGTCATCACCCTTAGTCTCTCTCTCCTCCAACTTCTCAAGGGCATTTCTGGAATTCTACTTGGGATAGATTTATTTTGAAAGATATTTTCTCATCTATGGAAGGTTGAAAAATCAAAGATGCTTTGATTTTATTGCTTGGAGAAGATATCTACAAAGAAAAGGAAGCACAAGTTAGAATTAGAAATTTACTTTTCTAAAAATAGCAGGTCTATGTAAACAATCTTCTCTTCTTCTTCTTTCTAATTTTTTCTTTTTTCTTATGATTCAAGGCATTGAAAAAGAGGAAGGAGAAGAGAATATTCTCTTTTCTTAGGGAATATTTCTCCTACACTTCCCTCTTCTCTCTTCTCCTCTCTTCCCCCTATAAATACCCCTTGCCCTTTGGGTTGTAAGAAGTTAGTTTTTTTAGTTCAGCTTTTTAGTTCAATTTTAATTTAGTTTTTTAGTGTAATTTTTACTTCATTCACTTAGTGAAATTTTCTCTTCTTTTCGTATTTTTGGCTTAAGTTCTTAGTTTTGATTTCAAGTTCTTAGTTTTGATTTCATAAGTTTAGTTTAATGGTTGTAATAGTTTTAGTTTAAAGCTTCCTAGTCTAAGTTCCTATGTTGATGACAAGACATGGAGATTTAGAAGAGGAAGCCATGGTGAGTTTATTCAAGTATTCAAGCACATCAAGGTATCTCATTCTCTAAACCCTTAATCTCATTCTCCCTTTCCTCTATCTCTCTCTATCTTCTTCTTCTTCTCCCTCTATTTCTTTTATTTTTTTTATATGGTTGTGGTATGTGGATGCACTTTTATTCCCTTATTTCTTTTTATGTGATTATGAAGTGTGGCTGTGTTTTTGTTATTCCTTTCAATTCGCTTTAGTTTGATAGGTTAGATGCTCATGTGTTAGAACGCCAATTTAATCCCTTAATTTTGTTAGTTGCTTATGAGTTAGGATGCATTAATTTTCATTAGTTTAATTAGTTTAATTTAACATTTTAATTTGGTTCACTTTGCATTACTTTTAAGTTAATTAAATAGGGTGGCGTATATCTCCTCATGTTCGATCCGTAGCTACGATTGACCCGTACGCTTGCGGTATTATTTTAACTCAAACAAGTTTTTGGCGCCGTTGTCGGGGAGATTATTGACCACTTTATTTTTTTGATTTTTAAGTAATTCGAAGTGCTTTAGTTTCTTCTCTTTCTCCTCTTTCTTTTTAAAAAAACAAAAAAAAAATATTTTGAAAACCTCCTCTTGTTTCTTTTTTGTTTCAATAGTGTGCGCCCAATCTAAAGTCCTTCATATGCCCAAACCCAGCCAATCTTGGTGCCCCGTGATTCGTTGGGAGGTTTGGATTGGCATGTGACTTATCTTTGGAGGTGACCACTCTTGATAACAGGAAAGCGACATAGTGAGAGCGTTGGAAACATAAACGTATAGTAGTCCTCCACCCTACATCAGAATCCATTTGGAGTCGCCCGTAGGTGGTTCGTGAAGACTATACGGGTTTCCTTGCTGTCAACCTATATGGTAACCTTACAGCTTTGGAACCATTGTTTCGATTTCTGAGGGATAGATGCACTATCTACCTTGGGCTCCCTCTTGTTTTTAGTATTTTTTTTTTTCTAGTATTTTATTTTTCTTTAAACTTATTTTTATGGGAGACCTCAATTTGGGATAGGTGGTTAATTTAGAATAATGAGAGATACACTTCCTTATAAGACTTTGGGGGAAAAATGGACCTATGCTAAGACAACCATGATTTTGGAGGAAATGTTTAAACAGGTTAGGGAAGCCAAAAGTAGTGAGATAGAGAACAATTTTGCACCACCCCAGTACAATTTTGCTTCCCAACCCAACTATGGGCTTTCGAGAAATTTTGATTGGTCACATCCCCAGACTATTCATGTTATGAAAGGATGCCCTAATCTTTATGGGGGTAGCAATAATAATGAGAATGTGAGTCCTCAATTTCAATATAATTCTTTTGGCACTTACAATCACGGGTGGAGTGATCATCCCTTTTTCTCGTGGGATCAATGGAATAACCAAGCTGGACCACGCCATTTCCAATATCATGGTTAGTATGGTCCTCCAATGCCCAACCCTCCATTGAATCTCAATGGGCCACCTCTCCTTGAACCATACCACCAACCCCCTGAATTTCAGAACATGGGTGAGGAGGTCAGACTGAATGAACTTGAGAAATACATAGATCTTCTCACAACAAGCCAAAATACTATGGAGAAGCAACTCTCTCAACTGATCACCATGGTGCAAGAGGAGGAAACGGGTATATTACCTAGTCAGCCTGAACCGCCCCATCCCCAGTTTAATGATATTGAAAGTCCACCACCCCAATTTGAGGTTAATGAGAGTCACTCCCAACAAAATGCTTTTCATGACAATTTATTTATTGAGATTGAGTCTCCTAAAGATATTAGTGAAGCGAGGTTTGATGAGCTACTTGGGGAAGTCCACCTTTTGCCTGAAATTTCTGATTTTAGTGAGCCTAGTGAATTTATTGATTTAGAATCAGATTTTCATGATAACATAGAAAGCCAAGAAATTCGATCTCCCCCTCTCTCTTTGGAAAACTTAGATAATTGTCATTTTGAGGATTCCATTGTCTCACATATTGATTTTTTTCAAACCTCCTAGGTTTGACCATTTTATTGAAGATGATAATGTTAGTCATAATGCCTTTCAAGCATATTTTCATGATCCTTATTTGACAAACCAAGTTATGCAAAGAGCGGATAGTTGTATTGCTAGGATTGATTTGAGTAAACCTCCAATTTTTTATGATTATTTAGATGAGGTTATTCATAATCCTTTTTATGCTTATTGTGATCCATTTTTGATTGATTTTTCAAATAATGATAGGTGTTCTACATTGCAAATGGGAGAGAAGGAAAGGATTTATGGTCTGAGTTTTATTGCCTTTATTTTTCACTGTCCCATGAGGACAGATTTTTCTATTGGATATTTCTCAGTTGTGCTTAACTTCCGTATTATTTCTCACTTTACTAAAATTCATGGTCAAGTGTTTTCTGGTTCTGAAGCTATTTCTCCATTTACTGACCATGGATTGAGATTTCTATTGCTGCTCCTAGCACTTTTTGTAGAGCTCATGACTCTTCATGATCCTCTTTGTTGATTATATCTGGTAAGCTCCTTCATCTCCTCCCATGTCCTTATTTTTTTTCTTTTATGCATGCATTGAGGACACTGCATGAATTAAGTGTGGGGGGGATGTTGGGCTTAATTGGTGAATTTTGATTGTGGCAATAGTTTGGTTTTATGCATATGTCTCTTTGATTGCAAAACGAGAGGGAAAGGGAATTAGGTGTCCTAGCATACGAAATAATAAAAAATCCCTTTTCAAGGACGGTGGTTGGTTTGTATCCGGTGAGAGTGATTGAATTGAAAAATATGAGCATTGTTTCATTTGATGGTTAGATTTCTCTATGTATTTTATGGACCCTTTGATCTTTTGGCTAGTAGTTGAGATCAATTTGTTTGTGACAAGGCAAGGCATGAAAGTGAATGAAAGAAAGAAAAAAAAAAAAAAAAAAAGAAAGAAAGGAAGGTGGAATTCCTTGGGACTAGACAAGACACTGTGCCTCATGAAGCAGGGTGACTTGATCAAAATTCCTTGGAAGGAAACTCAAAAAAAAAAAAAAAAAAAAACTCTTGCATCAATGTCTCAATGTCTTATGGATATATGCAAAAAGCGAAGCTACCAAGTATTTGGGTGTCTGGTATATGCTCCACCATGTCATTCAGGGAATAGTAGTGGAGTAGAAAAAGAGTTTGTTGTTGAGAAAGAAAAAAAAGCTTTTGCCTTAATGCCTGAAAAAGAAAGTATGGTCAACAATACTCAATGCCTAAGTCTTTGGTTCCATCAATGCTATGGGGGGGTTTACTTGAAGGTGAGTAGTGTTAAGAAAATATGAGGAGATCCCTTGAACTTGATGCATGCTTGTTACTTGAATTGATGTGGAGTGATAAAATTCAAGTGTGGGGGAACCTTTGGCTCCTTGATCTTTAGTTGAACACTTTTTGGGATTATGTGCACTGTCCTACTTATGCTATGATTAAAATTTGCAGCATTCATTTACAATTGAATTTTGGGTGTATATTCACTGCAAACACCCACGAGACACAACTCGTCCACTAGGGGTAACCTAGGGGTTCAAAGGCTTGTTGCACATGCAAAGTGCAACCGTGATTCCTACGAAAGTGAGTTAGGATTTTCTGCATTCTAGATTAGTTTTTCTTTTGCTTTACTTGAGGACAAGTAACGTTCAAGTGTGGGGGAATATGATGAGCACATTTATGTGTGAAATCTTAGGGCATAAAGCATACATTTTATCACATTGGACAGAGTTACTCGGTGCTTTCTTGTGCTTTTCAGGTTTTAGGTGAATTCTTGTGAAAATGGAGGAGATGATGCTAAGAAAATATTTTTAAGCTGTTTAAAGGTATTAATGGCTTGGATGCGTAGCCCATCGAGTCAGCTTCGCAATGGTTCAAACGGCACTTGATTCCGAGTTGAAACGAAGAAGTTACGGCCGTTTCCGTAACGAAGCACGAAAATGGTCTATAGGGGTTTATTTGTAATTATTGACACTCGGCCGGGGACAAAGTGAAGCGAAAGTTCAATTCCAGGGGTCTTAACGAAATTATTAGAAGTTATATTTCCTGTACCCGAAAGATTCTATTTGGAGGGCTCTGGACAGCCCAACTTCAACTTGAGATATCTTGGGCTCCCAAACTCCAAATTGGACGAAATTTGGGTGTATGTTGGGTGATTTTTCGCAAGGAACACAATGGTGAAGCCTATATAAGCACCCTATGCTCCACATTTTCTGAAGGATAGAATAGGTATTTTATTTATTCTTGAAGGAATCCTAGTCATCACCCTTACTCTCTCTCTCCTCCAACTTCTCAAGGGCATTTCTGGAATTCTACTTGGGATAGATTTATTTTGAAAGATATTTTCTCATCTATGGAAGGTTGAAAAATCAAAGATGCTTTGATTTTATTGCTTGGAGAAGATATCTACAAAGAAAAGGAAGCACAAGTTAGAATTAGAAATTTACTTTTCTAAAAATAGCAGGTCTATGTAAACAATCTTCTCTTCTTCTTCTTTCTAATTTTTTCTTTTTTCTTAGGATTCAAGGCATTGAAAAAGAGGAAGGAGAAGAGAATGTTCTATTTTCTTAGGGAATATTTCTCCTACACTTCCCTCTTCTCTCTTCTCCTCTCTTCCCCCTATAAATACCCCTTGCCCTTTGGGTTGTAAGAAGTTAGTTTTTTTAGTTCAGTTTTTAGTTCAATTTTAATTTAGTTTTTTAGTGTAATTTTTACTTCATTCACTTAGTGAAATTTTCTCTTCTTTTCGTATTTTTGGCTTAAGTTCTTAGTTTTGATTTCAAGTTCTTAGTTTTGATTTCATAAGTTTAGTTTAATGGTTGTAATAGTTTTAGTTTAAAGCTTCCTAGTCTAAGTTCCTATGTTGATGACAAGACATGGAGATTTAGAAGAGGAAGCCATGGTGAGTTTATTCAAGTATTCAAGCACATCAAGGTATCTCATTCTCTAAACCCTTAATCTCATTCTCCCTTTCCTCTATCTCTCTCTATCTTCTTCTTCTTCTCCCTCTATTTCTTTTATTTTTTTTATATGGTTGTGGTATGTGGATGCACTTTTATTCCCTTATTTCTTTTTATGTGATTATGAAGTGTGGCTGTGTTTTGTTATTCTTTTCAATTCGCTTTAGTTTGATAGGTTAGATGCTCATGTGTTAGAACGCCAATTTAATCCCTTAATTTTGTTAGTTGCTTATGAGTTAGGATGCATTAATTTTTATTAGTTTAATTAATTTAATTTAACATTTTAATTTGGTTCACTTTGCATTACTTTTAAGTTAATTAAATAGGGTGGCGTATATCTCCTCATGTTCGACCCGTAGCTACGATTGACCCGTACGCTTGCGGTATTATTTTAACTCAAACATGTTACTATCAATTGATTTGGAATAGAATTCTTGTTTGTAGTGTATGATTGATCCCTTGACCTGAAGGGTCCTTATCGATGTGGTTACACATTGTGAGTTTGGCGCATCAATGGTTGATGCCTCCTTGACTATATATTAATGTACTGGATTTGTAGTGTTTGGCCATATTCGAAAGAGATGCCCAACATGAAATCCACTATCCTAATTGGAAGAATATTAAAGAAAGAGAATGCATGTAATTGATTGGACAAAAATCCAGATCTGATAATTTTGGTAAATTGTTTAAACTTTAAAATTATTGGTCTAATCAAAATTATAGAATCTCTAAAATTGTATTTTCAATAGACTGAGTTTATGACAGTAATTTTACACATGCCCTATAATCTATTATGTGATATTGTTTTGTGGGAGACTGATGCATAATTAACTACTAAATTTGGTAAATTTTGTTTACACCTAATTGGTTGTATACATATTGCTAAAGACCGCATTGGGAATGGGGTGTTAAACTGACAATTGGTAAGCTGGGTGGAATCCTAATGGGATCCTACCCGTTCCCAATTAGTTCAACCCATCAAAGTAGCTTTATTATTAGGGTCATAATCATTTGGATGTGGATGTTAATGCAAGATGAGATCTCACATCAAGATTAGGGAGATGATGTGGAAGAGAATATTTTCTCTATATTCTGTAGAGAAAATATTCTCTTCCACATCATCTCCCTAATCTTCATTTGAGATCTTATTTTCTCTACCACATCATCTCCCTAATCTTCATTTGAGGTCTCATCTTGCATCAAGATTATTTTCTCTACATTTTTTTTTTTTTTTTGAGTTGTGAATTCAAGTTGTAACTAAATCATACCATAAAGGGATTAGATTCATAAAGATACAATTTAAGGGAAGATTGGTGATTGGCTCCAAATAGAAAGACCATAACACCAATATTCTGAAAAGGATTTTATAGTTAGTATATAGGGAATAGAGGGAGAGACATTCTAAGTCTTCTAATTCATTCAGAATCTCCCTCTCCGTGAATTTTTATCCTCTCAGGTCCTCTGTCTGTTACAGTTGTCCAGTGCTTCTAATAAGAGGGGGTGGACCCCACTCGGGCAGTGTGTTCGGGCAGGAGGTTAGGTCGTCATTTCCGTCCCTTTATGAGAGGAACCGGATAACTATACCTGGCAAGGAACCTGAGAGGATAAAGATCCCCCTCTCTCTTGTGTATGAGTGTGTAAAGTTGAATATTGAGGTTTTATGAAAATCCTAGTACTCTTAAAGGTGAGCTGACTTGACGGGAACGAAAAGCTACATCAGTGGGAAGAACCACTCATGAAAGGACAAATATCGCATGGAGGGTTTGCATTTATGAACCTACAGGTGACTTCGATCCTGTTTCTTGTTTCGCTAAAATTTTGAATGATCGACCCTATGTTAGAACAATATCCGTTCGGTTTTTGCCCAACACTACACTCTTTAGTGCCAAACTTGCTTATGCTAATATCGGCAATCCCTTGATGGACATGATTCTCAACCCTAAGGATTATGGTACATAAATAATTGTGATTAAAACTCATTTAGTTGGTTTTTTTTTTTTTTGGTAAATATTTAGTTGGTTTTTATGTTATGGAGAAGTTACTAGCTACCTAAAAAACAGGATTGTGACCCCTCTAGTTTTTTGAGTTTTCAAAAGAAAACACAAAAATAATAAATGGGAGAACAAAACAAAATGAAAGTATCTCTGGCACAAAACCGATCGAGGACGAGGGAAATCATCAAGTTCACACCCGAAGATTCAGATTGAAACTTCAGAGTCTTTTCTTCATCTCTTCAAGCATTTTGTCCAACCCGCCTTCTGGATTCAATCATCTTTCTCTTATAAATACAACAGCCGATCATAGTCAGGTAATCCATAACCTCTTTCTTCCTGATTTTGTTCTATTACATGTCCCCTACCACCAACTTTAGACTGTAATATGCATTCAGAACCCGGTTTGGTTTAATGGATTGAGCAAGGATAATCTATTTCTCTTTTATTTCATCGAATTTAGATTCAAATCAGGTCCTTTCCCTTTACAACTATTGGCCCCTTTTGTAGGATTTACTTCTTTGGGTTGAATGATTTTAGCTCTTACATTGACACATTTCTTATGGATCGGATTCGATCCAAAGTTTAGATCGAATGGATATGGGTTATCTAATTGTTTGAAACGCAACGTGGGCCTTGATCTATGGGTTTTTTTTTGCATGATTTAAAATTTCAAATTTGTGTCTACCGGGCTTATAAATCAGGAACCATCTAATTCAGAGGATCTCATCAATATTGGATTTCACCAAACTTAGGCCTACCAGATTTATATGAGCCCGGAATAATCCAGCTCAATTTTTCTCCATATTAGACTTCGTTTTACTCGGGTTGATCGAAGTTATTTGAGTTAGTTACGCATACTTCGAGTCTTCAATTCAATATTCCTCATATTAAGGCACCATTTGACAATGTTACTAGTGTTTCTGTGCCGTTTCTGACTAAAAACGTATTTTGGTGTTACTGTTACCAGAATAACGTTACTGGCTTCCTGAAAGGTGTTTGATAAACATGTTCTAGAAACGTATCCAGAACACTATTAATACTGAAAGGTGTTTGATAAAACCTGTTTCTATAATAGTTTTGTATTGATTAATATAAATTACAAAATTATCATTAATAGTATAATACATATAAAATCAATGATGTTAGGACATTAAAATTTATTAAAAATCTAAATAAAATTTATATTAAATAAAAAGATAGAGATACACTAATAGGTTACTATAAATTACAAAAATGTCATTAACACTACAAATTACAAAAGTTTATAGATCGATTAGACATACAAAAGTTTTAAAGAATACAAATAGGAAATGTCTCATTCGTTGTTGCATCTTCAAAACCAGAGAAGCAACAAAATTCATTCAAAGTTTCAAACTATCAACAAAAAGAGAAAAGAAACAAAAAAAAAAAAACACAGAGAAACAAACATTGTATGATGCTCATGATTGTCTTCTATGAATAGTTGAATAAAAAGGGTCATGGTGGATTCGAACCACCATCTCCTTGAAACATGATTGACACATCTTCATGTTCCAAGTGCTCTACCAATTTGAGCTAAAGACCCAATAAGTAAAGTTTGAAATTTACAAGTAAACATGAGACCATGCCACAAACCATGCTTCAATGATAATACCCAATTGAGACCTGGCCACAAACCTTCCTAATGTTCTCACATGTACTGGTTAAAAAGAACTCTGAGCAGAGGAAAAAGTAAGAATTTATTACCTCCTGATTAGACCTAGCAGCCTTCATAAATCCGACAAGGAAGACATGAGGTGTTGGAAATGTCAATCTCCATTCAAGCCTGCCCAATATTGCCTTCTCCATCCCCAATATCTGTTCTCTAGTGTATGCCTTCTGTAAAATGATAATAAAGTCATTGACATGCAAAAAATCACAAATAGCCAACATGCACCTCCCTTTCATAAGGCTGGAGGTCCCCCTTCATCATGCACCTCCCCTCTCTCTCTCTCTCTCAGTCACTCAATGAATCGTGTCACAATATAGGAGAGGGCTTGAAATATCTTCTCAAGTTGAAGCAAATGTTGCTCAAAGGATCCCAAGTGGTTCAATTTTCAGATATGATATCCAGTTGTGTGTTATAGCTTGTCCATTAATGTTTTACTAATTAAAACACCCATTTGTCTCTGTTATAGTCACGGTCTAACTGATTGTATAAAACACCCATTTTCTCTCTCTCTCTCTCTCTCTCTCTCTCTCTCACAGATGGGAAGTTCACAGTCTCTACAGTGTAATTACAGTTTCAAAACAGTAGCAGAGAATAGGCAGGCAAAAGCAAACAAGGGAGAACATAATCTTAAACCTCTCTATTTGGTTCTCTTTTATATGGTCTTGTTCTAATTAGCATAAGAATGTGCTAAACAAATAAAAAAATGAAAGTGAGAGATGAGCGAGAGAGAGAGAGATAAGGAGAAAAAATCAGCCTTACAAAGAAAACAATTTAACTTTAATAATGTGAATATTATTCCCTGATTTTCATTCCTCTCAATAGAGAGTTTATATACATAGTACAGGGAGAAGATCCTAGCTATTCTAAACTAAGAAATAGTTACACAGAATTTACAATCAAATATTGGGTTTCCCTATCCAAGGGATTGTGTCATATAAGGTAAGATTTCATTATCATATGTGGAGATTGCACTCTATATGGCAAGATTCTATTATCACATGTGGCTGACTGAGAAAGGAAAGGAGATCCCTGAATATCTCTCAATACACCCCCTCAAGGTGGAGAGTCGGTTGGCCAAATCTTCAGCTTGTCCCTCAAGAAAGTAAATCGTGTGGTTCCAAGTGGCTCGGTAAGTGTATCAGAAAGTTGATCATTTGTAGAAATAAACTGAACCTGTAGCTGCCTTTTGGATACACGATCCCGAACAAAGTGGAAATCGATTTCCACATGTTTGGTACGGGTGTGAAAAACTGGATTTGCTGACAAATAGGTCGCCCCTATATTATCACACCATAAGATTGGTGGTTCGGCCAATGGACAACCCAATTCGCTCATGATTGATTCCAACCAGACTAGTTCGGTCGATGCATCGGCCAAAGCTTTATATTCGGCTTCAGTAGAAGAGCGCGTGACCGTACGTTGCTTCCTAGAGGTCCAGGAAATGAGATTTGGACCTAGAAAAATTGCATACCCGCCTGTACACTTACGATCTGTATTGTCACCTGCCCAATCAGCATCCAAGAAAGCCTGAAGAGAGCGTAGAGGGGAACGCTCAATAAAAAGTCCATGTGAGTGGGTGCTCCAAAGATAACGTAATATCCTTTTAACAAGTTGCCAGTGCTCCTCTGTTGGAGCATGCATATACTGACACTCCCTGTTAACCGAGAAGCTCACATCCGGTCGTATAAGAGTAACATATTGAAGAGCCCCCACAACAGACCGATATAGGGTAGGGCCGGACATCAAAGCACCCCCTGAGTCTGATTTGGTCGTTGTGGCCATTGGTGTTTTGACCGATTTGCAGTCAACCATGCCGGTCCGCTATATTAAATCAGAGATATACCTGGACTGAGTCGACACAAGCCCACAGGTCTGTTGTACGACCACAATGCCCAAAAAGAAACTCAACGGCCCAAGGTCCTTAACTGAGAATTCAGCAGATAACTGAGTCAAAAGGGAGGAGATCATGGCCGGGTCACTTCCTGTGACTATGATGTCGTCAACATAAATAAGGATATAGCAAATCTGCCGACCTGTGTGTCGAATAAAGAGGGAAGTGCCCGTTTTGGACCCATGAAAACCAATACTACAGAGAAAGGTAGATAGCCATGCAAACCAAGCACGGTGTGCCTGCTTCAGGCCATAGAGAGACTTATGTAACCTGCAAACAACATCAGGATGAGAAGAATCCATGAATCCCGAAGTCCTGAGTCATATAAACCACCTCTGTTAGAGCTCCGTGCAAGAAAGCATTACTGACGTCCAGCTGTCTAATGGACCACACATGGGAAACAGCCAGAGAGAGAACCAGCTGAATCGTGGTCGGCTTAATAACTGGGCTGAAAGTTTTGCCATAATCGAGCCCATATTGCTGATGAAATCCTTTGGCCACCAAACGTGCTTTATAGCGCTCCAAAGAGCCGTCTGCCTTTCGTTTGATACGGTACACCCACTTGCAACCAATAACATTCATCTGGGGTGTACGCGGCACAAGAGACCAAGTGTCGTTCCGTATAAGAGCATTGAATTCATCCGCCATCGCAACTCGCCATTCCTGGACTTTATTTGCCTGCGAAAAATAGGTAGGTTCCGTAGTAACAAGTACGGCACTGAAAGCATGTGGTCTCGACCTTAGGGTCATGAAGTGGGGAGGGTGGACTGGGCCAGGGTTGGGTATGGGGTTGGGTGGATAGAGCTCATGGAGAGCTCGGGTCTTAAGTGGTGGTGAGTCCAGGGACGGCCTATTTGGTGATAGAGACGGTGAAGGAGATTCGGCTGGTGTAGATGTGGGTAAGGGTGATGGCTGAGGGGTAATGGTTTCCCGCACTGGTGAAGCCATAGGGGAAGGGTATACAGCCGGTAATGGTGAAGGCGTTGAAGCCATAGGTACCCGCAATGGAACAGAAACCCACAGTGAAGGAGACGTGGGTTGGGAAGGTGGTGGTCCCAAGATAGAGCTTGCAAAGGAAAAGGAATGTTCATCGAATCGCACATGTCGAGCAATGACAATGCAATTGGATGAAAGATTAAGACAACGGTAGCCAAAATGGGAAGGACTGTAACCTAGGAACACACACGAGGCTGAGCGATAATCCATCTTATGTTTATTAAATGGTCGCAAAAGTGGAAAACATAGTGATCCAAAAGCCTTTAGGAAAGAGTAATCCGGTGTGCGATGAAAAACAAGTTGATAAGGTGACACCCCAAAGGACACCGATGTTGGCATGCGATTAATCAAATAGACAACGGTTTCAAAAGCATAATGCCAATAACGATAGGGAGAGCCCTGTCTCAACGATATGTCTATGACGTCGTTCAACAGAGCCTTGTTGCTCATGGGTGTGGGGTGCAGACAACCAATGAGAAATACCAATTTTTGAAAAATAGGTGGGTAATGTGCGATACTCCCCACCCCAATCAGTTTGAATGGCCTTTATTTTTCGATCAAATAAACATTCAACATGTGATTGGAATTTAAGAAATACATCAAAAACCTTAGATTTTCGCTCAAAAGGATAAAACCACATGAACTTAGTGTTGTCATCCACAAAAACCACATAAAATCTGTGTCAGTCAGTCGAAACAGTAGGGGAGGGACCCCACACATCACTAAAAATTAAATCTAATGGAAATAAACTTTTATGGTTCGTAATATTTAAATGCAATCTACTGGCCTTGCCCAACTGACAGGCCTGACAAATACTACTAATGCGAGAAGAAGAAATAGGCAAATCATTTAATTTTAACATATGAAGGAGAAGTTACTCATGTGGGTGCCCTAGGCGACAGTGCCAAATATCAGAAGTGATACGCACAACAGAATAGGCAGTAGGAGATGTCGTTGGAAGCAGTTCGTAGAGACCACCTTTACTTGGTCTGGAAAGAAGGGTTGCCTTGGTGACCTGATCTTTCACAAGAAAATGAGAAGGGTGAAACTCAAAATAAACATTGTTGTCACGACTGAAATTTTGAACAGAAAGGAGAGATTTAGACATTGAGGGAACATGCAATATATTACTCAAAGAAAATAAACGAGAAGTAATAGAAGGGAATGAAGTGGAACCAATATGAGCAATTGATAGGCCCTTACCATTACCAACATGTACCTGATCCTGACCATTATATTCATCATAATGTGACAAATTAAGAATGTAAATCAGGAGTTATGTGATGACTCGCACCAGTGTCGGGATACCAAGGGAGAGGGGAGGGATGTGGCGGATTAGGTAGAAGAGGCGGGCTTGGGTGATTATAGGTTGTTGGGTATGCATTAGAGGCCGGGAGTGTGTGATAGGTGTAATGGGCAGCAGGTATGGGTTGAGTAGGAAAGGCAAGTGGATTGGGGTAACCAGCCTGTTGACGGTAATAGCAACGATCGGTAGAGTGATTTGTTCGCCGGCAAATAGAGCACCAGAAACGCCCGGGCTGTTGATAGGGGAAGCCACGGCCCCTTCCCCCCCTACCCCCACGACCTCCACGTTGGGAAGAGAGAGATCCATTGGGAATAGGGGAAGAGGAACGCTGAACTATATGAGCTGTTGGAGAAGATCCAGTTGGTGTAGCACCGGTCACGGACAGCTTGTTTAGAGCAGTACCATGAAGGAACTCATGGCTAAGCAACATGGAATGAAGATCATCATATGAGGTAGGGTCAGTCCTGGTCAATAGAGAGGAGACCATGGACTGAAACTCGGTCTTGAGGCCCTTGTAAATATGGAGATTAAAAGCACTGGCCCGAAGAGAATGCCCAGCCGCACTGAGTTCAGCGGCTATTGATTTGGCACGTTGAAGGAACTGAGACATAGACTCCTCGGGTTTCTCGAGGATCTCTTGAAGTGCCATAGTGAGAGACATTATATGGCTTTCAGATGGTGAAGAGAATGACGTTGAGAGGGTCTGCCATATTTCCTTACTAGTATCCTTGTCAAGAATAAGTGGGAAAACCTCCTCAGATAAGGAGGCAATCAGGAAACTCTTGATCATGGAGTCCTGGCGACGCCAGGCTTGAGCTTCAGTAACATCAGCTGGACATGGCTTTGTGCCATCCAAATATGCAAATAGGGCCTGCCCATCGGGAAAGGGCTTTATCTGAGTCTTCCAAAATAGAAAATTCTTCGAGGTAAGCTTGATGGATATGTAATGGTGCGCATTATGGAAAGATGGAGCGGTTGCGGGTGTGACAGAAGGACTGTTCTCAGCCACAGAGAGAGGGCTGGAATGTTCATCCACCATGAGGGGAAGAATGGGTAGAGAGACGGAAAAAAAAAAAAAAAAAACTCAGAGAGAGAGCTCGTTGGAGCTTTGCTTGGCTCTTGATACCATAATAATGTGAATATTATTCCCTGATTTTCATTCCTCTCAATAGAGAGTTTATATACATAGTACAAGGAGAAGATCCTAGCTATTCTAAACTAGGAAATAGTTACCCAGAATTTACAATCAAATATTGGGTTTCCCTATCCAAGGGATTGTGTCATATAAGGTAAGATTTCATTATCATATGTGGAGATTGCACTCTATATGGCAAGATTCTATTATCACATGTGGCTGATTGAGAAAGGAAAGGGGATCCCTGAATTTCTCTCAATAAACTTAACAAGTATTCAGGTTTTTGGGTGAACCAGAAAACATCCAGCCCATGTCTGGCTAAGTGACTTAACTCACTTAGGTGACTTAAATGAACCGCAGCTCATTTGAGAGGTGTGGGCCTGGTTCTTTAGGTTCCTACGGCTGTATCGCAGCCCATATAAGAACAATTTACTCAAAATTCCACATTAGAGAACCTGTTTGCTTCTACTGATTACAAAAAAGACTTCAAGAAAAATGTTCAGAATGAAGAAATAAATATACAAACTAGCACGTGAGGATCATGGAATTTTTGAACCCTGAGGATGATGGCAAAGAAAGGTTGAATATCAGAATCATTGTAGCAGCTAATGAGAGACAGAAAAGAAAGAAATAGAAAACCTAGAAACACAGAAGAGGTAGCTCAAATAGCCAAGAATCCCCTGCTGGACAAGGTAAGCTTGCTTTTAAGTCGATTCAAAAAATGAAGAACTGAACAGTCTTGGAAAGTAGATCAATAACCCAATTCAAATCACATAGAGTACTGGATCCCTCTATTCCATTGAAGAAGTTGAGTGTTCATACTTCATAATTCCGCTAATATGTTTGCAGCACTAACTACTAAAATGCAAACTTGCCACGGATGTGCCATTCTCATTACAAAGTTAAAAAAGGCCCCCTCCCACCACTAGACCAGAATACACAGCTGAATGGTCTGTTGTAGGATCAAAGAGGAGTATAGCAAAAAGGAGTTAGTCCTTGGGCATGAGAAAAAGGAAACCAAACATCTTGCATGTGCATAGAATAGGAGGCCAGGGAGGGAGTTGTAGCAGAAAATCCAGTGTATGACAGCAGTGTAATAAATAAATAAAACCGTATGCCTCCAAGCGAAATCACAAAAGAAAGGAAAGGAAGGTTGAAGCAGGGAAGACAACAGTTATGAATGGCTAGAATAACAAAGAGAGTGGTAGGAACAAATGAAAAGAAATACGGGAATGGGAACAGAGAGTTCTACCCAGACACTATTTCCTCTTTTGAGACTTGCAAAAACACTATCACTGAATGACCTTGAAATCATAATCCAAGCCCATAACTATTCTACAAGCAGATGCAAAAAAAGAAAAGAGCAGAAAAGCATAATCCTTAACAGAAAATTTACTCAGTAATATCTGCTTCTCCTGCAGCTCAAAAGTCTAATTCTTCAACCACGGATACTCCAAAACACTCAAGGTGAAAGACTAAAAACCATGGTCTTTCACTTGGTTCTTCTCAAGCTTGTAGATTGGCTTTTATACCAGTTCTTGGCCACTCCATGCTACCTAACAGCCACTAAGATCAGAAAGTATTATGGGTTTTTTATAGAAACCCATCTCTCAAATCATCACAAGAAGCTTCTCCATTCCCTAGTGTGACCAAATGCAGTTTGGAATGTAGGGCTTCTCAGACCTTAGTTTGTGACATTCATGGTACCTTATTAAGGTCTCTCTTTCCTTATTTCATGTTGGTTGCCTTTGAGGGTCTTATTGCTTCTTTCCTGTCCTATTTTGTTGTTTTTGGAAGAGCTGTCTTGCCCAAGTTCTTCCTTGAGAATTTAAACCTTCAGGTTTATGAGGTGTTGGCTCCAACAAGGAGGAGGGTTATTTTTACTACTGTCCCTAGAGTTATGGTTGAGTGGTTTCTTAAGGACTATTTGGGGGTAAGTGATGTTGTGGGAACTGAACTTCAGTGTTGGGAACTACTTCACAGGTTTCATTTCTGAGTCAGGTTTGCCTGTGAAGCACAAGGCTCTCAAGGAATTTAAGCTTTCTTGTGGGAACTGAATTTTTATTGAATGATTTCTCTTTCTTGTTGTGCTTCACTTTCTATCTCAAAAAGTCACATTTTAGAACCAGAGACATCAATGTAAAAGAAAAGGTATTTAGAAATACTTCTATGAATCCATTTCTTCTTCCCCTAATAATGAAAGATCATAATAGCACCACTAAAGTCTTCAATAAAGATAAAGGTGAACAGAGAAATAAAACATTAGACCAGCAAGCATATCCTAAATTATTTTGTGATTTTGAATCCATTCATCTCTTGAACTCTGTTAAAACTGAAAAGATTGAAATTTGAATCGAACCCATCACTTGAATTTAAACCCATCTGTACTACGTGAAGTAACTAGAATAAAGCAGGATTTTCAAACAGTTTCAAAAATGCACCTGATAAAATCATAAGGGAAAAAAAATATCGGTACATGTATTGCAGTTGAAACAAGAGAAATATGACTATCCATACAGAGCAAGAGAGAGAGGCGAGAAACAGAGACAGAGATGAACAGATAGGAGTTTTTAATTTCTCCCAAACGAGGGGGTTCAGATAGCCTCAAAACTACAGTCGAGTGGAGGTCCTGGGGTGCTGTAATGGTCCTCCAAATTTCATCTAAAAATGACTAGCAGCAGGTTTTCTTGTTCGTGAGGAGCAGGTTTCATAGCTTGAGAGAAAACCAGCAGGGTTTCTGGTTTCATAGTTCGTAATGGTCCTCCAAAAACGTCTTTGGCAACAGCCACATTCATGGTGGAACGAACTTGTTGTTAACATCTAGGATTTCATAGTAGCACCCTCGTTCCACCATGAATGAGAGAGAGAGAGAAAGAGAGAGACACAGAGAGAGAGAGAGAGAGATATTTACCTGGACCTCCAGAGGGACAGCAGCAGAGCTCCTCGAGCTTGAAGTGAGGAGCTCTTGGTGAGGACGCTGATGACAACTTGAGCAGTGGAGCTTCAGCGTGTGCCAAAGAGAGAGATGAGCGAGAGAGAGAGAGTTGGAGCTTGGGGATTTCTAGGGTTTGTTGATCGTGTGCCAAAGAAAGAGGTAGGTTGGAGTGAGCGAGAGAATGAGATATCGGGTAACACTTTTGAATTTTATCCGAAATGTTGCCTTGAGTAATTGGTCCAATAAATGTCAAAACAACAAATAGCTGTTATGCCAAAAACGTTATTTTAGGTATAAATTATAATAAATTTTGATTTTTGTTATAAAAAACAAATGAAACAAAACGAATTTATCAAACGATTTTTCTATTCTATTTGTGTGCTGGTAACATTACTGGCAAAAAAACAATAGAAACAAAACGTTGTCAAACGGTCTCTAAGTTTCTTTCAATATGGTTTCACCCAACTCTAGTTTAAAGTTCCGTTTTGCATCTAGATTTTAATTTTAATGATTATATTTTGGTTCGGTTCATTTGGCTTAGATTCGAGATAGTTTGTGTCGTGTCTCATCAAATCGGACCATACCCATTTTTGAGAAATCTGTTTTCTAAGAATAAAATGATTTCGAGTCAATCTATCCTTTCAAAGTCGTTTTCTTCTGCATAGCCTTGGTCAGGATCGTTCATGATCTTTGATCCAAGACAATTAGGTTTATTTTTTTTTCCTTTTTAGGATTAAAAATCAATTATAAGCTAATGTATGGAAGTTTTAGTTAAAAAAAAACACAAAATGACAAAGATTACATTTTACAGCCTTTGGCTAGTGCGGCATCTTCCATTGTTTTCCATAACCACACAAGTATTCCATGCCACCTATACAACAGCAAATCAGCTAGTCATTGGCGCGCACCCTCAACTAAGAACACAATAGGGGCTTCTTTCACACCTTGGATGCCCGCTTGATGGCATATGTCTTGCTCATGCTCCATGATTTTGGCTTGGGCAGCATCTTCCATTGTTTTTCCTGTTATTGCACAACGGCCTGGCCATACCGGAGACACAACCGAAGATGTTTCGTGCCTGGAATGTAGTTGCAATGCGCTGCATGTTCTCCTTAAGCATTGAATCTCCCTCATTCTTTGAGCTTCATTTTAGCTTGGAGTTAGTATCCATCTGGGTTTGAGTCTAAAACCTAATTATTTCTTTAAAAAAAATACATCTTTTATTTGTTGTCGGCCTGTTATTGTCTTGGGTTTGAGTTTGGTTTTGATCATCGATGTATCTTAAATGGTTCAACATCGGCTAGTCCAAAACTCAAATCATCCCTAGGGCCATACATTCCCAAACTTGCAAATGCAATTGGGACATTCTTTTATTTTCTTCTTTAGACTTTTCAAAATCTGTTTTCCTCCTCCTTGGAGTATGTATTGTTGGAACAGAACGTGTGGGGAGCCTTAACCCTCAATGAAGCCATGAGCGGTCCCATACAAATTAACGTATGAGACCCCATTGGAATGTGAATGTGAAAACTTGGGCATCCATTGCCCTTCAATCAATGATTCTAGGATGATCAAACGGGATTTGGCTAGCCCATCATCCAACCCCCATATGCTTGTATGTGAGTTGATTTAACATTTCAGTTTGCATTGTTTCATCATGTGTTAATTTAATTTTTCATTTTTGAATTGTTTGTATGTTATTATATTCTTGCTTTGTTCCTGAATTTCATACACCTAGGATAGAATAACTTAGAAATTTGATGGACCTTTATCCGCTGCTGTAACTGGAGCGCTGCTGTGCGCATCGTGCGGCGCAGCAGCGGCCATATGTGTACAGTGGGGCCCGCTGTGCACACATGGTTGCTGCTGTGCCGCATGATGCTCATAGGCAGCGCTCCAGTTACAGCAATGGATAAAAATTCAAATTTGGTCTAGGACAGCACTGTGCTTTACTTGTCACCTAGTCTAGACAAATGCCTCATATAGGAGAATATTAGTACAGGTCTAGTCAAAAGAAGCGACCTTAAGGTCAGGAAGGTTGAGTGCCTAATATTTTCCCAACCTGTAAATTGACACTCATCCAGAGTTCTGGATACAGATCAATACCTTATCCATTGTGAGAGTTATATTGTCTCTCTTCTCAAAAGAAGAGAAATATTTTTGGTCCTAGGCTCTTCAACTAGGTGGCGACTCCCCCCTTGTAGATTGATAGGCTCTTTTGCAATTTCAGAGTGGCCTATTCCATGCTTACCCTTCCATCGCGCATGACCACGCGATACGATCCCCATTTTAAAGATGGTATATGGGATCCTTTCGATCTAGCATCTATACACGGATACATAGAGATAGGTACTGCTATGTGCAACAGTGCAATGCCAGTCTGCTCATATACTTCCAAGTATATTTTGTTTGATTTTGTTCACCCAACACAAAGTCGGTTACCAAAATCTTGCCAATGTTATTAAACGAAATGTGCTTCCGCATCTAGTTAATTAAAATAGATTTTATATTGATTTAGATAATTTTTTACTTGAATATGCAAACATCATAACTTCACTAGAAGGGTTATTACGATTCCCTTCTTTTACTTGGTCTTGTTTAAATGTCTTTGTTGGTTTTGAATGATTCAGACTTTGTTAAGAACTCTATAATTGTAATTAGTTAGTTTCAGCACAATTGATACAATTGTATTAATTGGTAAGTGGATATTCATCATAATTATTAATATTTTTATGATCTAAAGAAAAAAAATTACAATCTTAAAAGGCTTAGGATAAATATGCACTTACCAAATAAATTCCTAGTGTTGGTTTCCTTCAATGTCATAGTCTTGTCATTAAAAGTTTGATCATTATGGTTCCTTCTCATATTCTAACAACATACGTCTAAGTTAGGAGAGGAACGTAGAATAATGTGATGAATACTTTGGGCAATGAGTTGTTATAACCAAATATCATGTAAAAAATAAAGGATGATTTTGTATGTCTATTATTCACACCAAACACATGTCGTTGAGTGAACAAATATCATGTAAAAAATACAGGGCAATGTGTTGTTATAACCATGTATCTTATCCAATGGGTCCTTCATTTGGGTTTTAGTCTCTGTTGTGGTCATTTTTTAGTTGAACTAGGGTTGGAGTTCTTCCCAAGTTCTTTTTTAGGTTGTAATTCCAACGGTATATATTAGGTGTGTCAATTTGGCCCAGCCAACCCAAGCCTACCCTGAGCCCAGAGAGGGCATGGGCTAGGATTTTTAGGCCCAAGGCTAGGTTGGGTTAGGCTTGGGCTGCTATATATATATATATATATATATATATATATATATATATATATATATATATATATATATATATATATATATATATATATATATATATATCATACTATTATATAAGTGCATGAACTTATACTTCGTGATTACTTTTTCACTTAACCTCTTTATCCTTAATTTTTTTATTTAAATATCCTTTGTGCCTCGTATTCTTCATGTCAATTTTTATTACTTTCCTCATACTTTTGGTACTCTAAATCATATTTTTTATTTTTTTAATCAAAAATCTATTTTCCCTGTTGAACCCAAACCCTCCATTGGCATTTTCTTGTTTAATAGTTAGGTCTGCCACTTTGTCTAAGATGAACTTTCTCTTGTAACAGGGAGGCGAGAGTCAATAATGCCAGGGCATTGACGAAATTCTGTAAATTCTTCTAGAACATGTAGTTTATCCACAGTAAGGATACACTTGGTAGTAGGAAATATAATTTTAATTGGTTTTTTTTTTTTTTTTTTTTATGGTTTTTATTAGATTTTGTTTTCATTGCAGGTTAGAGGGGAGAGCAGAGAAGGACGGCGAGCACCTGTAACCTGGGGTTTTAGAGGGGCTTTGAATCATGAAATTTTTGTTTAGAAAAAAAGTTCGATTGGTTGATGATGTAGAGAGGGAATATTTGTTTCTGGTTACTTATCATGTCGGTGATTCCCTGATCACCTTGAAAATTTGATTGATGGAACAGACTGGAGCCCAGATTGAGTGTCAAGTTTTATTTTTCGATGGGGAATTTGCTGAAGAAGCAAGTCTGTTGGAGTTCGGCCGCAGGGACGTTATCGATTTTGTGGTGATCGATGAACAAGATTTGGATATTATGGAGGATGAACTTGTTAAAGTTGAAATTGAAATTTTAGGAGGTAAGCACCGCATGACGATAAGAGAAACAGATACTGTGGTTGTGTTAAAACAAACTTTGGAACATAGCCACAATATCTGTTTCTCCGTCACCAAGATCACAATAACTGTGCCATCATTCAGCTCCATGTGGTCCAGTTGAACATCTTCCCACACAATTTTACTCCAATGGTTAGGGAAATCTAAATCTCTCAAAATTTGTTCCAGAGTTTGTTTTAACACAGCCACAGTATCTGTTTCTCTTATCGTCATGCGGTGCTTACCTCCTAAAATTTCAGTTTCCACTTTAACGAGTCCATCATCCGTAATATCCAAATCTTGTTCATCGATCACCACAAAATCGAAAACGTCCCTGCAGCCGAACTCCAACAGATTTGCTTATTCAGCAAATTCCCCATTGAAAAATAAAACTTGACGCTCAATCGGGGTTCCGGTCTATTCCATCAATCCAATTTTCAAGGTGATTAGGGAATCACCGACAAGATAAGTAACCAGAAACAAATATTCCCTCTCTACATCATCAACAGATAAAACTTTTTTTCTAAACAAAAATTCCATGATTCAAAGCCCCTCTAGAACCCTAGGTTCTTCAGATATGCACCTTCTTCGATCTCTATTGATCTTCTCCATAACATGGTTTCTCATTTTCTACCTGCTCCCTCATTCTCCTTTTCATGTCTTGCTTGTTTTTTGTAGGAGGAACCCCTTATGATATTCTACAAAACATTGTCAAAACAGATACCTTCAACTGAAATGGCTCAATTCTGGTGTGTTTCTTTGTACTTTATATTAACATTTGCCCTTATCTCTCTAATACGTCCGGGACTTTATCAACTAATCTATCTTGAACAAGTCCAAACATGGAGTTGAGGCACTTTATGAATGTGTTGAAGAAAGGAAACTTTAACTAGATTTTTGGATTGTTTAAAATTTTCTGTAGCACATCTACCATGACACTAATGCTACTATAGGAGAGGAAAAAGTTAGAGTTTTGAGTTGGATTTAGTTTTGAGTGTTCTTTTTCCTTGAAACTGTGGCAGGGGTTCCTATGTTTGTTTCAAAGAACATGGCCAGCGAAGGAATCCATGCATGAGTTGATCGTTTGGTGGAAGGAGAAAGCTAGTTCTAGCACTCTACCCAAGGTATGGCTTGCGGGTTTCATCTTAGTTCCTTATCATATATGGAATGAAAGAAATAAGAGGCGGTTTGAAGGGAGCTGCAATAGATCAGCCACAGTCTTACGGTGAGTGATTTTAGATCTTAGAGATGCCTCTACTCTAATGAAGATCTCAATAAAGTCTATGCTGGATTTGGTTCTAGCTCGTCATATAGGTGCTTCTCTACCCATTGATGGTTGCTCTATAGGGAATCCGGGGAATTCAAGTGCAGTAGGGATCCTACGAAACTGCCAAGGAGAACCAAAGGGAAACTTTGCTCAGTTCCTAGGGGTGTCTTCAAATTTTATTACTGAATTTTCGGCTTTCTTTCTTGGAGTTAAAATGGCCAAGGAGAAAGGCATTCAGAGGCTGTGGATTGAGAGTGATGCACAAGCGGCGGTTACATCCATAAGAAGCAGTAAAATACCGTGATTGTTCAAACAATCATGGCTGGAGGTTGCTGGATACCTAAAGGATATAAGGTGGACAATAACACATAGTTACAGAGAAGCAAATGCTGCTGCAAATATTCTAGCAAAAAGGTGTGACTCTATTAATGTCTCCCAACGGTGGGAGGAAGCCCCAAACTATGCAAGATTGGAGATAGCGATGGATATTCTTGAAAGGAGCAGGTTTCGGTTCTCATAAAGAGCACCAGATGGACCCTTAGGTTCCTAATGTTAGGATTGGTTTTGTTCGTTGAAAGCCATAGTTAAGAGGCTTTGGTGGTGCCCTAATATTTATATTGGGGATCCCTCCAGTTTTTGTATTTTGTATCCATTTATTAGTTAATATACACATTGCTGACTTCTAGCAAAAAAATACTAGAGCGACCCTAGAAAACTGATTGTTAGTTATAAATGGCTATTTAATGGGTTGTGGTTTTACCCCATGAAATTGAAGTAGAAATCATACCAAATCAGGCCTTAAAAACCTCCCCATAATCTCCATCTCTTGACAACGATGAGCAAGATTTAAGAAATTCTCCATTTTTAGGATTGTGAATTTAGGATCCTTCACTTATGCATGGCTATCATTGTGCTTGGATGGGTGTCAGGAAACTGGGAAAGGCATTTTGGACCTTCAAAATATTAGGAGCATAATGATGATCTTAGATTCATGGGTTAACTCTTCACCATGGATGAAGGAAAACCTTCCATATTTGTAATAGAAGCTATGTCAATTGCAATGTTCGGCCTGCAGATGAAGGTATACGGGTGGCTATGATGGTCTTCACACAATGTTTGTGTTCTTTTATGTGGTACTGACTCTTGAATGAGTAGTTTATAGTTGTATATGATTTGCATTCTCACAATAGATTTTGGGTCTAGAACACATTCTTAGACGAAAAAATATAAAAGAATCGAATTTGATCAGAATGTGTCCTGTACCTAGAATCAATTTATTCAAAAAATGCATAACAAACATAGCCTATGTGTCTAGGATTCAAGGTTGTGGGGCTGAGGAGTCAATTAATTGGGTTGGCTCAGGTGAGTGGCAAGTGTACGTCCTGAACTGGGTACTGTATGAAAAACCCAGATCAAACTGGATTGGGTCCAGCTTTTTGAAACATGACCTCGCATTAGGGGTGTAAATGAATAGCCGAAATCCGTTTCCGTACCCATGTCCGTATTCGTTTAACACTATCCGTATCCATCCGAAAGCTAAACGGATGCGGATACGGATAGGCTATAGCTATCCGCAAAGCTATATTTACATGTAAACGGATAAAATATCCGATCCGTATCCGTGTCCGTATTCATTTAGCACTATCCGAATCCGTCCGATAGTTAATTGGATGTGGGTGCGGATATAGCACTATCCGAGCCGAATCCAATCCGTTTACAGCCCTACCCCGCATTCAGTTTGGGACATATGGGTTTGCCGGATTGGGACAAGTGTTGTGGAAGTGGTAACCTATAAAATGCCAAACCTTTTTCGTCTTCATTTGCGGCTCTCATTTTTCTCCTTCATGTTTGCAACATCATTTAAGTTCGATCAGGTATGTGATTTACTTACTCAGTTTTTTTAAAAAAAAATCTTACTATGTGTTGATGATTCTGCTTGCAAACATACATAAACGTCTCATGTTTGTAAGGATTGGGTTTGTTGTTTTAATTTGTCTCAGAAGTTCTATAGAAGCATTCATGGTCTCTTTTTTGTTTTTCTGGTTTCTGAAATCCAGCATTTGATTTTATCTTCATAAAACATTGAAAGATTTATTGTAACATGAGGTCGAGAGGGATGCGTTGTTGAATTGTGTAAGTCCATATTTTGAATTTGGTTAATTTGGGTAATTGCATTGGCACCCTTTTCTACCCTTCCAGAATTTTTTTCCTAAATTTAACCATTCTCTCCTTATTGTTAATCTGTTTTTTAAGTTTCCTATGTTTTTCTTGTTTTTCAGCTGGGGCTATTGTGCTTACTTTCTTTCTAGCTTAATGCTTAATTTGGCGGTTTGCAAACCCTAGCTATACAAAAGCTCATAATGTGGTTCCATTCTTAACAGATATAGAAAGGTAACATTCAATGAATTTAAGTGTTATGTTGAGTTACCGACTTTGGGGAGGGGGATGTGATTTTCAGTATGGAGTTATATATGAAGTGCAGTTTTATTACATTCTATAGTGTGGCTTATCTGCTGCAACATGTTGAACAAGGAAAATTGGTGATGAAGAACTGACAATTGGAAGGGTTTTGGTTTCTCAACATTACTGTAAGCACCACAAGCTGTGCTTTGAATCTGATACATTGGAACACATTTATCACATGAATGTGACATTCTAAACTTGAATTTCATTTTATGATCGAAAAACCAATTAATTACTTCTGGGCATTGAAAATCTATTTGTGGCATGCAAGCTCCAAAGTTCTAGATAGCATTAGCAAAATCTATTTCGGCAATAGACAATATAACAACAGTTCTAGAAAAAAGTAGGCCTTGTATAATCAGGGTATATATGTGGCTTTATTGTCTTCTGAAGCAAGGAAGGCACATCCATTCTCTTTATGAGAGACTTGTTCAGCCAACATCTGATAGATTAATCATATTGATAATACTTTTAGTGAACTGTAAAACTTAACAGGCAAGATACCCCCTCAACCCTGGAAGAAAGAAAAGGAGAAAATGTTGTTTGGAACTGAAAATTATGAGAAACCAACTTTGATATGCTCCAATATGTATACGACCGAACAATTGATATAGTTTGATTAGTTTTTTTTTTTCTTTCACATCTTAGATTTAACGACTTTCTCTTGACCTTTCATAGGAATGTAATTGTATAAAAAATACACAACATATTGAACAACTCATAAGCAGTTAATGGCATTAAGTCTTATATTGCTAAGAAGTTACTGTCTTAATGTAATAACAATGAGTTGGTCAATATTGGGTCAAGACAGTAGCTGCTTAAGCTGTTGGATCCATAAATTGCTCTGAAGTATTATATATATATATATATAGATAGGATTTTCTTGACCATCTAATCCATGGTATGCTGCATAGTAACGTCTAATGCCCTGATCATGGTGTATTATGACATTGTTAATACGTGATACCTAATTGTAATGGGTTTGATCCTCATAGTTTTGTATTCACTGCCTCATCCTAAAGCATTCTCCATATGTGGCCTTGCTAACAAATGTGGTTAAATGGTTGAGTCTTGAACGTGGTAGAAGATATTCTAATAAATTGAATCATGTACAAAGAGATGCTCTAGAAATTAGATTCAACAATGTTTTCAGTTAAAATTGCTCGTAGTTTTGATAAGATTTTTTGCACCTAACCTTGATTGATCTTATTCCAACTCGATGCTTTAGATTATATTTCTATCAGACACAACCCAAATAATTTATTATTATATCTATAAAATTACAATAAGAGAATGTATATAGTGAAGAAAGAGAGATTAATCTAGATGTGTCTCCTATATCCGACTTTACAATGTATCTCTCGTATATATATGACAATTTATAAAAGAAAACAGAAAAATTGTCAAGATTCTTCACTGAAGCAAAGTGGATCTCATGAAATTGCATCCACAACCGCCTAGGAACATAACCAAAGAGAAAAAGAGTAGGAAAGAAAGAAAATGGCACCTACAATCCAGGCATTAATGTGCTAACATTCCCTAGACTTGAAGAAGGTCTTACTGGAAGGTAATTTCTTGCAACTCACAGATCACAAATTTCTTCTATATGATAAGAAGAATAGAGTAGTTTTTTATTCAGAAATAACAGAACATAGAAAGAAATAAACTCTTTACTTGAGAGTTTAGAGAATTCCTCCAGCATCAGATCTTCAAATTTAGCATCCAGGTCTGTAAGTCTAAAATGATAAGTATTGAAATAGGTGAATAAAAAGAATTCCAATTCCGTTCGAGCAAATCGGTGGCATTGTCTTGATTGTTTTCAATAGGATAAACTTCAACATATGTTGAATAAGCTTTAAACTTAAATTTACTATATGGTAAGAAGAATGGTCGTTTTTTTCGAAAAACAAAACTGAAAGAAATAACTCTTTACTTGGGTTTTTCTCTCTCTCTCTCTCTCTTGCTGATCTTGAGAGATGCCTTCTTACATAGAGAATCTCCAACCTCTTATAAAGCTGTATACTAGCTCCAGAAACAGGCATTCTGTTCTGCTATAATTGGACCCTTTGTGAAGTGTGTCCATCTCAGCCATCTTTATGTCATACCTTCAAAAGAACATCTAAGAGATGGCTTCTTACATAGAGAACCACCTACTCCTTATATAGCTGTATATTGACTCCAGAAACAGGCATTCTTGTCTGCTATTGGTTCCTTTAGGGATGCTAGACTAATAAGGAGATTGAGAGAGTAGATACAGAGGAATTTGATTCTTTGAATTAACTTTGCTTTGGTGCATTGACTTTGTAAAGTGTGTCCATCTCAGTCATCTCTATGTTATACCTTCAAAAGGACATCTATAGTCCAACTGGACCTTACCTGAATTTAACTCCACAATTACCTATTGAACCAACAAAGATCTTCCCCTTTATTTAAGATTGTGTAATTTTTTAATCTAGAATTTGATTGTAATTTTGATTGGAGTTAATTGTCCCTTTGTGTCACAAATTCGGGCACCGGAATTGGGTTTTTAAGTTATATTAATATGGAAATGATGATTTTTGGTTTTGTAACTGTACAGGCATCCACAATTTTGCGTATCCAAGAGTGATTAGAATATCCAGCCATTGGAAGCAACCCTGGTTAACGATTGATTGTGGGAATCATACACATGTATGAGCAGGATTATAATAGGCTCTGAAGCACACCGATGCTAGGGGGAAATAAGGAACTGTTAGTCTCTTTTTTGCCTTATAATCTTGGAATTTTTGTTACCATAGATTATTTTTATTCATTAACATCCTTAGCTGCCCCTAATTCTTTTTTCTTGTTACGTTGCTATAATTATGGTTTAGAAGAGAAGCTTTAATGTACAAAGATTACCTCACAATATTTTCTTTTTGGAAATAATGTTCCCATCTTCTATTTGTTTGGTCATGATATTATGGGAATGCTGATTTTAATAACCCTGTATGACTGACATGAAGTTTTTTTCTACGGCGGGAAGAATCTTATGGAGCAGAGTACTAAGTTCAGCCAACTGGGAAAGCCGAAGAAAATGCTGAAAGTATTTGAAGCCAACGTTGTTGATGATGATTATGATGATGACAATATTGAAGATGTTTAAGTAAAGCAGACACCATTGGCATTGTATCATTTGCTTTGATTGATGTGCTCGTCACTTTGCGGGGGGGTGTGGAGAATGGGAAAGAAGAGGGTTTCAATATATATACACAACCATTGTTTCAAATGAAAAAATATTTCATGCAAATTGGTCTGAACTTATATATGTTTCTTCTCTTTCTTCTTATCAAATATGGATCCAAGTCCATGTACTCTCTCACTCTCTCTCTCTCTGTGTCTCTGCCACTTGAAAAATGCTCACACGTGCAAAACGTGCATTTGCACGTGAATGTTTGCACCAATGTATGCTTCGTGGCTACTTTTTCACTTGACAACTATATCTTTTCCATTATATTTTTTTTCCATATTTTTATTTTTCCCAAAATGTTGGTACCTTTTCTATTTTTTTAATATTCAATTACTCATTAAAAATTATTCCTTATTCCTCTCATCTCTCACGATCCCTTCCTCATCTCTCATTCTTTCTATACCCTCTCTCTCTCCTACTGTCCTTTTTTATTTTCTACTCTCTCTCCCATTTTCCCTTTTTACTTCCAAAACTCTTCCCTTCCTCTCTTTCTCTCTCTCACGTTCCCCTCTCTCTCTTTCTGAAATATCTCTCCCCTCCTAATATGTCCGCCCACCCTAATCTATATCTTTCTAAAAAGAAAATTTTTTTCTCTCCCACGATTGCTTTCCTAATTTCAGTTTCCTTATCGGTAAACTCATAATTTTAGTATGGCCAAGACGGTTCTCTCTCTTTTCTTCTCAAATTGCTTTTTAGTATATTTCTTGTTTGTGTTCAATACTTGAGGTTCTTTCCAGTAACAGTTAATTAGTTAGAAAATCTGCCAAGTTACGATAAAATTAAAAAGAAATCCCCTCTCATAGGAGATTATATTTCTTTCCAATTTTCTCTCCCTCCATATTCACTCTTATTGGGATTATACCTACTTATTCTCTCTCACACAGTTTAGTATCGATCCTACGTTTGATCACCCACCTGTTCCTGTGAGATGAAACAGAAATTTGTCTTATTGAATACTGCAACTTAGTCATAGATAGATTTTTTGTATTTTTTGTTTCATAGATGCTAATTACCACACCTTCAACTACAAAAACGTGCTGTAATTTGTTCTTTTGAGATAAGAGATTTGTACTTTACGGGAATCCCCCTTGATCAGTTGAGTTCCTGCTTCATAGAGTTTTGTAGTTCCTGAATCTTTCACTAAATTCAGAAAAGTATGAAATATGAGCAAACACTGAATTCTGAATGTTAGGTTTCTAATTATGTTTATTCGTATGAATATTGGTTATTTTAATAGAACCCAAAAGAGTGGCCTGCAATAGAGCCATTGCCGTCTTACGGGCGAGGAAGAGAGAGATTGGGAGGGAGACACATTAGCCTCATCCATGGAGATGCTCTCACTGATGTTATCATTACAGGTATTCTTTCCTCAATTTTTTCTTTTTCTAAACTTTAGAATATCATATTATCTTCGAAGTGGTGGTTGCCTTTAATTCTAATTATATGTTGCAAACAAACCTTCATGATTGGCTCCCATTTGATCAGTCACAAGAAGATGGAAGTTTAAATGTCTAAGATATCTTCTTGTTGGGGCTGTCAATTGTTTAGTTACAATTTGGGGAGCAGGGCCTACCATTTGATGGATTCTGTCTCAGAAGTCTTGGTCCTTCTGATCAACTGGGCATTCTCTTCCACTTTCTAACTGTCCAAAATGAATGCAACTACATTGAATCTCTGTTGGTTAAGATCCTCCTTCTGTAAATCTGCTTATCTTATTTTTTTTTGGGTAAGATGTAAATCTATTTATCAGTTATTTGGTAATATGATATGTGGAATGGTGGGACAATTTAAAAAGGTTGTGGTGGAACCATTCACCATCAAATGGTCTGGATTGGATAATCACTTCTTCTATTTTGTTAGTTCGGGGCCTTGGGCAGGGGGTGTGGTTGAAAATTATCATTCGTCCAAGCAAATGACATATAGATCAATTAAACCATTATAATCTAGAATTGTGATTGAGGGTTCTAGAACCGTTGTTTTGGTTTTTCTATAGGGGAGAATGGGACAATTGATGGTCAGGGGAGGATGTGGTGGGACCTTTGGTGGAGGAACAGATCACTTCAGTACACTAGAGGTCACCTCCTTGAACTCGTGAACTCTCACAACATTCTCATCTCCAACCTAACTTTCCTTAACTCACCTTTTTTGGACAATCCATCCTGTTTACTGCAGGTTTAAATTCCCTATCACTTCTTCTCTATCAAGGTTTATTCATCTCACTTCTATTCTGCTCCATCTTGTTTTAGGACTTTTTCTCGTGGTCTTCCATTAAAATTTTTGATGAGGTAATGGATAATCTTTTATTCTTCTGTAAACTAGTCTGGATGTTTTTCAATGAGTAGCTTTTCTGTGCAGCAAACTTCACTTGATGGCATGGAGTTGCTCATGGTTCTTTCTCAATAATTATTCTTCCTTCCATTCTAAATCCCCTTTTGTATATAGTACTCCCCATTGCTATTGGCTTATTCCCAATGTAACTCTAGGGGTACATGGAAATTTGTTTAATTCATACATGCTGTTTTTTTAATGTTTTAGAGACTCCAGAAACAAGCAGAGATTGGTGTTGTGGTGTGGTGTGGAACTTTGCTACAGTTCAGTTGTGAAGAGGTTGTTTCGTGGAATAGATATTGTAAAAAACATGGCTTCTGTCTTCTCCAAATTATTTATTTCTAATTGTAGCTTTGTATTTATTTTCTTTCAGTTTCGAATAAATGTGTTTATATGTTTATGAGATGAGAGAGAGGAAGGTCAGAGAAGGAGAATAGAAAAATAAGCATGAAAAGTTTTCAGCCAAGGGAGTAGTAGTTTTCTGGATTCTTTGACTTTAATATCTTCTTCTAATTCAGGTTGGTACCCTACTCCATTTGGTCTAGGATTTCCTTTGTTCTCTTTTCAAACTTGGTATTTTGGAACTCTATTTTCAACCTTAAAGATATAGCTGTTAGCATTATGTTTTTCATGGTAGTTTAGGCATGTGCTTTGATTGAAATTGGATATAAATGATGTACTAAAAGTCTGATTAATGTTTTAGTGAATGAAATTCTATATATGGTCTAAAAGACTGAGAGTTAATTCAGGTATCATGGTCTTTAGGGATGCGTTAAAATCGAAAATTTTGTTATGGGAATGGGTGCCCTATTCACTACAATCTGAAATTTAATTTGGCTCATTAAGTTATTCAAGCTCTATTTTCACTCTAAATCTCTGAAATGGTACAGGATATTTAAGAACTAAGATTAGCTTGATCTGAATTTCTTGAGTGGTTGAAGCTTATAAAAGCCTCAACAGTTAATAATCTAATCAGTTGAGTGGTTGAAGCGTACACACCTTTTCTTTCTTTTTTTCACCTTCATTTTTGTCTTTTGAGACTGAAAGACTAAAACATGATCCAATAATCTCTTGGACAATCATAGGAGTCTCACAATGTAGAGATACGTTGAGCTTTGGCTTGCCAAGCAACGATAATGTTATTTCTGGACAAGTAGCTCTACAGAACATTTATGATTTTATCCTTACAATAGTTATTTCTCCCAGTAACACAAACCCAATCAGTAGCTAACTGGTTTGCTCAGACCAATAAGATTATTTTCATATATGATTTCTCCAAAATATAACTAATTACAAAAGCTGTAGGGCATGGGGAAGTAAAGCTGGTGTCATTCTCTTACCTGACTACAAGCACATTAATTCTTTGAGACCTTTCTTTATGCAGATTGTGTTTCCTTTTGACTCTAGGTTAAAATAATAAAATATAATAAGAGTAATGTAGGTAGATGTTGTGAAGTTATCTATTATATTGTAAAAACAAAGGGTAGAAGGCAAAGAAAGAATTTTATTGTGGAGAAGAAACCAAGAACTACTTTTAATCATTGTAAGTAAGCTTTGCATTTACTTAACTCACTAGCAATCAAGCTCATCAGAATTTCCACATAACCCATGTTTGACAAAGTCTTAATGTTGCATATGTAGGTGCTAAGCAAGTATATACGAGTGATAATTAAAGTATTCTTCTCATTTTGGCATTCTCTAAAAGTATTCACTTGGTTGAAAGTTATCATGGATTCAGATATAAAGTACACATTCTGAAGAATTTTTTTTTTTTTTGAGCTTTGGTGGCGGTCTCTTTTATGGAGAAAAATTCTTGACTTCTATTTTGACTTATCATTCTCTTAGTGCACTTAAAGTGTAGCATGACTTTTGTCAATTAGATCTTTTACTTTTGTTTTTTGTTTGTTTACTCTATCTATCTTGTGTTGTTTCCTACTTTACATTGTCGTTTTTCTTTTAATTTTTAAAAAATCTGGTTTATCCCAAGTATTGGAAATGCATTCTCTAACCTTCTCTACTAAATGAATGTGTTTGCATGCCATTTCAGAGTATAGTGTTGGAAAGCAACATAATGATCCAATATTATAGAGGGTCCACAAGGCACAAAAATTGCTGACAAGCTCACAAAGGGAATTCTAATATATTTTTTTTTTACAATTATTCGCTTTGTTGGATGACATGTTGTATAATATTGGGGCTCATAAAGGAATGTAGCAGGTCAGTAACTACATTGATTTTGTAGCTTATGCATTATATGTGAAATGTAAATAGTAGAAACTTGGAATCCATTACCTCTCTATCTTTCAGTGATGGTATCCCTACAATTTTTCTCACTTTTTGCATTGTCTATATTTTACCAATATTGTGTGTACTTAATTCAAAATTTATTACCCAATTTGATTATGTACTACACATTCACTGTGGAAAATGAATTGATTATGGAATTGCCCTTCAAGTTTAGATGAGGTATTTAAAATTTGAAAATATTAATCGTGCATTATACTGGTTATCTTCACTTGATTACATTTCTCTCTCCACCAACGAACCAATGTCACCACGTGCATTTGTACGTGATATTTTACTAGTATATATATATATATATGTTAACGAACATATATTATATATAAAGGTGTGGAATAAAATATGTTAATGTATATGTGGAATCAAGGTCAATCAAAGCCAACCCGGCCTAGATGGCCAATCAGGGCCAGTTAGGGCTGGGCTGGGCTGGGTTGAGCTGAGGCCTTACACTCCTAATATATGTCTTTCTGTAATCTACTTTTTCCTTCAATCAATAAAATGTGCAAAGACTCAAGACTGAACTCATGGTTTCCAATTAAATGATTAGCTATGCCAAAAGTCGTAGGGTGATTGGTTGCGTAAATCCACATTTGGTAATTTTATGGAATCATGATTCTCAATTATTAAAACTGTTTGATTGTGTATTTCAGGAATCACCTGATTCCACTTTTTGTACTAAAGTTGCTTCATTCTTGAGTTCACCTTAAAAGGTGAACTCACATATGGACCACCTGATTCCATCGTACATTTAAATATCATAATTCAATTGGGAAACAACATTTTAATAATTAATATTTTACTAAAAAATAAAACATGAATATTTAATTAAAATAAAGCTTTAATATTGAATTAATACAACACTAATATTTAATTAATTAAAAAATTATATTTAATGAGTGACTGGTAGCAGTGCTACCGTTATTTTCCTTAAGCGCGACACTAAACTCAACGGTTAAATCTCAACCTTTTGTTTTTATTGAATGAGATCCCATTTGTTAAATGTGTTGACTGTACTATTTAATAGAAACCGGGTATGACTTCCTGCAGCTGGTTATGAAAAATAGGGTATTAACTCCTACTGCCGGTTATGACTTACTACCTTGCTATTATCGGTTATGACTTATGAGCCTTTGATCACTTTTACTTCCAAAAACACCCCCTACTAATAAACTTCCATTAACACTTTGAAAACGAACTGCGGATTTAACAAGATGGAAGTCTTCACCGGCGTTCCCCTATTTGGTTGATTCTCACTAGCGTTGACGGAGATGGAGATATTTCAGTAGGAGGTATCCTCCATTTGATGTTCTCTTCCTCTCTTTCCCTCTTTTTTTTTTTTTAGGGTTTATATGTATACCGTTTTATCCAGCAGGTGGTGGTTAATTTTAACAATTTTTTGGTTAATAGAAGAGGGACGTTAGGCAGACAGAGGGGTTTACCATTGGGATGTCTCTCACCAGAATCAATTTGCACGGATTTTTCATTATTCTCTTATCCCAATCCTCCACTCTAGGTATTTTGAATTATCACTTCCATTTAAGTTATGAATCATTTAGCACCTCCAATATGTAAAAAGAATGATTGTTCTGAACTCATTTATTGGTTGTGCAGATGAACATAGGAAATCTCTAATTTTAGTGTCAATTGATGGTTTCGTTTTATTTTACAACTAGTTGAATGGTGAAATTTAACCAATCTGTTAGACCATAAACTTATATGTTGAAATAGTTGAATTGACATTGCAATAAGTTAATTTAGCATTTCTACCCAAACCCTAGGCAATCCATACCAATAATGACTTGTACATGATTTTTTTTATTATGTACACTATGCCATGTGACTTGTAGGTGGTTGTGATTTAACATAACATTATATATGACAACCCATCTCAATCAGTCACTGAAATATATGTTGATGTCTTTTTCTGTTCTTATGTTTAACTTGGCCCAGTGATGATTGTTCTTCTATATATCTTAATCCTCAACTTAATAAATTTAGCTACAGCTTAAGCATGCACTAATCATACAAAGATCCGAAGGATGTGACACTAAATTGTATCTATCCAGCTCAGCAATTGCAAGTACAACATTTTGAAAGTGGTTATTAGTTCAAGACTGATACATACAGGATCAATTATCAAATGGGTTGGCCCCATGATTTTCCTATTGTGCTTATCTAAAATTAGATACATGAAGTTATGAATTAAGGTCCCAATAATAGGTTTTAAACTATAGGTTTATGTAGGGCCTAATCTTCCTTTTATTAAGTAAATCATTATTAAAATCTATGTTTTCTTAAATTAGTTTTGTTATCTTCATGTTCCTACACATGGTTACACATTGCAGGATCATCCATTTGTTGTGCAAAAATGGATTTTAATGAATTAGCGGATACATACAATGAATTTATTGATGGGGAAAATTATGTGTGAGATAAAAATAAAATTGGGTCAAGTGATGTATTAAATGGTGAGAATCTTATTGACAATGACAATACAGTAAATGGAGTGGGTTATGATGGTAGTAGTACAGATGATGAAGACTGGAATAATTCTGAAGGTGAAGATAGCGATGATTACAACACAAGTTTTGACAATGATTGTCACACCCCCAACCCTCAACTCAAGAAAATGTGACGGGAATACCCCCGTATTCCACACCAAACTACAAGATCGACGCTTTGTTATGTCATGTACACTGTCCGGGTTCTTATTCAAAATATAAGAACAAAAATCATAGTTGTAGCGGAATAAATATGTAATAGTCAATCCGAATATAATAGGAATTCTAAATGATAATTTCATTATATAGATAACGGTTTCAGTTTCCTACTCATCAGTTTAATACTACATATAGCAGATAATAATATCCAAGGAAGGAAACGAAATAAAATCCCAAAATTATTGGTTACAGTAATCCAAAATATTAACTAAACCAGAGAAAAATAAAGTTCCAAATCACAGGGGTCCTAGCCCGAGCTACGGTGCTTCATGAGCACACTCAACACACAGGTAGTCAGATACATGCTTCATCTCTGGCTGACCACCCCAAGCCTCATAATCCTCACCACCAAGATAGGCCGGATCAATCTCCGTTGGATCCGTCGCCCCTGTATCCACATCTAAAAACAAGGGTTCCCAAGAGATGAGCTTACAAAGCCCAGCGAGCGATTAAACCACTCACAATATACAATTATAGATACACCATCAATGCATGCTAAAGTATGCACATCACATATGATGCATGAGTGCTTTTGTTCAATTTTCCACCTAGCAGCAAGATTCTAAATCAGGTCAAGTACTACAATAACACAGGCAGCATTGTCGATAAACGGTACCATAAACGAATGGCAATAAACGGTGCCATAAACGGATGACAATAATGGTACCATAAACGGATGGTATTTCGACCATGTCAACCCCATGTTATCAAGGAAACCCGCGAGATCGGACCTACTCACCGAGTTGTCCGTGAGCCCCCAATATAAATCTCGTCCTGGCGTCATCAAATACGCCGATGATTTCGTGGTGGGCTACCCTAAAATATGGTCGGGACCCATGGGTTTGCCCGACACCTACACCCCTAACGGAAAGGTCGTAGTACTGGGTACATCACTTCCTAGCCAGCAAACAACTATTGAATGAAATATTTATATTTACAATCCCACACTATGTAAGTGTAGCCTAGAGATCGAGTCCATAGTGCCTAATCTGGAGATCACTATCCTCTCGTCTCTCCAGCTTACACCCACACCAAATAATAATACGGCGCATGTGATACCGAAGTAACGGTCGGCCGGTCACCACCTAAATCAAATCTATCAACCAATCAATAAAAAGTGTTATAAACATAAAGTATTCTACAATGTCCATATTTTATTCTCATAAATATCAATATGCATAGTTGATCATGTTCCTTCCTTATAATATCCAATTTCATTAATTTAAACAAATTAAAGGCAAAGCAAACATGCATATCATACACACATTCAACAAACATGCACATCAAGTTGATGCCTAAAGAGAAACACGCTGTAAAATAGTTCAAGTGTTCGATCCACTCACCGAGTTGAAGCGTAGGTAATATTATCTTTCGTGTAGTGAATGGTCCTCTTGTATAGGTACGCTAGCCTAGCATGTCATCATACAAGTATACAGTAAGTAAGAGAGTGTCAGTGTCCAAAGTCCGGAGTTAAAATCTCCAATTCAGTACCAATTTGGCCTAGGCGGATCATGCACCTGGCGGATGATGGCATCATCCGCTAGTCTGGCAGACTGTGCAGGCAATATGGCCTTTAAATGAAATAGGCGGGCTGTGCTCAATTTTACCCTGACGGGCGATGGCATTGTCTGCCTGCTGTATCGTTCGCTAGAGCCCGAAAGTGCAGGAAATGGCCTGGATTGATTCCAAACCCTGGTTAATGGCCATGGGATAGGTTGGGACCTATGGGTTAATGTATTAGGCCTCCAAATGAGCCATTAAACATGTACATTGGATCCTAATTAGGCCCCAAGGCATGGATTGTGTGTTCAGTGCTCAAAACCTCAAAATGAAAGTCTATAAAAGGGGGTTTCATGGCATCTCAGCCAAAGGTAAGGGAATGGGGTGTTCAAGGGTTCCAAATGGTGCTCTAGGCATCCAATTAGGTGAATAAACTAATTAGAAATAGAAGCCCTATGGTTTGGTAGGAGATTGGATGGATTCCAACATCAAGAATCCTCAAATTGGAGGTTCTTCAAGAGGGTTTCATGGCAATTAAGCCATGGGGCTGAGGATGGGTAATTCTAGGTCAATAGTTGATGTCTTTAACATCAAATAGAAGAGACAAAGCATTTAGAGTAAGAAGCCCCATTATCTAAACTAATATTGATCATTAACTCATCTAAACCTAAGAGAAAACAATAGAAATAGAGAGGGAAAGGGTTTCTTACAATGGGGAATCAATGGAACAGTAGAGGGGAGGTGTTCTTGAGCTAGGAGTGGCTCAATCTTCTTCTCCTCCACGAGGTCCAAGGTTAGAATGGGTTCCAATGGTGCTGGAAAGAAGGTGGAGCTCACAAATGGTGCAAAGATGGCTTTGGGGCAGTAAGGGAGTGATCTTCTTCCTTCTTCTTCCTCCTTCTCTCTTTCCTTCTTGCTTCCCATGTCCTCTCTCTTATCTCAGGTGTTGGAGATGGGAGAAATGAGAGGGGGCTGTGGTTTCCACATATTTTGATAAGGATCCAAAGGTGTGTTTGGTTGGAGGTTGATTTGGGGCTTGAAATGGGTTTTAAAACACAACAGAATCCAAATAGGTCTTGGATCTATGGTTTTAGGGTTTAGTTAGGTCATATGGACCACAAATAGTCTAAAATAACCAAGGGTTAAGCCCTGGGTCAAGGCAAGATGAAACTAGACCAAAATAACATCATTTTCATACTTGGCGGATGATGCAGTGGCAGACTGTATGCATCGTCCGCCGGTTTCCCAGGTATGAGCCGTCGAGTCAAAATACAGCAAACTTCTGCCCACTGTTTTGGCCATAACTCGATTGATACATAATGAAATGACACGATTCAAGATGCGTTGCAAACTAGACTTAAAAGGATACATTTTTCATGAAGAAACCATTGATCAAATCATAAGGTAAGGTCCTCGAAATTGGGTTCAAAGATGGTTGTAGTGCATTGACAGTAGACCAAAATTTGAATTGACTCTGATGATCTCGCCTACTTCAAGGGTATTTAGGTAGGGGTTGAGAGGGGTTTTAATAGGGGTTGTTTACAATTATTAGAATCTTCTAAACATACTAAATTAGGCAAACATCACCACGCGGATTTGGGCAGGGGCGTAACATTCCCCACACCTTATAAAAATTTTGTCCTCGAAATTGATTTATCGGATGGGTTGAAGTTTTGTGGGTACGTTGCCCGTAATTCGACCTTAAACTCCTGAGACGCTTCCTTGTCGGAAAGACTATTCCAAAGCACCTCATCCTAGGTAAAGGGGTGGTTGCAAAGGTGGATTTTTCTTTGGTTAAAGATCTCGGCTGGTTGCTTCATTTGAGTTTGTTGCAGCAAGTTTGGGTTGATCCTGAGTAAGGACACGAGTCGGGTCCAGGAGACACTACCGCAACATTGATACGTGGAAGACATCACGGACACCAGCCAATAGTGGGGAAGTGCCAACTACATCCTACCTACTTTCTAGGCACCAAAACCTCATATGACCCAAAGAATCTCAGGCACAACGTTCCTTTCTCTCAACACCCCGTCGGGGGGTAAAACTCGAGAAAGAATTACATGGTCTCCAATTGTAAACTCTAAATCTGTACGTCAGACATCGGCGTAACTCTTCTATCTCAACTGAGCCACCTTGATATGGCCCTTTATCAAATCTACATTCACCACGGTGTCTTGGGTTATCTCAGGTCCCAATAAACGCCGATCCCTGGTCTCATCCCAATTTACTTCTTTAGGAGGATGGACGACTGGTTGACCCATCCACGACACACCCGAGGAGGTTCCTCAAGTATCCCAGGGTATGATACTCAAGTACTCAATCAATTCTAATTGACCCAGGATTTTCTCCAGTACACTTCACATGTATCTCAGGTGGAGTTACCTACCATCACTTACCCGAAAGGGCTTCAGGTACTCCCTATGGTCGTCTTCCCATCACCACACGTACATAAGGAGTTGTCATTACTTCCAATCGACCTCTAAACTATAGCATCTCATAAATCACTGGTACCAACAGTTACCGGGGCTATACCCACTATGAAAGTTTAAATTATCCCTAGATTTTGGGTGCAGGTGTAACAATGATTTAGTAGATGAGGTTAATGAGGAAGAAGCAGTGGATTTCAGGTTAGATGGGGAAGATAGTATTCCAATAATGAGTACCAATGTTAATGACTTGGAACCTACCATTGGCATGGTATTTTCGACTGATGATGGGGCATATCAATATTATAATAGTTATGCCAAGGAGATGGGGTTTTCAGTTCGGAGATACAAGGTGGATCACTCAAAGTTAGAAAAACACATAGTATCAAGATACTATGTTTATTCAAATCAAGGTGATAAAATAAAAGACAAACGTAGAAAGGTGGATTACCAGCCTCGTGTTACAAAGAAAATTAACTGTAGGACTTTAATGAAGATCAAGAGCAGTAATGGGATTTGGGTGGTGGATAATTTTGAAAAGGATCACAACTATATATTAGTGAATAAGAATGAGGCTTTCAGACTTAGATCACATCAGAAAAAGCATAGAAGTACAATTAAGCTTGTAAAACGACTGCATAAATGTGGGATACCACCTGCACAAATAATGAGAGTTGTAAAAGATTTTGCTGGTGATGAGCAATTTGCTAGTATAAATGATGAATTTTGTACGAATATACTAAGGGCAAAGCGAAGAAATTGCTTAGGGGTAGACTGTCAACAAGTAATTAACTATTTGAAGAGTAAAATGGCATCAGATTCCAAGATTTTTTTTTATGATGCCTGTGTCAATGAAGATCAATAATTTATTGGGGTTTTTTTGGGTGGATAGTAGAGCACGAGAATAATACAAGACTTTTGGTGATGTTATTATGTTTGACACGATATATAAAAAAAATAAGTATAAGTTCTCATTTGCTCCTTTACTGGGGTTAATCACCACATGCAATGTAAGCTTTTTAGTTGTGGCCTAATAGCTGATGAGACAAAGGAATCAGTTATATGGCTATTCAGGACATGGCTTCGAGCTATGCAAAATATCCAGCCAAAAACAATACTTATTGATTAAGACCCAGGAATAATGAGAGCAATCAAGCATGTGTTGCCATTGACTGTCCATCGGCTATGTGGATAGCATTTGGAGAAACATAGGATACAACACATGAGACCATTATACAAGAAATATCCGGATTTGAATGCAGTTTATAAGAGTTGTATTTATGGTTCTAATACACCACTTGAATTTGAGGAAAGTTGGGAGAACATGCTAAACAGATTTAATTTACAAGATCATAGATGGCTAAAGAAGCAGTTCAGAATACGTCAACACTGGGTGTCTTGTTATTATCGTAACTCTTTTTTTGCTAGAATGAGTACCACACAGAGGGGAGAGTCAATGAATAAGTATTTTAAGGGTTTCTTCACATCAGCAACACCTCTAAATGAATTTGTTACTCAATATGAAGAGACTGTCATGAATAGAAGAGGAAAAGAAGCCAAGGAAGATGCTATCTGTATCACCTCAGCCCCTACTTGTGCTACAAGTCACAGAATTGAGCAACAAGCCTCTATTGTTTATACTAATAAGGTGTTCAAGGTTTCCTCCGAAGAGTGGTACGCTACGTTTGGTCTGCAAGTGAATCAATATGATGATGAAATTATAGAGAAAAGGTACAAGGTGTTTAAAATGGATGGGGATCGAGAGAATGATGTTCAATATGTGTTGGATAATCATCAGACTGATATCACAAGTTATAGATGCAACATGTTCAATAAAAAAAGGTATGCTGTGTAGACATATACTTAAGATATACGTGATAACAGACAGATCCCATTTTCCGGAGAGGTATATCATGCATAGGTGGACTAAAGCTGTCCGATTTAGTAACAGCCCATTTAGATCTATGGCAGGGTCATCACAAGGACATGCATAACAACCAATATGGCTTTTACAAGACCTTGCCGATAAATTTGCTAGAGAAGGATCTCTTTCCGAAGAGAAGGTTGCTTTAAAAATATTGAATGAAGGGTTAGTGCAGGTCCAACAATTGCAAGCAACTGTGCCTTGTTCGAGTTGTAATCCGGTACCTTCAGCTATTGTCCAACGAAGAGTAAATGAACCATTACATACCTCGATAACAAGAGGGAGACTGAATGTACAACGTCTATTGTCTGGCATTGAAACAGTTACTAATCGAAGGGGTTACCATTGTTCTGGTTGTGACGGTACAGGGCATAACATTCAAAATTGTGCTATGGTAATTCTTTTCCTTGTGTCAGTAAACATATATTGCAAGTTCCCTTTATATTTATTTATTTCTTATACATCGTATTTTTAGGTTAACACATTGGGGATCAATGGGGATAACACACAAGGGAGCAACTTGACTTCGCAAATAGAGACCATGGGGGATAATACACAATACAACAATCCATCCTTACAAATAGAGAGATTGGGGGATAATACACAAGGCAGCAACCGATCGGAGCATATAACAAACTTGGGGGATAATATACAAGGAACCCACTAATCTATGCAAATTGATTTGAATGGTAAAGCATCTAGGCTAGATTTAATCTTTGTTTTTGTTTTGATAACACAACACCTCCTTATTGACTAAATCCTTGATTGTCATGCAGAACCTCTTACTTTTTTGTGACAATTTTGTTGTCATTCAACCAATTTTGTTTAGGATTATGGTGAGTCGTCCTACAAATTGTTGTAAGTATATTTGATTTGGTTCATTATAGTTGTGGCTTTCTTATAAGTGAAATCATGTTACTATGTCCTGCCCATTTTTAGCGTTTATATGTATACCATTTTAGTGTTTATATGTATACTCTTTCATTTTATTTTTTGTTTTTTAATGTATGTTACCCGATATCATCATTGTTGTTTCTCTTTTTTTGAAACAACCTTAGTAATGGATATACTATGTAAGTCTGAAGACCTCAGTATTTTCTTGGCTTTCCTACCACCAGAAGTTTACAGTGATATTTCTAGAAGAATCGTAATATCCTACAGTCAACAAACCTATCATGACCTTCTACAAGTATTAGTATACCGTTACGGTTTACAATACAAATGGATGGTTTGTCATCCTGACTACCCCTACCTTACCCTCTTCCCCATTGACAATTTTCAGATCTTCGAAAGGAATTCGTAGTTTTTTCTGGCACCTATTTGTAGTTCATAAAGTCGCCTTTTGTCTTCCCATCTACATTCTCCATCACTATCTCGTTACGTACACCAGTAGTCAATTATGTCCAGGTCGCCAGGACTACCCAGGTTTCCATGTTTTCTCTTACTTTGTCAAACTTCTTTCTTTGTTTACTCCTATTACCAAGTGGATTCATCTTCTCTTCACTCTGTCAATTGACGACAATTATGTCACTATTCTCTTTCACCGTTCTTTTGACCACATCCATCTATCCTTTGTTCAGCTCAACATCTCATCAAATCATTACATGTCTTTATGACCTACCTACCAGCTACTAAGCACAACTGATTACGACCTCTTTGCCTAACGAGCTCTCAAGAAGGAAAAATGGCTCCAGTTCATGCGTAATATGTGCTTGTTAGAATATTTTATTTATATTCTTACCTATTAGGTGAGCTCTATTAATTGTGATAGTTACTATTTCTTAGTGGTTGGTCTAATAAGGTAGATATGCAATATCTTGGGGATCTAATATGGACTGGATAGTGTAGGCTCACAGATCATTGTTAGAACTGTAATGGGAAGATCTAATGGAAATCTGTATAAAAGGGAAGCTAGGTCCCTCCTCTAAACCCTGATCATTCACAATATTGCAACACCACTATGGAGAAACGGTGACTTGAAGGTTCTACCATTGAGCCAATGCTAAAGGGGAGTTTAGAGGAGAAGATCCTTGCTTCAAGGGAGACTAAAGATCTATTCCGCTGTGTTCTTCGTCGTCTCCATGGATCCTAAAGAAGGTACGCTCCCGTGAACGATTCTGTCACATACTTTGTTGTGTTCTTAATCTATCTATATGCTATCCTGTACGGATTTATGCTTACATGTGGTATCAGAGCGATTATAGACTTGATTATGAACCTATATGGATTGATTTGTGGCTTCTGTTCATTGTTGTTTTGAATCGATCTGCTGGAAAATTTTTTTATGGGGTTTCCTATCGAACCCGTACGATTTTTGACCTCTGTCGGATTTTTCAGCCGGTGAAAATCGAAACAAATTTTACGGGGTTAAAGGTCTCGGAATTTCGAGCATTTTGGTTTGTGGATCGCCACCGGAGGCCGCTGAACGTGCCCTCACGTGCCGGCGGACTCCGACAGGTGATCTCACACACTCGGCTGGGTTTTTAAAAAAATAAAATAAAATTTGACCTGTCCCACGGGTCAACTCGGTAACAATGACCCTGACCCATATGGGTCAGACCGGTGACCCGAACCCGCGACCCGTTCGGGTCGAACCCGAGACTGCAGCCCATTTGGGTCAACCCGAAAACCTGAGACCTTGACCCATTCTGGTCGACCCGATGACCCATTTGACCCAATTTGATGACCCGTCGGGTTGACCCATTGACCCGGGTGTTGTTCATGTGGGTGAACCATTTTGGACCGAACCGCGATTGAACCATGCCCTGAACCCAGTTTGATTCTATTTTTAATTATGGAATCTTTGACCACGCGTGCAAAACTTTTGACCGGCACGGGGCCGAGAGTGGGAGCTCCATTTGGGGCATTTCAGGTACCGTTGGATTCGTCTCAGAATTCCCTACATTTTGATAGGTAATTTGGGTATATTTGATGCCTCGGGATTTGTGAAAATTGTAAAATAGTGGTTTTTTGGTTATTTTTCCACCTTTTTGCATGATTTTTGAAATCTTTTTGTTAATTCTAGAATTTTCTGCTATGATTCTATAATTTCTGCATATTCTATATTGTTGGAATGTTTGCTTTATGTAATCTAGCAATTTTGGTTAATTAAGTTTGAGTACTTTTTGCAATCCCAAACCTTTTCAAACGATGTGATTGGCATGTGTTGTAATTTTTGGACAATTTAGCCCCTTGTCATCCAGTCTAAAATTACATACATTATGGTTTGTGTGAGTAAAATAAAGTATGTCCCTATATGAGAGAGTTTTGTGGATCTAATTAAGTGGTGACCGCCAAAGTGGCACTCTTGATTGGGTTCATGGAATATCGGTCTCATATGGTAATGGGATTTCTTTGGTTCTAATGCATAGTTATACAACCAAAGGTGGTGATTGTGTATTAGTGCTTAGAGGATCACATATGCAGCATATGGTTGAGGATTGACTGACCCAAGAAGTCTATACATCCAAAGGTGGTAGATTATCGAGGATTAGAATAAATTCTAATGGCCGCTGATATGTGAAGGGGGTATTACAACTGCATATCATGAATTCTACCCAAACGTGTTTACATGGTGATGCTTGTGAACTCTCTAAAAGGTGTACTTATATGGTTTCCAAAGTTACACATTACTCACATTGTGCTAATGATATACATTGTTTGCCTTTCAGTTACCTTTTCTGTCAATAACAATATGGTTACCATCGAGATTCTTACGGGGACAAACTTCAAGAAATGGAAAGAGGATTTTTTGTTTGCTATGGAGATGGCTGATGTTCATACATCTCTTGTTATGGACAAGCCAGCTGATTTACATGACAGGAGTACTGATGATGATAAGTTGGTACATGCTGCATGGACGAAGAGTAATCGTCTCTGTTTACTGTCCTTAAAGAGAACTATTAAGGAGCACCTGAAAAGTGGTTTTCCCTCTGATTGCACTGCTAAGGAGTTGTTGGCTGCAGTGGCACTTAGGTACCGTGTCTCATCCAATGCTGAAATAGAAACCCTTCTGCAGGAACTCTTCAACATGACTTATACTGGTTCTGGGGGAGTTAGGGATTATATCATTAGGATGGTTGACTACCAGACCAAGCTAAAAGTCCTGAATGTTTTACTTCCTAAAACTTGCATTGTTCATCAGGCCTTGAACACCATTCCACCTGAATTTGGAATTATCAAAGCCAATTACAGATCCGCTGATGAATCCTGGCCCATCAATGACTTGATCTCTAGAGTTGTGGTTGAGGAAGAGAAACTGAAGAAAGACAAAGCTCATTTAGCCTTGTTTGCCTCTAAATCCAATACCCCAAAAGGTAAGAAGTCCAAATACCCTACCAAAAAGGATGCTCAGGGAAATAACAAAGAGTCCGGTTAGACTAACAATTTGGGTCCAAAGAAGGCTCCTTTGAAGAAAGGAGGTGATCGTTGCTTCTTCTGTAAGAAGAAAGGTCACATAAAGTAAGACTGCGCTAAATACAAGGCTTGGTTAGCCAAACGTGAGAGTACAGGTAATGATTCTTTGGCTTTTGTTTGTGAATCCAATCTATCTGAAGCCCCATCCAATACGTAGTGGCTAGATAGTGGTGCAACTAATCATGTTGTTTTTACCATACAGGAGTTCAAAAGCAGAAGGAAACCAAATAAGGATGAGTCAAAGCTCTTCGTGGGGAATAATGAACAAGTTGTCATGGAGTTCGTGGGAGATATCACTTTAATCCTAGATAGTGATTTTAATTTGATGTTGAAAGACACTTTTTATATTCCTTCTTTTAGAGGGAATTTGATTTCTGTTTCTAGTTTGGACATGTGTGGCTACTCTTTTGAAATAAAAAATAACATTGTTACAATATTTTTTTATTCAAATAAGGTTGGTTGTTATACTATATCCAATGGATTATATAGATTGTGTTTATCTCCCAATGAAATCTATGTCTCTTATAATGTTGAGAAAATTGTTTCCAAAAGACCCTTGCCTAAGGAACAGTCTTACACTTTATGGCATAAAAGGCTTGGACACATCTCTAAAGAAAGAGTAGAAAGGCTGATAAAGTCTGACATCTTGCCTACTCTTGAGGGTGAGCCTGAGACTTGTGTAGACTGTTGTAGGGGTAAAATGACCAAGATAAAGAAGAAATCGGTAGCTCCTAGTTTTGACCTATTGGAGGTCATTCACACTGACATCAGTGGACCCTATTCAGCCACATTGTGTAGAAATTATTATTTCATCATATTTATCGATGACTATTCCCGATATGGCTATTTGTACTTAATTAAGAAAAAGTTTGAATCTCTTGAGAAATTCAAGATTTTTAGGACTGAAGTTGAGAAACAGTTAGGGAAAGTCATAAAAATTGTTAGATCTGACCGGGGGGGAGAGTATTATGGCAGACATAGCGATGCTAGACAGCTTAAAGGCGCATTTTCTAAGTACTTGGAGGATTCTGGGATAGTTGGTCAGTTTACTATGCCTGGGAGTCCTGAGCAAAATGGGGTGGCCGAAAGGCATAATCGCACCCTTATGGATATGGTTAGGAGTATGATTAGTAGGACAAACTTACTTGAGTTCTTGTGGGGTGAAGCTTTGAAAACAACCCTTTATATCCTCAACCGTGTTCCTTCCAAATCTGTTCCATTGACTCCTTTCGAGTTGTGGACTAGACGTAAACCTAGCTTAAACCATTTTAGAGTCTGGGGTTGTCCTACAGAAGTAAGGTTGTATAATCCAACATTGAGCAAGTTGGAATCCAGAACTACTCGTTGTTTCTTTGTTTCCTATCCAGATCATTCGAAGGGTTATCATTTTTATAACCCCAGTGGAGGTACTAGAATTATAGATTCTCAGACAACTAAGTTTCTGGAGTTCGATGTGGCCGAGAAGAGTAGTATTTGTTCTCAGACTGTACAAGAAAGTAGTGGGGTTGGGACGACTGTATTTTATCCTCTACCCATTCAGACAGATGCAGAACCTGTTGCACCAGAGGTTGTACCTATTGAGGTTCAAGAACCTGTTATTGATCCTATTCCTGTTGAAGCTCCTCAGGTTCAGGATGTGGTTGTGGAGGCTCCACTTAGAAGATCCATTAGGGAGAGGAGATCAGCCATATCACCCGACTATGTGGTCTATCTAGGAGAGCATGACTATGACATTGGTCCTGTGGTTGATCCAGTTACTTATTCAAAAGCTATTTTTAGGCCTCAGTCAGATTTATGGTTGGAAGCAATGAAAGATAAGATGCAATCGATGAGACATAATGGTGTTTGGGAGCTTATTGAGTTACCTGAAGGTTACAAGCCTATTAGATGTAAATGGGTGTACAAGACCAAAAAGGATTCCGAAGGTAAGATTGAGAGGTTTAAAGCCAGACTAGTAGCCAAGGGATTTACTCAGAAAGAGGGAGTTGATTATAATGAGACTTTCTCACTAGTTTCTTCGAAGGACTCTTTCAGGGTAATTATGGCATTAGTAGCTCATTTCAACATGGAGCTACATCAGATGGACGTGAAAATTGCTTTTCTTAATAGAAACCTTGATATGGAGGTCTATATGGTTTAAACAAAAGGTTTTTCTATGGATGGTTCAGACCATCTAGTGTGTAGACTTAGGAAGTCTATCTATGGCCTCAAGCAAGCCTCTAGACAGTGGTACATAAAGTTTGATAGTGTTGTGACTTCATTCGGTTTTGTTGAGAATCACGTAGATCAATATATATACTACAAGGTGAGTGGGAGGAAATTTATCTTCCTGGTACTTTATGTGGATGACATTTTGCTTGCAAGTAGTGACGTTGGATTGCTATGTGAAAAAAAGTAGTTGTTGTTTAAGGAGTTTGACATGAAGGACCTTGGTGAAGCATCTTTTATTCTTGGCATTGAGATCCACAAAAATCGTGCACGCCACCTATTAGGTCTTTCTCAGAGGGGTTACATTGATCGTGTCTTGAAGAGGTTCAGTATGCAGGACTATAAACCTGGGAATGTTCCAATTCTCAAGGGAGACAGACTGAGCTTATCACAGTGCCCTAAAAATGATGCTGAGAGAGAACAGATGAAGATGGTACCCTATGCTAGTGCACTTGGAAGCATCATGTATGCTCAAGTTTGTACTAGACCAGATATTGTTTTGCAATAGGACTTCTAGGCAGATATCAGTCCAACCCTGTCACAATCACTAGGTTGCTGCCAAGAAGGTTTTGAGGTACTTGAAGAGGACAAGGGATTATATGTTGATCTACAGACATGTTCAAGACCTGCAACTAGTAGGATTTCAGATTTTGACTTTGCTGGCTGTCAGGATGATAGGAAGTCCACATCAGGTTATATTTTCTTAATGGCAGGAGGGGTAGTGTCATGGAAAAGCATGAAGCAAGGAATGATTACTTCTTCAACTATGCAAGCAGAGTTTGTAGCATGCTATGGGGCAGCTACTCAGGGAGTTTGGCTAAGGAATCTCATAAGGGAGATGACAGTGTTTGATTTTGTGGATAGACCTATCCAGTTATACTATGATAACAATTATACAGTGTTAGTTATCAACAACAATAAAGGTATCACAGGGTCTAAACACATGGAGATCAAATATTTGACCATCAAGGAAAAGGTCAGAGAAGGTGACATCACAGTGGAGCATATTGGTACAGATGATATGGTTGTTGACCCCCTAACTAAAGGCCTTCGTCCTAATGTTTTTGAGAGACATATTGTCAGTATGGGCTTGGGAGTATCATTACATGCGGTTGTTTAGTGGGAGTCATTTTTATTTTTGCTCTATTGTGTAATAAAGTTTGCATCTGTGCTTTATTTTTTGATAAATTTTGGTATTCATATATCAACTGTCTATGGTATGAATTTTCTATTCAATAAAGTGCAGTTTATTATGACATGTTGTATATATATTTGTTATGAAGTCTTTAGGTATGTGATAACCTTAAGCAAAGGCTGGGGCATTTATTTTTGGCCTTAAGGTATATCTTATATCACATAAAGTAAAACTCGAGTTACTAAATGTAAGACATACAGGCTCATTGGAACCATAAAGTTTTCTCTATTGTGTCCTTGCGTCACTTAAGGAAAGAGAATTGGACTAATAAAGGAGATGACACATAAAGATTATCTGTAAAGTGTCATTCAGTTGCTACACTACCATATTGCATCCATTTCAGTAGAGTTAAGGATATTTGTGACTATGGATGGTCCTGTGTCGCTTAAAAGATGCAGTTACCACCATGATCTGGTGTTTGAGACTCTATGTGAGAGGATTGATCCTTTTAGAATTATCTCTAGACCAACATAAAGGCACGCACAAGTTTTTTCAAAAAAAAATGTTTTTGAACTGTTTTGGACAAAAATGAAAATTTTGATTTTCTAACTTTGGTTATAATTAATATAGCCCAAGTAGGAGAATGTTAGAATATTTTATTTATATTCTTACCTATTAGGTGGGCTCTATTAATTGTGGCAGTTACTATTTCTTAGTGGTTGGTTTAATAAGGCAGATATGCAATATCTTGGGGATCTAATATGGACTGGCTAGTATAGGCTCACAGATCACCATTCGATCTGTAATGGAAAGATCTAATGGAAATCTGTATAAAAGGGAAGCTAGGTCCTTCCTCTAAACCTTGATCATTCACAATATTGCAGCACCACTCTGAAAAAATGGTGACTTGAAGGTTCTACCATTGAGCCAGTGCTAAAGGGGAGTTTAGAGGAGAAGATCCTTGCTTCAAGGGAGATTAAAGATCTATTCCGCTGCGTTCTTCATCGTCTCCATGGATCCTAAAGAAGGTATGCTCCCATGAACAATTTTGTCACATACTTTGTTGTGTTCTTAATCTATCTATATGCGATCCTGTACGGATTTATGCTTACAATGCTCTCTCAATTAAGTGGACCCTATCAACATGCCTGAATGCCTTATTAACACAACACATAATGCATGGGATACCAATGACAATCTATAATACCCGAAGATTCATCTCATAATGGACAATCATGTGGATTTTCTCATGACACAATATTTTGACAGGACCCACTCTGATGATGACGGTCCAATAGAAGAGTAATACATTCCAACAATTTACGGTTAAAGTCTCAAATTGAGTGTAATTTTATATGCTAGTAATCATATTCAATTTAGAGCATCTTCAAATACAAGTTTTCTAATCTAATTAGGCAATCTTGCTCACAAATCCAATTTTCCTAATCTAATTAGGAAACTTTGTTAAAAGTCCTATTATGTTTAAAACACAATTAGTGCATCTTCAAGTAATCTCCATTAAAATAGCTTCAACTAGAACTCCATTAATGGAGCTTACAAGATGGAATTTGACATGAAGAAGATAAACATTTTAAATCTACTTCACATGCACACATAACAAATTTCATAAATCATCATCTTCCCCAACCCCCATGGACCCTTTTTTTTTTTGAGATGCAAAGGCCGCTGGCCGCGGCTTGCAGTCGTGTGGCACGCAAGGCTGCGCCTATGCATGACCACCCGCCCCGCACCTACTGATAAGCTGGCCAGCAGGCATGGCTGGCAGGCCGTGGCTGACGGCTGACAGTTTCGACTGGTGTGGCCTCTTCTCCTTCGTTTCATATATTGTCAACTTTGAATTTTGTGTACAATACTCAAAATTTAAAAAACTCAAAACACAATAATAGAGGAAGAAGAAGATTACAAGTTGATTTTGACATGTGTTTAATGAAGAACCTACGCTCTGATGTCAATTGTTAGTGGCGGCGGAAGCGACGGGATTCTCATGTAATCATAAAATTGTATGAGCGTGCAAGGGTCTCAATAAACACATTAATGTACTAACCTCAAGGGGAGTGCAAGGTCACCTAGAACACTCAAATGGTGTGTTCCTCCAAAGGAATGCAACATTTGAAGAAGATCTCCCAAGCTTGCTTCACCTCCAATGGCCAATAGTGCTTGAGGAAGAAGAAGACTCTCTTTTTCTCTCTCTAAGCTCTCTCACAATTTTGTGCAAATTGTTCTAATGTTTTTTTCTCTATCATCATCATCATCATCAATCATCTTTGGCCTTAGGTCTCTTTATATATATAGAGACCTAATTGAGGAGGTGGCAAACCTACGGTCTAGATCTAACCAAGTGGTGTGATCCTAAAGGGTAGCCCATAAGATTATCTTAAATTATACATAAAGACAAAACTTATCTAAAATCATAGTAAAAGACAATCCTACCAGGGCATAACCTGAAAAACCCCTTGCGGTAGGTAATTTTATTATATTTTCTCCCCACACTACTAACACCTATAATGGGCTATTGCATACATGGAATAAATGTCACCACCATAATTCCGGTCCATTATAATTTATCGCAAGAGTATGGAGGACTTTGACTGGCCATAAAACTCTTTGAAAACTCTTATCTAAAATATATTTAATTTAATATTAATGAAATAAAATACTCTTTGCAAATACTTTACAAAATACCAAGGCCTTAGATTTGGCACAATCAAATCCATTCACTCTCTTTTTGGTGTTCTCCCTTTACGGGCAGTGGAAACTTTATTGAGCATCACATCCATAACTATTTACATTGTGCACACCGAGTGACCAATATTTAGTCAGTCCTTTCAGTAGACATCAACCATTGATACACAACAAATGTACAGAACATAAATAAAATGGCAAGTGTCTCTCAAGTACAGAGAAAATAACTATCAGAGATTCCCGTTGCAAGTACAACTTGACGGTGAATAATTCGGGAATCCCCGTGGATCATGTTCAACATGAAATGTGCCTATATTTACATTTTGGTCCAATCACTATTGTACGAATGTAAAATATAGCAACCATAGAACAGATTGCCCAAATCAATCCGTAGTTGTGAACAAAACGGTTTGAATTGGACAGATGCAATATACAATTATGACAAGCACATAATTAAATAAAACTAAATTAATTAATTTAATCAAATTAAATTGGGTTTAATGGACAAATAAATGTTACATCCAACACCCTTATCTTTTTATCCTTGCCATGGAAGGGTTGTTTATGATGTTGAATCAAGTTGTTGTAGATAGGAGGATGCAGCTTATCCTGAGATGTAAACCTTTGCAGCTATCTCATTTAATTTTTACTGATGATCTGATGGTATTTGCTAGGGCTGATTGTGATTCTATCTCGGCCGTGATGGATACTCTTAGATATTTTTCCATGATCTCGGGACTTAATGTGAACCATTCTAAGTCCTCTATCATCGTTGGGGGGTGGATGCTCATATTTGAGACAATCTGATTCAGATATCAGGGTTTTCTGAAGCCCATCTTCCCATTAAGTATCTTGGAGTTCCTCTAATTTCAGGAAAGCTGAAAGCATGTGATTGTGCTCCTCTTTTTGACTTGGTTAGAAAGAGATTGGAATGGTGGAAATCTCGTTTCCTTTCATTTCCTGGCCATCTCCAATTAATTGTTTCAGTTCTTCATGGAGGATATATGTACCGGTCGGGATTTTATTTGGATTTCTTGATTTTATCATAAAAAAGTTGGAGTCAATGTTTTCAAATTTTTTATGGTTGGGGCCTTATTTGGAGAGGAAAATTCATTACATTGCTTGGGCTGACATCCATAAGCCTAAAAATGAGGTTGGATTAGGGGTGAGGCACATCAAAGATATGAATATAGCAAGTATTATAAAACAACTTTGGTGGGTCGCATCCATAAAAGACTCACTTTGGGTGATGTGGGTTCGACATGGATAATTGCGAGTAGATTCTATATGGACTGTCCAGCCTACTCAGAACTGCTCTTGGGTATGGCGGAAGTTGATGAAGTGGGTTCAGGTGGAATCTTTTATTCTACACATTGTAGGGAATGGCTCAGGCACATTTCTTTGGTTAGATCCTTGGCACCCTGCTGGGGTACCTTTAATAGATTTGGGGATCGTATCAAATCTAATGCAGGCTCTCATAGATTGGTTTTAGTGTAATCTATTCTGGTGGATGGAATGTGGTCCCATGGCCACCCCACTTCCTTGTCTCTCAGGTTGGTTTGGGGGCAGTTGGACAAAATTAAAAGACTTAATCCCCTTCAAGAAGATTCTATCTTGTGGACTGCCTTCCCTACAAGGTCCTTCTCTACAAAATCTACTTGGAGTTTGGTGAGATCATCTTCTCCATAGGTTGATTGGGCGGGTCAAATTGTATTCCTAGGCATTCGGTAACAACATGGAGATGCTTGAAGGATGGGCCCCCAACCAAAGATCAACTTAGGAAACGCCAAATGATGGTTTGTTGTGTTTTTTGTTGGGCAGGATTGGAGAATAGAAACCATTTATTTTTTGAGTGCTCCTTTACTAAAAAAATATGGGGAGATATTTTGAGTCTTTGCTCTCCATCTAGAAGGCCTGGGTCTGGTATTCTTATGGAAATAAAGTGGATCACCAAGACTTTCAAGGGAGATTTGATTGGGTGCATCGCTAAATTGGATTTTTGTGCGACAATTACGCACATCTGGAAGGAAAGAAATTTTTGTTTTTTTAGAAATAAAATGAAGACTATGCCTTGTCTTATTAGAGATATCAAAGAAGACGTCCAGGATTGATGTAGAGCGGATATCCCCAAGGGGGAGAAATCTCCCAGGAATATGTTCTTAGTTCAGAAATGAGAAGTGCATCCAATGTGGATTGGGGGGAGTAGTCCCGATGGGATGATAGGGGTTCTATTGCTTTTTTGTTTTGTTGTGCTCTTTGGGTCTCCTGAGTTTTGCTTGGCTTCGGGCCTTGGGTATAATCTTTAGTCTTGGTTCCTTCTGAGGCTTAGGGAATTCATTCCAAGTCTTGGTAGATTGCCTTAGTTTTTGTATATCTTTTTTCTCTTTCTTTCAATAAATTGATTTATCTATCAAAAAAAAAATATGGTTAGATCTTGTGAGTTTAGCGTTCTTTTTTTTTTTTTGGTAACAAGTTCAGCATTCAATTATAAATTAGAACAATAAATGGAGAATTTTCAAATAACCCATTGAACAAAGTATCATTGAACAAGATACAACATTTATTAAATTAGATAAATTTCCAAAATAACAATTGAGTTGAATATAAAAACGTTGTATCAAAGAAATTATGTTAGGAAAGCTAAGGCAAGATTTCTTATACTTGGTCTACTTAGACAGACTATAATACTATCTGGTTCGGATGGCCATATGGTCCAGTTTAGTCTTAGTTTTAACTGGGTCATTTTATCCAATCTTTAAAACTAGACAATTAACATGCTTGGACAACCAGCTGAGATGATTCAATTCGGATCTCCACTGGGTCACAAGTATGAACTACTCAATTGAGCCATGGTTTGGTCCAAGCAAATCAGACACAAGCTTAATCTCAATTATAAAATTGGATAAGTGTACTTAGATATTAAAATCCAATGCCAAAGCCTTACACAATAGTACCGCTAAATCCAAAATCATGACTAATAATGCTCGACATACAACATATTAATATATTATATTTTTAATTTGAAAATTAACTTGTCCATAAGTCCTCGCATAAAAAATATGAGTAACAAGATCATGCGAGTAAAATTCGGATCCAATTGGGGCCACAAATAAACTTACAGTTCAAATCTTTTACTAACTGCTCATGCTTATAAGATAAAGATCTGATCACATATCCTTGATATTACCCAAGTCTAGATAAACAACCAAGGAAACTTATCATATATACACTTAAAAAACAATCACCTCAATTATATATAAAATTGCAATAATGTTTGTCCAAGATTAAATTGATTCAATTTACAATATCATTAAAGCATCTTTGTCAAACAATCATCAATTTTAGAACCTAAAGTAACCCATTACGGTTAAATATATCAATGATTCAAGTTTGCTTCAAACTAAAATGGTAAACCTAAAAGAACATATGGTTGATATGCCAATTAGAAAATTCAGAGTAATCTATCCCACCATAAATGGGGTCTAGAAAAATTTATTGGGAAATTTAAACTAGGTACAAAATATATGGGTTTAAAAGTAAACCTTTTTTCCCAATTATTAAGCAAACAACACTTGTTCATGTTTAATAATATAAAGATAACACGACACTCTAAGCACTAAAGTTATAATCATAAATATTAGAAAATAATGATTAGGTCATGGGCTGTTGAGAAAATCCTAATCCTTGAGAACATTTGGATTTAGAAACTACACTTCACACATATTTTTTTAATACTTACATTGCATGAGAAAGATAATTCTGAAATTTTAATGATCAAATTCTTTTGAACCCAACTTACCGATGGACTGGACAAACCCAAGAAAACTGTGAGAAAATGGCTTTCTTCTTACAAATGGGCTGATCCACCAAAGCCCAAAAGATTGGGGCAATTATTTTTCTTACTAGGAATCAGAATAAATATATTAATGAAAAAAAAAAAAAGGGAGAACGTTCTCTGTCCGAGAGTGTGACCTACACCAGCACTATCCTGAGTCTATCTCTCTCCTCCCCATATGAAAAGACACTTTTACCCCCTTGTTGTGAGGAGGAGAGAGATAGACACATGGGAGTGCTGGAGTAGGCCACACTCCCGGACAAAAAACTACTTCCCAAAAGAAAATTACAAAGTTTTAACCTGGGCATACCAAGGGGATACAAGAACAAAGAAGGGAAAGGACAACACGCCTTTGGTAATGCCATCAACAGGGCCAGCCAACCCCAAAAAGGAATTAGATAAAACAATATCTGGGCATTCCCAAGATCTCCTTCCTGATCTTTTCTTGAATATGGAAAGGAAAAGTATTAACTAATCCAGATGATTCTGAAGTTTGAAGCTTCCCTTGATAAATAATCAGCTATTGGGTGGGATTCCCTAACAGAGTGTGAGATCCTTAATATGATAGAAGAAAGAAAGGGCTAGAGACTTAACCACTCTTGCCAAAGATACCAAGGAAGGTGGTTAGCTTGAACTAGGAGCACAACAAAGGTTGTGACACATTTGATCCATACATCGTTGAAGCCCATTTCATTGACATTGCAGACTTCTGATTAAATCCTCAACTGTAAAATTTGTTTTGATCCCTACATATTTTTTAAAAGCATAAATAATATTTCCATGAGAATCTCTAAAGACACCTCCTGCATCAGCTCGATCTGGGTTACCCAATGAAGAACCATCAATATTTAGTTTAATGTATGTGTGTTAAGGCTTACACCATAAGGTTTTAATAATACGGTTTGGAGGTGCAGCTTTAATTGGTAGCCCCAATGTAGAGACACAAATCAGATCGGTAATAGAAGAAACCCAACTTTTTAGCTCGGTGTTGAAGTTATGGCATGTTACATCTTTTAAATAAATAAAAAAAAATCTTATGAAATTATATTAATATTTTTTTAAAATCTATGATCAAATGCTTTTCAATCAAATCATTGTATAATAAAAGAGCCTAAATAATTTAAGGGAAAAGGAACGCTAACAAATCACGAAGCACGGTGTATACATGCGCCCAGACATAGCCGCATGCAAAATGATCAGTGCACCCTTGGTCCTTTCCGCATTTCTAGAGGTGCACCGACCATTTTGCGCGTGGGGTTGTGTCTGAGCGCAGGTACACACCACGCTGCGTGATCGGTTAGCGTTATTTATCCCATAATTTATTAAATAATGACCATTTCGATGACTGAAATAAAATCAATTAGTAACCGAAGTCTTTTAGCCATTACAACAATCTCAAATCCGAGGAAAGACAATCTATTTGGTAAACAATAGTTGGATTGTTAACAATGGTTAAAAAAAAAAAACCCAAAACACCATACGTAAATAATATTTTGATATCTTTTTAATTGAACCATCAAATAGTTCAACTTTATCAAGGTCAAAGATAATCTTTAGATTCTCTTGTTAGATTAAAATATACAATGATAAACCCTATCACTATCATGCCCATATGAACCTTAGAACACAATAGTAATGAAAATAGTAAATAAGGGATTGTACCTTTCACCTTCGTATGTTGATGAAGAATAATAATAGAATAATAATAATGATAATACCTAGTACAATCTCCTCCTTTAATCTATAGCCTTAGACCAATAACCTTGAAGGGATCTTCTGCAGTCTCCCGTGTTCACACTGGTCATCCTTTTCTTGTGGGAGAAATAGAGAAGTGAAGTAACATGACTACAGGGACCCTCCTTATCAGTATTTATAATAATACTGTCCTAAAACCTTATCCCACTTCCACAATGGGCTAGGGCTGGCCCATCCCAATTAGAACCGGGTGACATGATTGAACCAGCTCCAGTATTAGGATCCCCATCAATTAACCGGTCTAAGTAATTAATTAAGCTCACAAATTTAGAAATTACTTATAATCTCCCACTTGGGCTAGATTAATTACTGAGTCCATATCAATTGATGTGGCCATGGAATCCCTCTACCTTTATATGTCAAAACGTTGTTTTACTCAACAATATACCATGTTGAATAATAATAGAAGATATACCTCAATATATGGTATACAACTTTTTGTCATCACGAACATGGCATACTTGTCAAATAAATCGCTTTGAGATGTGTAATCATGAAGCTGAAACTTCATTTAGGTCCTATATCTGATTACAAAATCAGAGTACCTTAAACAACCTTATAGGCACATACTTTGATATTAACCAATAATTGGGCAAACCGCCATAACCTTGAATTAATATCGAACTTTGGCAAACCACCTGTAACTTTGGCAAACCGCCTATAACTTTAGCAAACCTTCAATAATTGATATATCAGATGAATGAATTAAAATAAGTTACACATGTGCAAATGAGCAAGACAACACATATATAAAATAAATAACCATGCTCATATAGATGTCTACAAGACAAAAGTAAGGGGAAACCAATATAGGACTCCCACTAGACAACCATGTCAAAAGACTCAACAACACCCATACAAGAAATATGTTTTCTAAACACTCCCACTGGCAATGCCTTTGTCAAAGGATCTGCCAACATGTTGTCAGTCACAATGTGCTCCACAATAATCTGCCTCTCATTGACTTTTTCTGTCACCATGAGATATTTTATCTCAAAGTGTTTGGAACCTACAAACTTCTTATTGTTCTTGGAGAAGCAAACTGCTAAGGTGTTGTCACAATACAACACCGTGGATCTAGCTATGGAATCTACGACCCTCAACTCTGAGATGAAGCCCCTGAGCTAGATAACTTGCTTTGTAGCCTCGAAAAGAGCAATGAACTCTACCTACATAGTAGAGGATGTCAAGATGGACTGCTTGGCACTCTTTCAAGAGATGGCACCACTCGCCATCTTGAAGATGTAACCAAAAGTGGATTTCAAGTCATCAGTGCAACCTCCATAGTCAGCATCAGAAAACCCCACAACCTCTAGAGTGTCACCCCTGTTGTAGAGTAGCATATAATCCTTGGTCTTCTGCAAGTACCTCATGACCTTCTTTGCTATCGTCCAATGTGCTAAACCAAGACCAGACTGGAACCACCCTAAAACACTGACTGCAAAGGCTATATCCGGGCGAGTACAAACCTGTGCATACATCAGACTCCCTACTGTAGAAGCGTAGGGTTTGACAGCCATGAAACTCTTCTCAATGTAATTTCTAGGGCACCGCTGCTTGTTTAGTCTGTCTCCCTTGCTGATTGGTACATCACTAGCTGAACAAGTAGACATATTAAACCTTTTGAGAACCCTCTCAATATAAGCCTTTTGAGATAGCCCTAGAAATCCCTGCTTCCTGTTGTGCTTGATCTCAACTCCAAGGACAAAACTGGCCTCACCCATGTCCTTCATTTCCAAACTTGTAATTAGAAAACTCTTCGTCTCAAGTAACAACGCCATGGCACTACATGCCAGTAAGATATCATCAACATACAACACCAGAATGATAAACTTACTCCCACTGACCTTCAGGTAGATACAATGATCTACAGGGTTTTCAGAAAACCCAAAGGAGACTACCACCCCATGAAACTTGAGGTACCACTGTCTTGAGGCTTGTTTCAGACCATATAGAGACTTCTTCAGCTTGCAAACTTTCCTCTCATTCTCTGCAATCTCAAAACCTTCTGGCTGAATCATATAAACATCCTCTGCAAGATCTCCATTCAAAAAAGCAATTTTGACATCCATCTGGTGTAATTCCAAGTCAAAATGAGCTACAAGTGCCATAACGGTTCTAAAAGAATCTTTTGTGGACATTGGGGAAAAGGTCTCATGAAAGTCCACACCTTCCTTCTGTGTGAAGTCTTTTGCTACCAACCTGGCCGTGAAGCGCTCAACTCTTCCTCGAGAATCAGTCTTAGTTTTGTACACCCATGTGGAGCCTATGGGCGCACAACCTTCTGGAAGATCAATTAATTCCCAAACCTTGTTGTTATCCATAGATAATAACTCATCCTACATAGCCTCCAACCACTTCTGAGAATTTATACTACTGACAGCATGCTTATAACTGGTCGGATCCTCTTCTTGTCCAATGTCAAAATCACCCTCTATCAGGTACAACATATAATCGGATCCGATAGCAGACCTATGAGGTCTAGCAGACTTTCTCAAAACCTCCTCTGGCTGAATGGGATCGATGGGATCAGCTGCTGCCATTGGTTCAACAGGTGCTATTGGCTCAACCATCACCTCTTTAGCAGGTTCAGGTGCAGCCTGATCAACAATAACAGGCAGTTGGAGATTGGTACTAGGTACAACATCAAAAGCAATAGTGTCCTCTTCATAAAAAATAAGATTCCTAGGCTTAGGAAATCCACCACCACCATCCTCAATGAACTTGGCATGACTGGGTTCCACAATCCTATTAATCGAATTAGGGCAGTAGAATCTATAACCCTTGGACCTCTCAGGATATCCCACAAAGAAGCAGTTGACTGTCTTAGGGTCCAATACCTTTTCATGTGGGTTTAATAACCTCGCTTCAGTTCTACAACCCTAGACATGCAAGTGATTGAGATTAGGCTTTTTACCAGTCCAAAGTTTAAAAGGCGTCTTTGAAACTGATTTACTGGGCACTCTGTTTAGAATATATGCAGCTGACTTGATTGCTTCCCCCCAAAGGGACTCTGGAAGACTGGTGTTACTAAGCATGCTTCTCATCATGTCTTTCAGAGTATGGTTCTTTCTTTCTGCAACTCCATTTTGTTGCGGTGTGCCTAGTATAGAATACTGGGCAATAATGCCTTGCTCCTATAAGTACTTGGCAAAGGAACCAAGTAGTTGGGTAGAATCTCCATGTCTGCCATAATACTCTCCTCCTCTGTCAGACCTCACTGTCTTAATTCTCCTCGAATGAAAATTTTTCACTTCAGCTTTGTAGATCATAAAGGCATCCAAAGAAATTAACTTCTCAGAAATGAGATAGAGGTACCCATAATGTGAGAAATCATCAATAAAGGTAATAAAGTATCGCTGACCACCCAGTGAAGGAGCAAAAAATGGACCACTAATATCCGTATATACTAGTTCTAGTATACCACTACTATGAGCTGCCTTCATCCTCCTTGGTTTAGTCATCTTCCCCTTTATACAATCCACACAATCATGTAAATCATAGAAGTCTAAAGGTCTAAGAATCTTATCTCTGACTAGTCTCTCCATCCTCTGCACAGATATATGACCCAGGCGCCTATGCCACAACATGGAAGATCGCTCATCTAACATAGAGTGCTTGGAACCAACATTTAGAACTACTGGAGAATCACAATTTAATTTGTAAAGCCCATCAACAAGACTACCATTTCCAACCACAATAGAGTTATGTAATAAATTGAAGCCATCTTTATTAAAATTGAAAAAATATCCCACTCTCGAAAGTATGAAATAGAAATCAAATTCTTCCTCATGGAGGGAACATACACAATGTCTTCTAAATCCAAAAATAAACCACCAAACAAGAAAATTCTAACTACTCCAATGGCTTCAATAGCAACCTCTACTCCATTTCCGATGAACACCGCCACCTCATCCTTGCTTGGTGTCCTCCTTCTGATGAACCCCTGCAAGGAATGAGTGACATGAATAGAGGATCCAGAATCAATCCACCAAGAATCCATAGGGGCATTAACATTAAAGGATTCAAAGCAAACAAGGGACAAGTGAGTACCAAAATCCTTCTTCTTTGCCAACCAAGACTACCTAGCCCTGCAGTCCTTCTTCATATGCCCCTTCTTGTGACACCAAAAACACTTCAGACCGCCCATATCTTTCTTACCAACATATACATGATCACGCTGAGGTGCTCTGTCCCTATTAGCCCTATCATAAGGCCTAAACCTGCCTTTCTTGCTAAACCTCTTCTTGTTCCTGTAAGGTTCAACACCACCCTTAGAAGTGGTGATATTTGCACTCTCAAATTTCTTCTTACTTTTTTTGTTCTGCTCTTATTGTGTACAAATGGAGACCAACTCTTTCATGGTCCATTTGTCCCTCAACGCCGCATAGGTAGTCTTCAAAGTTGCATACTACTCTGGGAGAGATTTCAGTGTAAGAGAGACTAAAAAATCATCATCCAGGTTAGTCTCCAGATCTTTCAGCTTCTTCGCCATGGAAGATATCTCCAGAATATGCTCCTTGACACTTCCATTATCATCAAACTTGGCTGAGAGGATTTGATTCATCAATTTCGCTTTCTCAGCACTTTGAAAAACCTCAAAAACTTCTTTGGTGGCAACCAGATAATCAGTTGTAGTGTCCATCTCTTCCACACTATTCTTCATATTCTCAGGGATAGATCTTTTCATCAAGGTGACACTTTTTCTGTTAGTAGTTTCTCATTTTTCTAATTTCTATATCTCCTCAGTGGTGCTAGTGGCTGTAATTATGGGCTTAGACTCTCTAAAAGCTAAGTCCAACTCCATGAAATATAGTGCTACATCCAGGTCCTCCTTCCATTTCTTATAGTTATCTCCAGATAAAATAGGAACAGTAGAGAATAGACTACCCTGAATAGACATCCTAGAGACAGTACAAGCTAGATAAATATACACACTAAATCTTTGGGTGCATAACTTAGGTATGTTATAAACATACCAAAATAATCAAATCAACTAATATGAGAGATAATATAAAATACTAGCAATATCATCCAAATGAGAGTCACAACCACCTTACATCTTTACCCTTTGGGGCATAAGATGTACTGGTCCTCTCATAATACCACATTTACCATGAAAGAAATGTTAATTCAAGAATTCTATCACCTTTGGGCATATAGAACCCCTAAATTATCATTCCTTCCCAAGAGTGTATGTGCATAAATGTTTTTTTTTAAACTTGGGTAGCATCACCTTTGGGCACATACTACCAACTTTGTTGCATGATAGAATTGCAGAGAAATTCGGTGTGCCACTTTGGTGGTCAACATCTTATTTTCCTATAATTCCTATAAAAAGAAAAGATTTGCCGCCAAATAAGTCGAAGAATGTATATTTACATCTTTCTAACAACATAATCAGTGTAAATGTATAATGCTGTCATGCACAAATAGAAATTTTGGCAAGCTTAAGTTTCCTTAAATAACCAGCATAATGTCAAAATTCAAAATTTTAATTCAAAATGTGACCCCACAAAGGGAGGGACACAAAACCTCAAAAAACGTATCCCTAAAGTTACTATTTTGACCAACAGCGGCCACCACGACGTAGGCCTAAAAAAAATGAAGCCATAAAGTCCGGAAACAGCCAAAACGGACTTGGCATGAGCTCACATGAGCCAGTCAAAGTTGGAGAGTGATTGCATCTCCTTGGTCAAACTGAATCGAACCGGTTTAACAAAACTACCCCGGTTCAAATCTAAATCGGTCCGGGTTGACCCATCGGGTCAGCTACCTGGTTGGCGGGTCGCAAAAAAAAATAGGTCAACTTTCAGGTTCTGGATCAGGTGACATAACTGGGTAGGGTCGAGTTGACCGAGACTTTGACCTTGTTGGTGATGGGTCGGACATTCGGGTCAGGTCAGATTTACTTGGGTTGTCTTGACCCACAAGTTAAAGGTATTTATTTATTTATTTTTTAACTTTAATTTTTAACCTTTTACTTTTAACTTTTAAAAACTTTGAAACCGTTTTTCAAACATTTGACCTTCCTTATTTTATTTTATTTTTGTTTTTGAAATCAAAAGTAATATTCTTCTTCTCCAAACTTCAAAACACCTATCAACGCACGATTCTGTGGTTTTCAAAATGAACAACCAAATCCACTACTTGCAGGAACGGTTCTGGAAGTGCGCCCAGTCTGCTGTTGTTAAACCCTGCTCCTGACTGGCTAGAATTTTGATTGAAGGACAGGAACCCCTGACCAGGCAACCAAGAACACTATGGAGTATCACTCCAATGATTTGGTTTGATGAAGAAACCCTATGTGGATCATCCTACATGTCTGTCAGTAGGTGGATCACTGACCCTTGCGGCTACACAGCTCATAGCATTATGTATGGCCTGGACTCCAGGTAATCTCTCTCATCCCCATAACTATGGGAGCCACCGCTGGAAAGGTGTGTAAAAACCTCTAAATGGCATGTGGGGACAATGCCTTGACCAAGAATCAAACCCCTGTGCAAGCCCCACTGAGATTCAGCCTTGCTGTAATCTCTGGGCGATGCAGACAAGGCCCAGAGACATCGCCCAGTGAGCAAAACAGCTGATTTAATTAATTTTAAATTATGGGGACCACCCATAATGGACATGGGCACCCTCCAAAGATAGAGGGGAGTATGAGGGACCACCTCATACCCTTGGTTCACTGTGGACCCCACCAGTGTGCCCAGAGTGGCTGTGAATGCAGTTAAGAATGCATTTTGAAAATAGACCTTAACTAGCCAAACAAGCCTTAGTCAAGGCTGGGCTATATATAGGAGTGCCTTGGGCTCATTTAGAACCCTTGGCTACTATTCATTTCGTGGGAGAGAAGAGAAGAAAGAAAAGAGAGGAAAAAGAGAGGAAGGAGGAGGAAGGAGAAGAAGGAAGGATTGGGTGGCAGCCTTGCATCCAAGCTTGGGATTGAGCTTCTCACACCTGTGCAGGTATAAAATCTCATGAAATACCTGCTGCCCTTTTGAGAACTCTATTGTTTGTTGTTTTTTCTACTCTTAGGCAGCCCAGAATAGCTGGGAAATCCTATGGATGGCTCCAGATCTGCCATGCAAGCATATAGCATGGGAGATCTGAGATTTTTAGTTAATTTCATAAGTCTAATATGCTATTCTTGGAGCCAAAATCTGGCTGTGCACAGCAGCACAACCAGATGCTAAGTTGCTTGGCTGTTTGAAACCTTGGATGTAAACCCTGGCTGCATGGGACCAAGCCCTAGGTGGTAGCAGCCTTGAATCACCACGTTGCATCTGTTTACAGCCTTACATGTGACCAAAATCCAGATTTGCAACTGGAGAAAACCCTGTGATACTATTTACTGGGATGTCTTGGCAGCCTCTGGCAGCCAAGTGGTGGGCCCAATGGAAAATCCACATGGACCATGATGAAGATCACCCCAGGGGTCACCTTATGCCCTAACATGCATGGGGTGATGATTTGATCACTACCAATGATCTACAACCTAGGGATCTCAGCCTATTGTCGATTTGAAGACTCTGGGCGATGCACCCAACGCCCAGAGACACCGCCCAGTGAATAGATATTGGCAGAATTGCTGACCTGGCTTAGGGAACCTCACCCAATGGCCATGATACTGTGTGGGAAGGTGGGAAATGACCTAAATGCCCCTCCCCACATCTGTCTTTATGAAAGTTTGGCTTAGGAACCCAAGTGGGCCCCGCAGGTGATGGAAACCCTGCCTGTGCTTGGTCCTACAGCACTGTCAGGCTGAGGGCAGCACAGAAAGTCTATTATAACCTAGGGTCAAGTACAATTACTGAGAATGACCATTTTACCCCTAGACCACCATCTCTGGATGATGCACCGGGACATAGGCCTAAGGCCCAGTGCAAGGCCCAGAGAATTCCAAGTGAGAACCAACTGAACACCGGGTCAACCCAGCGAGCTTAGGTTAACCCTAGGACTACCAGAGACAGATTAGAAGCTTAATATGACAATTTCTAATTTACATCAAGGATTTGATCCCGCGCTCGAGGCCTACAACCAGACTGCTATTGGAACTGAAATTGCAACCGAGTTTCTAGAATCAAACCCAGGTGAGTAGAGTATTATCATATATGCATGTGTAACTATATGCCGGCAAATAAATTCTTAAATCTTAAATGCTGTGTTATTTAATTCTGTTCAATTACTCAAATTACTACACAACGATTGTCTGTTGATCAACACTATGAATATTATCTGATGATTGTGAATGTTAGACTAGATGCCGTAGTCAGCTTGGAAATGAAGCTTACACCCGACTCATACGATGCCATATAGACATGGGGTTAAAGTTTCATCACCCGTGCTACGCACCCTTGCCAACAGGGGTTAAGGTGTTGGATGCCGGTGAGGGTGACCATATGTGTATGTGAGAAAAGAAATGAAATGAAAAGAAATGTGTTTGCATTGAAATGGTGATTATGGGCTATAAGCCAGAAATGAAAAGGAAAGAGAAAAGGAATGGATTGCCCTACAGGTTAATCACAAATGGCTGGTCGGGCTGACCTTGGTGAACGAATGCGGGAGCTGACTGGTCCTCTCTGACAACTCAATGGATGTATCGCGGGAAGGGGTAACCAAGTCCGCACCAGGGATACATGTATTGGGGATTATAGTAGCACTGACCTGACTTAGTTGTATTATTAGGTGGCTAATAATTAATCTGGACTTGCATATCATGTAGGATCATATGGAATGTGGTTGCATGTGCATGCATGATGATATGTTTTGCTCACGAGCTCAGTGAGGACTCACATTCTGTTATATATTATTTTTCTTTAGATGATTTTACAGATCGATGCCACTGTGGCATGGAGGCTCATTACGAGGAGGAGAGCCCTGGTTGTTATGATGATATTGGTGTGGACCCCAACGGAGGTCGTACCGATGATGCGTGCATTTTCGGTGGTCATTGATGAAGACCGTTGAAGAGTGCACTTGATGCTTTTTGTCTTGGGGACTCCTTTTTGTATTTATTAGGAGTTAATCCCCTTCTGTTTGTGGTTTTGCTGTAGTTTTCTTTCTTTTCTTTTTGGGGTTGAGTTATCTCACCCTATACATATATGTATGTATATCTTTCTTTCTTTTAGTTTTGTCAGCTTAGTTTCTCGATGTGGCTTGTATCTGGGTGGGAATGTTTCAGAACAGTTTATATATGTATATATCACTATTATTCCCGTATTGCTACGATTTCTCTTTTATTATAATTGTAGTTTATTCTGCAGCACTCTGATCTTACCTGTAGTAATGTGATGAATGTGGAACCGTGAATGTAATAACTGCTTCTAGATCCATGGGATTTGGCGGATTGCCGTTACATAATTCGGGTCACCTACCTAATCCTCCCAGGGGGTGGTTTGGGTTGTGACAGTGCTTGGTATTAGAGAGTGAGGCTCTTCTTACATTCACGGGGTGCAGAGTAGGGTTAATAAGCTACCAACATTAAAATAAGTAATAACTAAAAGCTACAGGGGAGGTAGATGCAATTATATAAAAGATGCATAATTTCTATTAAATAAAAGACAACTGTGGCTGAGCCACTACATAAGTTTTGATTGATAGTACTACTCTCAGATAATTACATAAGCTGATAAAAAAAACTACATATAAACCCAACACAAAAGAAAAAGAAGAAAAAGGTACATAGGCATAAAAAGAAAAAGACAAGCTGGAACCACGTAGCATAGACACCAGAGCTGGTCAGAAGAACTACTCTGGTGGAGGTAAGTCGTTCGAAGGAGGCTGTGTCTGGCATGAGTCAACACAATAGAATCTATCCCAAAAGTCCAAGCGCTGCTCAACAGATCCTACCCTGCTCTCTAATGATGTGAAGCCTCAATCCATCCTAGTCGCCATGTCAGAAAGCTGGGTACTGAGGCCCTGGAAATGTGACATCATCTGCGCCCACTCAGAAGGCCCTGGAACCTAAGAACTGGTAGCACCCGTTGCCTCATAGGCAGGTAAGTCTGTGAACTGTGTGCCAACACCCTCAAAGTCGCCCTAACCCACATCCTACTCATCAACACCCTACCTCTCTCCAAGCTTGCCCTGGATGTCTCTCTCAATATCTCTTAGCTCCTCATCATGATCACCACCACCCTACACCTCCTCCAGCTCCTCATCCCTCTGCTGCATCTCTATCTGCTCCTCATCCTCTGGTGGATCTTCCCCAGGCACTTTCATCTTCAGTATCGAGGTCTTATCAATAGGCCTGGATCTGTCCTTCTCCATGTACTCACCTGCCAAAGGAACCTCAAAATGCCAGAAGACTAAGGTAAGGAACTTCCCATATGGAAGGTTCCCATCAGATGGGTTATGTGCATGATACAACATAACCTGGAGTAATAGGTATGGGAGGTTTATGACCGGACCTCCTCTACCAGCTCCCAGAAGGCAATTGGTGATGTAGGCTCTCATCATAGATATGCTACCTCTGTTCCCGCCCTTGGGATAGATGTTGTAGGTAACACACCTACTAATCACTCGAGCACTAGGCTTGTAGGAAGCCTCAGACTTAGGTGTGTCCTGTGACCCTGTTAGTGCTTTGAAAACCAACCTCCTGGTCTCCAAGGAAAACATCTCAGAAATGTCAACTCAAGGCTTGTAGTAACACTTCTCTCCAGTGTTGGGTAAACCCAATATCCCTCCTAGTGAGGCAGTGGTCAAACTGATATCCACTCCCTTTACTCTACTCAATAATCTAAACTCTTGTGCCCCAGATGGCACCAAGTTGCAGTAGAAGTACCGAACCAAGTTGGGATAACAAGGCTCGGTAGGTGTCAACAAAGAAGCCCAACCTAGGGCATTAAACCTAGTAAAGAGACCATATTGATGGAAGTCATCCACCTGAACAACCCGGCCATTTATAATTTTTAGGGATTTAAAGTTGTCCCACTCCTTAAAATGCTCGTACTAGAGAAGAGGAACCGGTCAAACTCGGGCTCCTCCGAAGAAGAATCATCCCTAGGTGAAGAGGGAGGCACCGTAGAAGATGATGATGAAGAATGGTCACTCTCAACTCGTAGCCTCTTCCAAGCAACTGATTTCCTAGCCGTTCGGTGGCTAGTGGACATCTTGCTGCAAAAGAGAAGGAAAAAGATAGTTAGGGTAAGGAAATCTAACAAAAACCCTAGTTAAAACAAGATGGAATAAAAGAAAACCTAATAGGAGAATGTAACCAAGAATCCTTACCTAGGCACGCGTGGATTCGTGAGGAACTCGAAGAAATGTGAGGATTTAGTGTGGGAATAGTCACACTACCCTCCAAATAGTCTCTCCAAGTATTTAGAGAAGTTTAGAAGAAGTTAGGATTGAAATGGGCCCCTCTCGAACTCATATACCTGCGCCCCGATTCTCTGGGTGATGCATCCAACGCCCAGTGAATGCGATTTTGCTGATTTTTGAAGTTTTGACACATGGGAACTTGGACTTCACCTATAATAGCTTTGTTGAACATAAAAATAAAGATTTTTACTATGCTTTATAAAAAAAAATAATAATAATAATTAATTAATTAAACAAACACAATTTTCATGAAGTTAAGGGAATACAACTTCTACTTGGGAATCTTAGTAAGACACATAGGAAATTGAAACTCCTTGTTTATATGTTTGATATAAGTACTTAAAATATATAAATATATATACATGCTTATGAGAATTGGTGTGTGCAATATTTATTTAATATGTGCTTGATATTGTGATGTACGAACTGAGTGGAGTGTTGCTATGCAAAACTGGACATAGATATGTAGGTATGTTGTAATACATATTTACTACGTGTAGGGAGCGTAGATCTTACCCTATCCAAAATCTAAGTCAGCCAAGAATAGGATCTCATAGGTTGTCTAGCCAATCAAAACACTTTAGACGCTAAGGTACCTCGAGCCAACCCAAGTAACCTTTTATTGATTTTTAGTCATTTAAATTCCAGTAGACATGTACTTAATTCTTCTAATTAAGTATAACCTGATGCTTAAAACCATTTTCTATGACAGGACCCATTACCTCAGCCAAGGCTGGAGACCCCAGCATCATGATCTATATTAGACAGCTACGAGAGAGACTGAGACAGATACGACTGGTACTACCCCGAGCCGAGAACAGGTTAAACTTTTATTTAGCCCTTACTGCCATTAGTGGATCGGGAGAGAGAGACTTTTATATGTCCTTAGCTGAAGAAGTAAGAGTCGACATAGAGTACTTACTTGCGATGGAGTTTGTAATCGGGAAGAAGCTGGAATTGCTTGCCTGTTAGACCAGGTAAATAATTAAAAGCCTTCTATTTAAAAATTTGAAATCTCTCATATAGTGTCATGCATAGCATACCCTTACATAAAATATTTCAGAAGGGAAACAAAATACAAAATGAAAGAAAACACCTCATAATGAACAAAGATAATATATCTAACAATCCACCTTACTGGTGCGACTCATGAAGTTCACTAGAACTATGGACTAGGTTTGTACCTGTACTAGCTACAAAATAATTGTTGACCTAGATGAGCAATATTGGAATATTAAACCTGCTCCTCTTTTCAGAGAAGCCACAATGGTCAACACAAGAAGAAGTTCTCATGGTGGTCGTAAAGGGAAGCAACGTCGTATTATACCGGAGGTCGAACTGCCAAATGGGACTGAGGCTTAAAATTTTGAGGCATTGGCTGCTTTTTCAGAGGCACCAGCGGCTGCACAAGCCACTGCTACAGCACCTCAGCCAAATGAGGCAGCCGACAATGTGACTGCATTCATGGCCACTATAATGCGGACCATGCAACAACAACAAGAATTGCTTGGTTAGATGTCTACACAATTTACAACCATGATGCATGAACGCGCAGCACCACCACCACCACTCAACCGGCCCGTACTATTCCCACCACCTATACCTCAACACTTAGCGAAGAACTCTACCGTAAAGGTAATGGAGAGATTCAAGAAACTTCAACCGCCTGGATTTTCCAAAATAACTTCTGAGGCAATGCAGCCAAAACGGTGGACCAGTGCTCTAGAGAAGGCATTTGAAGTACTTGAGTGCACGGACGCACAGAAGCTGATATGTGCGGGTTATCAGTTGTAAATTGAAGCCAAAGATTGGTGGAAAGCTACTAAGCCTAACTTGGAAGCTACTCACCCGAACCCCACGTGGGAGCAATTTAAAGAAGTTTTCTTCAAGAACTACTCCGCAGAGAGTTTCAAGGATAGGAAAGAAGTTGAATTCATTGCACTGGTGCAAGGAACCAAGCCGGTATTGGATTACCAATAGCGATTTGAAGACTTGTTTCATTTCGCTCCAGAGCACCTGAAAGGGGAAGTTAGTAAGGCAAAGAAATTCGAGAAAGGACTCAAGACTGAGATCGGATCAGTATTGTCAATCATGGACATCTGGGATTATGCTCAGATGGTCGACAAGGCGAAGACCATGGAAGATAGATTTAAAGAGAAAGAGAAAGAGAAAGCTGTGACGTCATTTGTAGGCAAGAGGCCAAACAATTTCCAGACCTATGCCTGGCCAAATAAAGCTTACCGCAGAACCAATTCAAATTCCTTCTCTACTCCGTATCGTAGGCCGAACGTGGGTCAGAACCCTTTCCGGCCCACTTTCAATCGACCTGCTCAACCGACTATGAGTCAAGCGACAACAGCAGCTTCGCCAGCCCGACCAGCAACTAGCCAAGTGAGCCAAGCCTCAACACCTGCTGCTCCACCCTATAAGTGCTATGTGTGTAATAAGGAAGGGCACATGGCTAGAGATTGTAGATCGCGTGGGTATGGCAACAACTCGTCGAATTAGCCCTACGCTAGACCTTTTCAACCACGGGACAATCGGATGTGAGGAAAGGTGTTTGTGATGGCGCATGAAGAAGCTGAGGTGAACCCCGATGTATTGACAGGTAAGTCTGCTGAACACTACTAAGTTATAGGGAATAATTGGTTTACCTCATGTAACCTAAACTACCTATAAACCCTTGGTACCCTGAGTGTCTCGACCATACCTGCACGAGTATTATTCAACTCAGGCGCAACCCACTCTTTCATTTCTACCACTTTTGTGAGCAGGATGAAAGATCGACCGAGAGACATCAGGCATGAACTAGTAGTCAGCACACCTATAGGTAGTGTCGTGAGTTTGAAAGAAGTATACGACCCCTGCCAAATTGAAATTTGTGGAAAGAATCTAACCGCACGATTGATAAAGATGGATATAAAGGATTTTGACGTGATACTAGGGATGGATTGGTTATTCGCCTATGGTGCAAACGTCTTGTGTGCGGAGAAGAAAATTGTATTTAAAATGAATGATGGGTCAATCCTCACTTATCAAAGTGAACAAAGAAGGAAATCCAGGAGGATAACCTTATCAGCCCTCTAGGCACGAAGGTTGTTGGATAATGGATGCCAAGGCTTTTTGGCCACTATAATAGACACGGAGGCAAAGATAAAACCTTTCGAGGAACTAGAAGTCATCAGAGAATTTTTTGATGTTTTTCCAAAGGATCTGACGCAACTACCGCCTGACCGTGATATAGAGTTCACGATTGATCTGATTCCTGGTACAGCACCGGTATCCAAGGCACCATATCGGATGGCACCAATCGAACAAAAGGAATTACAGGTTCAACTTTAAGACCTACTGAAGAAGGGATTCATACGACCTAGTGTATCACCCTGGGGAGCACCCGTGCTGTTTGTTAAGAAGAAGGATGGTAGTATGTGACTGTGTATTGACTACCACGAGTTGAATAAGCTGACTATCAAGAATCGATATCCGCTGCCGCACATCGACGACCTGTTTGATCAGCTACAAGGAGCAAGAGTTTTCTCCAAAATTGATCTTAGGTCGGGATACCATCAATTGAAGATCAAGAGCGGCGATATTCACAAAATGGCATTCCAAACTCGATACGAACATTATGAATTCGTGGTTTTGTCGTCTGGATTAACCAACGCCCCGGCAACATTCATGGACATGATGAATAGAATGTTCCATGATGTGTTGGATAAGTTTGTCATTGTATTTATTGACGATATTCTGGTGTACTCCAAAAATGAGGAAGAACACGCTCGACACCTTACCTTTGTGTTGCAGCGATTGCGAGAGCACCAACTTTATGCCAAGTTCAGTAAATGTGAATTCTGGTTTTACCAAATTGGATTCCTCGGACACATCGTTACTGAAGACGGCATTAAAGTGGATCCAGGAAAGGTGAAACCAGTCCTCGAGTGGGAGACTCCGAAGAGTGCCACTGAGATTCGAAGTTTCTTAGGTTTAGCGGGTTACTACCGACGATTTATTAAAAATTTCTCGAGGATTTTGGCACCCATGACAAAACTTACAAAGAAGGGAGCCAAATTTGTATGGAACGAAGCGTGCGAGAAGAGTTTTCAGGAATTGAGAAACCGATTGGTGACAGCTCCAGTCCTGACCATGCCGGACGGCACCGGAGGAATGGTAGTATATACTGACGCATCCAGAACAGGATTGGGTGGCATCCTAATGCAAAAAGGTAAAGTAGTCGCCTACGCCTCTAGACAATTAAAAGAGCACAAGAAGAACTACCCCACTCATGACTTAGAGTTGGCAGCAGTAGTCTTCGCGTTAAAGATATGGCGGCATTACCTATATGGTGAAAAGAGTGAAATGTTCAGCGATCATAAAAGCCTGAAGTATTTCTTCACCCAAAAGGAGCTGAACATGAGACAAAGGCGGTGGTTAGAAATAGTAAAAGATTATGACTATGAAATCCAGTACCACCCTGGTAAGGCCAACGTGGTAGCTGATGCATTAAGCAGAAAATCTTAGACTGCATCTCTCGCTTCCTTAGTTGTAAGCGAGCAGTTGATAGAAGAAGCACGAAAGTTTGATCTAGAACTCATGATCGAAGGAATGGCTATGCAATTAGCAGCCATGGACCTACAGCCGTCAATACGAGAAGAGATAATTGCGAAGCAACAATTGGACCCCGAGCTGGCCAAGATCATGTGGGAAGTACAACAAGGTGTCCATAAGGACCCAAATTTTTCTTTGGCCCAAGATGGTGCACTGAAGTTTTGAGACAGATTGTGCGTGCCTGATGATTATGATGTACAAGACCGAATCCTTATAGAGGCGCACAACTCACCCTATACAATCCACCCCGGAAGTACAAAGATGTACAAGGATTTGAAGAAGTATTACTGGTGGATGGGAATGAAAGAAACCATAGCAATATACGTGTCCAAGTGTCTCACCTGTCAATAAATAAAAGCAGAGAGACACCGACCGTATAGTTTATTGCAGCCACTTCCTATACCTGAATGGAAGTGGGAAAGGATCACTATGGATTTCGTGACAAATCTGCCCAACACCAGGAAGGGCATGAATGCGATTTGGGTGATTATAGACGGACTGACAAAGATAGCTCACTTTATACCAATCAAGATAAGTTACTCTATGGAGAAGCTTGCCCAATTATATATAGAAAATATAGTCCGCTTACATGGCGTGCCTGTCAGTATTGTGTCTGACAGAGATCCTCGGTTTACCTCAAGGTTTTGGAGGAGTCTACAAAAGGGATTGGGATCTCAACTGAATCTTAGTACAACTTTCCATCCGCAGACGGATGGACAGTCAGAAAGAACTATTTAGACTCTGGAGGATATGCTCTGGGCCTGTGTTTTGGAAATGAACGATAGTTAGGATGCTCACATACCTTTGGTGGAATTTGCATATAATAATAGTTATCACTCCACCATTGGCATGGCACCATTCAAAGCATTGTATGGACGAAAATGTAGAACTTCGTTATATTGGGATGAAGTTGGCGAACGAAAATATCTCGGACCTGAGATGATACAAGCGACATGTGACAAGGTGGATGTCATAAGAGAGAAGATCAAAGCAGCCCAGTCAAGACAAAAAAGTTATGCGGATAATCGAAGGAAGGACATTGAGTTTGAAGTCGAAGAAAAAGTATTTCTTCGAGTATCTCCAACTAAAGGATTGCTACATTTTAACAAGAAAGGCAAGTTGAGCCCAAGATTCATCGGTCCTTATGAAGTACTCAATAAAGTGGGACCTATAGCATACCGACTGGAATTACCACCATCCTTGTCAGGCGTCCACGATGCTTTTCATGTGTCAATGCTGAGGAAGTACATCAACAACCCGACGCATGTACCAACAACTGAACCTGAACAGTTGGACGTGGATATGACCTACGAAGAACAACCTACGGAGATATTGGACAGAAAGGAGCATAACCTCCATAATCGCATAGTCGCCTTTGTAAAGGTTCGATGGGGAAACAACCCGGTGGAAGAAGCTTCATGGGAACGTGAAGAGGAAATGAAAGAGAAATATCCTCAACTCTTCGAATTATAAGGTAAGCAAATTTTGAGGATGAAATTTTTATAAGGTGGGGAGAAATGTCAAACCCTACTCCTGACTGGCTGGAATTTTGATTGAAGGACAGGAACCCCTGACCAAGCAACCAAGAATACTGTGGAGTATCACTCCAGTGATTTGGATTGATGAAGAAACCCTGTGTGGATCATCCTACATGCATGTCAGTAGGTGGATCACTTACCCTTGCGGCTACACAGCTCATAGCATTATGTATGGCCTGGACTCCAGGTAATCTCTCTCCTCCCCATAACTGTGGGACCCACCTCTGGAAAAATGTATAAAAACCTCTAAATGGCATATGGGGACAATGCCCTGACCAAGGGTCAAACCCCTGTGCAAGCCCCACTGAGATTCAGCCTTGTTGCAATCTCTGGGTGATGGCACTGGGCGATGCAGACAAGGCCCAAAGACATCGCCCAGTGAGCAAAACAACTAATTTAATTAATTTTAAATTATGGGATCACCCATAATGGACATGGGCACCCTCCAAAGATAGAGGGGAGTCTGAGGGACCACCTCATACCCTTGGTTCACTGTGGACCCCACAAGTGTGCCTAGAGTGGCTGTGAATGCAGTTAAGAATGCATTTTGAAAATAGACCTTAACCAGCCAAACAAGCCTTAGTCAAGGTGGGCTATATATAGGAGTGCATTGGGCTCATTTAGAACCCTTGGCTACTATTCATTTCATGGGAGAGAAGAGAAGAAAGAAAAGAGAGGAAAAAGAGAGGAACAAGGAGAAGGAGGAAGGAGAAGAAGGAAGGATTGGGTGGCAGCCTTGCATCCAAGCTTGGAATTGAGCTTCTCACACCTGTGTAGGTATAAAATCTCATGAAATACCTGCTGACCTTTTGAGAACTCTATTGTTTGTTGATTTCTCTGCTCTTAGGCAGCCCAGAATAGCTGGGAAATGCTATGGATGGCTCCAGATCTGCCATGCAAGCATATAGCATGGGAGATCTAAGATTTTTAGTTAATTTCATAAGTCTAATATGCAGTTCTTGGAGCCAAAATCTGGTTGTGCACAGCTACACTGCCAGATGCTCAGTTGCTTGGTTGTTTGGAACCCTGGATGCAAGCCCTGGCTACATGGGACCAAGCTCTAGGTGGTAGTAGCCTTGAATCACCATGTTGCATCTGTTTACAGCCTTGCATGTGACCAAAATCCAAATCTACAACTGGAGAAAACCCTGTGACACTATTCAATAGGCTGTCTAGGCAGCCTCTTGCAACCAAGTGGTGGGCCCAGTGGAAAATCCACATGGACCATGATGGCGATCACCCCAGGGGTCACCTTATGCCCTAACATACATGGGGTGATGATTTGATCACTACCCATAATCTACAACCTAGGGATCTCAACCCATTGTCGATTTGAAGACTCTGGGTGATGCACTGGGCAATGCACCCAACGCCCAGAGACATCGCCCAGTGAATGGATATTGGTAGAATTGCTGACCTGGCTTAGGGAACCTCACCCAATGGCCATGATACTGTGTGGGAAGGTGGAAAATGACCTAAATGCCCCTCCCCACATCTGTCTTTATGAAATTTTGGCTTAGGAACCCAAGTGGGCCCCGCAGGTGATGGAAACCCCGCCTGTGCTTGGTCCTACAGCACTGTCAGGCTGAGGGCAGCACAGAAAGTCTATTATAACCTAGGGTCAAGTACAATTACTGAGAATGACCATTTTACCCCTAGACCATCATCTCTGGATGATGCATCAGGACATAGGCCTAAGGCCCAGAGAATTCCAAGTGAGAACCAATTGAACACCGGGTCAACCCAGTGAGCTTAGGTTAACCCTAGGACTACCAAAGACAGATTGGAAACTTAATATGACAATTTTTTATTTACATCTAGGATTTGATCCCGCGCTCGAGGCCTACAACCAGACTGTTGTTGGAACTGAAATTGTAACCGAGTTTCTAGAATCAAACCCAGGTGAGTGAAGTATTATCATATATGCATGTTTAACTGTATACCGGTAAATAAATTCTTAAATCTTAAATGCTGTGTTATTTAATTCTGTTCAATCACTCAAATTACTACACAATGATTGTCTATTGATCAATACTGTGAATATTATCTGATGATTGTGAATGTTAGACTAGATGCCGTAGTCGGCTTGGAAATGAGGCCTGTGATAGCCCGTAGAATGGGATGTGGTTGACACCACCCAACCCATACAATGCCATATAGATATGGGGTTAAAGTTTCATCACCCGTGCTACGCACCTTTGCCAATAGGGGTTAAGGTGTTGGATGCCTGTGAGGGTGACCATATGTGTATGTGAGAAAAGAAAAGAAATGTGTTTGCACAGGAATGGTGATTATGGGCTATAAGCCAGAAATGAAAAGAAAAGCGAAAAGGAATGGATTGCCCTACAGGTTAGTCACAGAGGGCTGGTCGGACTGACCTTGGTGAACGAATGCGAGAACTGACTGGTCCTCTCCGATAACTCAATGGGTGTATTACGGAAAGGGGTAACCAAGCCCGCACCAGGGATACATGTATTGGGGATTGTAGTAGCACTGACCTGACTTAGCTGTATTGTTAGGTGGCTAATAATTAATCTGGACTTGCATATCATGTAGGATCATGTGGAATGTGGTTGCATGTGCATGCATGATGATATGTTTTGCTCACGAGCTCAGTGGGGGCTCACACTCTGTTATATATTATTTTTCTTTAGATGATTTTGTAGATCGATGCCGCTGTGGCATGGAGACTCATTACGAGGAGGAGAGTCCTGGTTGTTATGATGATATTGGTGTGGACCCCAACGGAGGTCGTGCCGATGATGCGTGCATTCTCAGTGGTCATTGATGAAGACCGTTGAAGAGTGCACTTGATGCTTTTTGTCTTGGGGACTCCTTTTTGTATTTGTTAAGAGTTAATCCCCTTCTGTTTGTGGTTTTGCTGTAGTTTTCTTTCTTTTCTTTTTGGGGTTGAGTTATCTCACCCTGTATATACATGTATGTATATCTTTCTTTCTTTTAGTTTTGTCAGGTTAGTTTCTCGATGTGGGTTGTATCTAGGTGGGAATGTTTCAGAACACTTTATATATGTATATATCACTATCATTCCCATATTGCTACACTTTCTCTTTTATTATAATTGTAGTTTATTCTACAGCACTCTGATCTTACCTATAGTAATGTGATGAATGTAGAACCATGAATGTAATAATTACTTTTAGATCCGTGGGATTTGATGGATTGCCGTTACGCAATTCGGGTCACCTACCTAATCCTCCCAGGGGGTGGTTTGGAGTGTGACAGCTGTGGCAACCGCCAGCACTCTCCCGAAAAATGCTTCCTACTCTGTTGAAAACCTGCAAGAAATAACCCCCTTTTTTTTTTACTTAAAATCGAGGCAAAACAACGGCTAGGATATAGTCCACCGCTGGCAAGGCCACCGCCGTAGAACTGTTCGCCAGACTCTGACAACACTACCGGCCTTCAAACGCCTGAAAGCCTTCTCCTGACCGGCTGAAAATCCACCATGTTTTGCTCATTTGTTTTGCGTTTTTTTTTTTTGTTTGAACCCTTCTTCTACCGGTCAAATAAAAGATGATTTAATCTTTTAAACTTTTAAATTACTTGTACAAACTATAAATCTGGTTTGTGCTGGCTCCCATTATTTTCTTATTTTCGAAGAAACAAACAAATCTCAATTGGGCAGCGGAAACGTATGATTTAAAAAAAAAAAATTATTGTTGATTCTAAAACATATGGGAAGGCTCTGATACCATTGTTAGATTAAAATATACAGTGATAAACCCTATCACTATCATGCCCATGTGAACCTTAGAACACAACAGTAATGGAAATAGAAAGGAAGGAATTGTACCTTTCACCTTCGTATGTTGATGAAGAATAATAATAGAATAATAATAATGATAATGCCTAGTACAATATCCTCCTTTAATTTGCAGCTTTAGACCAATAACCTTGAAGAGATCTTCTGCAGTCTTCCGTGTTCACACTGGTCACCCTTTTCTTGTCGGAGATATAGGGAAGTGAAGTAACGTGACTGCAGGGACCCTCCTTATCAGTATTTATAATAATATTGTCCCAAAACCCTATCCCACTTCCACAATAGGCTAGGGCTGGCCCATCCCAATTAGAACCGAGTGACATGCTTGAACCAACTCCAGTATTAGGATCCCCATCAAGTAATCGGTCCAAGTAATTAATTGAGCCCACAACTTCGAAAATTACTTACATCTCTTTTGCTAACACAAGGTTACTAACCATATAAAAAAATTTAGTCTCTCAATAAACTGAGTCTCTACGGTCTTAAGAATTGTAGGAATTATAATATGTCAGAATATTGAAAAATAAACTTAAATGAGTAGAAAGTTGCTTTTTACGGTAGGAGCTTTCAAACAATCACTTGTACTATCTCTTTTAGAAACCTGCAACAAAATTATGTTATAAAAGCTGACCGGCTAAGTCGTCATCTTTAAGACTTTATACGTCTCTATAGTGCAACCGAGAGTATTGTGAATCAACCTCCAAGATAAAACAGCTCACTGACTCTCCTAATAATCATGTACTCGACCACTAGACCCTTTCAAATACTACAAGATTGTGCTTAAACTAAAAAAACACTCACAAGGATGGACTTATAAAATTCAACAAATAAAATGAAAAAAAAAACAACAATATATGCACACGGATGACACAAGGGGGTGTTGATTCCTATTATCCAAAGGCTAAAATCTCCTCTCTGTTTAGATACATAAGAAGACGCTTAGAGAGGAGGAATTAAGAAAAATCTTCAAGAGAATGAATTAGGAGGAGTCTCTAAGAACTAAAACCAAAAAAAAAAAAAAAAAACAAAGATTTTCCGTAAATAATCTCTAACAAATGGAGCAAATAAGAAGCATTTATAAGGGAGACATAAAGAGTCCAAAAAAAAAAATGAATTAACAAGTAAATGAAGAGGCAAGGTGTTATGAAACTTATTTTGTATTGAAGAAATTAGTTAAGGATGTTTTGAATCTTAATTTATTTTAAAATCATTTAAAACTAAAAATCTAGAGTTTATCTTTCTTTCTTTTTTTGGGTAAAAGAATCTAGAGTTTATCTACTAGCTTGTTCTTGCAGGGCTTCCCTCATGCGCTTATTGCTCAATCACATGTCATATCAAATCATTTCAACTTTTTTTTTGGTGAATAAATCATTTCAACTATTGCCTAATAAATTGGAATCATTCTCCCACATCATTTAAGTTAGTATTTTTTTTATTTCTTTTTTGGTAAATTTAAGTTAGTATTTAATGGAACAAGATAGGCACTCAAACAAAAGCGGTGTACAAGCCCTCACCGTTTCTATCTTTGCTAGGTGTGAATGATGTCAATTTTCTTCAACCAAAAAAAAAAAAAAAAAATGATGTCAATTTTCAACATAATATGAAGGCGTGTCAATCCCTCTCCCATTATTTAATTCCAATTCACTTTTAGTTAGCTATTTAGATTTATTTATTAATTGGTGAAGCAAGTGCAATTGAAATTTGCTTTTCTTAAAAAAAATTAACTATGATAATAATTATTTAAATATCTAATTTTTTTTTGTAAACTATTAAATATCCAGTAGAAATTAATATAAGTTTGCTACGAGCATTCACATGATCCATGCCCCCAAAATCATGCATGTACTTGTTTATTCCCATTTAAGTATGTCAAAATAAAGTACTAATTAATGTTTCATGTTTTCCAAATTCAAATATTAGATAAAAGATATTTTTCAAATTCAATTGTTGTATAGTTTGATTTGGATATTATTTCATGCTTCCAATGTGTAATGTTATAATGAGAGCACAAAAAAAGGTGCCTATGGTTCATATACGACAAGGAACCCACATGTCAAAAGGAGAGAGAGTATTTAAAGGTTGTACTCATCGCTAGTGTGTATAGCCTTTTTCCATATTTAAATTTAATTATTTTATCAATCTCGAACATATAATTTCTTCTTGAATAACCAATTGATGTCAAAGACTCAAAAGTGAATTTTCTCGATTATTTCCAAGTTATGCCTAATCTAAGGCATGTGCCAATCCAAGGTATCTGATTGAATTAAATTCTAAAATGTGACACATACGTGACTAATCCAATGCATGTGTTGATATTTATCGAACGGTCAAAACTATTACATCATCATTTCAGATGATACAACGAGATGTGCCACTTTGATAAGCTTATAGACGAGACTATTAAAATGAATTTTTCTTATACAATTATTATTTAAAAATGCAACTAGTTAAATGAAATTCATGCATAAAATAATGGACAAAATTAATTGCCTCCACCTATTGAGGACGATTCATCCACCATCCTAGGATTCACAAATCCTTCCAAAAATTTTGTATATTCTAAAATACCCTCTCGATATCCATTCCCGCCCTCTCTCACCCCTTGATGAATGAATGTGGATGGAAGGAAACTTGGTCCATACCTTTCCTCTTTATGTCTTAATAGATTTTTAATCAATTAAGTTAGTGATCAATAACAATAGATATTTTAGTTTTTTGGTGGGTGGGGGTTGTAAATCAACATCAATAGATTCAAATTACTATAAAACCTTTAATATATCAAATCATGAATCCAAATGAGAAAGAAAAAGTCATATCCACTCCCCACCATGCATCTAATCACAAGTGGTTATAGACTATAGGTTCATTTTGGACTCTTAATCAACCTAGAGAGACACGTTAAGTGGACCGATCAATCGCGGAAGAACAAAACATGCATGGGTCACGATGAATCGTTAACGTCTCATGTTCGTTGTCCAAACAGGATCGTCCTGTCCACTCACATGGGGTACGATATGACGATCTAACCCCCTGCCTGAATACACTGTCAGAGGAAGATTAAGTCATCATTTCGCACCATATGAGGGGATAGGACGATTCTATTCAGGCAGCAAACAAGAGAGGATAAAAATTAGGGTCTCACGACTCTTACGTTAATAAGGGAGCTTCAACTAAGTCGTGCCTCTAGGGTCTGGGATCCACATCTTATGAAAAGGTCAGATCTATCCCCACCCGTCCCATGTGAGTAGCTGATCCGAATTCGCTTCAACTTAGAGTCGTGCCTGTCCTTCTAACCTCCAACGTATGAACACGTGTGAGGAATACTTGCCAAGTACCTAAACTCAAATAAAAAATCTTCCACGTGTGATTACGTGTGGTGCATTCATGTCAGTTACGGGTTACCTCAGCCTTATTCGTTATCATATCTTGATATCTTCATAGGAAAATTTACTTTAATCATTTTCGTTTGGTTTGGTACCAACCAACCATTTCCACTTCACATATCCAAACTCTTATGGTCTTTCTTGCATATTATTAGTTTCTCTTATGAAGAAGAATCAAATTAGGTAACTCTTGCTTATGTGTCCGGCTCTAAGGAACTTCTAATGGAATGTGAATAATGGAGTACTACTACTGCCTTCACCTCATTAGAAATAAGAAAATAGTGAAGTCTGGTAATGTGGGGGAGATCATGTTTTTAAGATTCTACCCCAAGTCCTCTAACAACCATAGTCCCATTGTCTCCATCCTCTTTGATTCTACCCCAACTTGATGATTTGGATTTTCTAGTCAAGTTAAAGGGACATTTCATTTTGGATGGATGAAGAGAGAATCTCTTAAGTCATGGCATTTGACCGTTGGATCAGATTGAAAAAGCAACTTTCGATCGTGTGTAATAGAAAACAGGGTTTTAGGAGTCGGTAGTGGATCAGCCGATATTGATATCGGCCATAGTTGGTATCCACAGATCAACCGATGCAGTATGGATATGGGTTGCTGATGAAAAATGGTGTTTTGATTCAATATGAATCGATATGATACAGCTGATCTATATCAGTAGAGCCGTAGAGGTATCGATTTCACCGACGACTCAATTGATACCATGGATTTAGTGCACGGTATCGGATCAGGTATTAGCCATCCCAGAAACAAATACAGATCAGCCTTTATCGGACAATCTTGCCCTTGACTTTCCTAAAATTCGAGTTTTTTTTATAGTTTTACCTTTGGTCTTGATAGTCCATTGATTTGGGATTGGCCATATTAGATTTAGTATCAATCAAGGCCGATCCAATAATGATACCTGCATCCATGACTGATACCGATACTAATACAATGAACGATACCTGAAACCATGATTGATACCATTACTAACATCGTGGACGGTACCTCAAATCATGACTGATATTGATATCAGTACTAATACCTTGAAGGCTTGAACTAAATCCCTATTAAAAAAAGGATATTCTTATTGACATCCTTCAATGTAACATACTCTCTAACTCTATTTTTTCTGATCTTTTAGTATGAATATGTTTTTTTTTTTCTAATAAGATTAATACTGTCATTTCACATGTGTACTCGAAAAATAGATATGATAATAGCACATTTAAGTAATGACATTTTGATATATCAATTTTAATTTATTTAAAAAAAATCTTTTATATTACTAATTCAAATACTTTAGAAATAAAACAAGAAACAATTAAAATAAAATTTCAAACTCTAAATATACCTAGGGAGGTGTGTTATTGGAAAACTCGCATTACAAAATAAGAGTTTAATGATATAAATGACCATCAAAAAGTGAAATGATAAGGTCACATCATGCTAGAAGAAGAGATTTGTGACGAGAAACTTTCTCCTTTTATTATTTTTAAACTTCAAAAACCTACCAACGTCATTGTCTTAATAAATAAAAATAAAATGTCAAATGATAATGCACAATCACTTGTCCTCTTTAATTGCATTAATCATTTCATAAGCATCAACGTATCCAGGATCAACTTCAATTCAATTAGGTTGAGTTGATGAATTAGAGTTGTTGAACTCGTTTTGTTTTTGCGGGTCACCACATTATTTATTTTTCAATGGGCTACTACAGTATTACAATTCATAAGCACCACGTACGTTATCCTCAGCTGTCCGCTGCCCGAATAGCACTTGCTGTCCCCTCACATGGGGGCGAAATGATAACTTAATCTCCCTGTCCAAACACACTGCCCGAGGGAGGTTAAGTTATCATTTTGTGCCCCATGTGAGGCGACAGCACTGTGCTGTTGGGGCATCGAACAGCAAAGGATAAAAATTCATTGCTTATCGGTGGGTGCAAGTAGTTAAACTTCATAACTCATCATGGGTCGTTGTTGCATTCCATATCATAAATGAATGCTATGATTCAGGTCATCCATTTCAGAGTTTAATCATTATACAAGATGTTAATGTATAAATGCATCTAGGGACATAGGTCTTGGACTGATGGTTGGGACCACTGATCGACGTCGTAGTGGAGCCTGAGGTAAGTTGATCTCGAGTTTGAGACCCCTCCTCTATCGAAAAAATGTATAAATCAGCTACATCTATAGATTCTATAGATGCACGGTTACGATGATTGACCAAATTAATATAGAGGAAAGAGATCTCTATCTGGGCATGTAGTGCCTACACCAACAAGGGGTGTTAGGAATTTGGATCTCATCCTCAAAAGCTAGTTCTTAATGAGAGGGTGCCCAAATACCTATTAACCCACCCACATCCGCATTCATATCCGATGTGGGACTATTTTTTCTGCCTTATGCGTGGATATCCCAACAATCACTACTTCCTCATAAGAGTTCACATTGCGAAAGAATGGTCTGCTTCCTCACCGAGGCTGGGCAAAAGAATGGTTCGCTTCCTCATAAGAGTTCACATCGCCAGGAGTAGTAGCATTCATTGATCGGGCCGTAAATATGCATAAAAGTGTTATTTAATTTATATTTTTTATTGGATATTCATAGTTAAATTGAATTCACTTGGTTATTTTTTATGATTGCAGAATTCTAATTAGTGAGCTGGAATTTTGAAGATAATTGGATATTATTGTGAGGGCATAAAAGATATTCAGTGAGCTATAAGGAAGAAGATTGCTTGAAGGGCAAAAAGAGAATTTCAAAAGAAATTTGAAAATCACATTAGGGTTTTTAAGAAGATTAAGAGAGGGATCATTGTTGATCAAACAACGGTTCAGGGATCAAACCATGGTTCCCTAGGGAAACCAATATACAAAAAAATTAGGGTTTTGCACGCCCTGGGTTATCCCATGATGTCCCATGGGTGCCCCATTAAATTTTAGGGTTTCCCATGGTCGCCCATGGGAACCCTAGTGCATCCCTATTAGGGTTTCTCTTTCCCTATTGCGTCCCATAAGATTAATTATCACAATGGGGACGGAGAAATTCATCTCTAGTCCATCACACAGCAAGAGGGATCCATCCCATACTCGAATGCGCAGCGGAATTAAATCGATTCGAGTTTCTTTCGTATCCCATGAATATTAATAATTAATAAACTGAAAGAATTAATAAAGAACTGCTAACCTGGTGAGCCTCAGGTGTTGCTCCTCCAAAAGACAGTGGTTCTTCCTCCAGTGAACGCTCCAAGCAAACAGATCTGAACCTCCAATGGTGCTACCAAGGTTCTACACGCCAATCCCAGATACCCTCAAACTCCTCAGCACAGATCTAGGGTTTCACAAACCCTAACTCTCAAACACAGGTGAGAGAAGCAAGAAGAAGAAGAGGGATCACAAGAGGGAGAGAGAAAAACAAAAAATGTAGGAGAGAGAGTGTCTGCTCCAAAAATGTGAATAGCTTCTCCTCCCTCCTGCGTGTTGGTCCCCTATTTATAATAATAGGATTTAATTAAAAATCATGAATGGATAAGATTCAATCCCTTTGAGAGTCTGCCTCTCTCTCTCTCTCTTTGTTTGGCAGTTCTGTTTAAACTCAAAGTGCTACACAGGTGAAGAAGTAGAATCTAATAGGGAAAGTATAAATTAGATTCTTTATTTAATTATTAATGGATAATTACAATTAGCACCAAATCCATTAATTAAATAAATAGTCAATTAAATTAGTAAATTTCAAATAACTCCCTATATGATAACAATTTATCATATACAACCCCCCCCCACTAATCAACACCATCATTATGGAATCTAGGGCATGTACACATGTACTACCAAACCCCAATCCATAGTACATGTCCATATACGAGCGTCTGTGCATCTGATCGGGTCCCGCAAAACTCGATAAAATACTTTGTTCAAATAATTATAAATAATGTATCATTTTATGTAAAATAGATTTTTGCAAAACCATTTCCAAAATGGCACTGGATCCAGATTCTGATCCGACCATGCACAGACAATCTCTATCTTGGTGTTCCCCAATCGAGCAGTGGTGACCGTGTTGGATAACTCCTTCACTCATAAAGTGTTCACGTATTCCCAGAACACCGGCTTTGACTCGCTGGAGTCTCAGTCATTGATGAACCAAAGAATGCGATCACACTTTGCAATGACAGGGTTCCCTCAGGCACAGGGTGTCGGTGACACATGTCTATCCCTTCCTACATCTAGCAGTAATACATGAGGGAATCGACAAAGTAGATTCTTCACCAATGCACACATCAAACATGTGAGCACTCGCATCCGTACCCTGACATCACATGTCTAGGCATACCCAATGCGACGACCATATGATAAGGGTGCCTAGCCCAAACCCTAGTCGTGACTACCATTTTAAGTAAAACTTAGGGACACATAATGATCAAAAAGTTTATATCGCATGTGACAATATTAAACTAAAACGTATAAATGTTCAATACAAAGGTGAACCGGGTTGAACCGGACCGAATCGGGTTTGATGGACACACACTTGTCCAACAATCTCCCACTTGTACATCAAAGCCAATTCCCCATACATTTTTAACTCATGCCCTCCATGTGTTTCTCAAACACTCCTGGTGACAAACCCTTTGTCATGGCATTAGACACATTTTCAGTTGTGTCCACTTTGGAGATACTCACGTCGCCCTGCTGGATAATCTCTCTGATGAGGTGATACTTCCGCTGCTCGTGCTTGTTCCTCTGATGAGCCCTAGGCTCCTTAGCTTGTGCAATGGCCCCTCTGTTGTCATATAACAGGGGAATGGGGCCCTTGACAAGATCAGGGACTACTCCAGAAATGTTAGGAACTTCCTAACCCAAACACCTTATTAGCCGCATCACATGATGCAAGGTGTTCATAAAAATAGGGATCGGCTGTAGATTTCTATTTTGTACTCCTCTATACAATGGCACCTCCACTCATTAGACTCGTAACGACTCACAATACCTACTGCATAGCAAACGTCCGGCCTCGTACGCAACATAGCGTACATTAGACTTCCTACTGCTGAGGCATAGGGAATCCTCTTCATCTCTTCAATGTCCGTCTGAGACTGAGGACATTGAGATCTGGAAAGACTGACTCCATGCCTGAAGGGAACACTTCTCCTCTTGGAGTTCTCCATACTAAATCTGGCCAGGACTTTGTCTATATAGGTAGCCTATGACAAGTCTAGCATCCTTTTCTGGCGATCTCTTACAAGTTTGATCCCAAGGATATAGCAAGCTTCACCAAGGTCTTTCATCAAAAACATTGTGGATAACCACTGTTTTACTGATGAAAGGAATCCTACATCGTTACCAATCAGCAATATGTCATCTACGTATAAAACAAGAAAACATACTGCCCTCCCACTCATCTTCTTGTAAACGCATGGTTCATCCATGTTTTGATCAAAACCAAACGATTTGATTGATTGATCAAACCCGATGTTCCAACTCCTAGAAGCCTGCTTCAACCCATAAATGGACCTCTGCAATTTGCACACCTTTCTTTCTTCCTCCAATGAAAAGAACCCCTCTGGCTATTACATGTAGATTTCCTCTTAAGGGAATCCATTCAGAAATGCAGTCTACACATCCATCTGTCAAATCTCATAATCAAAGTGTGTTGTGATAGCCAATAAAATCCTAATGGATTTCATCATCGCTACTGGTGAAAAGGTTTTCTCTTAGTCTATACCCTCTTTCTGGGTATAGCCCTTTGCCACCAGTCTCGCTTTGAATCTTTTGACCTTTCCATCTGCGCCCTTCTTTCTCTTGAAGATCTATTTACATCCAATCGGCTTAACGCCAAGAGGTGGATCGACTAGAGTCCAGACCTTGTTGGAATGCATCGAATCGATTTCAGAGCGCATTGCCTCCAGCCACCTAGTGGCATCAACATCCTTTAGAGCCTTAGAGTATGTCATCGGATCATCATCCGATTCAATCGATACCATGTGGAACTCTTCCACAGTTTCCTCTTTGGTTAAAAGAGTAAGCCTGGTGGGTGGTCTAATAGTCCTCCCACAGCGTCGAGGTTCTTCAGGTGTTGGTATTTCAGCGGGTATGCCAATTGATCTCACTTCAAGAAGTAACGTTTTTGAGCTATCTGATAGCTCCTTAATGACTACTGGTTCGGACCTCTGGGTCATCATTTCTTCCTCCAGAAATGTGACGTGTTTGCTTACAATGACCTTTTGGTCAACCGGGTTATAGAAATAATAGCCTATCGTGCCTTTGGGGTAGCCTAAGAAATAGCATCTCGAAGTCTTGGATTTCAACTTGTCTGTCTGTTGCTTTCGCACATGTGCTATGCAACCCCATACCCTAAGATGTTGAATACTGGGCTTTCGCCCTTTCCACAACTGAAAGGGTGTCTTGGCTACAGACTTAGATGGAATCCTATTCAAGATATATATCGCCGTCTCTAAACCGTACCCCCAAAAAGAAAGAGGTATGAGCATCGTCCTGACCATATCCAATAGGGTCCGATTGCGTCGTTCGGATACACCATTTTGCTATGGTGTGCCTGAATTAGTTAGCTAACTAACTATCCCTTGGGATATGAGATGTTCTTTAAACTCATCAGATAGATACTCCCCTCCACGATCTGATCGTAAGGACTTGATGCGTTTATCGAGCTGTCTTTCGACCTCGGCTTGGAATTCTTTGAATTTATCAAAGGCTTCCGATTTCCTACGTATCAAGTATATGTAACCATATCTAGAGTAACCATCAATGAACGTGATAAAGTACTCATACCCATATCTTGCTTGTATGTTTATGGGTCCACACACGTCAGTGTGTATCAACTCCAACAGATCTGTGGCTCTAGCACCTTTACTGCTAAAGGGTTTCTTGGTCATTTTACCCTGAAGGCATGACTCATAGGTGGGGAATGGTTCCACCCTCAGACTCTCTAAGGGCCCATCCCTCACCAATCTACTGATTTGGTCCACATTAATGTGACTCAATCTTAAATGCCACAGATATGTTGAGTTCACTGGAGCTGCTTTCCGTTTCAAATCAACATTTGAAACTACATTCGTTCTAACAGGGGAATCTAAGAAATACAAACCACTTTGCATATATCCGGATGCCACAAAGGAATTATTAAAACGAATAATCAATTTAGAATTAAAGGAAAAACTATATCCGTCCAAAACAAGTTTTGAAACTGAAATTATCTTCCTCTTGAAAGAGGGTACATAATAGCAATCCTTTAAAACTAAATCAGCAGAACTAAAATTTAAAATAAAAGTTTCCACAGCTATCGCCATGGTCTCAGCTCCAATGCCCATCCGAAGACGTACTTCATTTTTTTCCAGGTTCCTTGTCTCCTTGAACCCCTGCAAATCATTGCAAATGTGAACAGTGGATCCACTATCCACCAACCAAGAATTGGTCGGTTCAAAAGACAAATTAGACTCATAAAGAATGTGAACATCACATGTACCTTCTTTATCAGCCTCTGTTTCATCCGGTTTCTTATCTTTCAAAGTTGCTAGGTAAGCACGACAGTTTCTTTTCCAGTAACCTTCCTTCTTGCAATAGAAGCACTTGCCTTTGCCTTTATTGCCAGACTTCCCACCCTTAGCTTTCAGGGTCTTGCCCTTACTTCCCTTTTTCTTCTTCTTCCCATTTGAATAAGGCTTTGCCTCAGTTGCATTGACCTCAGCCTTGTCCTTTTTCAAGGACGCTTTAGCCTCTACCAGTGCATTAGCAAGTTCGGTGAGCTCCATCTCCTTCTCAGACATCCTATAGGACATCCTAAAAGGTGCATAGGCAGAAGTGAGTGACGCTAAGATCACATCAGTCTTGTATCGCAGGCTGTAATCAGTCCCCATGGATTCCAGTTTTTCAAACAGATTGATCATTTTTATTATATGATCCATCACTGGAGTCCCCTGGGACATCTTGGAGTTATGGATTTGACTCACCGCATCAGAATGTGCGTGTGTCAACTACCTGTTGAACAATTCAGCAAGCTTATCCATTTTACCCCCAGCAGTGCGTATATCTTTGACTGAGTCTACAACTGACTTTTCCAACGATCCTAGGATATAGAGTGATGCCTTAGAATCCCTCATGAGGAACTCTTGCATCTCTTCATTTGCCTCAAAATTGTTTGGGTCGGGTTGAGGAGGAACTTGTTCATCTAGAACTGTGTACAGTCCTTCAGCAGTCAGGAGCAACTTAATGCTCCGGTACCAATCGACATAGTTTGTACCATTAAGTTTGATTCGCTAATGAGTGTTAACAAGTTGGAATTAACGGCAGCCATCGTATATTAATCTACACATGCACAAGTAAATAACCACATGCCAATTAATGACCATTGAAAATAATAAATTGAGCACACACATCAATGGTCTTTCATGATTTGGGTTTCCCTCATAACCCAAAAGATGAATTGGATACCTACAACCCTTGCATGCATAACTTACTCTGTCGGGAGTCATTATACACACCGTAGTAGTGTTGACTAAGCTGTTCGCCTCATGGGCTTCCAATATTTTTGGCCACCTGGGTGCCATGTCTAGATCCTGTCGGCTGACACACACCCAAGTCTTGTACTTACCTATCGCATTAGTTAGAATCATAGAATCATGAAAGATGGCCCACTGTCGCAGTGCCCTCTCACTATCCATACCCTAACGTATCTTGATAGAGGTAAATATAGATAAATGTGACAATGGTCCTGGCAATGTCCTGTCGGCGTATGCGGGGCATATCACACAATCTCTACATTTATCTTCAATAGGAGGCCATGGACATGTCTACCGATTAAGACTAGTCAATATCATACATGTATTATGATTAAAGAGGGATTAAGAAACTCTCACATACATATCATGGATGGAATAAAATAACATAATTAATCAACATTAATTAAAAGTGATTATGGGATGGCGGCATTTTTTTCAGAAGCAATTAAAGAACCCTCCCAATAAAAATAAAACTAATAACTTTGGGTGCATTTATCATGCCATGGATGCCACGCCTCGATCATCTCCTCCGCCCGATCAGGTCTTCAAAGTAGGTGACTTGCATCTCCATAAGCTTTGAGCGCCACATGTGGATCACCATCTACATGCCCTGGGAGTCCTAACTCCTCTAAAATTACAATGGAAACTTAGGAAAAAATTCTATATACTTTCCTTTTCATAATAATAAAGAAACCCCGTATGGAGAAATCAACCCACCATTTGGGCTGCCCATGGGGTGAAGTACATTTGCTTATAAAAAAGATAGGGAGAGAGAGAGAAAGAGAGAGAAGCATCATATCCACCCATAACCTCATGTATCACATACATAAACAATCCATCCATTTATTAGAATGTCATTCTCATAATCACATCATAATATAATTTCATGCATGGACATTAAAGCAAGTAACCAAAAATTATAACATGGATTCCATCAATTATTGAACCACCACATCACATTTGATAACATATATCCAAGCCCATAAAATTAAAATCACAATTTTAATTACAAGTGGGTAAAGGGGGGAATCCCTTCACCCATCTTCATCCTCCAAAAAACAAAACAAATGAATAAAATTCTGTTTTGAAAAATCTTTTTTTTTTTTTTTTTATTGTTAAACTAGAGGGAAAACAAGGGGGGTGCATGCAGCCCACATGCGTAGGCTGCAGGCACTCCCTGCGCAGCCCATAGGCACAAGGCCCACGGACAGCAGCCTGCAGGCCCGCAGCCCACAGGCAGTAGCCCGCAAGGGGATGCACACAAGGGTAGGTTCATGGGGGAGGGCGTGCACAGAGGCTTGGCAGCGTGCGCCCCCCCCCCCCACCCCCACATATAGAACATGATTAAAAAAATTTTAAATTAAAAATTAGTAATCACAACCTAATTGGATACATGCTTCAATAATTGGAATAAATAAAACAAACCAAATCCATCATCACATGGGGAGGTTGTTACACTAATAACCTTGTAACTACCCATATGCACATGGGAAGGTTGTTACAACAACCATATTCTAACCACCCATGTGCCAACTTGCATCCCATTCATGATAATCATATTAACCATTAATTATTCAATATTCATGGGTGGGAAAGGTGGCTCCGATACCACACTGTTGGTCAAACAACGGTCCAGGGATCAAACCATGGTTCCCTAGGAAAACCAATATACAAAAAAATTAGGGTTTTGCACGCCCTGGGTTATCCCATGGTGTCCTATGGGTGCCCCATTAAATTTTAGGGTTTCCCATGGTCGCCCATGGGAACCCTGGTGCATCCCTATTAGGATTTCTCCTTCCCTATTGCGTCCCATAAGATTAATTATCACAATGGGGACGGAGAAATTCATCTCTAGTCCATCACATAGCAAGAGGGTTCCATCCCATACTCGAATGCGCAGCAAAATTAAATCGATTCGAGTTTCTTTCGCATCCCATGAATATTAATAATCAATAAACTAAAGGAATTAATAAAGAACTGCTAACCTGGTGAGCCTCAAGTGTTACTCCTCCAATACACAGTGGTTCTTCCTCCAGTGAGCGCTCCAAGCAAACAGATCTGAACCTCCAATGGTGTTACCAAGGTTCTACACGCCAATCCCAGATGCCTTCAAACTCCTCAGCACAGATCTAGGGTTTCACAAACCCTAACTCTCAAACACAGGTGAGAGAAGCAAGAAGAAGAAGAGGGATCACAAGAGGGAGAGAGAGAGTGTCTGCTCCAAAAAATGTGGAGAGCTTCTCCTCCCTCCTGCGTGTTGGTCCCCTATTTATAATAATAGGGTTTAATTAAAAACCATGAATGGATAAAATTCAATCCCTTTGAGAGTCTGACTCTCTCTCTCTTTATTTGGCAATTCTGTTTAAACTCAAAGTGCTACACAAGTAAAGAAGCAGAATCTAATAGGGAAAGTATTAATTAGATTCTTTATTTAATTATTAATGGATAATTACAATTAGCATCAAATCCATTAATTAAATAAAGAGCCAATTAAATTAGCAAATTCTAAATAACTCCCTATATGATAACAATTTATCATATGCAACCCCCCCCCCCACTAATCAACACCATCATTTTGGAATCTAGGGCATGTACACATGTACTGCCAAACCCCAATCTATAGTACATGTCCATATACGAGCGTCTGTGCATCTGATCGGGTCCCGCAAAATTCGATAAAATACTTTGTTCAAATAATTATAAATAATATATCATTTTATGTAAAATAGATTTTTGCAAAACCATTTCCAAAACGGCACTGGATCCAGATTCTGATCCAACCATGCACAGACAGTCTCTATCTTGGTGTTCCCCAATCGAGCAGTGGTGACCGTGTTGGATAACTCCTTCACTCACAAAGTGTTCACGCATTCCCAGAACACCGGCTTTGACTCGCTTGAGTCTCAATCATTGATGAACCAAAGAATGCGATCACACTTTGCAGTAACAAGGTTCCCTCAGGCACAGGGTGTCGGTGACACATGTCTATCCCTTCCTACATCTAGCAGTAATACATGAGGGAATCGACAAAGTAGATTTTTCGCCAATGCACACATCAAACATGTGAGCACTCGCATTTGTACCCTGACATCACATGTCTAGGCATACCCAATGCGACGACCATATGATAAGGGTGTCTAGCCCAAACCCTAGTCGTGACTACCATTTTAAGTAAAACTTAGGGACACATAATGCTCAAAAAGTTTATATCGCATGTGACAATATTAAACTAAAATGTATAAATGTTCAATACAAAGGTGAATCGGGTTGAACCGGACCGAACCGGGTTTGATGGACACACACTTGTCCAACAAGCATATGCTACCCACGATTCTCTCTCTCCCAACTCTTCTCTAACTCCCTCTCTTATCTCCCTCTTTCCTAAAACCTCTCCTAAAATCCCAACTGCCATCTCTCTCCTAATTCCTCTCCACTAAAACCTCTCTTTTTTTCCTTAACTTTTCTCTCCTCTCACATACTGCCCACGGTTTTCCCAACTCTACCAAAATCCTATTCTAAAATCCCATCTTAGCTAGAATTTCCCACGGTTCTCTCTCTCTCCCATCCACTTTCCAATTCACTTTTTGTTTTTATTTTATTTTTCCCAAACCCTTCCATGGTTCCCAACCCCAGTTTCTACCATAATTTCTCTATCTCATATCATTTTTAGCCACATGTTCCTTTCAAACTCAAATTCTATTTCTCACATCTTTCTTTCTCTCACGATTCTGTCTCCCATCTCTCATCTAACTCCCTCTATTTTAAAACTATCTATCTTTCTCGCTCTCGGTGGGTCGCACTTAGGGATTTAGAATTGCACAAATAAAAAGTGACAGAGGAGAAAAGAAAGGGGGAGTCACCACCGAACCAGCAACCTTTTCATCGCATAATGCATAACCTCATTACGCACATCAGCTGCATCCTTCATCGCGTCGCTAGTTGTCGCACCATCATTTCTCCAGTCGCTGCCTCCATCGAAGCACCATCGATCTCATTGCAACACCAACCTCTTGCGTTTTGCACACCATGGATCATCATCTCCAAAGCGTCTTCATGTTCATTAGCACCATGAGTAGCTAAATTCGTTTATGTTTTTAGGTTTAGATGAAATATTGATTTCTTTTAGTTTATTTATGGATGATACATTTGATTGATTGATGTTAAGACTTATAATTTTATTTCATTGAATGGATTTTATTGTTAAATCTAGTTTAGAGAATTTGTTTCTGTGATTTATCTTCTCTATTCAAGCAATGCTATTCTTGTGATTATAATTGAAACTGATGATAGTCTATAACTGATCGAACTAAGCGTGCCAAGCCAAAAGCGAAAGACAATAGTGATCGACAAGATAGGTTATAACTAGGTCGAATTGCAATTTATCATTCTGTGGTGTCATTAGGCTTGTAGCTATAATGAGCCGTAAGTGTATGCCATAAATTAACTAATGAATCAATGTGGATTTAAAACCTGAAGACAGTCTCTTTCTTTCATCTCTCAAATTGATTTTTAGTATCCCTTATAGTTATTGCTTTTTGTTTAGTTTTATCAAAACCTGAAACAACTATATTTCATCTTTAGCATTTTAGCCTTCCAGTTCCCCGTAGATTCGATCCCCTACTTATCACTGTTCTATTAGTTTTAATTAGGGTTTGTTTTTTTATCACATAACGACACGATCATTCATGGATGACCAAAACTCATCAAAGGCACCTTGGGCTTTGGTAAAAACTTCCACGAGAGACCACAATTTATGCTTGAGTTATGATCATTCCTTGCAAGCCATAAATGCCAACAAACGAAAGCAAAACGACTAAGAACTTCAGCTCCAATCTTCTTGCTTGGGAAATTTAATCGATCCCACATTTGTAATAATGTCGCTAGCTTAGCTTCTTCACCACTTGTGTAACAAAGGAGAGGTTGCAACTGAACCATACTGCCTCCTAAAAGCATATGATAAAGTGGAATGGTCCTTTCTTAAAAGCACTTTACTCAGTTATGGGTTCGATAATAGTTGGGTGCAGAAAGTTATGTTTTGTGTCAAGAATACCCAGATGAGCATCCTACTGAATGGCTCTCCTCTTCCTTTTTTTCAGCCTACCAAAGGCATCAGACAGAGAGATCCTCTTTCCTCTTACCTATTTGTCTTATGTGCAGAAGTTCTCTCTACCAAATTGGCAATCACTTTACAAGATAAGAAAATCAAGGGCATACAAATTAATAGAGGAGGAGAAAGTATTTCTCATATGGCCTTTGCAGAAGATTTGATCCTGTTTGGGGAGACATCGATGGTAGAGCCGAGGGATTTGAATGGGATTCTTCAGGATTATTGCAATTTTTTCGGTCAAGCCATCAATCTCAACAAGACGAGAGCTCACTTTAGTGCGAATGTGGCATCAGAGGTGAAAAGACAAATGCAGGAATTCTTTAAGGTGTGCCCTTCCTCCTCCATTGATAATTATTTAGGGATTTCTTATGTGGGGGGTAAGTTCTCTAAATATCATTGTCCGAATCTGATCGAAAGAGTCAATAAGAAGCTCTTGCTGTGGAAATCTTAGTTTCTCAATCCAGCAAGCAAACTAGTCATGATCCAATCAACTCTTTCTGCAATGTCATTATATGTCATGTCTTGTTTCAAGATCCCCGCCTCAGTTCATAAAACATTGGATGAAACAAGTAGGAAGTTCTTGTGGTCTAATGGCAACAAGAGTATTGTACATACAATCTCTTGGAATACTATCTGTTCCCCGAAGTGTTTGGAGGTCTCAATGTTAAACAGTCAACCATCATGAATCAAGCGCTTCTAGCAAAGAAGGCTTGGGAGCTTTTACTTCCTAACTCCTTATGGGGCAAGATTATGAAGGGTAAGTATTTCCCCAATACGACATTTCTGAATGCCAATTGCCCTGCCACAGCATCTTGGGGTTGGAAATCAATCTACTCGGCAAGGGACCTCATACGACAGGGTCTTTTTATTCAACTAGGAAATGGTCACTCAATCAATCCATAGCTTAATTATTGGATTCCTTCTCTGCCGCCGTCTTCGGCTCCCTACCCTTTACTAAGTGAAGCTCCTATGTGGGTTTCGGATTTTATTGATTTTCAGCTGTGAACTTGGAAAAGAGATTTGATATTTCATTGGTGGCCCTCAGATTTTGCTTTCAGGATAATATCCATTCCTATCCCCATTTTCCCTGCTAAGGATAAGTTTATTTGGGCTGTGACCTCAAATGGTGTTTTCTCATTTGCTTCGGCTTACAGCATTGCCATTCATGGGACGAATCTAGCTCACTCGCAGCTTTGGTTAAAGATTTGGCACCTTCCAACTGCCCCAAAAGTGCAACATCTTATTTGGAAACTACTACATCAGAGATTGCAGTTACCTGATCTTCTTATCAATCGGGGGTATGCTCCTTAATCCTTTATGTTCTTTGTGTCATGATCATCCTCAGACTATGGAACATCTCTTCATGGAGTGCGCTTGGACTCAACAAATATGGCAGCAAGCGGGCTTGTTACATCTCCTTCACAATAATTCTATCTTGCACCTTGTCACAAATCTTCTGAGAGGTCAAAATAGTGCTAGCAGGGATAATGTTTTGCTAACTGTATACTATTGCAGCATTTTATGGAATATTTGGGTTGGTTATTAGAATTGGACATTTTCAAGACAACACTTTATCCCCAGGCTTATCGCTCTCAACTCCATTTCGGGGGCTAAAGAGGTGATCAAACATTTCAGTTCACTGTGGTCAGGACGAGTAGGTTGGTCAAATGGGTTCCCCCCCCCCTCCCCACTTCATTAAGTTTAACGTCGACGGTGCCAGTCTCAGGAACCCAGGTCTTGCAGGCATTGGAGGGGTTTGTCGTTATTCGGATTCCACTTTTCTCTATGGCTTCGCTGATGGAGTTTGTTGGAATTATGCACTTGGAGCTGAAGCGTCTGCAGCTAGATCGGCATTAAATATTGCTATATCTCTCAATTTCAGAAAGGTCATCATGGAGAGCGATAATCTTCTGCTCATACGTCTTTTAAATGGGTCCTCCGATGCGACCCCCTGGAGGATTGCCCCTGTTGCGTGTGGAAACCTCCGGTGCCCGGTTCGCCCACGGATGAGCTTGCAAAAATCGAGTGAGCGCAAGAGAGCCGGTGTAGCTCTGGCCTAGGAATCTCCGACGCTCAAGTCAGGTCTTCAATGCGATAGCGTAACAGCTAGTGAAAGTAAGATGTGGAATTGTGCTCCATACCAGGGTATTTATAGAGGGAGATGAGGCGATTGGAGGAGTCCTGATATGGTAGGAGTTCTTCTCGTGGAAGGCTCTTCCATGTAGAGCGGAGTGGAGAGCCATTTTTGGGGTCGGACTCCTGTTAAGGTAAGAGTCCTAATGGGAGTATGATTCAATATCGTGTAGGGATCTTGGCTCGATCCTTATCCCGGGATACTCGGGCGGTGTTGACGTGGCTCCGCGAGTCCTAGCATGCCGTTGTGATGACCTTGGTGGAGGGCTCGGCCATGGAGGTCGGCCATGGGAGGTCGATCTCGGCAGTCACCTCGGCCTTATCCGTCCTGTGTATGCTCGGCCAAGGAGGTCGGCATGGGTGATGTGTCGCGGGCTCAGCAAGGTGCTCGGCCCAGCCATGCGACCTGACGGAGACCAGGTCGACCAGATTTTTGATTCAGCTCGGCTCGGTTCTTGGGATGACCCCGGCTCGGCCACGTGCCGGCTTCTGATTGGTGAGGTGATTTTATACTATATCAGCCCCAATTATTAACGAATGCTTCATCATTTCGAGGACGTCAGATTTTTTCATGTTCTAAGGGAAGCCAATGCTCTTGCTGGTTCTCTTGCTTCACTAGCAGTTTCTTCCCAAGCTTCTCATACTTGGCCTTCACCCCCTCCCTCTATGTCTCCTTTACTATACTCTGACTCTATTGGAACTTTGTTTCTTCGTTAATAAATTTCTTTTTATCAAAAAAAATAAATAAATAATCACGACATGCTCAGACCGAGTCTCAAAGAAAGTTCTCTTGCTCCTTCCTTCTCCTCTCCTCTGCTCTGCTCTGCTCTGCTCTGTCAGGGTCTGGGGAGCTAAAAGACCAACGTACCCTAAAAATTACCGAAATGACCCAAATGACCATCATATCTTCGTTACGGAACTACAGGTACAAAATAATAGAGAACAGCCACGTAGGATTTAACATCCAATAGCCGGCAATATAGACCGTTGCGGCTAAATATAAAACGCAGTCAACCATCACCGAAGGAGCAGTAGTCCACCTTCGTTTTTACAGGGAATAACGAGAAGAAGAAAGACGAGAAAACCCAAAAAATAGAGAAATTGCCCCCCAGGAAAAAAAAAATCTCGAATATGATAGAGAAAGGAACGAGCTTGAGCTTCCATGACCAAAGGGGAATCGAAGCCATCAGAAAAATAACTCATCTTTGCCGTAAGATTCTTCACCTAGACCTGCAATTGAACATCTCCCACCGGCTCACCTTCTTCCGGCGATTTTTTCGGTTCATTTGGGATAAGATTCTTGCTTGCTACCCTGGGAAGTCCTTCAGTTACCGGCGATTGCAGCGTAACTTGTCTTCCATCTCTCCTGCTAATATCGAGTGCGGTTTACCGTCCGGCGACCTCACCTCTACCTCTTGGAATTTCGATATGGAATCCGATTCGGTGACGCTGAAGATCAGTATTTTGGGCGATTGTCACATTGGCAAAACTAGTTTCGTTGTAAGTACTTAATGCCTACTTTGAACTTCAATTGTGGAGTAAAAGAAATCATTTTTCATTTTTTCATGTTTATGAGTTTCACTGAAACACCCCCCCCCCCTTTTTTTTTTTTCCCGTTTGTTCTATTGTTGAAGGTTAAGTATGTAGGAGATGAACAAGAACAGAGGTGCTTGCAGATGTCAGGATTGAATTTAATGGATAAAGTATTTTCAGTTAAAGGAGCAAAAATTGCTTTTAGTATTTGGGATGTAGGAGGAGATCATTCTTCTCTTAATCATGTTCCCATCGCCTGTAAAGATGCTGTAGCCATCTTGGTCATGTTCGATCTCACAAGTCGATGTACACTAAACAGGTCTATTATTAATTACTCTGTTTTGGATTGTTATTGTGATCTAAATTAAAGTCTCTGTTCTGAAAAAATTCTGTTTTGATCGCAGCGTTCTTGGGTGGTATCAGCAAGCGAGAAAGTGGAATCAGGTACTTAAACAAAAAGGCTCTGGTTATTCAATTGGATTGAATACTTAAAATCAGAATTAGAGAATCAACAGTTTTTAACATATCGTGGGTCTTCTTCTTCTTCTTCTTCTTCATCTGTTGGTTTTTCTTGTTTCAGACGGCGATTCCGATACTAATCGGAACCAAATTTGATGATTTCGTGCGACTTCCTCTTGATATGCAATGGACAATCGTTACCCAGGTAATAACTTTTTAGATTACTGGAATCATCAGAACTGGTGATTCAGTTTTAAACTTTTTGACTGTTTTGTCATTTGATCTTGAATTCTTTTTTCATTTTAGATGCCATGAAAAGCATTAGCTTCGTTGAAATTTTAAAAAATTTGAAATACTTAAGCGCCTGCCTATTGGATTCAGAACTCAGACATTGGGAACGCCGCTTGGCTCTGCTTTTTGTCTCCACTTATTAGTTTGAATCTTCAAGTTTTAGCTGAGTTGGTAGAAATTGTTACCAAACAGTGCCTTAGCGTAAAAGGGTAATGTGTACATGGGGAGTGATGGACAAGAATGTGAACTGGTCAATCATATATTAAATCAGACAAATTTTCTGAAAATTTTGCTACCATAGAAAATTTCTCCCTCTTCTCAGTCCCCACACAACCCCACACGCAATGACATCTACATATTGGAAACGATCAATTCAAAGCCTTAAATCAAAGGCCACGTTTGGTATCAGTTTCTGATTTCTAGGAAGCATTTTTTTTTGTGGAAAGAATCACTTTTAAAGGTGAAATTTGAGCTGTGGAAACTGGTATATGAGCTTGAGAAGGTGACCCATTAGCTATCTTTGAATGTATGAACTGCAAGACCATGGAATTCTTACTGTTATTGTTGATGGGTCAAGCTCTTAGTTTGGTTAATTACTTCAGTTGGAAGAGTGGGTGGGTTTCACTTTTAAGGGTGTAAATTTGGGTCTGAAATTGACAACCGTCCCGCTAAAACCCATAACCGACCCATCACATTGCTAAATGGTAAGGGTGTCAATTTTGGATCGAAACCGTCCCGCTAGGAACCGAAAACGATCCACCCAATAGTTTATTGGTCCGAATCTAGTCTGGTCCCAGGAACAGTTAAAGAACCGTTAGAACCGGAAGAAATGTCCAAGATTGGATTATCATCTAATAAAATTTGACAAATGATGTCATACAAAAGAAAAACAACTTTAGAAGCTGTGTTTTTTGTATTGTCTCTACTCATACCTAACAACTGCAATGCATAGAATATTATTTCAATAAAAATCTTTATTCACGAACTACCAAATTGGTGATGACAGATGGCGAATTATTATAATAGTTTGTTATTTCTAAACTCTCTCTCTCTTCTTCTGCATAAACAAAGTCTAAATATGAGGAATTATGTGAAAGTTGTATATCAAAATTAGTTCAAGTCTAACATATCTGTTCGCATGAGATGATAATATATACATTGACACATTGGAATGTCTACCGTTTTTCTAGAGCAACTCCTATTGTCCTTGTTTTGGACTCTACATTATAATAATGTTTGGACCCGCTTAGGAACCGGAACCAGACCACCCATTACTTAATGATCCTGGATCTCAGATTTGGAACCGGTGAGCTTATTGGTCTGGATCTGGTCTTGACATCTTAGAGCCGGAACCGCTAGAGAACTGGACCGATAGCCCAGAACCAGAACAATTGACACCCCTACTAAATGGGATGGTTCTGGGATCGATTATTCAATGGGATTAGATGGTTCTTGGGGACGAGTTTCCCCAATAGATCTAGAACCGAAAGCTCAATAAGGAATTGACTAGAACTAGAACTACTAGGACTTGTTTAACACATCTAAATTACTTATTTAGGACTAGTTAATATTTATAACTTATATAAGAGTTAAGATGTAATTACAAAGAAAAACCAAGGGTTATCAATTATTTTGGGCTTAGTTGAGTGTTTGTATCCTTAAGAATTGATGTTTGATTATTTTATGCTTAGAAATATATTCAATTATTTGTATGCTTATAGCTGTGCTTATGAAGCACCGAGACCATGGCGTGATAATGTTCATACTTCTTTTTGGATATTTTGGATATTTGAATTCTTTGGATTGTATTTACTGGAATATGTAATTAATGGTTACGTCTTGATACTTGAATTTTGGGATAATACTGTTAAATTACTCTTATCACCTTAGTTAACCCTTAAATATGATTCCTTATTATTATATTGCTTCCATTGCTATTTATTGAATTGGCTTATAATGTGTGGGTTTGTGAGCCTAGAACACTACACGTGTGGATCTTGGTAGATCTAGTTGGATATTTGAGAATATCCAGTCATATCGCTGGCCTAATGGGGGCGGGGTGTTACAGTGTACGGGAAGTTTATTTGTATACATAGGAATTTTGCACATATTTGACTATTTGAGACTTTAAATGCTTAGAACCGTTAAGAAATCAGAACCGAACTGTCCCACTATTAAACAAGACCGAATCCTAATTTTGGGACTATTTAGTAAATGGAACAGTTCTGGGATTGACCCCTTAAGACCGACACCGATAAGGAACGTACTGTCTCATTTGACACCCTTAGTTACACTATAAAATGGAAGTTTCTCTTCATTAAGTTGTAATTTTTAATTGGAATATACAGGCAAGGGCATACGCGCAAGCCATGAAGGCGACACTCTTCTTCTCAAGTGCGACGCATAACATTAATGTGAACAAGATCTTCAAATTCATCACTGCCAAGCTTTTCAACTTGCCATGGACAGTACAGAGGAATCTGACTGTCGGAGAACCCATCATCGACTTCTGAGTTTTCTGAGAAGGTGAATGGGTCTTCTTTGTGTATTATTATCATTGCACTTCTTTCTCAAGGGAGGCAGGCAATCCATTAAATGAAATGTAATCAAACATGTACATAGCAATATGACTCTGTAACTAGTCCCTGTAGAAAAGAGATAGGGATCAGGTGTCTGACTTATAATGGATATTTGTGTTAGTGGGTTGGGTTCCTTTTTCTCATTTTGGGATTTAGAATCTTGGATAGGAGGGAGACAGCCATGTACCCCCATCCAGAGAAGGGGAGCCATCAATTTTCAAAATGAAATAAAATATAAAGTAGTAACAAAGATCACATACTTGATTTGATTTTCCGTGTTGAAATATAAAGTAGTAATGGGGCCACATTTGATCTTTTAATGGTTTATTTTTGTTAAATAATTGAGGTTGTGGTCATTTTAAATCAGGGACTAATTGAAAGATTAAAGCTCATTTTAGAGTCTCATTAAATAGGACTCCTCTCAGGTTCCTTGTCCGGTCAGGTTCTTAGGTTCCTCTCATAGGGGATCGGAAATAACGACCTCACCCCCTGCCCGAACACACTACCTGAGTCAGGGGTGAGGTCGTCATTTTCGCCCTCCCTATGAGAGGAACCTACGAACCTGACCGTGCAGGGAACCTGAGAGGAGAAAAATTCCCATTAAATACTAGTTTCATTGTCTTAGTTTGGCAAGGACACAACAGAAAAAAAAGAAAATAAATAACCATGCTAACCACACTATCGGTTAGCATTTTTTTTCTCATAAATAAAATAAAAAAGGGACAAAGATCACTACCTAGTAGCATGCGGAGCATAGCTCTTGGGTGCAAAAATAGGGCCACGTGAAATGAGTGCCACACCTCCATGGAAAGATGGAAATCCCTTAGGAGTGCGTGCGGAATATTGGGTCCATTTTAGAGGGTTATGTGTATTTAACCTTTTTTTATATATAAAATCATTTTCTAAATTTTCAATGGTCAAAATTTCTCGTACGTGCAGATTAGGAAGACCTTGCACCCTCTTTTTTTTTTTGGCCATCTTTTTCATTCACATCTAAATCGTGCCAATAATCAAACAAACCTCAATGGATTGATTCTACTTGAAAAAATTATTCAGGAAATGTTATGTTATAAAAAAGATTAGAAAAAACCACATGAAAGGAATCATATAATAACAATAGCTAACTCAATCTTATTGATCCAAAGTCCAAACAAACATAAATTGCTCTATTTCCAAACCGGGTTGGGGTTAGACAATAAACCTGATTGGATCAATTGATTGGGTCAGAATTCTATAAACTAACGTGAAAGTGTAGGTGTGCAAAAGAAAGTCTATTTGATGCTCTCAGGCCCAGGGGTTTATAAATCTGGCGGCCGATACTAATCCGATACTGATTCGGATGGTCTGTATCGGTCTGAATTGGACAGATTTACCCCTGTTTTCTTTAAAAATTGAAAACATCTTTAACTTTGGTCTATACCGATCCACCGATATTTGATAGATATCAGTCTCTTTTGATACCAATACGAATTGGCCGATTCGATAATTCCTCAAACCATGCTCAGGCCTCGACATACAATAAAAGTTAGAAGGAATACTATTTAGACTTCACTAAGTTCTTCCCTTTGGGAGTGCTCAGACAGTCGAACCAAACAACTTTTAGAGAGGGTGACCTGATCATAGATTTGTAACGTCAACTTTACATTGATTTGGCCAAAAAGGTGGTTCGACAAGCCTTTAGCAATGGGCTGGAAAGTGGAAGAAATTAGATTGGGGGAATCAAGAAGAAAAAGAAAGGGCAGTAATCTACATGTGGAGCCAATCAGAATAACATAATTCTGATAGCCAAGGAGTGGAAATGAGCTAAGATGTCCGACACGCAACTGACAAAGCTCTCTGGGCCAGGGAGTCAGGCACGCTATTATTCTCCCTGGGAATAAGAGGAGCCCATGTTGGGGAGAAAAGATAATAGAGCTCAAGAAGGGAAATAGACTTTCCCCAAAAAAGAAAAAGAAAGCTCATAGGCAAATTGCCTTCATTAGATTATATGAAAGCTGTATTTGCTTTATATTATCCCGTATTAAAATAGAGCTCTTGTCCTGCACTTTATATTATATCGTTTAATTTTAAGGGGAAAAAGTTCTCTGTCCGGGAGTGTGGCCTACGCCAGCACTCCCATGAGTTTATCTCTCTCCTCCCCATGTGAAAAGACACATTGCCCCCTTGTTTTAAGGAGAAGAGAGATAGACACATGGGAGTGCTGGCGTAGGCCACACTCCCGTAAAGAAAACTGCTTCCCAATTTTAAAATATAATATACACGTTTTTTATTGTTTACAACAGAACAAATTTTTTACCAAATAGAAAAAAAACATAAGAACAAAATTATTAAAAGCCCTTCGCCAACCTTTTCTCAAAATCCAAGTACCAAAAATCCTCCGGCTTTCATCCCTTCATTCTTCTGCCGTTGCAAACCATCCTATTCCTTCAACCGAGCTTCCCTACATTGCAGTTAATGGGTCACTAATTGATGTAGTGTAAAACCAGGTCCTCCAAGCCTCCCTTCATCCCCACAGTTCCACCGTTCCACCGTTGCAAATTGTAAACCCTTCTTCTCTTCCTTCACCCTTCTTTCGTCTCTCGGACCTTGATGACTTGGTTATAATCATTGAACTATTCAACAGAGTAAAACCAGGTATGTTTCTCTTTCTTTTTTTTTTGGGTCTAAGATTCTCACTCTCTTTTCATAGTATATAGAGTCAATAAAAACTTTATCTTTTTTTATTATGACTAATATTTTGTGAGATTTTTATAATCCTACAACATAGATTACACATTACTTTTATGTTTGATAGGATGATATGTTGCTAATACATTGATGTATTTTATGATAATCTTATGAGATGTAATAAGGGATTAAGTATTCAACTATTATATTGTATTTATTTTAGTTGTGAGACTTCAAATTGATATAATCATAGTATACATGCTATTATTCTATTTATTAGGTGATGAATATGTCGACTGTAGAGTGAATGTATGTTCGTATTTTTTCTCCCAGGTTTTTCAGAAAAATCGTATCAAACATGTCACGTCTCTATCCCGATGTAAGATATTTTACCACACAAGGGCATGATTGGGACAATCACACATCATCTCAACACCTACCAGGATCACAGATACAGTGTCCCAAGCCACAGTCCACCCTACCGTCACGTTATGACGACAAAAAGGAACGTACCAAAAGGAATAAATTGTTCCAATCACAGAGTTAGCGGAAGCGAAATCAAATTAAAGTATGTGAAATTATAGAGCATCGGTCCTCTAATGATAACACATAGTACAATAACAATGTTCGTAACCATTCAATCTCTCCTAATAAATAAACATACAGTTTATACATGATTGTGGGAAGGATACAAAAAGTAAATAATAAATAATTACCCCAAGGGCCTCATTCTTGGGTGTATATCTACATCCAAGTCACAATCACCGGCTCCACTTGATTCGCATCCCAAGGCGTTTGTTAAGAGGTTATCTACATATAAACTAAAAAAAGTGGTTGTACAACAAGGTTAGCTACACTAGCTAGTGAGGGAGCAAAGGGGAATACGCATACATCATACGACAATATCAATCAGAATGATGCATGCTAATGTTAGATTCATTTTCCACCTAAAACAATTCTATCAATCAAGTATATGCTACTGTGATAACTCGGGAGACACTGAGGGTCACTTATCTTATCGCCCCAGTAAAACCTCAATTATCACAAGGGGACCTACGCTAGTAGAAGCCATCATGACCACCCAGTGGCAGACCCCTATAGCCATCACTACCTCTGTCCTGGCCTCTTCCACCTCCACAGACCACAGATGCTCAGACTATCCAACACATAAACCCCTGTTGGCAAGGGTTGTAGCATAAGGGAACAAGCATCTTAGCCACAGATATACTATGTGCAAGTCCTATCATCCCAAGAGGTATTTCGGGTGCTTCAACGTCCCATTCCATCTAGTACCCGGGTACCAGCACGACACGGCACATACAGATCAGGATGACATATAACAGTTTTCATAATTAAATAAATTGGGGTTTCGATACCGGCATACCCGGCACCGTAGCCCGAAACAAGGGTGAGCATACTATCACATTCATAACAGTTCACATCTAAGATAATCAATACAATGCGCATAATGCTTATATATATACAATAGCATGCTTAGTACTGCCAATTTTATAATAATCAAACACATCAAAGTCACCCAGAACCCACTCACCTAACACGGGTGTAGTCCGGCGTGATTGGCATGAATCTCCCCGGGCATCGGGTGTCATCCGACGTGGTTCACATGAATCTCACCGGTGCACCAACCTAAACATACAAAAGAAATCATTAAAACAGTTATAGAACGGTCCCATGCTAGGCCCCGAAGGTTAAAATCAAGTTTCAACCAAGACAGCACCAGCGGACTCATGGGCGGTTTCAGCAAAGGTGCATCCACCCCTGACTCCGTTCAGCCCCGTAGGCCTGTAAACGGATTCGGATGCGGATCGAATTCGGATTTTCGACCATCCGTTTACACCGCTGCTTTATGTAACCCGAACCTTCCTCCCCCTAGTGGATACAATTCACTCTCAATCCATAGTTTTAGATCATGATTCTCTTCTCCTCATATTCTAGAACCTGTTGAATCTTCAAAAACCCACAAGATCATTATTTACTTAATCTTTTATAATTAAGTATTCGGATTCGGATTTTTATCAGATTATTCGGATTTTTTTCCGAATATCTCTAATCGAATACGGATGCCCCTAAACGGATATGGATGCGGATCGAATTCGGATTTTCGATTTTCCATTTATAGCCCAACGTTCAGCCCAAAAGGTGAAAACAAAGCGAGTGGACCCACGAGCGAAACTTTTCTCTTGGATCCGGTGGTGCATCCGTTCAACACCTGAGACACCGCTAAAAGGGAGAGGATCAACTGGCGGATGTGCTTCTTAGGTCTGCCCCTGCATCCGTTCGATTTCCTGAGACAGACCCGAGAGCAACAGGCCCCAGGCAAAGGCAAACAGTGTGAATCCGTGTCTTTGTCCGCTCAGGCCAAGCTCAAGGAATCGACCAAAACAAAAGGGAAAATGGAGGAGAACCAGTTTCAGGTTTTACCTTGGTGAGATCCTCCAGTGGATAAGTGGAATCCAAGGCTAGGTGAGCCTTCTTGGTCTCCTCCCTTCCTTTCCATCTCTTCTCCTTTACCTTCTTCTTCTCCCTTCGTCGGGACAGCAAGAGAAGGAGATGAGGGCCAGCCAGCCATTTTGGCATAGCTCCCATCTTCTTCCCATAGCTCCCATCTTCTTCCCTTCCCCTCTCATTCCTGTTCCACTTCTATTTCTTCCCTTTCCTTCCTCCTCCTCCTTCTTCTCTTGTCTCTTCTCCTCCACGATTTGTTTGGGAGGGGGAGAGATAAGGGAATAAAGGGGATTCTCTTATCTTTAAGGGGTAGAAGGGACCTTAGGTTGTGTTTAGTTAGGGGTCTTTAGAATGTAGTTTAGTCTTTTAGGCTTTAAATGGGTTTTGGGTTAAGTTTTAGGCCATGTTTGGTCCAAGTCATGACCCTTAGGTCCATATAATTAGTTAGGGTCTGTTTGGGTTGGGTCCAAGCCTCACTAGACCTATTAGCCCTTAAGCCTTGTTTGGTTTTAGTTAGATTATTAAAATCCATTATTTAATTAAGTTAGGCTTCGTGGGCCCTACCTTTATGGCCTACTTACCCAACTAATGGTAATGGTAGGAGTCCACATGGTCCAAAGGTTCAATTAGGGTGTCCGAGACACGGGGATGTGGATCTCACCAGAAGAATTACCAAAAAGGCAGATGACAGCACGGACGGATCCTCGAGCGGATTCAATAAGAGTGAGTCCGTTCGTGACTCCGGTGCTACTGTCAAGGCCCAAACTTCAAGAAAAATTACGGGCCTTTGGCCCACACTTCCAGGTCTTCGATGGGATACTTTTAGTAATATTCTAAGTCTGAGGTTACAAGTGTTGGCCAATGCCACCGTGGCATTGCCCTCCAGGTAAAGGTCTACACTGCCCTAGGGTATAGGGGTATATTTGGGGCGCAGGTGTAACAAAACATATATTAAATGTGTATCATATTATTATAATACATATTTTTTAAGTGTTTTTATCGTCTTCTCCGTTTTATACCTAAGTATATCTACCTTCTTCTTTTTTTTTTGTACCTGAACTTACTAACAATGATGGGTCCTCGATTATCTTCTTTCATAAGAACTGGGACATTCTACAATTTGACATCCTTAACTTTGTTCACACTTTTTTCACTAATGGTTCCCTCCCTCAAAAAACAAACCACACTCTCATCACCCTCATTCCCAAAAAGGATAATGTCGTTGTACCTACGGATTTTAGACATATTAGTCTTTGTACGGTCTCTAACAAAATCATTGTAAAAATCCTCGCAGGTAGACTTCGCAAACATCTTGATTCATTCATCTCCCTCTTCCAATCTGTCTTTGTTAAGGGCCATCAGATCTCTAACAACATCATCATTGCACACGAAGTTGCTCACTATTTAAGAAAATGCATAGGAAAACAGGGATGGGTCACTATCAAACTTGACATGTCCAAGGCCTATGACCGAGTGGAATGGAGCTTTATCCAGAATCTCTTCTCCTTTCTGGGATTCTGTTCTAACTGCTGTGACATGTCCTCTGTTTCCTACTCCATCAAATTACGTGGGGGTGCTTTTGATTATTTTGAGCCTTCGAGAGGGATCAGCCAAGGATGCCCTCTAAGCCCCTACCTGTTCATTCTTGCTATGGAAGGTCTCTCAACTTTTGGCCACCTTCCAAGACCTTAATCTTTTCAAAGGAATCCGCATTTCTAGACAGACTCCCGAAATCACCCATCTTCTCTTTGCGGATGACACTATGATCTTCTGTCGGGCCTCGATGGAAGTTATTGACACAATTCAAGCCATTCTACAGCTTTTTGAGGACCTTTCTGGGCTATCCATTAATTAGAACAAAAGTGAGATATTTTTCAGTAAAAATACACCTCCTGAGACCCGAAGCCAAATCTGTAGACGCCTTCAGATGCAAGAAATGACTCCCGATTCAATCTACCTTGGCACTCCCTTATCTATATCTTGGAGGAAGAGCACCCATTGTCAAAACCTTATCTCTAAGGTCCAAAGGAAACTATCCTCCTCAAAATCATCCATGCTTTCTCAAGTAGCACGTATTCTTCTACTCAAATCTGTCATTTGCTCCATGCCCACTTACCTTATGTCCTGCTTCCTTCTTCCAAAATCCATACACTCCAATCTTGACTCCATCAACTCCAGATTCTGGAAATGTGCAAAAACAAATGAGAAAAAACTCTCCTTAATTCCATGGAAGGCAATTTGCAAACACAAGTCTGAGGGAGGTTTGAGTATCAGACTCTCTTCCATCCATAATAAAGCTCTCCTAATTGGGCGTCTTCTTACCAATCCCAACTCTCTTTGGTGCAAAATTCTTAAAGCTAAATACTTCCCTCATACATCCATCTTGCATAAAGCTTTTAAACCAAAAGCTGGCTCTTGGACTTGGAATACTATTGGTCATGTCCTACCCCAAATCAGGCACATGACAAAATGGAAAATTGGTACTGGCTCAATGGTTTCACTTTGGGATGGAAATTGGATTCCGAGTCATTCACCACCATACTGGCCGAATTAGAACCATACCAGGCCACCTTTACAAGTTGTCTCCGACATCATGTGTGATAGAAGTTGGAACCTACCTCTTATGCAATCCATCTTTTCATCTAATCTAGCATCTCAAATTTCCACCTTTCCCATAGCTCTCCACCCTTATAATGACTTCCTCTACTGCCCCCCTTCCAAAAATGGTACCATTACCACCAAAACTGCTACTCGAATCCTCAACACTCCATCACCTAGAACTCCCAACCCTCAAGCTACCACCTCTTCCAGGAAGCTTTGGAATACTATATCGTCTTTAAAAATCCACCCAAAATTCAAAATTTTCTGTTGGAAACTCCTACAAAATGGCATTGGGACTAGAGCAACCCTAACCAAATTTCTCAATATCAATGGTGCTTGTGCTCTCTGCGGGAACTCCACGGAAACACTTTGGCACCTTTTCCTATCCTGTGATATCTCCAAACATATCTGGCTTGCTGGGCCGCTGAGGCTTAGATCTGAATTCCTACCAGCCGAATCCATCCTTCATGTTTGCACTTCCCTCATTATTCAATCACCCTGGCCTAACCTTAATCCAAAACTGTTCCTCTCCCTATTTGCAATTGCTTGCTATTTCATTTGGAATGAACAGAACAGATGTTGGATTAATCACACACCCCCCAACCCTTTGGCAATAATGCACAATGTAAATAAATGGACCCATGAACTTAACCTCTTACCTTTAAGTCTTTCCGACATCACTCCCAACCTAACCTTTGTGTGTCCTAGTACACATGACTTGCTTCTATCCTTACCACATAATTCTCTAACAATAATTTGTGATGGAAGTTTTCTAGCAGAAACTAAGGAGGCTGGTTGGGCGGCACTTCTATTCCACAATGACTCATTCATATATGCATGCTCTAACTTTGGTCATACAGGAACAGCACAAGCGGCAGAAGCTCAAGGAGTGCTACTCGGACTGCAACAAATAGAGGAGTCTCAAAGCACAACTCTCACCATCTGGACTGATTGCAAGGATATTGTTCATTGGTTGAACCCCCCCCAAATTCACAATGGCCATGGGAGATGTTTACTATCTTGTGGGACATTAAACATTTTTTTGGGAAAGTTCAATAATTTTGTGCTTTCCAAAAAAGACAGACCTTGTGTTTATTTAGCTCATAAGTTAGCAACTAAAGCAAGATGTACTAAGACTGCTGTTTGTATTTCTGATTTCAACTTAATCTAATCGTAGTTACCTTTATCAGGAAAAAAAAAACTGGTGTAATCACTAAGTAGTTGTTGAGATTACCTGTCGAATGACAAGTTAGTATATCGCAATGGTTCGCTCAAAGAGAAATATTGGATGGATTGGAACATTGATCTGAACTTTGAAGAAGACTTCACTTCTTCATGTCCACCACTCCCATCAGGACATGATCCATCACAGTTCTTCAATTACAATACTACGTAGGAGGAAATTGAAGAAGACTTCACTTCTTCATGCACCACTCCCATCAGGACATGATCCATCACAGTTCTTCAATTACAATACTACGTAGGAGGAAATAATTCATTAATGACTAAGGCATGGTAGGAAGGTTTTGGTAGATCAGAACTTCAAAGAATACTTCTTAGGCATTATGGCCCAAAGCAGTAAAAATGACAGTGGAATATCCTACAATTCTACATCTACATGCAGTAATGAGGTGGTACTTGCAATGCCTTTTCAAGGCTCTTCTTGTATGGACTACATGGATAATTTTGTGCTTGAGCTAGAATCACTAATAAAGGGATAGATACTATCAAGAAATGGTGAACATTGTTAATATCAAGAACCAACATGTAAGAAAAGTAGCATGTTTAATTTTAAAATTTCTATTTTTAAGATATAAGTTTCACTAAATCCATAAAAAAAAATGCTTGTAGGATTTTACTTCAACCTAGATACATGTACGGGGATGAAACAAGCATGAAGACCTGGAACAGAATTAGAATAGATGTGAAGCATGTCATAGAAAGATTACTCAGATGCCTACTTATGAGAATCGCGAGTTAATTCTAATCTCGTACATCATTCAATGACGAACAAATTTTCATGTATTTAAGATATCTAAAGAATGTAACCACCACCCCCCCTACTTAGACCTACCCTTAACCATTGGTATGTGACTCAAGCCATTGGTCCAACCATTTAGGAGAAAATAAAATCCCACAACCAAATGTAAAACTCGTCTATTTCCCCACCGAATCTCCAAGGGAAACCCATTGGAAAGCAGTTCCACAATCATGGTAAATATGGACTCTGGTGTGTGACACTCAGTCGGGTACAATTCAGTATGGTCCTTCAAAATATGTTGAAAAATCCTACTACTAATATACTAATATTTCCTCTTATACTAATTTTACAATGTTTTCTCCTATAATATGCATGTAATTAATTATAAAGACAACAAATATGAAATAATATAAGAAGTCTATATAACAAATGTTTGCAATACTAACTTAACTACAAAAAATATGGCTTCTTCTGTATCCTGAAAAATGTGCATATTTCACAAGCCTGGTTTACCAAAGCCTACTCTAATCCATACCTAGAAGAGGTTACTATTTTGGAAGAAACCAATTTACTAGCCAACATTGGTTACAATTTACAATGCCAATACAGCTCAGTTCTGTTACTTTTATTAGAGAGAACTAATTTGATGACTAACTCTCCAACAAATAATGGAAAGTAATCACTTAGTTGAATTCCTAGCAGAACTCTCCCAACAGAGTCTTTGATTATGGATGTATACCACCAAAAGAGAGAGAAGAAAACAGCAAGTCCTGAATATAACTTTAGGATTTATGGACTTAAACACTGACAACAACCCTATAAATGCTTTACTCAAATTTGATTTCTTCTCTTTTTGGGGGATCAAGCTGCAAATAGTAAAATGGATCTGTGGGCTCCTCCCTGCACAGAACAAAGAAGAATAATAGTAACATCAAGTGGTAATTAAGAATAGGTTCTATTGGCTGCCAGGGTGGAATGGAATCTCCTACGCTCCTACACCAGCATTTTATTGACCGTCAGACGGGCAGAAAAAGATCCAAACCATTCAATCAGTTCACATTAAATCTCTCTCTCCAATGCTGCTAGACCCTCTCTTCCTCGGCTCGCCGCTGTGACCCACCACTCCTTGCATCTCCCCTTCTCTCTGTCTCTCTCTCTCTCACGCAACAACAGAGACTCTGACGCAAGTATCCCCACCGTCGCCTCTGGTCCTCAAAGCCGCTGGCCCCCATCTATGCAAGCCCCCTCCTACTTCCCCTTCCAACACTGGCTGCTGAGTGATCCCCGCATGCAGCCTCCTCTGATCCCCGCGTGCAGCTTGGTGAGGGGAGCAGTAGAAAGCATAGGTAACCTTCTCGTTGAGGGTGACTGAGTAGGTCTCACCAGGGCCGTTGAGATCTTCCTCTCACTCGTGGAGATGGCTGAAGCTTTGATGCCAGCTAGGATCTTGACCTCGTCGAACACTACATTTTGGGGGAACCAAACATTGTTCTTGAAGGTGCTCAAGCTGCTGGGCACGAATGGCAATGACCCATCGTCTCTAAGCAGCAAGGTCTTGATCGCCATGGCATTGCTGGCAAGCATTGCGCTTGTGGCAATGGCCACACAACAGCCACTCCCACCTATTTTAGTGACGTCTTCACACCGGCGACCATGGGGGTAGGGGTGGACCCAACCTTGGCGGCGGTGCCCACTATGGCCGTTGCTCAGGCCTTTAAGACGGTCAAGGATGGGATGGCAAAAACAGAGCAGGGGTGATACTAGCCATTGTGTTTATTCTACGTTCTGAGGGAGATTAGTTTATGAAGGTCGCGAGTGTGGACTGTAGAGAAATAAAAAACACGGAGAGGAAGGGAAGGATTTTAATAAAGCTGAGGAAAGAAAGTGTTGAATTATTTTATCCACCCGTGTCCCCCTTTGGATAGTCTACCGTGTTAGAGCTCCTATATGATATACATATTGTTTCCTCCCTTTCCTACAAGGTCGGCCTTTTAGAGGAAGCGGTTTCTACATGGTATCAGAGTAGGCAGAGGTCACGGTATCGAATCCCCCTGGGAGCGGGAAGGTGTTGAATTATTTTATCCACCCGTGTCCCCCTTTGGATAGTCCGCCGTGTTAGAGCTCCTGTATGATATACATATTGTTTCCTCCCTTTCCTACAAGGTCGGCCTTTCTTAATTCTATTGTTTTGGGGGGCAAGTTTATAATCGGTTGGCCATCAATAACAGTGCCTTTTGTGCGACGCAGCATTATTGTTTTCAGGACCGCTTGTAGCTTCTTGTAGCCCATTGTTGGATGCTTAGTAACTGGTATCTTAATCATTGAGCAGAATGATTTGTAGACAGCATATGGATCATATCTGAGAAATCTAAAGTAGCTATACAGATCGTCAACAGCATTCTGGATAGGTGTCCCAGACAAACACCACCTCCTTTTGGTTCGAAGTCCCCAGCAGGCTCTTGCCACTTGAGTTCTGTGATTTTTAATGCTCTGTGCTTCATCCAATATTACCCTAAACCATCCAACCCTTGCAAGAGGGCGAGCAACAGATTCAAGCAACTCACCATCAGTTCCTTTCTTATGCTTCAGACTTTTTTTATCAGAACTTGGAGGATATTTCCGCTTTCTGCTAGACAGTCCCATATGTGGTATTCCATCAGGTTCATTCTTCCCTTTCTCATCATCATCCTTATCCATAGGAGGCTTCTTTGGAACCTCCATGCTTACAATGGAATATGTTGTTAGCACAACATCATACTTGGCCAGCTCATAAAGATCTTTTGTTCTATTGGTTCCATGGTATACTAGAATAGAAAGATTAGCTTCACTTGTGACCTTGTTTTGGCAGTTCCCCTCTTGAGGCATCAGAGAATAGCCTTGTCATGGATGGCGCAGAAAGAGACAGCCAGTTTTCACTGCTCTGGAGGAATTCTTGCTGATGATCAGGGATTGGGAAAAACGATATCAACGATTGCACTTATACTGAAAGAAAGATCTCCAGCCTCCAAAATGAGTTCTGTGCCTATCAAACAGGGAGATTCTGAAGCTTTCGACTTGGATGAGGATGATGATGGCAGAGGTGGATGTTTGTGGCTTGTGTTGGAGGACTATGGATGGCAATGGAGGAGGTGAGGGCACACGAGTAGAAGGGGACGACGTGGTGGGAGAGCCAGTGGCGACAGGGGTGATGATGGTGGAGGAGGAGAGAGATGTGCCGGGTGCAGTGGCAGTGTAGAAAGAAAGAGAGAGAGATGCAGTAGCAGAAAGACTGAACGGTTATGGGCGATTCCATTCCTCCCTGGCAGCACATGGAACATTTCCTCTTAAAGAATAAATCATAACACAACTGAAACATTTTCATGTTGTAAGGTATTCCTTTTGAGTTTTGTCAATCACGCAAGACCTGTTTAGGCTAATAAACCAACTTCAGTTTTAGAAAGGAAAAAAAAAACATTTATGGGGAGATTTTGGTGCTAAATTTCCATAATTTGTAACACAAGATACCCTCTTGTAATGGTTATATCAACTTTCAAAGTTGTTTTAAGTTGAAAAGTACTATGCCAACAATTGACACATTTAAGGTCCGAGATTCATCCAGGTTATAGACTCAACTCATAGTCAATGAAGCTTCAAGAAAGCAAACCAACTTATTTGAAAACTGCAATTGACCTTATGTTAACAAGCCATTCAAACACCTCACAGCTGTGTGTTTTAAATTGAAGTTCTAAGACCATTGCAAGGAGGACCACAGAGTTCCTTATCTAGAAGACCCTCAACATCTGATTGGGTACTTTCCAGTTCTAGGGCAGAGGTGGGAATTTCATCTTATTTTTCATTTAAAGCAGATACCGTCACATCCAATCACATATGCAAGTCCTCTAGTGAAAGGAAACTGTGGTCCTGTAGACATTTCCTAAATTCTAAATATTATTTTAAATAAATTCCTGGTAGACGAGCACAAGCATACCCTGGTTTCGAACACATGCATTGCCAGAAGAGCTTGAAAGGACCTGGAACTGTTTTAAATGGATTTCCTTTAGCAAGCCTAGATAATTTTCAAACGGAAAAAGTGTTACAACAACAACACCATATGATGAAAAAGATGATAAAACCTTCACAAAAAAAGCATGCAAAAAGCTTAGCATGCAAAAAGCTAAGGGAAGAAATATCCCCCGTGTACCATGATACATATGGTACACAAACCAGATTTAGAAAGACCATTGGAAACATTTTTTGAGCTTATTGGGGAAAAAGAGGAATGAAATGCCAGTCTTATAGAAGGTCAAATATAGCAGTCTGCTCAAATCTCAACAACCATCTATATGATTCAAATCCCATCATTAGCATGTTCTTTATTGCTAACAGTCACATCAAGGATCCGAAGACTCTGCAATGAAGAGACAAGAAAACAAATACAAAGATCAACTGCACAAACGTAGGTTTTTCACTATTATTTTTTCCCTCCTCTGAATCAACTCATCATTTATTTCAATAAAAAACACGAAGAGTCATTTTTTTTCATCATGGCAAGGTTGCTACATTGCGACGTAGTGGGCATGGGTTCGAGTTGAGAAACAGCCTCTTCATGAGGCGGGGCATAAGGCTGCGTACATTATGACCCTCCACAGACCCCGCAGTGGCTAGAGCCTCGTGCACTGTGTAAGCCCTTTTTTTGTTCAATTTTGATAAAGTAGCGATAGATAAAGTAAGACTATTCTTTCATTGTTAGGATATATTAATCGTTTTATGGTCAAGTAGAGCCTAGTGACAGATGAACCTCAGATAAAATATCCAAAATATTCAATAAAATGTGATGCAGATTTGCCACCAAACTGGGCTTGCTTGCCTAGGAATAGGTCTAGGGTTGGGTTGTATACATTTTGGGCCTTTGGCCCATGGGTTTTCAATGTAATAGGCCACTTTTATGGGCCTAAAGTATGGGTAATAAGGTTGTATACCGGATTAGTTAGTTAGTTTCTTATACTTAGTTTATTTTAAGTTGTTGATGCAGATCTGAAGATTTATCTGTAAGAAGAAGAAGAAGTCCAAGCAGTCCAAGAGATCTTTAGTAGTTTTTTATTTTCATGTTTTTGTGTTTTAAATTAAACGGGTCCAAAGCTGGTATGAACCAGTGGTTCAATTTAAGCGAATTAATTAGATTTCTTTTAATTTGTTTTAGTGATCATGTGACAACTTAAGTCATCCACTCCTCCCCACGGTTCATAGGGAGGATGTGTTTTGTAATAGAGTCGGCTAGGGGGGGGGTTTCCCACTCCTAGGCTGAAGAGGAATTGGCCTTTAGGGCCTTTAAATAAAGACAATCGTGGGGCTCCTCTTTACCTCACAATGTGAAAAAATTAACTCTCAAAGCTGCTGCTCTGCAACTTGTCTTCTTCAAGTAGATCTTTTGTATTGTGTTTGATCAAGGCTGACCGAATCGATGTTTGATCCAATTGACACCTTGCGGTGGGAAGCCCGGGTGGTTCGTTTGGTTACTTGTTGGTGCAGATCCAAGCATCCGCAAGGAATACAAGCTGCCATAACCATAGGGCCATAGTTAGAGCCTTAGTTTAGTTTATACTTAGTTTATTTTAGCTTTAGTTCATTCTATACTTAGTTTTTTTTTTAGCTATTAAATTGAACCGGTCCAACCAATGGTCCAATTTAAGTGATGTCTTCCTATTGGCTAGAATTGTTTTATTTCTATTGGTCCTTAGAGGATCATTTAAGTTATTTGTTTTTTTTAAGCTAATTAACCCCCCTCCACGATTTTTAGAGGGGAGAGGTTTTATATTTGTAATAGGATTGGGCCTTAGGCCATATTATTTATTAATGAAATCGTGGGAGGCTCCCCCACAATTAGACTTTGAAATTTTCGTTTGTTTTGCTGCTGCTGTTGAGCTCTGCATGAGTGTGCCTTGTGAGTAACATCAAGGTTGCCTTGTGAGTAACATCAAGGTGAAGGGCTGGTGGATCTCCAGTGACTCCTTGCATCTTGTAGATCAGGAGGTTCTTCTTCAAAGCTGTCTTCAAGGTTGCAGCCATTGACGAACTTCTTAAACCAGTAAGTTATTTAATTTTGGGTTAAATACACATACCCCCCTATAATGCACCCAATATTCCTCATGCCCCCCTAAGGTTCTAACAAGTCCACACGCACTGAAAATTCCACGTACCACCCTTACTTTACCCCCCTAAAGCCATTTAAGTTCAAATCATTAACTTTAGGCATTAAATGCAAAAAACTGACCAAACTACCCCTTCTTCTATCTTTTCTAAAATCTGAAATTACCTAATTGCCCTAACCTATTAGTTATCACTTGGAAAGACATTTTTACCCTAACCTAAGTTGAAAATACCCTATTGCCCCCACCCCTACCCTTTCGCAATCGAACTCACTCAACCCTAATTTTTCTCTTTCGCAAAATCGAACTCCCTCAACCAGCGGCGCCCCTTGTCATCTTCCCCAATCGTTGAACGTGATATAGGCTTGGAGCTCCCCTTCATCTTCTCCGGTCGTTGAACGCGATAGAGAAAAAATCTGCAAGTTTGAATTTTTATGTAAAAGAAATCACGAGATTGAACTTTTGGTGTGGTCAATCAATGATTCTTCCTCTGAAACAGCCTTGTTTTGGTGTGAACTCAACATCATTAACTGTGATTAGTGTTTATAGGAAAGCAAGGGTTTCGAAACATATTAGAGGAATCGATTCTTGGTGAGGTTTTTTGAACAACCGAGTGATAACGAAGGAGTTAGTAAACCATCCACTGCTTCGTCTTCTTCTATTTGCATTCTTAATAAATGGCTTTAAGATGTGTATGTGGCCCAATGACCATCGAAATGAAACCAATTATATATTTTCTATTGAATATTACTGATATTCTCTAATTAAAGGCCATGAGTGTGTTAAACAGAGAAGAAGATCGATCAGAGAAGAAGAAGCAGAGAAGGATGGAGCAGAGAAGAAGATAGATCAGAGAAGAAGAAGCAGAGAAGGATGGAGCAGAGAAGAAGATTGATCAGAGAAGAAGAAGCAGAAAAGAAGATCGATCAGAGAAGGATGGAGCAGAGAAGGAGCAGAAGAAGAAGCAGAGAGGTGGACGCCTTGCTAGAGAACATGGAGCAGAGAAGAAAGCGCAGAGAAGAAGAAGCAGAAAAAGGAGAAGCTGAGGAGATGTTACCTGCAGAAGGTCGTCATCGCCGGAGAAGGAAGTCGTGAACGTTGGCACACTCTGGGAGGGTAAAAATGTCTTTCCAAGTAATGAACCAATAGGTTAGGGCAATTAGGTAATTTCAGATTTTAGAACAGATAGAAGAAAGGGTAGTTTGGTCAGTTTTTTGCATTTAACGCCTAAAGTTAACGATTTGGACTTAAATGCCTTTAGGGGGGTAAAGTAGGGGTGGTACGTGGAATTTTCAGGGGGTGCGTGTGGACTTGTCAGAACCTTAGGGGGGCATGAGGAATATTGGGTGCATTATAAGGGGGTACGTATATTAAACCCTTTAATTTTCTGCAATTACCTTCTTCTCCTAATCCTCTACAGCCTACCCTAACATTCCCCACCTTTTATTTTATTTGAATCCCTTAACCTTAAATCACCTACAGCTTCATCCCTCCATTAATCCCCATCAATCCCTATAAACCCTAAATATTCACTAAGCTGTCCAGCCCAATTTTACCATCAGTTTTCCTCCAAAATTCAACCACAGCAGCCATACCTAATTCCCTTCACTCGACCTTAACCCCAAGCCCATCTCAGCTCTTAGACCGTAATTCCCCCTTCCACCTCCATTAATCCAAAACCCTAGAATTACTGATCTATCACTTTTAGCCATCAAAATCTACCCATATCACAACCGAATCGCCTCCTCACTGTTTCTAACACTCGGCCAACAGTCCTAGCCCAAACTCCAACTCAAAACCCTAATTTCATCCCTTTTCCTAATTTCCAAAACCCGAAACCCTAACCCTAAATTTCTGAAATTCAATTTCTTCAATTAGACATCATTCAACCTACATTGTTAGCTTCCCCTAGGCCTGCCTAACTTTACTAAATAAAACCCTACCTCATTCACCTAAACCTAACCCTAGTTTTGACCTAAACAGCCTCAAAACTGCCAAACGACTAGTAGGCTGCAAGGGTCTGATTTCACCTGGCTCCTAGTAGGTCTTCTACCTATCTAGGACTACATTACTTGTCTTCTTCATTACTGTTCTACATTCAAGTTCTGGTTCCAAGGATCCTTCAACAACAACAATTTTGTTTTCAAGTTTTTTCATCATTAAACAAGTAAGTTTGAATCCCCCAAACCCTAGATTTCCTTTCCTCTTAATTTTCCCCTGTTAGAGTTTATGTATTAGGGGTATATTTGTCTCTATCTTTATTATAAGCCATAGAGTTTTAATTTTCCATTTTATTCTCTTATCTTTTACCTCCTTAGGGTGTTCTATGTAATTTCCTAAGAGTTATTAGTGAAGTGAATATAGGAGTTAGGAGAGGGTTTCTCTCTAACTCACGATTCTCTCAATCTTTCTTCTTCCTCCTCTCATCTTCTTCCTCTCTTCTTCTTCTTCTTCTTCTTCTTCTTCTTGCTGCAAGTCACCTCTCTATTACGTAGAATCGATCCAACCTAGAGTTCTAACTTGGTATCAGAGCACAGCCCTCTAGTGTGAGAGTCAACTCAGCCTAGTTGACTCTTCTTTCACCTCTCTTGGAACCCTAAGAGCATAAAGGGTTCCACTAGAGGCTGTGTTATGTAAATCATACATTCCCTACATTCTTTGAAGTTATATTTCTCACATCTATTTGTAATGGAGGGAGTCTAGAAGCTGTTGAAAGTGCTTTTAGCCCTAGAAGTGCTCCCAGAAATTTCCGCCAGCCACTCCTTGTCTTTTTATTCTGCCCATGGCAGACTGTTTGGCCTTGAAGCTAGGCTCCTTTGAGTCGCCTAGAGGTGCCTTTATGAAGCCCCAAGGACTTGGTTCAAGAAGAGTGAAAGCTGGAGAGTGGTGCTCCTTTTTTGGCTGCTGAATAGGTATCGCCTGCTCTGTTTTTTTGCCCTTTGGTTGCTATTTCTTGCTAGCTGGCTGCCTTGGATGTCTCTTAGTGCATGCGAATGAAAGGGTTATGTATGTCTTGGTTATTGTGGAATGAAACCAGAAGTCCCTTTGATGCTTTGAGCTCTTGTTAGCTACTTTGCATGACAGATATATGATTTGCCGCATTTCTTCTGTTGAGGCACACGAGTAATCCTTCATCGCCGCCATCATCTGTTGAACAAGACCAGTTCCTGCTTCAGGAGCAGGTGGCGTCGGCGTGCCCTCTGGCTGCGCACCATCTTCTGGCACGGGAGGGTCATCGCCGCTTCCTCCATTACGATTCATCGATCTTGTGACCACTCTACTCATCGGGAGGGTCCCACCGGGCATGCCAAAAAATGTTTCCGCAAAATTCCCGTCTACTGACCGAAAACCACTGAGACGCTGGGGATAGGGATCGTCCCACCCTTCTTCAGGCAACAAATGGATTCTACCTCTGCCTCGATTGCTCCAAGGAGTTTTGGAATACACACAAAGGCAAGGAACAATAGAATAACTCAATCTTCAAAAGAAAAACAGAGTATTCTATTGAAAACAACTGCGCAGAATGATGAACAGTACATCAACAATCCTTGCAACAAAGGAAAGAACTCGACTATGCTACTCTAAGTTACTCCTACTCCTAGACAGAAATTAAATGCAAGATTTTGGATAATCAGTTGAAGGTCTTTCTCTTCGCCTCTAATTTATAGCATCTGGACTCTTTATGTTTCCCTTAACACAGTTCATTCAGCCCTCTTGTCCGTTGTGTCCACTTTCCAAGGCGCACTACTACTAGCTCCAACCGTCCACTCATTGATAACTGCTACTAAGAGCCCTACTCACTCCAAACTCCCTGGGCCAATCTTGTCATGGGTCGTAACAGCTTCTTTGGGCCAGATTACTGTTAGCCGTCTAGAACCGGCCAATTCCTGGGTCGTTGGGTTTATTCCCAGACCGAACCATTTTGGGATCTAAACACAAGGACAAGGATACGGTTGTTAGTGTAAGGTTTTGATACAGGATGGCAGGATGCCCAACTTAGCACCTGCGGTAAAAACAATTATATAGGCTTGCAAATACAAAAGGAGTGACATTGTCTGAAATGGACAGAGATAAAGGCTGCTTAAAAAGCAAGATTTGAATGCTAAAGTATAGGTAGTCTATCTTCGATCCTTACACACAACATCCCACAGTATCCTTGCCAGGATCAAAGCTCATATTAGAGACCACCATAAGATCCAAAAATTTGGATGTATCACCATGTATACCACCGACTGGAGGACCAAAAATGTTCCTTCTAATCCAATAAAAGACTGTACTAAGTCACCAAATCTATCATAATCTAATGTGTATTTAACAAACAACTGATAGTCCACTAAAATCACCCTACATGATCAAGAAATAAAAGACATGCCCAACATGTGGGACTACCTAGGGCTTAGTCATCCTTCATCAGAGGGCAGTCCATTAAAATCATCCTCAAAGATTGAATAGGGTATACCATGTCAGAGTCATCTTACTGAAACAGACTCAAAGATTGAAGAGGGTAAACCACTAAACCTGTATCAGCGTCATCTTACTACAACGAAAAAATGTTATTAAAGGAGGACTAGCACTAAATCTCAAGGTCAGAAGTATAATCTGCAGCTCAGATCAATTCAACTATTCTGATCAGATAAAAGTAACTGTTGGAATTTAAATGGCCTACCATAGTTCTATCGCTATCACGCTGAACCTCCACTCCAATGAATGCAATTAAAATCCAGTATAACAGAGAAATCACTCCTCACTCCAGTCCATTAAATCTACAATTTATTGGTAAATTCAATTGGCATTAAACTAAATTCCTACCCCTCAAAACACATTGGCGCCACAAAAGCTGCTCGAGTGGGAGAACACCCACTGCAACAAAAGCCTTAAAGAATTTGGGCTTCTCATCAATCCTGCACACAGTTGAATGCCTTAAAGAATTTGGGCCTCTCTCTCTCTCTCTCTCTCTAAATTTCCATGTAGTGCGAAAAAACTCACAAAATCACAGAAAAGCTTAGTGTAGACTCCATGATAAAGGAATGCAGCAAAAGAAAAATGACTCCTGATAGAAGTAAAACCAGTGGTTAATAGGGAGCATCTCATATCATCAAATACCTGGATTACATCCTCAGCTCGATCATTACACCTATGTGCCTGAGGTTGGCGATTGTCTCCATCGGGCATTCCCCTTGGACTCTCTCTCCTTGGAACCGGAGTCGAACTCATCTTCCCTTCCCTTTCTTCTTCTCTTCACTACTACGGGACCCAGGAAAGGGCTTAGGGCTCTGTTTTCTTCTTCATCCGTTCGTCCAGTTATGGAATCCGTCAAGCTTTGCTACGGACGTGCACCGTGCACGTATGCACCACGTCGCATCCTGACCGTCTATCAGAAATACTTTGGATAGTCCTCCAATAAGCTGAACAGAAAGAAAAACAAAAAAACAGAAAAACAAAAACCGAAAAAAGGAGAATATTTCTTTGGCTGTTCATCTCTGCCGAACTGAACAGAATTCAAAAAGGGGAAGAACAAGAAGAAGAGATTATGGGATTGTGCAAGCTGGTGGATGCGATCCTTCTCCTCTTCTTCCTGGTTGTAGCAGTGGTAGCTCCACTCATGGACTCCCAGACTTGTCTACCAGTGCAATTGTTTCCCGATTTCCTCGTCGACCTCAAATCCTGGTATGCCCGTGAGTACGGTGATTACCTGATAGTTGAGAAGCCCGATTTCTTCGTAGGCCTCGTTTGGCTAGAGCTTCTTCTCCAATGGCCCCTCTGCATTGCCAACCTTTACGCCATTCTCACCAGGAAGTCCTGGCTGAGCACCACTTGCTTGATCTATGGCGTCTCCACTTCCACTTCCATGGTATGTTTATAGTTGAACAGATCGCTGATCGAGAAATTCTGGTCCAACGTTAAGACTCTGACTCTCAATTATTCTCTGTTTATTATGTTGGGCATTCTCAGATTGCGATTTTAGGGGAACTGATGGGTTCGGGAAAGGCATCGGGCAAGCTCCTCACGTTGTATTCCCCGTTCTTGGGTTTTGCTATCCTTGCGGTTCTGCGTGGGCTTGTGCCAAACGGGGGCAGGAGCAGGACTCCTACTTCAATGAATGCCGCAGGAGCAAAAATGGCTAGGAAAAAGAAAGCATGAGGGTACACACTAGACTCCATCAATCCATCTTCATTTTTTTTTTTCGATTTTTGAATTTGTACTTCTAGCATTCTTGAAAAAGGAAAAACTTTCCTTATTCTCATAGTTTTTGTTGAGAGAGAGAGAGAGAGATCTGAGTCTGATGTATTCATTCCCTTGGCAAAGACAGTGATCTCAATTCATGGTTTTCTTTCAGAGAGAATCAATGCAGTCTCCCACACAATGACACTGAAAGATGTCTTCTCTCATCCTTACACAACTTTTATCTAATACCTAAGGTGATGCAATGACGGTGTTCTTCTAGTCAGAATATCAGCTTGCAATCATACTACAACTTAACAAAAAAAAGAACTCAAAAGTAAGATGCAAAAACAAAAATAAAGAAAATCATATCAATTACAATCTAATGGCTACATAAAAAAGAGTTACAATCTAATGGGGAACCTTAACCTTGTAGACAGAGAACTCACTATCCACTCCAATACAGGAAAAAAAATGAGATAAGCTTTTGACCACAGATCACTGGCTACCTAAAATTTAGTCGAATTTCCATACTGGTTACTCGAGTTTTGAGATAATGTCAGTATTGATACCTTGAAATTGGATCAGCTAGTGGTAAGACTGCCAAAACTGGATACATATTTTACATGTCTTAGAGGAGCAAGGTAGGAGCAACAAAATGCTGGCCCAAGACTCAGGCTTATACAAATATATCCAGTCATGTTTGATTTCTCTCCATTTGAAGGTTCATTACTTGGGTTCCCCTACACACAAACAGAATTCTATTACTTGATGGATAAATGTCTTACTGAGTTGGACTTAACAATCATGGTGATGAGGTTGCCATGAATGATGTATCATTATAGGGGCTTGATCACTCTCAGTTGTGCATTGCCATCAAAAAATACTCGGGACTTCCATACAGTGATGCATTTTTTAATATACACATGTTCATAAATTATGTATTTATTCTGTATTTCCACTATATTTTTCTGTAACTCTGGTTGTTTATAGGTAAGGAACATATATGAAAGCCTTGCAAAAAAAAGAAAAGTTCTAAGAGTTGACTTTCTTTTTATATAACCATAATTCATATATTCAACATAAATGGGGTAGAAGTATGTGTTAATTGAAGACAGTCTCAATGGAAGAATAAATGAAAATCTAGAATATCCTTAATTCTTAGTAGAATTATTGTTGGGTGTCTGTGTTATCCATAAGTTCTTAGGTTTTTTTTTATGAAAATCCATAAGTTCTTAGTTGTTTACAGGATAAAGGAACAATTCTCAAACTACTCAAAGATGCCTTCATATGAAAGGTGGGATGAAACAAAACCAGAAACATTTAAATATGAAAAAATTAAAGAGCATGATTAAAAATAAAATAAAATAAAAGGTCTCTTGAATCTTGAATAGTCGCTCATTAGTTTCATGTGGAAATAAAAGTTGTTGTTTTAAATGCTAAATTGTATTAAAAGCAAGGATCTAAAAATCTCATCTGATCAGCCATTCTGGATTGGAATCAGCGGAGGCAGATCCTAACTGAATCGGTAAAGTTAGGGATCTACAGGGCTGATTCTAGGGTTATCATGGCTGATTCCGGCCAATTCCGTTCTGATCTGGATCAGAATCGGCCAGGAATAATCCAGATCCCGATTCTGGATTTCTAAACCCTGATTAGAAGCTCAGATGGTTTAGGGAGTTGTGAGGATTCGTTTTCAGAACCGCGCCTGTGTTCCCTCTTGGGGCGCTTGGTTCGGACGGGGGGTTGGGTTATGCTCCTCGGTTGGAGAGTGAGAAAGAATGCGTCTTCTCGAAGGTTATGATTTATCGAGGGTTGGGGGTCATACAATCAAGTGAAATGGAGTCGCCACCTAGGATTACGGCCTAGGACCCATTGGTGTAGCCTTGTGAAGGGCTACGGGACTTCATTTGGTCTGGTCAGAGATTCAGGGTAAGTGGTAAGGTTACGAGAATGGGAAGGTGTTAGGCACCCACCTCATCCAGAAAAAACCGATCTTTCTACTAGATTCTTGTTTTCGAATATTCTTCCTTCATTAAATGTCTTATTTTCACATGTATAGCTAAAATGATGGACAAACTGTTTAATTAAATTAACTACTATACACTACACGGGCATAATTTAAAAATCTACATTGTTATGGAATTGAAATGCGATGAAAGGACTAAATACCTGTATGTGTTAAACCAATGCAATTATACGAAACGAATCACGTCCCCCCAGCTCAGGTGAAGGCAAAAGACTGGCTTTGTCCTTCGTTGGACAAAATAACGGCATCGAAAAATATTTGGAGAGTAATCACCCAGATGTCGGGCAGCATAATGGCGTACGGATGTCGGGTACAGTGACCTCGGACAGAATAATGGTGTCAAAAAGCGTTGGAAACTAGGCTTCTTCAAAGATCGGGCAGAATAACAGCGCACGGGTGTTGGGTACTAGGACCTGGGATCGAATAACGGCGTCAAAAAGCGCTTCAAAAACTAGGAATTAGGACGTCGGGCAGGGTGACTAGGCCATGGGAGGCTTCGGGGTTTTGGGTGGAAACAGGTTAGGAAAGGCGGGTCTGGAGGACCTAGACTCCATATAGAGGGACGAGGCTTGAAAGCTCGAAATCGGGCAAGGGTAGGGCCCCGAAACTAGGAAAAAAGGGGAAAAAAAATGAAAACTGGAGCTCTGGGGTCCCCCCTCTCCTCAACTTGGAACTTGTTGAAATGAGGGATGGGGGGTATTTGTAGGCAAAATTTTCGTCTAGTGGCGCCACGGCGAAAACGGCACCGTTGTCGGAAAAAAAAATTTTCACTTTGGGTACCCGGCGGCACCGCTACCGAGAGCGGTGTTGCAGCGCGGCCGCAGCCGCGCACGATGCCGTCGGGTCAGGGCTTCGAGCGAGGGCGTCGTGTAGGGTCATTCCAGCGATGCAGGGGGACCACAAATTATACTTTTGTTAAACCTCAGGGGTGGTATGTGTAAATTACCCATTTTTTTGTTTTACTAAAAGTTCATTTAAATTAGAGTAAATTTCTCCCCCCTCCCCTCGATTATGCTCTAATGGAAAACCCCTCCCCTGGGTATTGCATAATGACTCTTCCCTCCCTGCATTAACAAGATTCTATCAATCGTACCCATTCCGTTAAAAATGACTGTTAAGTGCTATAAAAAGACCATATTACCCTTTGAAAGTTAAGTTTTAGTAAGAGATCATATTATCCTCTGAGAAGAGTTAAGTCTTACAGAAAGACCATATTACCCTAGTGTCTTAAAACATTCTACTCTCTCTCCTTTCCCTATCGTCTTCAACCATTGGAAAAGAGAAACTCGAATGTGTGAAAGTAGGGAGAACAATCAAACGACAATGTCCAATAATTTGCTTGTGTTCCCTATGTCATCTTCTTCTCCTGTTCCTTCTCCTTCTTCCTCTTGCCGGTGAGATCGAGCGAACAATCGATGTCTTCGATGACAATGACGGACTTGCCAGAGGTCTCAATTAAGAGCTTTTGCAGCTCCGTCTTGTTCTTCACGGCGGTGAGTTCGAGGTCATAGATGCCGTAGTTCAAGAGATTTGCCATGGCGGCGATCATGGTGGTCTTTCCGGTACCTGGAGGGCCGTACAGCAAGTAACCCCTCTTCCAAACTTTGCCGATCTTGGCGTAGTAACGTTCCAATTCTATGAGATTTTTTTAATGAGAAGATAGTAAGTTAGGTTTATGTAGGTTCCGTGGGAGTGTTAATCGCATATAATTCTCTCTGAATAAGTTAGCTTACTTCCTTTTTTTTTCACATTTGCAGATCAATGCGGGTGAGTTGGTTTACTGTTTTAGCTTTCATTCTTTTAGAACAAATCATCTTATGTTGAGTTAATGATATTACAATCTTCTTCAGGGGAATGAAATTCCAGGGGAAACATTGCCAGAGCCCTTCAACCGAGCAAAACAGAAAGCACTCTCAAGCACAGTCACTGCCTGCAAACTTTCATTGCCCAATGAGACATCATCTAATGCTCTTCCCCAGCCGACAGCAGTTGCATCTCACCTGTCTAAGTCTTTCCAGAAGCACTTCTCAAAGAAAGTTTTGCCAAAATTATCTGATGATATTCCCAAGCCTTCTGCTCTGCCACCATCAAACCCTTGCCCCAAAGAATTTTCTTCCAATGAAGAAACTCTCACTTCTGTTGCTCCATCATCTCTTGGATGTTCTTCAAAATTGACCAATAAATTTTGGCCGGAATTAATGACGAGATATCGGTGGCGCTTGTGAAAGGAGAGCCTGAAAGAACGCTTTTCCTTGGAGTAATTATCGTCGTAGAAAGGGTTTTGACGGTTGGTGGTGGAGACATGGGCTTTCCACCAGATCTTGACCCCTTCAAAATGATCGGTGACTTCCTCGTGGTTATCGAGGTTGAGAACCAGTTTTGCAGAGTTGGTGGTGATATCGGCTTTGAGTCGCTTGGCTTGTGTGGAGAAATGGGTGCTGAGGTAGGCTTCGATGGAGGTGTATGCCTTGTTCCTGCTGAAACGACCGTCGCTGTGCTCGTGGAAGCTGATTTACCATTTTCATAAGCTGGAAACCAGTTGGTGTTGTTTGATTGTTCATCTGGGTTGGGGGCAAATGACGTTGCGGGTAGAAGAAGAAGAAGAAGAAGGGCATTTTTTTTTTTGGTAAATAAGAAGAAGAAGGGCATTAGGGAGGGTAATCTTGGGATATCATAATCATAAGGGTATTTGTGGGTTTAAATGAAAATATTTAGGGTGATGTCATCACTTAACAGCTATTTTTTACGGAATGGGTACGGATGATAGAATCTTGTTAATGCAGGGAAGGGGAGAATCATTACGCAAAACCTAGGGGAGGGGTTTGTCATTAGAGCATAATCGACGGGAGGGGGGAGTAATTTACTCTTTAAATTAATAAGAAAAGAATAGAAGAGTACAAAAGGAGGTTGGATTAGCCCAGATACATCAACAGAAAAAGCTAAGACTTACTCTCCGACCTTCAGCATTGTCATCAGCAGAAAAGCAAATCCGCTAACAAACAGAAAAAGCTAAGCATAAGAGATACGACAAATTGGTCTACATTTCATATCTATCAGCAAGTTGTTTCGCATTGAAGGGGATAGGGCCACCATCGAAGACGAGTCCATCATTCTAGCCGTTAACTTGGCAAAGAAATCAACAACCGGGTTTGCTTCTCTAAAACAATGTGATATCTTCCACTCGATAGACTGAAGGAAGGACTAGAGACCAGACCAGCATTGCTAAACAAACCAAGGAACCTTTCTTTGGGAAACCAAGATAGATACTGCCATTGAGTTTCATTCTATACACAACATGTTGGTGCCAAGATCCTTGCATGTTCCAATCCTAAAATGAGTGCCAAGAATTCAGCTTCAAAGTTAGTCTTAATTCCCAAAAATTTTCTAAAGGATATTGAGTTGTTCATTTTTTTTTAGTATGATATCTTATAAGGAAACACTCTTGGACATCAACTCATATGCTACCTGAACAGTTTCTGAAGCTTTCAGAACATTTTGGAGTCCTAATATTGCTTGTAACATTACACTTTGGTATGGATGAATAACCATATGAAAAACCCTTCTTCCTTTATGGAGGCTTCCATGGTTCCAGTTGGACTAGCTGATGCTAACAACGATGATATTGCTTCATTTATGGTGGCTACCATGACTCCTGTTGGACCTGTTGATGCTGAGAACGGCGTTATTTCTTCTTCTACTCAGTCCAAAAATTGATATGCTGCAACGCTTTGGCTACGCGGGATTCTACTGTAAAGTCATAAATTCTGTGTCTTCATTCTTCTGATTCTTCTTCTTTCTTGCCTAAACCCCCCTTTTCTTCTCCCCCCCTCCACTCCTCACTCTTCACTCTTCTTCACTGTCACGCACTGCTAATACTTTCCGGTGAGAAATGGCTTCTACTACCACTCTTCTGAGCTTCTTTCCATAGGGATCGATATTGTCTAGAATAAAACTAGAAGTAGATTCAAGATGACCCAAAAGCTTGTTTTTGAGCAAATGGAGCAGCTCGGTATCAGTGGCCATGAATATAAATCTTGGGGGCAAATGTGGAATCGACATTTCTCTTTCTTATCCTGACAGATTAAAAATACATGAAAAGACATCATAAGAAACATAACACATACATGGATAGCTACAAGAAATGGATGAACAATAAATCCTGATATAGACATGTTAAGAAAGAAAATAACAGACAACAATTAAAAAAATAGACAAAAAGAAATAGCAACATTGGTAATGGTGACTCAACTTTCCTTTGGCTAGATCCTAGGCACCCCCACGGGGTGCTTCTTGACACCTACAGGGACTATAACAGATTGGTTGCTGGATCGGATTGCTTGGCTCTCATATCAGAGATTATTGAGGGTGGTTGGTTGGGGGGTCGATTCCGTCTGGTCTACTCTGATTCAGGTTGCTTGGGTGACTCTTTCTTTCCGTTAGGAGGACGGATGGAGGTGAAGACATTTTTTCCTGAGAGACCACTTCATCGGGGAGATTCTCATCCAAATCTGCCTGGGAGTTAATACACACTATTTTTTCTTGGCTAGCTCTTTCCCAAGCACTCCCCCACAATGGCTTTGCTTCAATATAGGCAGGTATAATCTACTTCGTCCTGCAACCTCTGCTAGACTGGCATTGAGACAGTTGAGCACCTGTTCTTCGAGCGCCCCTACTCTTATTCAATTTGGAAAAGGGTGGTACTTATATGTTGGCCATCCCTAAGACCTGTTTGTATCTTCGAACAAAAATGGAGCTTAGCCCCATTCCTCCCTCTTCCACCTTTTTTATTCCTTATAGATTTCCCTCTTGGGTGTCTTGTATTCTTTGGGCTTCGTTAAGTAAAATTCTATATTCATCCAAAAAATAGTCTATCAAAACTAGTTTCCAACAGCGTTTTGTTAACCAATAGTGGAAGATCACAGCTCGCATCATAGTTTTATAGATTATGATAGGACCCAATACTTCATAATACAAGTATACATAAATGGGATTTTTCTTGCATATACAACCCAGATTGAATTTGAAAACAATAGTATACGATCCAATTGTTCAAAATGGTAGCTAATTGGATGGAATAGAAGTTAAATTTGCCAGGTCAGTAGAAAAAATGCTATCATATTACTTTTTTCTCTCAAAATCTATAATTTATAATTTATACCTGCTGAAAAAATCTATAATCTATTCATATACGCACAAAAACAGATGAAATTATAGGAAGGAAATTCTAATGATATACTCACTCTAAAATTTGGTAAATCGTTGATCCAATGTAAGTTGCCTCTATCACCTTTACATGATTTTGGAACTCATCTGTTGGTCTGGTAGCATTTGTTGTCATAATGTTAATTGGCAGTTCTCTGACTGAACCAGGAAAAAAAAAACGCAAACCAACAAATTCAGTAATATTCATAGCTCTTTTTAGTTTAAAAATAAAATATTTTTTTAAGCAAGTGCATCCTTTTTGTAGACAAAACACAAGTAAAAACAAACTCATATACAATAGATAGAGAGAGAGAGAGAGAGAGGTACCAATCTCGTACATAAGCTGCATTTTCTAGCCATCTAAATATTTTCAAACTTAAATTCCATGAAGCATATAGGTGAATTTGAAAACAAAAACTATCGGTTTGTTAATGGTGATAACAATTCTTTAAGAAGGCATGGGGACTGAAAATGGTTTAAGCTACTAAACTTGATGGGTAAACAATCTAGCATGGGCACCCTTAATATAGAAGTAGTAGAAAGTGGTAACCAGCAAACCAATAAGCAGGTTTCCTCAATCCAAATTGTGTCAAGATCTTTTTAAATCTTACCTCTAAATTTTTGGAAAAATATGATTTATTTTTGTCAATATTTAAGATCTAAGGAAATATATTTTTTGGAATCTTACTTGGCAGATTTGGGAAAAATACAATCGTTGACTTTAAGATCATAGGAACATTGTTCTTCAACGCCCACAATATTCCATACGACATTCAAACTCATCTTATCTTTTTTGGCAAAATTATTTATGTCCATCGATATTAAATCCGAGGAAAGTGGTAAAAAGTTAACCGATGTGCTGGTTTCTTCAAACCATATGTTCTCAAAATCTTTTGAAATCTCACCAAACCATTTTTTGTTAAGATCTGAGGAATAAACTTTTGGAATCTTACCTGGCAGTGTTTGGAAAAAATTAATTTTTATTCGGTCAATTTAAGATTTGAGGAAAGTTGTTCTTCATTGCCAACAATACTTCAGAAAGAATCCAAATCCATTTCTAGAGTTTTAAGATCAATATCTCAGGATACACCACCCGAAAGTCGCAAGAGGGCGTATCTAATCAAATACGGGGAGTCGCAACCTAGGTTAGGGCCTAGGGCCCACTATACATCTCTCCTTTTCAGTATAGGTAAATTAATGACTCAATGGGCTTGGGTGCTGAATATGTGTCCAAATCTCTAGGTGGGTGTCAGATTACAGGTTGGGAAGGTGTTAGGCACCCTACCTGCCCGACCATAGGGTCAGTCTCTTTGTATTTGGATCTAACATTGCAGATATCCTATTGAATAGGTTACTTGCCCTATGTTAGGTATCTAGATATGATATGATATGATGTTGTCCTAAACCAAATTTCTAAATTTTACTATCCTAAGGCATATATATGAAATAAAAGTTGAGTAATTTAATTAAAAGGTTATAATGCCCTATTGTGATCTAATAAAAAAATAATCATGGCTTGATCCTAATTAAATTGATGATAGGATTATTAGACTCTAATTAATCTAATTGGTTAAATTTCTTTTAATTAACTATATTCTATTTCACATGAGATATGAAAAGAATTGTTTAATTCTGAATAATCTAATTTCACTTTGGTTAAACCTAAATCTCAACGGTTAGATTGTATGCTGTGAAGGCTCGTAATATGAATATTTAAACAATAATAAATATTAGATGGTTATAAATATATAAGGGGTTATGTCCATATAAGTATATATGCATGTATATACTGATATGTAGCTAATATACTTGATTGGGTCTATGACCAAACCCGATACACAATCGAAACTCAAAAAAAAATATGAAAAAGAAAGGGGACTAAAGCCCCGGTGAATGGGCTGACTCTAAACCTACAGCCCGTCGGATCATGATGATTGGAGAACAAGGTTTCCGGGCCAAATAGGCCAACTCTAATACCCAACTTGTTATTGTTTATAGACTAAGGTCATATTTGATGTAAGCCAAATGATATAATGCTATGGATCAAGAAAGATCTAGCCCAAAATATCCAAGGCTAAAAAAACAATTTTTTTTTTTTTTGGCTTTATTAAAATAATTTGGCAACAAAACAACAAAAGAAAAGAACGAGACCATTGACCCAAGAAAAGGTCTATCTAATCCCAAATCAAAACAAAATAACTAGACTCAAATCAATAAACTCATATGAAAAAATCAGTAGAAAATCATAAATGCTTACACTAAAAATCAAAAATCAAAGAAAAACTCATCAGAACATCCATCCTAAGATGAGAATTCGACAAAGAGGTCATAAATGCATTAATGAAAAGTTAGTAAGGAGATGATGAACATGCCTATTTTCACAATCATAATTTAGCATAAGAGTCATGAGCTCATCCATTCAGAAAATGGGAAAAAAATATGGGGAAGTCACACATTTCCATTCTAAACTGAGATTTCAACAACAGGGTTATAAATGTTTCTATTCTAAAATAGGAAAAACAGTGAAGAAGTCAATGAATATTTCCACTCTAAACTGTCCAAAAAAAAAAGTAAAGCATTGAGGTATATATAAACTTGATGAAACATCAAAAGTGGAGAAATTTTAAGAAAGAAAAAACTGTATTTAATGAAACTAGAACCTAAAACAAAATACAAGAGCAATCTCAAGATTTAAATAATGAAAAAGGATTAACCTTCTAGACGTAACAGCATGGTCTAAACCAAAACTCAGAAAATAGGCTAAACAAAAAATTTAAAGGAACATTGACAAGAGAGAAAAATGAAATAAAAAAGATCTTACAGGGAGTCATGCAAGATTGATATTGAACCTACTTAGCCACGAATATCATCAAGCAAAAGCAAAAGATTAGAGATATAGAGGTGAACATCAAACCGTATTTTGAAATAAAGCATGAACCACTGAATTGAAATTCAGTTTAAAGGAATGGAGATGTATAAGTAAGATCAGCAATGTAAACATAAAAAATAAAAAAAAAATAGAGTATTGGACATTAGACCGTGTATACCATATTGGAGGTAGACAATCAAAGACATGTATCAAAAGAGGACAAAGCAAATGACTTATAAGCAAAACTAAGAGGCAAAGTTACAAAAAAAGATAACAGAGAACTCACAAGAAAACAAAAAGAATTATAATAGACAAGAATAAGGGACAAAATTTTCAGAGGAAATAACAAAGAACTCACAAGCAAAGCTAAAGAGAACAAGATTCATATAAGGAAGATTAGAATACGAAATAACTTAAATTAAAGCTATGCACAATCAAGGAAAAATTAGAAACAATTACACAATTATAGGATGCAATAAAAACAGAGAATATGATAGGTACGCACAATCATACAATTGAAGTAAAAAATAGCGCGCAATCAATCGAAAATAGAGAAGGTAACAAATATGACCATAAACAATTAATAGCTAAAAGTAGAATAACAAATCTGAGTAGAAACATTTATCTAAAAAGTCAAAGAAAATTCTTACCTTGGAGGCCGATTTCAAGACTCAATTGAATATAGAAGAAATGAACTGGAGGAAATTACAAGATACTGAAACCCTCATAAAACCTAGAAACCCTAGCTTCCAAATCGAATCAGAAGACGTTGGGAAGAAGAAAAGGAAAACCAAAAAAATGTCTGGACCCCTTTTCCTCCTGGGAACTCCCTTATATAGGATGTTATCGTGCGCCGTTGCGCCTCCCCGCTCCTTAGAGGAGTGGTGCGCCCCCACATGCTGCCCGTAACCGCCCAGAGAACCTTCTGGAGGGATCGTGATGCAGGCCCAAAATGATAGCACACCACGTGGAGATCCAACTCAGTCATCCTAAAGCACTATTGCAATTTGAATGGCTAAGGGCCAAGAAGGAAAATTAAACTCAATCTTGAACCAGCCCAGCTGGTTCGAATACCCCTTTACTAGTCTGAACAGGGTAGAGTTGAGAAGATCATTAACCAAAGATGTAAAGGTTGGCACTACTTTTAATTGGCAGGAGTCCATGATGTATTCCATACACTGATACTGAGGAGGTACATCCTAGACTCAGCTAATGTTTTATTTGGGAATGACCTGAACTTATTGCCATCTTGACCTATGGTGAATACCTGAAGAGAACTTAGGGTGCAATAAGCTCAGTCTCCACAACCATACTATTTCATTGTGAAGGTACCGTGGAGTAAGCATTTTAAGCAAGGAGCTTTTGGGTGATGAGAAGACAGAAGGTGGTCGGAGTATCCTCATCTATTCGGAACCCCAGACACGTCTAATTTTGAGGACGAAATTTTTAATAAGGTTGGGGGGATGTTACACCCGTACCCAAAATATATCCTAATATCCCGGGACAATTTAGACCTTACCCAAAGGGTAATGCCATGGTGCTAATGGTCAACATTAATGACATTGAACCTAGTATATTATTTTAAGTGTCCCCTTAAAGTCCTAGAAGTACGGGTCAAAGCCCCGTAGCTTTCCTTGAAGTTTGGACCCTGACAGCAGCACCGGAGTCACGATTGGACTCACTCGAACTGAAATCGCTCGAGAATCCGCCCGTGCTGTTACCTGCCCTTTTGGTTTATTTTTTTGTGGGATTCACATTCCTGTATCCCGGACACTATAATCAGACCCTTGGACCAAATGGACCCCCACCCTTACCTTCTGTTGCATTTTGAACCTTGCATGTGGGCCTACAAGGCCCAAATATGATTTTACTGAGTTTTAGTGTTAAAGGCTTAAATCAAACAAAGCCTAAGGACTAATAGGTCTTCTAAGACTTAAGGCTAAACCAAACATGTCCTAATTAACTAACTACACCTAATGGGTAAAGACATGGGCTAAACAAGACTTAAAGCCCAACTAAAACCCATTTAAAGCTAGAGGCCACTAAGTGTTTAAGGGCACCTAACCAAATTGACCCTAAGGCCCAACTTGAATTAAAGGGATTCTTAAGTTTAGGGACCTAGGCAAACAGACCCTAAGGCCCCTTTTAGTTATTTATGGGTATGAGCTCTTTAGCTCATTCCCATTTCTCCCAATTGCTGAAACTGTGGAGAAAAAGGAAGAGGAAAAGAAGAAGAAGAAGAGAAGGGAAGGGAGAAGAGGGGAAGCTGCTATCCTCTCCTCCTACACCTCATCTCCTCCCTCCCCTCTTGCTGTCCGGAGAAGGAAAGGAAAGAAAGGAAGAAGGAGAAGAAGAAAAGGAAAGGAAAGGAAGAAGAGGAGAAGGAGAAGTAGAAGGAAGAAGGTTAAAGAAGGCTCACCTAGCCTTGTGCTTGCTGCCTCCATTGAAGGTAAGCTATCTCTCCTCCTCCATTTCTCTATTTATTAATTTAGGTTCTGGATTTTGAAATTGGGAGTAGCTTGGGTTCCACTTGGGACCCAATGCTCTTGTGTTGGGGCTTGTTCTTAGTCCCTTTGGGTGCCATTGCACATCCTTAATCCTCCCAATGGTGTGCTATGCAACCCAAGCCATGAAAACCTATAGATTTCATCCAAAAACTCAAGTTTAGGCTGAGGACTTGGATATAGACCATAGATGGCTTAATGCTTTATGTCATTTGGATATTTGGGACCCTAATGAACCTTGGAAGTCATCCCTACCAGCCCTTGAAGCCATTGGGGATCAATTTGGATGAAGTTCGGACTTGAAAAACCTATTCCAGCTGAGAGCGGACTCAGGGGCGGACTCAGAATCGTGCATCCGCCCATGGACATGCCCTCTCGGGTGTGTCTTAGGGTTTTAATGGATGCACGGACGGACTCACACAACAAAAACCGTTCGTGAATCCGCCCGCAGTTTACAGCATGACCAATGTTCAGTATTTTGGCCATAACTTTGACTATATATATCGTATCGACGTAATTGAAGTTGTGTTGTAAAATAGACTCAAAGGGATACATTTTCTATGAAGGAACCGTGGATCCAATCCAAATAAAAGATCCTCAAAAGTGAGCCTAAACCTAGCTGATATATTTTGACAGCAACTTAGGAGCATGATTTTAATCCGATGACCTCGCCCACATTGTGGCTGCTTGTGTAAGACTTAATAAATATTATTGAGGGTTAATTACCACCTAAAGTAGCTCCCTAAATATATTAGTTAATTGATCTATCGAGGTACCAAGGTCTACCCTTGATGCCCTCAAAACCCCCTTGCTGTCCTAAGGGACTTGTGACCTCATCCTAGATTTGGAAAAATCCTAAAGAGATTCTAAACCCTTGAATCCCAAGACTAATGCTTAGACTAGGCCTTGGGGGTCTTATTGGACCTCAAAGTGATTCTTTTAGGGTCCTAAAAGTCATAACACCTATAGGAGAGAAGATTGAAAGTGATTGACTTAGGAAGTTGTGTTGTAATTTGGCAAACTTAACAATAGTAACACTTGGGGAAAACCTTGGAATTGGATCCAATCCCTTGGATGCTCTAAGTCCTATAAAGGAATATGTATTTTGGACCTCCAATGAAGGATTGGACTTACCTCCCTAACCCTGAGACCCTTGTGGTCCCATGGACGAAAGGCTGAAGGTGAAAATCTTCTCAGATTTCAAAAGAATGGTGGCGGGAGAACGACCGAACTCACCTGGCTGACTCCGTTCCTTCATCCGCCCTTGCTGTCTTAACCCAGACTTCAAATAAATTATTGGGATTCTTCATGGGACCCACCTATACGCTTCTAACATTATTCTCACGCGTCCTTAGACTTCGAAATCTGTCCGGGAGTGCGTGCACCAAATCAAACCTTACCAAACACACCAAACGACAAGCCTGCAAACTGTGAGTGGGTTTTGGGTGATGTTTGGGCTTGCTATATATATATATATATATATATATATATATATATATATATATATATATATATATATATATATATATATATATATATATATATATATATATATAATTATATAGATCATATAATTATGTATTCTTGCATCCATACTTAACATGTTGCATTCTTGCATATAAACTATGTTGGATATGAATTGATGAAATGTGTATATGTTTACTTTATTTCATTATATCGGGTTACGATGCCGGGTATGCCAGTGTCGGAACCCCCGAAATGCTTATGATATTCATTGCTTGCCATCTTGGTCTGTATGCGTTGTGCCGTGCTAGTACCCAGGTACTAGATGGAATGGGACGTTGATGCACCCAGAATACCTATCGGGATGCTAGGATCTTTGACTAGGATTTATGCTCCTTTATGCTACGATCCTTGCCAACAGGGATTTAGGTGTTGGATAGTCGGAGCACCTGATGTCTGTGGAGGTGGGAGAGGCCAGGTCAAGGGTAGTAACGACTATATGGGGTCTGTCACTGGGTGGTCATGATGGCTTCTACCGGCGTAGATCCCTTATGATAATTGAGGTTTCACTGGGGCGATAGGGTAAGTGACCCTCCGTGTCTCCCGAGTTATCACAGTAGCATATACCATGACTTAGACTGTTTGTTAGGTGGAAAATATATTTAACATTTTATGCATCATGGACTACATGTGAATGTGTGTATGTGCACTCCCCATCCCCTCACTGGGCTTAGTGGAGCTTACCCCCGTTGCGCAACCCCTTTTTAGTTGTATGTAGGTGATGTATGATGGTGATCCTTTTGATGCGGACTGATCAGAGCCCATGATTTTGGACCTTGATCATGGCGTGTACTCCTGGACTGTTCCATTGGGGCACAATTATATCTTTTTATTTTGTTTATTATGAGCATTGTATATATTTAGTAGTATTCCTACTATTTCAGTTTCTAGTTATTCATTATGGGTTGAAATGTAAAACATTAAACTATCTATCATGTAGACTTGAACCTTTTGTATTTGTAATGCATCCGCTCATTTCTGATCTTTTGGAATAGAATATTCCTTTACTTTTCGCTTTCTAATATTACTATAAGTTAATATTAGTGTAAGACTGTGCGTTGGCCACTGTATCGAGATCCTAGTAGCGGTTAGGATGTTGGTAAGCAACCTATCATACTCCGTTTATAGTATTTTATCTTTTAATAAGATGAGGGTGTGACAATTTCTCTATCACCCAAAGGTGGAGGGAGATTTCCAAAAGTTGTTGCTATCTCACGGTATTTGCGGCGCGATAAAGACATGTGCATTTGACCCGAGAGGGCAAAATACAATGTGATGATGATCATTGTTTGTGTTTGCTAGTAGTTTGTGTGAATTATTTGCATTTGCTAGCTGATTTAATATGATCATGTTGTTATTGGAATGTATATATATTCTTGTTTATCTGCATGAATGAATTTTCTCCCACAGGATGTCTCTCCCAAATAGTCTTTTAGCATCTATTCCTGTTCTTTCTGGGAACAATTACAAGAGATGGGTAGAGGACCTAGAAATTAATCTGGGATTGCTCGATCTTGATATGGCTCTTCGAGAACCAAAACCTGCTGATCTGACGGATGCGAGTACGAATGCTGAGAGAGTTAAGATGGAAAAATGGGTTACAACTAATTGGAAGTGCATATTGGTTATGAAGAAATCCATTCCTGAGTCGTTGCATGACAATGTTGAAGTGAAAGATACTGCCACAAAGTTCCTGAGTGAGATAAAGGTTGTTTTTGAGGTGTCTCAGAAGGTTGAGAAAGGGGATCTAATGAATCAGATTACGTCGGCTGTATTTGATGGTACTGAGAGTGTCAGAGAACATTTATTGAAGATGGCTTCCACTGCGAACAAGTTGAGGGATCTTGGGATGCCTATAAAAGAAGAACTTTTATTGCATCTTGCACTTAAATCTCTCCCAAATGTGTATGCGAATATAAAGTTTGTGAATGCTACTCAGAAGGACAAATGGATCATAAAAGAATTGATATCTATCCACGCATAAGAAGAAGGAAACATGAAGAAGATGACTATTGAGAGTGCGAATCTGACTGAGAACAAAGGAGCGTCTAGAAGTAAAACAAAGAAAGGGAATCCAAGATTTTTCAAGAAAAGTAGGTATCATCCATACAATAAAGAAAGGAGGAGTGTTGGTGAAATTTCATGTTACTGGTGTGATCAGAAGGGACACATGAAAATAGACTGTAATGCAACGAAGGCCCGGCTGAAAAAGAAGGACGGTGCAGAAGATGGCAAAAAAGGTGAATAAATTTTTAGTTGAATTAAATTATTTCATGCAAGTACTTTTAGTTTAATGTTTATTTTCAGACTTTTGATGATTTGTTTGTTTTTGCTTGATCAGTGGGAGTTTTATATTTGATATGCTTGTTTAGTGGGAGTGTTTGAAAGGATATATGTTTCGTTTTAATTATAATGCTTCTGTTTGATGTGATGAATAGCACTTGCATGCATGCATATGTTGTTTGATGTGTTGAAGGCCTTTTGGTCTAAGGATGTTCGATTGGCGATGAGCCAAGTCGTTCGGCTATTTCTAGCCATGGATGTTCGATTGGTGATAAACCAAGTCGTTCGATTACCGACGAATATGACGATATTCAAAGGTAATCTATGAGTCGTACGATGCTCATAATACGTTCGAGGACCCACAAGGAATGATAACGACATTTATGTGATCACAGACATGTACGACATTCCTTATACAAAATTATCTCAAGGTGGTTCATGTTAGTAAGTAAATCTTTGTTTGTAGCTGACAAAAAGTGATATGCTGTATGTTGAGGTGTATTCTTTGTTATTGTTCGACATCGATATATTTGCTAACTGGATAATGGTTTAGTAGCATTATTGTTGTATTGAGATTCAATGGCCACATCTGATAATGATAACCTTATAATTAATCTAGCTCAAGTGGGAGATTGTTAGAAATTTTCCAAATTGCGACGAGTGGGCGTAATTAATTATCAGGTTGATCATTGATGGGGATCAAGAAATACAAGGGTTGACGTGGCTTGCTACTATTTTATTGAGATGGACCGGATCGGCCTGGCCCATTGTGGAAGTGGGTTAGGGTTTGGGGAGTATTATAAATACTAATAATGGGGTCCCTGCAGTCACTATTCTATTCTCTTTTCTCTTTTCTCCACAAGAGAGAGAACTCAGTGGGAGAGTCTAGGAGACTGTAGAAGATCCCCATCGTGGTTATTTGCAAACATCAACTGACGGATTGCTGCTGTTCGTGGATTCTTATCTCTTCTACATCAATAAATGTGGTACAAGGTACACTTTATTTTCTTACTGTTTTAGATTCAATCGTGTTCTAGATATCTGTATGGGGATGGATTCAGGTTTGGCAAAACCTTGCTTATTCTAACAAGAGATGCCTAATACTGCTGGATGCTAATGGATCCTAGCCATTGATTAGTGACTATTCTCTGTCTTTAATCTCTACTTTTTGTACTTTGTTCTGCATCAGATTCATAGAAAACCCATGAGGTTTCTTATCTGGGTATTCCATAGAAGAGGCTCTGTTTGCTAAATTATGTGTTCTGCTCCTGCATTTATCAACTATAGACTCTAAAGATTAACATCTAAATAAATAAAACCACCACGAAATTAAATACAGAAGGAAAGAGAACATGCTCATCTGCTCTTATTTTATTCACATTGGTTATGACCTTCAATCCTTCTTGTTTTTTGATTACTCCGCTATTAGATTTCCTCTATTTTTTTTTTCCTGTATGAATAAAAAATAAGCTACACTTCGTGTACAAGGCCCATCCCTTTTCCTAGTCACAACAGGAGAGGGGAAAATGCAAACAGGCACAGGCTTATCTGGAGAAATGATTTCAGAAGGTTCTGTTCTTTTTATGCCTGCCAACACAGAGATTATGGTAACCACCATAGACGGAATGCAGCTTTATAGCACTAGGGTGAATAACAAGTTTCTTTTAGAGAATCAAGTGGAAGAAGTACCATTTCTCACATAAAATTGTAACCGGCTTTAGTGCTTTACATATTTTATACGGTATATACAATAAAAGCAAACAACAGGAAACCCAAAGTATGGAACGTGAAAAAGAAGAAGAAGGAAAGGAAAGAGATGACAGCAGTGGGGAAACCTAGGGTTTTTTTCACTCATTGAAATCGATTTATTCTATTTAGATTCAAATCAAAAAAATACAAATGATCTATTCCTAATTAGGATAGAGTTACTGAACTTATCTTGCTCAGAGCAGCTTCCGAGCTTCGTAGAGGGAGAAAACCAGCGCCCTTCAGAGAGGTTGATCTTCCTTGGAAAGCTTTAAGCTTCAGAGAGAGAGAGAGAGAGAATCAGGGCCCTTCAGAAAGGTTGATCTTCCGTGGAGAGCTTTAAGCTTCAGAGAGAAAGAATCAATGCCTCAGAGCTTTTGAGCTTCTCAAAGAAAGAAATAAAACTGCGAGGAGTCGAGAGACACGACTCAAGCTCGGGTTTTAATTTTACTTCCAATTTTGGTCGGAAATAAAAAATGCAATTTCTCTTTACAAGGGGAATTTACTCTCCATGTAAATTAGATTTCACTGACATCCAAACACTTAAAAAAATTCTCCATGTAAAATAAATTTCACTTTACCTAAAAAATTTACATTACCTTGACATCCAAACAAAGCCTTTTAGATTCTGCTTTTTCACTATTTAGAAGCCCATCAGGAAAGCCCATAAGGGTTTTAAGCCTAACGGAAGAGAAAGTGTCAGACTCTCACTGAGAGTGAGGCCTATATAATTAGACCACCAAGGGGACGCAGAATACATTGCTCCTTGGATGAATTTTTTGCTCCCCCCACAGGAAAATTCGCCCACTGCCTCTCTCTTCCCCATTGCTCTCTTGTTCTCTTGAATTATGAGATTGGTTAGGGTTTTGGAAACCCTAGGTTTTTTGAGAAGAAATTCTAGTTTGGCCTAAGGATCTTCTACTGCATCAAGGAGATTTAAGTTGGAGCTTTCCTGAAGGGCTCATTAGGGGAAGAACCATTATATGGATGAGGAGCAACACTTGAGGCTCTACAGGTTAACAAATCTTGATGTTTATCTTATGTATTAAATGTTTTTAATTATTTGGTAATCATGGGATGTGAAAGAAATCCGAATCGATCTATTTTCCGCTGCGCATTCGGGTATGTGATAGATATCTCTTTCCATGGGATAGAAAGAAAATGACCTTCTCGATTCTTGTGGATTCCATAATTTTATTGGACAAGAAAATAGATGGTTTGGTGCAAAATTTTATACCAAACCTCAATTAGGATTCAATTGGGTTCCATAGGCAACCCAAGATGATCCTATGACTTGTTCTTATTGAGCCTCCTCATTGGCCACTCTCTCTCTCATAAAAAAAAAAAGTGTCACATATCATTCTCTCCTCCGGTTCCCTGCCTGGCCGACTCTCAATTTGAATCCTCTACTATCGAGCTGTCTGGTAGGACTGTACTGTCTAGACACAGTGAGGCGTGCAATAGCTGCCTTATCCTTGCCCAAGCGCCTTGCTCGAGTGGGGGTAAAGTGGTCATTGCACACCTCACCATGTCTGGGCAGCACGACGGTCTTGCCGGGCAGCTCAGCAGTAGAGGATCTGAATCCGCCCGATCACCAGTAAACCCACCCCAACCCCCTCCCCTTCCCTCCCCTCCCATCCCAACCCAACCCAACCCAACCCAACCCAACCAAACCCAAAGAAGTTCCCCAATGCCCAGTTCCCCGCCGAAAGAGTCATCGTACCATTTTGCGTGGTTTGGAGAGCGACATAGCCGTAATCCTCTACAATCCACACACGAGGGATTCAGAATCCCAAGCGATCATATCTATACGGATACGCCGTGTCGCAAAGGGCGAAGATTTTCTAATTAATTGCGAAATCGCCATTGTGTATTCAATAGGAAGCGGGAATTCCAAAGTTCTCTCTTTCACTGAGATTATTAGTAACCATATCTGCTCTCTTTTGCCCAAGCGCCTTGCTCGAGTGGGGGTAAAGTGGTCATTGCACACCTCACCATGTCTGGGCAGCACGACGGTCTTGCCGGGCAGTTGGGCAGCTCAGCAGTAGAGGATCTGAATCCGCCCGATCACCAGTAAACCCACCCCAACCCCCTCCCCTTCCCTCCCCTCCCATCCCAACCCAACCCAACCCAACCAAACCCAAAGAAGTTCCCCAATGCCCAGTTCCCCGCCGAAAGAGTCATCGTACCATTTTGCGTGGTTTGGAGAGCGACATAGCCGTAATCCTCTACAATCCACACACGAGGGATTCAGAATCCCAAGCGATCATATCTATACGGATACGCCGTGTCGCAAAGGGCGAAGATTTTCTAATTAATTGCGAAATCGCCATTGTGTATTCAATAGGAAGCGGGAATTCCAAAGTTCTCTCTTTCACTGAGATTATTAGTAACCATATCTGCTCTCTTTAACCGTCGCCGTGCTCAAATGTCGATCTCCACAAGCCCCAGTTCCCAAAATCTAATGTCCCTTTACAAGAATTCCGTTTCTTGCTCCATTCATACTCGGGAACCCTTCAAAATTGAGAAATTCCAGTCTGGTTCTTCCTCCATTAAACCTGCTTCGATTTCCTGTGTTATGACTAGTGAATCAGCTCAAATGGAGGTGAAAGAGAACAAATTGAAGGATTTTCAGAGACCAGATTCGTTCGGTCGATTTGGGAAGTTTGGGGGGAAATATGTACCGGAAACCCTGATGTATGCTCTGACGGAGCTCGAGTCAGCGTTCCGGTCACTTGCTGGGGATGAGGAATTCAAGGTTTGTTCATTCCATTTTATTTTCCTGTTTCCCTTTTTCAATTTTCCTCATTGATTATTGATTAGCCTTCTGAACAAAATTAACAGATTTTTGGATTGGACTGTCTGACTCTTTGAACGTAAAAGTTTCATTTTGATGATTTTATTTGGGTTGCTTAGAATTTAGTAATTTCAAACTAAATTTCATTGCAGTTCGTTATTTTGAAGTTTAGTGATGCCTTATTTAATCGCAGAAAGAACTAGATGGACTTTTGAGGGACTATGTTGGGCGGGAAAGCCCTCTGTACTTTGCGGAGCGGCTCACAGAGCACTATAAGCGCCCAAATGGTGAAGGGCCTCACATATACCTGAAGAGGGAAGATCTCAATCACACAGGGGCCCACAAGATCAACAATGCGGTTGCCCAAGCTCTGCTTGCTAAGCGCTTGGGGAAAAAACGCATAATTGCTGAGACCGGTGCTGGTCAACATGGAGTTGCAACAGCTACTGTATGTGCTAGGTTCGGTTTGCAATGCGTTATCTACATGGGTGCTCTAGACACGGAGAGGCAAGCCCTTAATGTTTTCAGAATGCGGCTTCTTGGGGCTGAGGTTTGGTGTCATCCTTAATTGATTTGTTCCATCAATTAATGGTTTGAGCGTTTTAGTATTTCTTCTTTAATGTTTAGCTGTATCTTGATTTGAGCCGTCAAGTATTCTTGTTCAATCTCTATTTTCTTTTGCAGTGGAGAAATCCTTTTGATGCATGCAATCTAAAACCGTAGTAGATTTTAGAATCCCATCCACAAGCAGAATCGTAGAAACTAAAATCAGCAGTAGGAAATCTTCGATAACTCTCAAAATAGAACTCAGATCAGTTCCAAATTACTACCGAAACTAGTTCTCCCCTAGTATTTCAAACCCTTAAAGTTTTATTCCAATCCAATGGTTGGATATAAAGATATGGGCAAGTGAATAAAAAGAAATTATGTTCTAGAATTAGAAACAAAGCTACACTCCACAACCACACAGCAGAACAGCACAAAACAAAGATCACATTCTCCACTCATCATATAGAAAACTATATGTAAGAATCAACTTAAACCAATGGCTGGATTTCACAGTTCAGCAAACCGACATAATAGAAACTAGATAACAGAATTTAGTAACCACCAGTAGTTTCCTGTCCACAGGGCAGATCAAACCCCAACTTGGGTCGAAGGCAGTGTAATGTAGTCCTAGATTGGTAGGAGACCAACTAGGAGCCTGTAAACCAGGATCTATTATGAACAGGTGAATCGGCTAAGTCAAAAATAGGTTTTTGATGAAATTAGGGTTAAGGTTTGATGTAGGGGTTATGTCGAGTTGAGCTAGAGGAGTCTATCAGTGAAAGTCCTGAGATGTTTTGATGAGTTAGCCAGTTAGGTATGTAAACTTGAATGGGCAGCAAGGTTAGGGTTAGGTTTTTTGGTTTTTGAAAAGAGGAAAAGATGGATTTTTAGGGTTTATGATGGTCAGATGAGAGAGCAACTTGGATCGAGTTTTCCTTCTGGTGAGAGGAGAGTTCAATCCAAAAAAGGAGGGATTTTGCTGGCTGGTTTGGTCTGGACAGAATTTAGGTATTGGGAAAAGTGAAAACAAAAATGGGGAATGTTAGGGTTTGGTGGTTTGTTTTAGAATTTCCTTGGCAGCAGCTTGTTTGATTGTAGATCTTGAATAAAAATTGAATCTTTAACAAGAACTTGAAGGAGATCTTTCAAAGCACTTGAAGGGGAACTTCAAAAGAACCACCCGGGCTTCACACCGCAAGGTGTCGATTGGATCAAACACCAATCCCACCAACGGAAACCACTCGGGCTTCCCACCACAAGGTGTCAATCGGATCAAACACTGATCCCACCGGCCTTGATCAAACACAAGACAAAAATCTTCAAAAGAGATGAAGAACAACATAAACTTTTCATTAATATCAATATATGTGTTCAATACTTGTCCCCCTTACAACCTTATATAAAAGACTAAAAAATAGACTCCTACACTAAAAAGGAAAGGTCTAAGCCAATCCTTAATCTATTAGGTAACTTAACTGTTAGGAAACTGAAATATACTCAAAACAGAGTCCTAATCCAGCCTCCCACTAAACACTTAAAAGAAAACTACTAAAATAACTTAAATTGAACCATTGGTTGAACTGGTTCAATTTATGAACAAAAACACCAAAATAAAACTATGGAACTAAAATAACTAATCCCGTATGTAACCTAATTACTCATATTTTAGGCCCATAAAAGTGGCCTATTACATAGAAAGCCCATGGGATCAAAGGCCCAACATGTATATAACCCAACCTTAGACTAATTCCTAAGCAAAGAAGCCCAGTTTGGTTATAAATTTGCATCACAGTGTATGAACATCAACTAGGAACTCTAAAATATCTCAGTATTAGAAGGGCCAAATGTGAGATAAAAGTACTTCAAATTTGCAGCCAAATAGCTGCTGAAGCAGAGAACCTCCAGTAAGTTTGTGACCAACAGAACTTCAGACTTCAAATAGATATGTGGCACCAGCGATTATAATGTCAGTCAGCCTTCAAACAATCTTAAATCAAAGAAAACAATCTCACTTCTTACTTGCATGCTTAGAACTGAGTTGAAAGGATAGAAACTATTAGAACCAATCCCTCCATCAACGGAAATGATTTATCTCAAGGGATTCAATCCTCTAAGAATCAACAAGACAATCTCCCAATCAAAGGAGATGATTTATCTCAAAGGATTCCAGCCACAAAGGACCAGCAAGGCTTACCTTCCATAGAAAAGGTTAACGTTGGAAGGAGAATAAGTGATAAGAATATTGGATTACTCATGACACCTCCTGCTTCCTTAAATGTTCTCATGACACCTCCTACTTCCTTTAATGGAGGAACCGTCACTCATAACCATTGTAAATCATCTATAAATAAGGACCTAATGCCAAGGTTTAAAGTATCGGTATCGGGTATCGTATCGGTCGGGTGATTTTAAGAGACGTATCGTATCGTATCGTATCGTTTTGTAGATACGTATCGAACAATACAATTACGCATAAAAATGATAAAAATACACATGGAAATACACTTTTGGAACAAAAAACAATATAAATAAACAATATATAATAAGTGCCATGCATAAAACCTAAAATGGTAAATAATGTATAACCAAACAAGTGCATTAAATTGAAATTGTTATAAGAGATGAGGTTTCTTGCATGTTGTAATCGTCTATAGCCATAAAGAGCATTGGATGATGCAAAGGATGATGTTGTAGCACTCTTTGATTTGTTTTTTTAGTTTAAAAGTGTGAAAAACCAAGATTAAATGCAAGATTTTAGACTCTTGGTTGAGAGTTTTCCTTCATTTTTTTGTTAGATTAGGAGTTGTATAGAGTCTGTGTGTGAAAATGGCTTTTTTATGGAATGTATTGATGGTATTGGTACGTATTGGTGCGTATCGGTATGTATTGAGCCGTATCGACTATGTATCGATATGTATTAAACCACCCACATAACTCTTTACTGGACATATCGATGGTATCGATACGTATCGGTCGTATCGTATCGTATCGGCCTGTATCGGTCGATACATTTCGATACAATTTGAGACAGTTCATTTTTTTTTAAAAAAGGGAGACGTATCAGTATGTATTGTATCGGTATCGACCGATACCGATACGTATCAGTCGATACTTTACCATGCCTAATGCTATGGAATAAATAACAAAAAGAGAATTGCTATTGCCGTGGATGTAGGTTTACCTTAAACCGAACCATGTTACATTATTGTGTCCTCCTTCCTCATCTCTATCTCTACTTCTTCTTTATTTTCTCAACATGGCATCAGAGAACTAGGGGTCCTTGGGATCAATTCTTCCCTCCACTGTTAATGGTTCCTCCACCCTCACTGCTGGAGCTTATCCCACTTTCAATAATTTGATCTCCATCAAGCTTTCGGACACCAACTATCTGTTTTGGCGATCACAGCTGCTCCCTCTCCTGCGCAGTTATGATCTCATTGGATTTGTGGATGGCACGAAACCATGTCCCTCCCCCACTCTCCCTGCTGCTGCTGATGACTCCACTGCCACATCTGCTGCCACCACTGATCCCAATCCAGCTTACATAGCATGGAATAGGCAGGATCAGATTTTGTTATGCTGGCTTATTGCCTCACTTACAGAGGCTGTGCATGCCCAGGTGATAGGTTGTGTCACTTCTTATGAAGTTTGGAGTACTCTTGAACGTTTATATTCAACTCCGTCCACAGCCCGTATTATGCAGCTGAGGTTACAGCTCCAGCAAACCAAACGAGGTGCATCCTCTATCCATGACTATCTTCTGCAACTTAAAACTACTGCTGATCAGCTTGCAGCCGCTGCGTCCAGTGGTCGATGAGGACTTTTGTTTACATGTTTTAAATGGCCTTGGCCCAGAATATGCGGGTTTTGTTACATCAATATCCACCCGCGGCACTCCGGCTGCTTACAGCGACCTGCGCGGCATGCTCCTTACACAAGAGCTCCGCCTAAAAGATGAATTTCCCTCCCTTCATATCTCATCACCAGCAGCTCACTTCACCGCTGCCTCTGCCGATTCTCGTGGTGGACGTTCTAACACCCGTGGAAATACCAACTATCGTGGTCGTGCCAATAACCGCGGCCGCTACTACCGTGGAAGGTCTGGTTAATGTTGCCCTTCTCACTATGGCTACCACAATGCATCGCACTCTGGATCTGGTTTTAATCACAGTAACAATTCCTCTCATGGTGCTGATCAATGTTAGATTTGCAATCGAATGAGCCATAAGACCATTGATTGTCGTCAACGTTACAACCATGCCTACTTTAATGGGTACACTCCTCCCCCTGCTGCAAACTTCACTGCATTTCCCCTATTGGCGGCTCCCGATAATGTTTGGCTACCCGATTTGGGCGCTACACGCCATATTTCAAATGCCCTAGACTATCTTAATTTTTCAAAGCCTTACTCGGGTACTGATCAAGTGCAACTTGGCAATGGCGTAGGTATGGCTATTCACCACACTGGTAATGCATCTATTTCTAGTTCCTCCCCTCCTTTACTCTTACATAATATATTGCATGTTCCTTCAATTAATCATAATTTGTTGTGTATTTCTCAATTTACTAACGACAATAACGTTTTATTTGAGTTTCACCCTGATAACTTTCTTGTGAAGGATCATCGCACGGGGAACTGCCTACTTTGGGGAAAATCTAAGGATGGACTTTATCAACTAGTAGTAAATAAATTGCCAAATAAGCCTTCTCCATAGGCATTTGTTGGAGAACGCACCTCTCTTACCAACTGGCACAATCGTTTGGGGCACCCTGCCCTTCGTACTGTTCGTAGCGTAATTAGTTCTTTTCAGTTGCCTGTGACCAATTAGAAAGAATTTTCGGTGTGCAATGCTTGTCAACAGGGAAAAAGTCACAAGCTCCCCTTTGTTGCATCCACCTCGGTCTCAACTGGCCTTTTAGATCTCATCTTTTCTGATGTGTGGGGGCCCTTCCCAATTACTTTTACTGGTGGTCATCGCTTTTATGTGTTATTCCTTGATGATTTTGCTAAGTTCATATGGTTGTATCCCTTGACTCATAAATCAGAAGTTTTTAATGTTTTTCAAAAATTTAAATTGCTAGTTGAAAATCTTTTTGATCGAAAAATTAAACGCTTCCATAGTGACTGGGGCGGTGAATTTTGCAATGTTTCTTGATTTCTTGAACTTGCAGGTATTGAACATCGCATCTCTTGCCCACATACCTATGAACAAAATGGGTCGGTTGAAGGCCGACATCGACACATTGTCGAAACGGGTCTAGCATTACTCTCTCATGCTTTCGTGCCTAGGGATTTTTGGCACTATGCATTTGAAACTGCAGTTTTTTTAATAAATCGACTTCCCACCCCTGTAATTGGAAATGTATCCCCCCTTTTTAAATTGTATGGAACTCACTCCACCTATGATCGCCTACGTATTTTTGGATGCGCTTGTTACCCTTTATTAAGGCCTTTTAATCACCACAAACTTGATTTCAGATCTAGCATCCATGCATTTCTTGGATATTGCTCTCGCCACAGAGGCTATATTTGTTTCGATGTTCAATCTAGGTGTGTTATTATTCGAGGCATGTCATCTTTGATGAAGAACTTTTTCCCTTCCGCTCGCCCTCACCATGTTTGTCCTCTGTAGTCCCTTCTCAACCATCTATACTTGGGCCGCCTCCCCTCATACAATGGCTGCCCTCACTACCGTCAGCCTCTTCGCCTACACAACCTCACCATCCAGTGGCTGTTTCCATCAACTCTCATTCACCCTCCCCATCCCTACCTCTCCCTTCACCCTCATTATCGACTACCAACAACCCAACCCCTGCAGCGCCTTCTACACTGCCCACTGTAGATCTATTTGTCGATCTTCCAATTGAGAACCCACCTACCTCATGCCATCACATGGTGACCTGCACTCAAGATGGTACTCGAAAACCATGTGTACTTGCTGCAACTCTACCACAATCTTCCACAGATCTCGTTGAACCTACCTCTTTCACTATGGCCAATCGAAATCCCCAATGGCGACAGGCTATGAATATTGAGTTTACAGCCCTAATAAAAAATGGCACTTGGTCCCTTACTCCACCTCAACCCTCCATGAATGTCATTGGTTACAAATGGGTGTTTCATGTCAAACGAAAAGCGGATGGCACTCTTGACCGCTATAAAGCCCGCTTGGTTGCAAAAGGGTATAACCAACAAGAAGGCCTTGATTATAATGAGACTTTTAGCCAAGGTACTAAAACTCGGAACTCGGTACCAACTCGGTCCCTTGAAAAACCGAGTCAAGTCGAGATCTCGTCGAGTTGGTGTCTTTTTTTTTTTTTCCGACTCGAAGCCTCAACTCGGTGGGTTTTAGACCTAGTTTGGGTTTGAAACTTGGTAATCAGCTTATTTTAGGCCATTCAAACACAATGGCACTATCAGTTTTGCAAAAACCAAGTCCAAATAGGAGTTATGTACCGGTCAAACTTAATTTGGTGTGTACGAATGCTGTCAAAATCACTCTGAATGAAAATATTTTCTTGGACATCAAAACAAATGAATATTTTACCGCACTTTTGGTTTTTAGCAATGTTTTACTATATTAAGATTTATGGAATTTTTAGATTTGAAAAAAACCCTCGCATTAGAAAGTTGAAAATTGCACCTACTGCCGGAAATCCAATTTTTGTTCTTGAACTGGGGGGGTTGACTTTTTTTCTTTTTGAAATTTGATTTTGTAACTATTTTTATTGGATTCAAATAGGGGGATATTTGCTTATTTATGAATAATATCTTAAGTAAATGTTTATTTACTTAAATGATATTAGGCATAAATAAGTGTCTGTCTTAGTTCCTGGCCTAAATAAGTGTCTGTATACCAAGGTTTGCATAGATAGGTGTCTGTATAACCAGATTTTCCACCAAGATCTCGAGATTTGGCACTCATATAAAGGAGTTTGGGTTGAGATTCTCAAGATCTCGAGATCTCGGTCGAGTTGTTGCACTTTTGCAACTCGTATGCCAACTCATCTCGGTTTCTCAAAAAACCGAGAAACTCGCCGAGATCTCGCGAGTTGTCGAACTATGCTTTTACTCCCGTGGTTAAACCCACAACGATTCATCTCGCCCTCTCCCTTGCAACCTCTCATTCGTGGCCTATTCGCCAACTTGATGTCCAAAATGCCTTCCTGCATGGTGTCTTACAAGAGGAAGTTTTTGTGTCCCAACCCCCAGGCTTTACTGACCCTCTCCATCCTAATTATGTGTGCAGGCTTCACAAGTCCTTATATGGCTTAAAACAAGCCCCTCGTGCTTGGTTCGAGAAGCTAAGTTCTTTCTTACTTGAAATTGGCTTTACTAGTTCCAAAACTGACACCTCTCTTTTTATCTATTATTGCAAGGATGTCACCATCTACATATTAATATACGTTGATGATATTATAATTACCGGAAGCAATGATGCTGCCCTTACTCGCTTCATTAGTCAAATGGCAACTGCCTTTGCCATTAAAGAGACCTTGGGTCGCTTCACTATTTTTTGGGGATTAATGTGGTGCCCGTGGCACAGGGGTTACTTCTCTCACAGCGCCAATACATCTTTGACTTACTACGCAAATTAAACATGGCCACTTGCAAGCCTCTCTCCATGCCGATGGCCACGTCTACTCAGCTCACACAGTTCTTCGGTACCTTAATGGATGATTTGACTTTGTATCGAAGCACCGTCGGCGCCCTTCAATATGCCACTTTAACATGCCTTGACATTCAATTTGTTGTCAATAAAGTGTCAGTTTATGCACCGCCCTACCACTGATCATTGGGTAGCGGTAAAACGCATCTTACGGTATCTCCAATCAACGGTAGATCATGGGCTTCTTTTTTAACGTCAATCCAAAATGCAGCTCTATGCCTTCTCTGACGCTGATTGGGCTGGCTGCCCTGAAGATCGCAAGTCCACCGGTGGATTTGCCATTTTTAATGGATGTAATCTCATTTCATGGAGCTCCCGTAAGAAAGCAATAGTCGTCCATTCGAGAACAGAGGCCGAATACAAGGCTATCGCCAACACCGGTGCGGAAGTTACTTGGCTACAATCGTTACTTAAGGAGCTTCACATCTTCCTCCCAACAGCTCCTATTCTATGGTGCAATAATGTCGGGGCCACCTATCTTACTGCCAACCTGGTGTTCCATGCACGCACAAAGCACGTTGAGATCGATTTCCACTTTGTGCGTGACAAAGTCGCCAAAGGAAATCTTGATGTACACTATATTTCTACCAAAGACCAGGTTGCGGATATCTTCACGAAACTGCTTTTATATGCTCGTTTTGAATTCTTGGTATCCAACCTCAATGTCACTAAAGTGCCCTTGAGTTTGAGGGGGCGTATTAGAACCAATCCCTCCATCAACGGAGATGATTTATCTCAAGGGATTCAATCCTCTAAGAATCAGCAAGACAATCTCCCAATTAAAGGAGATGATTTATCTCAAAGGATTCCATCCACAAAGGACCAGCAAGGTTTACCTTCAGTAGAAAAGGTTAACGTTGGAAGGAGAATAAGTGATAAGAATATTGGATTACTCATGACACCTCCTGCTTCCTTAAATGTTCTCTTGGCACCTCCTACTTCCTGTAATGGAGGAACCGTCAATCATAACCATTGTAAATCATCTATAAATAAGGACCTAATGCTATGGAATAAATAACAAAATGAGAATTGCTATTGTCGTGGATGTAGGTTTATCGTAAACTGAACCACGTTACATTATTTTGTCCTCCTTCCTCATCTCTATCTCTTCCTGTCTATCTCTACTTTTTTATTTTCTCAACAAAAACAAACCAATAGATGATAGAGTATGCCAAGAGATTTTCACCAAAGCCTTGCTAGCTTCTCACCAGCTACACTAGTCTCTCACTAGGGTTTTTTTGCATCTCACAGAAGTTCTTGCTTCACACAAGAGGAAAACCACATAACAGCCATAGAGTTTTATCAAAATCGGTGGGGGTAGTATAATCCCGACTCTTTATTTTTAACTTCAATGAAATAAGCAAAATAGGAAACCCCTACGTATGGTAGGGAGAATCCCTTGCAACTTAATGATAGGCTTCGACACTAAAAGGGGAGGGGGGGTGAATCAGTGCTTATAAAAAATTTCTTACAAAAACAATCCAATTGACAATATGTAAACACCACCAGTTGTGGCTGCCCAATTTTGGCCAACTATAGTTCACCTGTACTCCCACCTTCAACCAAGAATGGTCAAGCGTACCAGGAGATGCATGTCCATCCTAGAAAATCAAATTCACTTCTACGCAAGCCAATCACAACCACACAACGCAAATTTTTACATGGTTCAACAATGTGCCTACATCCACGGTGCAATACCTATAATGGGTGTCGTATTTGCACTTTACTCACCAATTACTGTGATGCAGATTCATAAGCAAAATAGGTTTGTTTTATTAGGAATAAGTCTAGGGTTGGGTTCTATAAATGTTTGGCCTTTGATCCTATGGGTTTTGGATGTAATAGGTCACTTTTATGGACCTAAAGTATGGGTAATAGGGTTGCATACGGGTTTAAATGTTTTATTTCCCATAGTTTTATTTTATGTTTTAAACTGAACCGGTCCAAAACTGGTTTGACCAGTGGTTCAATTTAATTGAAGTTAGAATATTCTTTTTTATTATCTAGGACTTTAATTTAAGTATCTAGTTTGGCTGGATCAAGACTTTGTTTTGAGTCTATTTCAATTTCCTAGACAGTTTAAATTACCTAATAGGTTAAGGATTGGGTTAGGGCTTTCCTTTTTAGATGTAGGAGTCTATTTTTGAATCTTTTATGTAAGATTGTAAGTGGGCAAAACATGGAACACGGATTTTGATATTAATGAAAAGCTTTTGCTGCTCTTCTTCTCCATTGAAGATTTTTGTCCTATGTTTGTTCAAGACTGGTAGGATTGGTGTTTGATCCGATTGACACCTTACAGTGGGAAGCCCGGGTGGTTCGTTGGTGGGATTGGTGTTTGATCCAATCGACACCTTGCGGTGTGAAGCCCGGGTGGTTCTTTTGAAGCTCTCCTTCAAGTTCAAGATCAAGATTCAAGATTTATTTAAGATCTTCTAACCAACTGAGCTGCCCTTGCAACAATAGTAAGTTTGAATCATCTCATCAATACCCATTCTTCTCCTAATCCTCTAAACCACCCCAAAACCCTAATTTTCCCACCCATCTCCCAAAATTCTTAACAAACCATTCAGCTAACAACACCTTCACATAATTGGATCGAGTATTCTCTTGCCCAATTGGAATACTTGAACCAAGCTGTTTTCATTACTTCATTCAAACCACAACATTCCACCTATTTCTGGAGATCATCCCATTACCCAAATTCTTCACAGACCAATCCAATCATTAGCAACACACCATCCCTGAATCAAATTTCATTCCCTACACTAGGAATAATCGATCCAAACCCTAGCCCCATATTCCCATCCTAAACCCTAGATCCCTCTCTTTTCCTCTTTTTCAAAAACCCAAAACCCTAACCCTAACTTGCTGTCTATTCAAGTTTACACAACTCCATCCGGCAAAACATCTCAGGATCTTCATTGATAGACCCCCTACATCAATTTGACCTAACCCTACCATCAAACCCTAGGTCCCATTAAACCCTAACCCTAATTTTAGCAAAAATCGTATTTTTACCTAGCCGATTCACCTGTTCATAACAGATCCTGGTTTACTGGCTTCTAGTTGGTCTTCTACCAATCTGGGTCTACAGTATATTGCTTCTACAGTTGGTTCTGTCGTAATACAAGAACATAGGGCTACAACCTCAACACACCATAGCACCTACTATGCAACCTAGGTCTATAATCGGCAATTCATCAAATACCTGTTGAGCACCCACTCAACAGCCCATACAATTTACAATATCAATGCAAGATTACAAATCCCAGCCCAAAAACATGCAACTAGTGCAATATATCAACAATCATCCTATACTAGTTACAAGATATAGGGATTTGAGTTTAGAGATCACCAAAGTGGTTTGGCCACTTGTAGAACTCACTCCACAGCTCAATCACACCTCCAAGCATAGCTCCAAGAGTTTAAGGATATTCAATCAACACACACCATGATCAATGCTCACAATGCACACATCCTCACAAAAATGCAATTCTGAGCAAATTTTGGCACTCCTGAGCTCCACAAGCACTTTCAACAGCTAGCTCTCATTCTCTGGGTTCCAATGCCAAAAAAACACCACCTCATTTGGATCCCAAATGACCAAGATATGACCATTTACGTGTACAGGGGAAATTCTATCCTTTTTGGAAAGATTCGTGACATTGGGTGCTTCACTACTGGTTGTCATGGCTTGTCTGCGTATCACGAGTCTGTTGGCCGCAATTCTGGCCATTGGATGGTCCTTCAAAATCTCGGATTAAATTTTAATCCTTAGATCTCAAGAATTGCCTGACAAATTTCTTGATTTAGAGGGCCAATGAGATTCAAGGAGATGGTATCTTTGTCCATTGTAATATACACATACGCCACACCAAATCACGGGATTGTACAAGGGCCGATAGATTAGAATAGAAATGAACGCTTCGGATCTCAGAAATCAGAATCTACTACTAATTGAGCATGTGCTATTTTGAGTTTGAAACTTGATCCTATGTAGTGCCATAGTATGAGATCCCATGCTCCCATCCACTCACACCTCTCATACAGGAATCAAGTGCGTCAATGGCATTTTTGAGATTCACATAACGGCCCTTTCATCTTTTTAAATTTATTTTTAACCTCCCGATTTTTCATAATCACAACTCTATGCCCATGACAAGATAATACTCACAGAGGCTAACATAAAAATCTCCATTCTAGGACAATTCACCGAACACATTGGATACATTTCCATACTGAGGATTTTCTTACAACACCACTCGTATGCCTTACCATAAGCCATGCACGCACGCGGCCTTGCCATGGCCCTTGCAGCTTGTCTTCTGGCTGCGGCATGCCATTGCTTGGCCACGGCATGGTGCTGTGTTTCTTGCTTGCTGGCCATATGGCCCTTCGAGCGTACAAAGCTGTATGCCACCATGATTAGACCATTACTACCTTAGCCAAGACACCTTGCCACGCCATCAAAACCTCATATACATAAGACCATGCATACTAAAATCATGTTCATATTATACATGCTATTATTTCATGATCATGCCACCTCATAATTCATACACACACTGTTATCATGCATGACCATACATGCTGCCACATCATAATCATCACAATGCATTAAGCTATCAACATGTATGATCCCACCATACTTGTGCACCTCATCCACATGCCATTATGCAACATTATACATGCAGGTACATCATCTCTCATAATTGTCATACATTCACATGCAGCTACACATCATCATGCCATTCCACATGTGCAAGATACATCACCATCATGACGTCAACATACAACACACATACAAGCCACATCACAGACATGTCTGTCACATCACCAGTGACTGTACACATGTCACACACATACACTGACATACCAGAACCATACCCCAGTCATGCTGTATTCATCACAAACCATCCGTGCACATTAGACACATCCCAGAGCCTATCACATCATACTAAAACCATGCTGTACACAACATACACTGCCTGTACACATGCCAACTGCCACACGAGCTTGGAACACTGTCAAAGACTATCAAATCAGCTCAAACACTTCACCCACTGCACTGTTGCCAACAATGACAACAGCACTCTGTACACTGCCACACAATGCCATAAGTCTTAACACTTAATGTTGAATAATGTACACCAGAATACCATGGGGGTATTCTGGTCATTTTACAGCTTTATTTTTATGTTTATGTACTGCCTAGTTAAGTCGGCTAAGCTAGGGGTATTATTGTCATTAGAATGTAATTCTTCATATTATAAATATAAGGCTTGTTTGATCAAATCGATCATTCAAGCATTCTCATTCAATTTGTTTTGTTTAACATGGCATCAGAGTCAATTCTCTGATCTAGGTTATACAAAACCTGTTTTCTCCATCAATTCCACCTTCCTTTCTCTCTTTCTCGATCTCTCTTCTTCTTCTCTTCTTGGTTCTCTCCATCCTTCAAGGGCAGCACTAATGAGGTGATCATATTATGATCTAGATGCTGCCCTCCATCCCATCTCACCATAGATGATCTGATTTTTCATTCGATAGCTGTTGTTTTTTTTTCTCTTTTGCAATTTTTTGAAATGCTCCTCTTTTTTGAAAATCAACCCTATCAACTTGGGAGGTTGATTGTTCACTTTGGAACTTCACTAGCAGACTTTGGACAGCATCTATCAAGTTTCTGCATCGGCAATTGAAGACTTTTCAAGTTGCAGCCCATTCCCCTACATCGATCTCGACTGTTAGGGTTTACTATATCGATCTTAGGGTTGCAGCCATCTGACTGCAGAATTTTTTTGAGGGAAGCTTTCCCTCTATTTTTGGTATACTCGATCTCAATTCCAGCCCATTCTATTGAAGTTTTTTGAAGACATCAAGTTTCCCATATTTCTGCCCATATCAATCTGGTTTTCTGGAGCTTTGATTGGCTGGCTGCTTGAGTACCTCGATTCCCTCATGATGTTTGATCTTACCACGGCTACTTCTGGAGGTGATGGTCAGTCTAGGATTGAATTTCTCCCTTATGCGGCTGCTATTAAGTCGGATGGTACAAATTATTTAATGTGGGCCAGATCTCTCTCCTTGACTGCGGGCTGGAAGAGGACTTACTGGCCATCTTACTGGCATTTCTACACAGCCCCCTGATGAGGGTCCCCTTCAGGCTCGATGGATTGCTAATGATAGTATGGTTATGTCTTTTTTGTTGAACTCTATGCGATCTGATCTCTCTAGTCAGTATCTCCTCCTTGAAATAGCCACACAAATATGGACTGCTGCCAAGGAAACCTATGGATAGTTGGGGATTGATGCCTAAGTTTATGAGATCCGTAAGACACTCCATACTACTACTCAGAAGGAGTTATTTGTCTCCAAATATTATGCTGCCCTCAAGAGTTTATGGCAACAATTGGATCACTACTCTCGTTTCCAGCCTTCTACCGCTGCGGACATTGTTGCCTATCGCAAATATGTGGACCAGATTCGTGTTTATGATTTTTTAGCTGGTCTTAATGCTGAATATGATCTAATTAGTGTGCAAGTTCCTGGTCGGGTACCTTTCCCCACATTGGAGCAGGCCTTTGCTTTTGTTCACACTAAGGAGACCTGTCGGCTGCCATGTTGATCACTCATACAGTTGAGAGATCAGCTTTACAAGCTGCTGGTTCCAGCCCTATTCCTCCATCTGAGGGTAATGCTTCAGCTACTTCGGCAAAAGAGCCTGTTAAGTGTGACCATTGCAACAAACTATATCACACTAAGGCTAATTGCTGGAAATTACATGGGAAGCCTGCTGATTTTGAGGCCAAATGTGCTCGTGCTAAAACTAAAAACAAGGCTAATCACATTGAAAGCCTGACTGCTGAACATGGTCTCTCCCAAGCATAGTATTAAAACTCGCGAAATTTCGGTCTAGATATCGAATATTTCGAGTATCTCGACCTATCCGAAACGAAACGCAAGTCCGATATGAAAAAATGCAATATTTTGAATATTTCGGAAATTTCGATCATCTCGTTTCGGAAATTTCGGAAATCTCGGTAATTTCAGTCATCTCGTTTCGAAAATTTCGGAAATCTTGGTCATTTTTGGCATTTTACACCCACAGAAAAATACCATATTTCGACGAAATTTCGGTCAGACCGAAACACCGAAACGAAACGAGATTTAGTACCATGCTCCTAGGAAGAATTACAGGTTTGTAGGCGTATGCTATAGACTTCCGCTGCCTCTACTACATCTCTTCCTGCTGGTTACTCCACTCCATTAGGTTCTCACTTTCCCCGTTTAGGTATTTCTTTTGATGGTCACTGTGCATCGGTTGTCTCCACTCCATGGATCATAGTAATGTAGTCCTAGAATAGGAGATAATCCTACTAGGAGCCAGATAAAAGCAAGGTCTGGACAAACCTGCTGTTTGGGGCTGATTAGGGGCTGTTTTAGGGCAAAATTAGGGTTTAGAATGGGAATTTGGGACTGGGGTTTATAGGGTATTAATGGGCAGGTCTAGAGGGCTATTATGGTATAAAAAAAGTTAGGGTTTGGATGAGTTTTGAAATTCTGCAATTCTGGACAGAATTGAGTTGCAGGTTTTGGGCTTTAATGGAGTTAGGGTTTATGGGATTCAAACAAAAAATAAAGGGGATCAATTGGGGGAAAGGATTAGAGGGTTAGAAGAAGAAATTAGGTGTCAAACTTACTGGAGATTCCACTGGCAGCAGCTTGAATAGATGTGAAAGATAGAACCACCTTCGAATTGAAGAAGATCCTCCCAGCCGTCACGGCGTAAGGAGTCAACCGGATTCCGCCAGTCCCTTTCCACCTTGATAGAACCACAAGGATGCACACTCAACAGAGCAGGGCAGCAGCTATGGCAGCAAACAAAAAGCTTTTCATTAATCAAATTCGTGTTCAAGGCTTTGAACCCTTACAACCTTATATAAAAGACTAAAAATAGACTTCTACTCTAAAAAGGAAAGGCCTAACTCAATCCCTAACCTATTAGATAACTTAAACTGACTAGGAAACTAAAATAGACTCAAAATAGAGTCCTAATGACTTAAAAACAACTTAAACTACTTAAAATAAAGAAGATTCCCTACTAGCCAATAGGATATAAGAACCTCTTAGCCAATAGGAGCACTTCACTTAAATTAAACCAATTGGATGCAACCAATTTAAACCGGTTCAATTAAAACATAAAAATAGACTAAATATTGGGCTTATCCCGTATGCAACCTATGTACCCCTCTTTTAGGCCCAGAAAAGTGGCCTATTATATAGAAAACCCATGGGATCAAAGGCCCAACATACATATAACCCAACCGTAGACTTATTTCTAAAGAAATAAGCCCATTTCGGTGACGAATCTGCATCAACTCTCCCCAACTTGAAAAAATTCGTCCTCGAATTTTGCAGTGATGAGGGGGAAACAACATATGCGTAACAGCTTCAACCATTCCCAAACAAAATTCTGGTGATGCAGGAACATTAGGGATGAAGTCTTCAAGGCGTGGAGCTTTCTCTTCAAAGACCCATGGTGGCATAACAAACTCTATGTGTTCCACCTTTGAATCAATATCAACTATGTATGTCGTGGTCATAGAGTCTTCAACGTTGATAACCTTCTCATCTAAAACTTCAGGCACAAGCTGTACCTCTTCAAGAACAACATCTTGAATGCCAACGATTTCCCGTGGAGTGCTGTCAACCACCTCTTCATCTTCTGCTATTTCAGCTTTGTCTACTTTGTTTTCTTCAACATTGACTGCTTTAGTAGAATCTTCTGTTGGCGCATCAGCCGTTGGTGAAACTTCTAACATAGTCGATGCCACTTGCATTTGAGTTGACATGTTCGGTAGTCCCTGTGGCTGTACAGTCGATGTGGTCACCTTTGGTTGTAATCCTTTTAGAGTAAATAAATGGTATAGACGGTGTTGATCAGGTAGGACACACGAGTTGTTTTCAGGTTCAATCCAACCTTGTCGCTCGTCCAACCAATCACCACCTACTGCAATAAAACTCTTTGAATGTGGTATCGGTTGACACCAAGCACCATCATGGTATGAAGAACACCCAAATTCAACACAGACTTTACCTGTAGGCATGATGCAAATCTCTCCTGATTGGGACAACATATCCACCACGGATTGTGAAATAATGTTGTTACGTCGCCTCTCATCAACAATTAATATGGTTGTGCTCCCATTAGGTAGACGAACTCGGGTCTTAAAAACGAATGGAGGTGGGTCTTTCGAGGCTTGGTTGGAGCTTCCCTCCGCCATAGCTTTGATACCAATTAATGTAGTCCTAGAATAGGAGATAATCCTACTAGGAGCCAGATAAAAGCAAGGTCTGGACAAGCCTGCTGTTTGGGGCTGATTAGGGGCTGTTTTAGGGCAAAATTAGGGTTTAGGATGGGAATTTGGGAATGGGGTTTATAGGGTATTAATGGGCAGGTCTAGAGGGCTATTATGGAATAAAAAAAGTTAGGGTTTGGATGAGTTTTGAAATTCTGCAATTTTGGACAGAATTGAGTTGCAGGTTTTGGGCTTTAATGGAGTTAGGGTTTATGGGATTTAAACAAAAAATAAAGGGGATCAATTGGGGGAAAGGATTAGAGGGTTAGAAAAAGAAATTGGGTGTCAAACTTACTGGAGATTCCACTGGCAGCAGCTTAAACAGATGTGAAAGATAGAACCACCTTCGAATTGAAGAAGATCCTCCCAGCCGTTACGGCGTAAGGAGTCAACCGGATTCCACCAGTCCCTTTCCACCTTGATAGAACCACAAGGATGCACACTCAACAGAGCAGGGCAGCAGCTATGGCAGCAAACAAAAAGCTTTTCATTAATCAAATTCGTGTTCAAGGCTTTGAACCCTTACAACCTTATATAAAAGACTCAAAAATAGACTTCTACTCTAAAAAGGAAAGGCCTAACCCAATCCCTAACCTATTAGATAACTTAAACTGACTAGGAAACTAAAATAGACTCAAAATAGAGTCCTAATGACTTAAAAACAACTTAAACTACTTAAAATAAAGAAGATTCCCTATTAGCCAATAGGATATAAGAACCTCTTAGCCAATAGGAGCACTTCACTTAAATTAAACCAATTGAATCAATTGGATGCAACCAATTTAAACCGGTTCAATTAAAACATAAAAATAGACTAAATATTGGGCTAATCCCGTATGCAACCTATGTACCCCTCTTTTAGGCCCAGAAAAGTGGCCTATTACATAGAAAACCCATGGGATCAAAGGCCCAATATACATATAACCCAACCCTAGACTTATTTCTAAAGAAATAAGCCCATTTCGGTGACGAATCTGCATCACATAGACTCCGGTGCCACTGATCACACGACATATTCTTCTAGCCTTTTTAATACCTATTCCCCTACTTCTGGCAAAGATAAAGTCAAAGTAGCTGATGGCTCCCTTTCATCAGTTTGCGGAAAAGGATCCATTAGCTGCTTCCCTTCTCTTACCTTGTCCTCTGTTTTGCATATTCCCAATTTTACTACTAATCTTTTCTCTATTAGTAGCATGAAAAAAAATATGAATTGCAAAGTAACTTTTTTTCCAACTCATTGTGTTTTTTAGGAACTGGAATTGGGAAGACGATTGGATCGGGTAAAGTGCATGGTGGATTGTACCTGCTTGATGATGGGCTTCTTCCTCCAAGAGCATTACCTTCCCAACTCTGTCAGACATCTTCTTTCTCCTCTGAATTACACCAATGGCATTCTAGATTAGGACACCCCCCTTAGGAACTGGGCCCCATTTATTTCCCACTTTGATTAAGCATTGTAATAAGGAGGATTTTTTTTGTGAGGCTTGTGTCTTGGCCAAATAGACACGTTTAAATTATCCTATTTCTAATAAAAGAAGTTATTCTTTATTTCACTTGCTTCATACTGTGGGGTCCTAGTCGTAAAGTTTCTTTTTCTGGTCATCGGTGGTTTGTGACATTCATACACTGTTATTCTAGATCCACTTGGGTCTATTTGATGCATACAAAAAATGAGGTTTTTTTCCTGTTTTCAGCATTTTCATAAAATGGTTCAAACCCAATTTAATGCCACTCTCAAAGTCTTGAGAAGTGACAATGGGATAGAGTATATGGAAGGTCAGGTCTAAAAATACCTTGCTGCCCATGGGATTTTACATCAGACTAGCTGTGTTGATACTCCAGCCCAAAATGGTGTGGCTGAGAGGAAAAATCGCCATCTCTTAGAGGTGGCTAAAGCACTTATGTTTGCTCGAAATGTTCCATCCTTTTATTGGGGGGGATGCTGTCCTCACTGTAGCCTATTTAATTAATAGGCTGCCCACTCGGGTTTTTGGCTTCAAGTCCCCTGTTGAGCTATCACATGGCTCTTCTTCCTTTATTGTTTCCCCTAAAGTGTTTAGCTGTGTCTGTTATGCTAGGGATACGAAATCCCTTGGTAAGCTTGAGCCCCGTGGTCCTCGCTGCATTTTCTTAGGTTATTCTACTACCCAAAAGGGGTATAAGTGCTATTATCCTCCTGTCCGACATACCATGGTCAGTATGGATGGGGTTTTTCATGAGACTCTCTCTCTCCTATTATTCGTCCCCACCTCTTCAGGGGGAGAATTCTAGTGAAGATGTGTTGACCATAGACCCCCCTCTTAGAGATTTGTATGGTGAGTCTGCTCCTATTCCTTCTCCTGGTCCTCCCCCTTCTGTTCTTATATAAGGAGAGGTTCTTGCTCTTGTCCCTTCTTCTTCTTCAGTGGGAGGGGGAGATATTCCTGTACAGGGGGAGATCACCGTAATTCCTACTCAGGGGTAGATCACTCCAGTCCAGAAAACCATTGGTGAATTTCAGCGGAGGATTGATGCGTCAAATTTGAAGGTTTATGCAAAGAGCAGAACCAGACATAAGCAGCTTCAATCTACTATGACATAAGTACCCATCCAGTTTCTAACTCCGAATCTGGAACCTACTTCTCCACCTGGTAATATTTCTTCTCTTGACTTATCTATTGGTGTTCGCAAAGGTGTTAGGGCTTGCACTCAACACCCTATATCTTATGTTGTTTCTTATGATTCCCGTTCTCCATCTGTTCGTGCTTTTGTGTCTTCTCTTTCTTCTATTTGTATTCCTCAAAATTGGTAGGAAACTCTTTCAGATGGAAAGTGGAAGGTAGCAATGATGGAAGAAATGAAAGCCTTGAAAAAAAAATGACAACTGGGAGCTTGTGACTCTTCCACCAGGGAAAAGGACTATTGGATGCAAGTGGGTGTTTGTGGTGAAACAGAAGGTGGATGGCACTGTGGATAGATATATGGCACGCCTCGTTGGTACACTGAATATGACAATAAATTGACACTAGCTCCTAGATCAAGAAGGGCATGGTCAATTCTAGTGTTACCAATCTTACATGAGATAGTTGGGCAACCGGGATCCTTATACTTAGCCACTATCTGTTGTGACAGAATTGAGCCAACGTTGGCAGTCAGAAAGGCTTTCTTAGGTACATTGGTTTTCCTTTTCTGAGTACACAAGTCCTTGAGGACTTTTGCATAGGTACCTACCTAGGAAATAACATCTAAAAGAGGGATGTTAACTTGCACATTTTTGAAGACATTTAAAACCTTTTCAGTTATTGCATCCTTTTTATTGCTTTTAAGCCTATTGGGAAATGGAGCCTTTGGGGCATAAGTCTTCTCAGGTGGCTCTTCAAGGTTCTCTTCATTAACTACTATAGGTTCATCAGACGAACCTTGGACAGGGGGCTGGTCATTCACAACTAAGGAAGGGTCATGTGGGGCACTTACAATGGGTGGTGGATGGGGAACATTCACAACATCAACAGGAGGTTCAGAAGTTACAGGAGTTAGTTGAATTGGAACCTCTTGTTGGTACTCACGTTCACTCCTCAGAGCATATATGGCATTACATTGACTAGAGTGTTTTGAGTGGTGTGGAGTTTGATGGATAGAGTTCAGCTGAGTATGAGGTGGATGGGGCACAGAGGTCCTAGGGTTTGGATCTGGTTGACTTGGCATCTTGCCTTTCTCCCTTTCATGTAGGGTTGTAGCAAGTTGGGAAATCTGCTTCTCCATATTATGCTGACTAGTCATGATAGTGCTCATGAGAAGCTCCATACTTTTCTCCAAGGAACTGATCCTAGATGAGTCACCACTTGGTTTCGGAAACCCAGGGGGGTTGCTGATTTACAAGTTGAGGTGGTGGAGGAGGTGGTCTTATGTTGTTGGGTAAGGGGACAAACCTTTGGTTGGTTTGCTGGGGAGCAAACTGACCTTGACTTTGAAGTGGGAAAGTAAATGGTCCTACTTGGTTGTTGCCTTGGGTTCATGAGAAATTGGGATGGTTCCTCCAACTTGGGTTGTTGGTATTGTTGTATGGATTGTTTTGAAACATGACATTCATATTCTCATGGGTTCCATGCATACTAGAGATATGAGGGCATTCCTCCATCACATGGGCTGGAGATTGGCACCAACTACACATAGGTACATTATGACTTACCTGATTTACTGGGGAAGGTCCATAAACAACTATGGCCTCTAGTCTCTTGATGAGACTATCCTACTGAGCCTCCTTGGCTACAGTTCCCTCAACAAAGAATCCCTTTCCCATCATGGCTCTTTCACTATTCTGAGTTGATTCCCACTTACGGGTCCTTTTAGCCAAGTCAAGCAAAAATTCCCAAGCTTCGTTGTCATCTGTGAATGATGTAAAGCCTGTTGGGCACATTGATTCCAACAATTGCTTGGTTTGATAGTCAATGCCCTCATAAATAATTTGGCATAAATGCTATGTGTCAAGTCCGTGGTGAGGACACTCTTGGAGCAAGTCCTTGAATCTCTCCATGAGCTTGGAAAAGGATTCATTGGGTTTTTGCCTAAACTGTAGGATGTTATTCCTAATTTTGTTGGCCTTGTGCATTGGGAAGAATTTCTTCAAAAATTCAACGGTGAATTCCTCCCATGTGGTGATAGAATTAGTGGGCAATCCATACAACCATTTCTTTGCTCCATCTTTGAGCGAGAAGGTGATGAATCTCAGTTTCACAGCATCATCCGTAAGTTGTTGCATCTTGATGAGAACACACACTTCCTCAAATGCCCTAAGGAAGAGGTAGGTATCCTCAAAAGGCAGTCCATGGAAATGGGGTAACATGGTGATGAACTGAGATTTGAGTTCAAAGTTATTGCCCGTGGCGTCTGGCAAACGTATGCATGAAGGTTGTGCCGCCCGGGCGGGATAAAACCTATCCCTAAGAGTCTTAGCCATGATTGGTAATTCTATTCGCTCTAAAGGGTTTTTAGAGTTATGAGTCTAACCAACCATACATAGTCCTCAATATCAAACAAAAATAAAAGAAACAAGATGGCAGCAATATTATAAATAAAAGAAACAAGATGACAGCAATATCAATTCTTTCTTTTTCCTCTAAATTCGATGTGAATTGCTGGATTCATTTCGAATCGGGGTCAATGCAAAACCTCCTGACGATCAATGGCTTGTAGATCGGTCATACCTAGAACCACCTTAGGAAACAATGCCGTTACCCTCGTAGCTATTGGTCATTATTCCCTTTGGTGATTAGGTAGCCAGCATCCCTCATCACCACATCATGATCAGGATTGGACCGTCAATTGTACTTCCCCAACAAAACGAATCGGAGGTGCAAAGAAAGAAGTTCACGATCCACAAATATAGATGAGATAAGATAACTAGCTCAAAGTGAATCAAGATCAAACATTAAAAAAAAAAAAAACTAACAATGCAAAGAAGTTCATTTTTTTTTCTTTCAAAATTAATAAAAGTAAATGAAAAACACTTCGAATCAATTGAAAGTGAAAACTAAACAAACATCGTCCTCCTCGGCAACGGCGCCAAAAACTTGTTTGATAAGAAAAATAACCGCAAGTGCACAGTATCAGCTGTAGGTACGGGTCAAACTCAGGGAGGTTGGGTTGCTTAAATCTTTACTCTCAATTTAGGCAAAGTGTACTCAACAAGCAATTTATATCTCTAAACTTAAAACTAAGAAAAATACCAAGATCAACTATCAAATTAAGAAACTAGGCTAAACTAGGGCAAACAGAATTAACCCAAAAGTAAGAGAATGAGATGGGTTAGATTCAAATTGAGATGGGTTCTTGGGGATGGAATCCACCACAAGGTTAGGGTAAGTCAATGATCAACACATCAAAGCATTGCATATATCATGGTCTAGGTTTATAGGAGATGTGGCGAAAAAGGCTAACATATCCTATGAGTAGTACACATTCAATACACAATTAGATCTTAAAAATCATGAACATGAATGGTGTCATAATGGCTACGGCGGCAATATTGCATATAGTCCATTAGGATGACATGCACAATGCGGCGGTCAACAATTGTGAGCCCAAACAATGAACATATCCATTAATCCACAAGCATGCAAATCATCAATTCATCCTTCCATTATGGCTTCATCCTACCCTAAGAGTTGAGGGTTTAGTTGGCATGGGAAAATCGATGGAAGGAGAGGGAGTTGATGACGATAACATTAAAACTTAACTATAAAAATAAAATCAAAAGATTAGAGAACTTAGCTTGTGTAGAACTTGAACCATTGAAGAAAAATTTCCAGCCTTAAACTTGAATCAACACTTTGAATTACACCAATGTAAGAAGGGGATGGGGATTAAAAGTCCTAAATTACATTAGATCTAGGAATGAAAAAGATAAAATGACATTAACTAGAAAGGAAAAAACAAGAGAAAGAATACTAAAACAAAAGACTAAAGAGAGAATGAATGCCTTTCAAGGGGGAGAAGACCCCCTATTTATAAACACAACCCCCAATCCCTCTTGCTAAATTCGGCCAGCCTTCCTCTCTCTTTCCTAATTCGGCCAGCCAAGAAATTCTAAATTTGATTTTTTTAAAGAAGAAAGAGAGAGAGAGATTGAGATTTTTCTCCAAGAATAGAGAGTGAGGTGGAGATTGGATCCATAACTCCAAAAATAGAAGATCTTAATCAAATCACCATGAAAATCTTTCCAATCTTCCAAGATTTGAGTAGCTTGCTTTGACTTGGGCTCTACTCCACAATTGAAAATGCTAGATGTCACCAACAATGCACTTGGACAAAAATACCCCTTGGCATTTTCGATGGGAATATGGGCTGCCCCTATTGAATTTTGAATTTGCTTGCTTGGGTCTTCATGGCCCAATGGTCCAGCCCATATATGAAATTAATTCTTGGGCCTATGGACATGGGCTTCTTTAAAACTTGATTCCTTGCATTAAGCTCCATAAAGGCTTCTTAGCATAATTTGGGCTTCTCTTTCAAGCATGGACCTAAAACCTGAAAACACATAAAAACACCTCGAGTAGCTCTGTTCAAGCATGAAAATACAAGAATATAAAGGCTTAAATTCACATATAAATATGTTTATCAAGTATCTTGGGTAGCATGTGTGTATCCTCCCTCACATGTGTACTGCATCCCAACATAATATTGTGAAGCCCCACGGCCACCACCAGCACCACCACTACCTCCAGCACCACTACTACCACCATGGCTACCACCACCACCACATCATCATCATCAAGATCAGGTTAAGTTCCTCCATACGGATGACTTGACCTCATCCTCCTAATTATACCTTCATCAGGGCTACTGACATCCTCTTCAACATTATGATCTTGTTCTTGTGATGGTGCCTGTGTTTCATTGTCATCAAATTGTCGAATGATGTTCTCTATGATTGGATAAAATGTGGTAGTCTTACGATCCTCACTTAACTGATCCATCACCAATACCTTATTAGTGTCTTCTATCTATGCTCTAACTGGATCTTCTTAGTCAAGTAGGTGGTTGATATCTACTTCATCCCCTTCTCTTTCCAACTCTAAATATTTCAGCTTCAATTTCATATTGTAATGGACATAGACTAACTTCTCCAACTCCAAATAACTGAGACGATTGTGGGGTTTGGTGTGTAACAATCCGAATGTACTCCAGTTACGTTCGTGTAAACAGCTTTGATATGAATGCTTGAGTGATTAGAATCGATTACCCAAGCCCCTTTATTTATAATAACTTGAAGTAAATCTGATCAAAGTACAAATAGGAATAATAACACCTCAGTCCTAGTCCTACTTGGAATTCCTAATACAACTAGGAATGCCAGAATAGGACTCGGCTGAGGGTAAAACAATAAAAATAAAATAAAAGAAAAGAATCTAATCTGACTAGTACTACTCCTAACATGACTAGGACTAATCCTAATCAGCTAGGACTAGTAGGACTAATCCTAATCAAACTAGGACTGGGGTACCCAATTGGGTAAGCAACCTATTTCAATACTCCCCCTCAAGTTGGAGCAAAGATGTCGATCATGCCCAACTTGACTAGATTGGGATGAAACAATTTTCCAGACAATCCCTTGGTGAAGATATCAGCAAGTTGATCCGCAGATGTCACAAAGGGAATACAAATCAGCCCAGCTTTTAACTTCTCTTTGATGAAATGCTTATCCACCTTAACATGCTTGGTACGATCATGTCTGATCTTGGGTTGTGTGCTATCTTGATGGCAGCCTTGTTGTCCGCAAGACAGATCATAGGAAGACGAATAGGAACACCAAGATCTTGTAGCAAACTTTTAAGCCATAGTAACTCACAAATACCTTGTGCCATAGCTCGAAACTCAGCTTCGGCACTAGAACGAGCAACTACATTTTGCTTCTTGCTACGCCATATGACAAGATTTCCACCTACAAAGGAGCAATACCCAGAAATAGACTTCCGATCTGCAGAACCAGCCCAATCAGCATCAGTGTATGCTTCTATCCATAGATGACCATGAGTAGACAAAAGAATTCCTTTTCCAGGAGCTGACTTCAAATAGTGCAAGATACGAAGAACAACCTCCATATAAGAAGAGTAGGGATCATGCATAAACTGGCTCACAGTACTCACGGCGACAGCAATGTCAGGACGCGTGTGTGAAAGATAAATCAGCTTCCCTACAAGTCTTTGGTACCGGCCTTTATCTACAGGCTCACCCTCTTTCTCCTTGAGTTGAACAGTAGGGTCCATAGGAGTATCTGAAGGATGACAGCCTACCAACCCGGTCTCAGCCAATAAGTCTAGGACATACTTCCTTTGGGAGAGAAAAATGCCTTTAGAAGATCTGGCTACTTCAATCCCAAGAAAGTATCGTAGTTTCCCTAGATCTTTAATCTCAAATTCTTGTCCAAGGAAGGTCTTCAACCGTCTGATCTCATCACCATCATTGCCAGTAACCACTATATCATCAACGTAGACTATAAGAACAGTGAGTTTTTCACCAACCCTCTTTATAAAGAGTGTGTGATCAGCATTACTCTGCTTATGGCCCACAGAAATCATTGCCTTGTGGAACCGGCCAAACCCTGCTCGAGGTGACTGCTTCAGACCATAAAGTGCACGCTTTAGTCTACATACTTTTCCTTGGTTTCTTCACAAGAGAACCCTGGTGGAATGTCCATATACACCTCCTCATCCAGTGTTCCATTTAGGAAGGCATTTTTTACATCTAGCTGCTGCAAATCCCATCCAAGGTTGACTGCACAAGATAATAACACACAAATAGTATTTAACTTTGCAACAGGTGTAAAAGTTTCTTGGTAATCAATGCCGTATATTTGAGTGAACCCCTTGGCCATGAGTCGTGCCTTATACCTATCTACAGTGCCATCCACCTTCTGTTTCACCACAAACACCCATTTACATCCAACGGTTTTCTTCCCAGGTGGAAGAACCACAAGCTCCCATATGTTATTTTTCTTCAAGGCGTCCATTTCTTCCATCATAGCTGCCTTCCACTTTCCGTCTGATAAAGCTTCCTGCCAATTGTTAGGAATACGAACAAAAGAAAGAGAGGAAACAAAGGCATGAAAGGATGGGGAAAGGGAATCATAAGAAACAACATGAGATATGGGATGCTGAGTGCAAGTTCTGACACCTTTCCGAAGAGCAATAGGTAAGTCAGGATCATTACCAGGTGGAGAGGCAGGTTCTGGATCCGGGTTCGGCAATTGGATGGGTACTGGAGCAACAGTTGATTGAACTTGCTTATGTTTCCCTGCATAGGTCTTCACATTACTGGCATCAATCTTCCTCTGAAATTCACTAATAGTTCTCTGGATAGGAGTCTGGACCGGGGTAGATTGCTCCCCCTGAATAGAAATTGTCTCCCCCTGTATAGGAACCTCTCCCCCTGACTCAGGGGGAGTACTAGGGGCAGGCCGAACTGGTTCAGACTCATGGTAAACAGACTGAAGTGGAGGTGGAGAGTCAATAGTCAGCACATCTTCACTAACACTCTCCCCCTGAAGAGGTGGGGACACATAATATGGAACATTTTCATGAAAGACAACATCCATACTAACAAAAGTCCTGAGGGATGGAGGGTAGTAACATTTGTATCACTTTTGGGTAGCAGAGTAACCCAAGAAAATGTAGCGGAGGCTACGGGGGTCAAGTTTACCAGGGTACCTTGTATCCCTAGCATAACAAATGCAGCCAAACACCTTAGGTGGGACTATAAAGGAAAAAGATGATAATAGCTCAATAAGGGCTTTTGAAAGAAGAACCCGACTGGGCAGCCTATTTAATAAGGATAGCATCCCCCCAATAAAGGGAAAGGACAGTACGAGCAAACATTAGGGCCGGAGGTGGCGGTTTTTTCTCTCAGCCACACCATTTTGGGCTGGAGTGTCGACACAGTTGGTCTGATGGAGGATTCCATGTACAACAAGTTATTTTTGGAACTGACCGTCCATATACTCTTTCCCATTGTCACTCCTCAAAATTTGAAGAGTGGCATTAAACTGGGTCTTAATCAGTTGATGAAAGTGTTGAAAACATAAAAAAACTTCACTCTTTGTGTGCATAAGGTATACCTAAGTGAACTTAGAATAGCAGTCAATGAAAGTGACATACCACTGATGGCCAGTTAGGGAAGCTTTCCTACTAGGCCCCCACACATCAGTATGAACAATATGAAATAAGGAAGAGGATCTTTTATTAGAAATAGGATAAGTTGAATGCGTCTGTTTTAGCCAAGACACAAGGCTCACAAAAAAATTCTTCCTTATTACAGTCTTTAACTGATGCTGGAAATAAATTTGAGAAAGTACCTAAGGGGGGATGGCCTAGTCTAGAGTGCCATTTATGTAAATCAGAAGAGAAAGATGCCGAAGGTAAAGCCTGAGTAGGATCACCATCAAGCAGGTACAATCCGCCATGTACTTTACCTGATCCAATCGTCTTCCCCGAGTCAAGTTCCTGAAAAACACAGTGAGTGGGAAAAAAGGTCACTTTACAATTCAGAGATTTAGTGATACTGCTAATGAAAAGAAGGGTAGTTGTAAATTTGGGAATATGCAACACAGATGACAGTGTAAGGGAAGGAGAACAACCAATGGATCCTTTCCCTGAGATGGAGGAGAGGGACCCATCAACAATTTTGACTTTATCCTTACCGGAGGCAGGAGAATATGTATTAAAAGGCTAGAAGAACTGTCATGTGATCAGTAGCACCGGAGTCTATGATCCATGGAGTGGATACTACTGATGCACAATGACCAGCAAAAGAAATACCTGTACGGGCAAAGAAGGAACCTGAATTGGCAGCAGACGTAGTAGAGGCAGTTGATGTGTTCAACATACGACACAAAGCCTGGAGTTCTTCATGGGAGAAACCAATGTCAGCAGTGGGAGTTGGAGCTACACTTTTAGTATGATTGGCTTTGTTTTTAGACTTAGCACGACCACGTTTGGCCTCATAATCAGCTGGCTTCCCATGTAATTTCCAATATTGAGCCTTAGTGTGATATGGTTTGTGACAATGCTCACACTTAACAGGCTCTTTGGTAGTAGTAGTGGAAGCAGCAACACTATCAGAAGAAGCAATAGGAGTGGGACCAGCAGTCTGTAAGGCTGATCTCTCAACTTTAGGAGTAATCATCATGGCAGCCCTTCGTGTCTCTTCACTGTGAACATAAGAAAAAGTCTCCTCTGAAGTGGGGAAAGGAACTCGTCCAAGGACTTGCACCCGAATAGGGTCATAGTCATCATTGAGGCCAGCCAGAAAATCATAGACATGGAATTGGTTTACATAGGTGTGGTAGGCAGTAATATCAGCAGTAGTAGTAGTAGGATGGAATCGAGCATAATGATCCAATTGTTGCCATAAACACTTGAGGGAAGCATAGTATTTAGTAACAGACATCTCCTTCTGAGTAGTGGTTTGGAGTGTCTTCCTGATTTCATAAACCTGAGCACCACTTCCTGATCGACCATAAGTTCCCTTGACAGCAGTCCATATCTGAGTAGCAGTGTCAAGGAGGAGATATTGACTGGATAGATCAGTGGTCATAGAATTTAAAACAAATGACATCACCATAGCATCATTCGCAGCCCATTTATTACGGGCATCACCTTCTTCAGCTGGTTGTTTGGTGGTGCCAGTAAGATGGCCAGTGAATCTTCTACCAGCCACAGTCAAGGATAGTGATGTGGCCCAGATTAAATAATTTGTACCATCAAGCTTGATGGCAGCAGCATAGGGAAGGAAGTCATTCCTAGTCTGACCATCCCCTCCAGAAGTAGCAGTAGTTGTATCTGAATCACCCATAGTTCGGGTAGAAACCAATCCACAAATTTGAAAAAAAACCAAATCTTCAAAAAACTGAATCAGATCTGAAGTATAGTTTTTGAAGTGGCAGCAATTGCAGCCGTCAAAATAGGTTGAAACTTGGATCGAATGCCCTGCAAGTGGTGGAGAATAAGCCTGCAAAAAATCAGAAAATTCTGATGATGCAATAAGAAACCCTAACAGGGCTGGTTACAGTATCAAGTGAAACCCTGGGTTTTGAAACTGCGTGAATTTCAGCCGTCAGAACAGGCTGAAACAAGGATCGAGTATCTCCCTTGTAGTGGAGAAGATTCCCTCAAAAAATTGGCCCCTTTGGATGAGCCAATAAAAAGCCCTAAATTTAAAAAAAATTTAGGTATATTTGAATGTAGGTAATTGCAGGTTTGAATCAGATGTGGATTGGATTCAGATCTGCAATGTGAAATATGTAAGGTGTAGATCAGCAAGTGCAGGGATCAATCTCCAAAAAAAAAAAACAGCAATCCAGCTTGAATAATGTAGCATCTTGACCTCGAAGGGTTGGAGGAAACCTGCGGCAGTTTCAGATCACACCAGTGTTTGTATAATCTTCAGTGAGGTGTCATTGAGGGCAGCAACTAATTCTTTATTGCAAGGTTCGAGAACTCGCGAGATCTCGCCGAGTTTCTCGGATTTTTGAAATCTCGAGACGAGATTGCCTGCGAGTCTCAAAAGTGTAATATCTCGGATCTCGGTTGGATCTCGGTTTCAACCCATTATTTTAACCCACCTACCACTTAAATACCTTACCTAATTGGACAAAACTCGACATATCTCGGCAAGATCTCGGATCTCGGGTCCAGATCTTGGGTTGACCCAAAGTTGAGGCTTCGAGTTGAAAAAAAAAAAATGCACCAACTCGGCGAGATCTCGACTCGTCTCGGTTTTTCCAAGAGTCGAGTTGGCACCGAGGCCCGAGTTTTAGTACCTTGCTTCATTGAATCACCTCAAAGATGCTGCCTTGAATGAAATAGAGAGTCTGAGAGAGTTGGAGAAGAAGGAAACCAGTAGCCGAGAGAGTTGGAGCAGAAAACCAGAAAAAATCGAGGGGGAGGCTGCTCTTCAGATCAGAGATGGCTCTGATACCATGTAAACAGCTTTGATATGAATGCTTGAGTGATTAGAATCGATCACCCAAGCCCCTTTATTTATAATAACTTGAAATAAATCTGATGAAAGTACAAATAGGAATAATAACACCTCAGTCCTAGTCCTACTAGGAATTCCTACTACAACTAGGAATGCCAGAATAGGACTCGACTGAGGGTAAAACAATAAAAATAAAATAAAAGAAAAGAATCTAATCTGACTAGTACTACTCCTAACATGACTAGGACTAGTAGGACTAATCCTAATCAAACTAGGACTGCTTACCCTAATCGGGTAAGCAGCCTATTTCAACAATTCGCAGCCACTAAAGGATGTTGTTCGGGATAACACCCGAATTGCAATTGTCGTTAAGTGTGGAGCATTAGTACCCCCATAATTGAGCCACCAATTAGTTGCACAATAATAATTGAAATTTTAAAAAACAAAAGTTTGAAACAAATTTTAAATAACATAATAAATTATTAAACTTTACTTACCTGGGTGTTGTGTGCCCCTAGCATGGATAGTCATTCTATCAGTAAAACCATGAGTGGCCTCCCGAAAATACTTAGACTAGAGAGGTATTAAATTATTAGTTAACCATTGAAATTGTTCTTTGATATATTCTTGGTCTCAATCTTTTTATACATTAATGTATTACTAACCTCTTCCATGGCAAGTGTGGCCTTGGCCACATCTGGCTCCATCTGTTGACAACTCTCTTTAGGGCTTCCAATAGATCCGGTCTACACCCTATATTATTGGTGTATTGAATATACGGATTCAATTAATATGCTGCACATGGTTTAAAACCTAGAATACTAATAAATAAATAGTAACATAGTAATTGTTTAAAATGAAACCAAAGTCATCTACACAAGGATGAGTTATAAGATTACCTACCCAATGAACTTCTTGAACGAACATCTTTTTCCATCGCTTGTTTATAATTTTCAAATACTTCTTGTTTGGTATTGGGTTATTATCATGTATATTCTTCTTAACTAATTCCATGGCCTCTATCATCTTACCCATGGTTTGCTCTTTATCTCCATCAACCTCTCGAATAAGACAAAAGAGTGGCATCATAATATTATCAAGTCGGCACATCATGTCCCAAAACCTTGAGGAGGTGACAAGGTCTTGAACATATCTCCCAACTTTAGACCTTGCATAACTGCTAGTCAACCAATCAGAAGAGGTGTACATTTTAAGCAGCCTATCCTTTCGGGAAAGGAGGCTATCAATTGCAATATAATTTGTTGCAAATCTTGTGGTTGCAGGCGTAACTAAATCCCCTTTTGTGTGCCTCCTCATCAATGCCAAAACCCAACTGCGATTATAAATAAAGTTGATGATCTTCCTTGCATTAGCAACCACTCGTTGGACCTTTGGCAATTCTCTTATGTCCTTAAACATCACACTATACAATGAGTTGCACATGGTGTCCAAAAGATGCTTCCTCTTTAATACAAGCAACTGGCCGACCTTTTTGAAATTTGCTGCATTATTAGTTACCATCTGAACAACATTATCGTCTCCTGCCTCCTCCACAACTTTATCCATTAAATTATACAAGTAATGGGCATCTTTGATTTCACTAGATGCATTGACTGACTTGTGGAAGATCGTTCGACCGTCACAATATACAAGGAAATTGATTATGTATGATCTTGTCGGTCTACTCCACCCATCACACATGATGGTCACTCCATATAAATGTCACTTCTCCTTGAACTTCTCAATATACGCATGTACCTCTTGCACAATATCATCCAAGTAAGGCCCAACAATCTCATAAGGCGTGGGTGGTTTAACATTTTTCCCACAATGTTGAATCTCCTTTACTATAGCCTTGAAGTGAGGATCTTTGGCCTTGTGTGGTGGAAACATGGAACTGTGGAACCATCTGGAGATTGCTTTACCTATCCTTTTACTCAATGTTTTGGGCTGAAAGCTTTCTTCAATCCTCTGTTGGCCATCATCTCTCAGTTTGTAGACATTAGGATCCATGTCTCGGATATCTGGGCTCTTCTTTTTCTTTCCCTTACCACTCTTAGTAAACTGGTCAAACATTCCCTTGACACTAGTTGCTCTACTAAGGCCAGCAGACTCCTTACCCTTACCTACATATGGACGACAAGAGGAGCCAACACCAACTTCTTCATGACCCTGACGTTGGGGTCGAGCTGATTGACTTCTTACCAATTGCTCAGCTCTCTATTGTTTCTCTCTTGCTTCATTTCTTGACTGTTGCATCGCCCATGCCAACTCTGGGTCCTCCTCTGCTTCCATATCCGATCCTTCATAATCTTCGAAATCTTCCATCAAATTTTCTACCAAATGATGCAAATTTATCACCAAACTGGGCTTCTTTTATTAGGAATAAGTCTAGGGTTGGATTACATACATGTTGGGCCTTTGATCCCATGTGTTTCTAATGTAATAGGCCACTTTTATGGGCCTAAAATATGGGTAAATAGGTTGCACACGGGATTAGCTCCCATACTTAGCTTTTTATTTGGTGTTTTAAATTGAACCGGTTCAACCAATGGTTCAATTTAAGTGATTTTATTAGTTTTTCTTTTAGTTGTTTAGTGGGGCTGGATTAGGACTCTATGTTGAGTCTATTTCAGTTTCCTAGTCAGTTTAAGTTAGTTAATAGGTTAAGGATTGGGTTAGGCCATTCTTTTTTAGTGTCTAAGTCTATTTTTGAGTCTTCTATATAAGTTTGTAAGGGAGGCCAGCATTGAATACGAATTTGATTAATAAAAATTAGCTTTATGCTTGCTGCCATTGTTGTTGTTGCTCTTTGTGAGTGTATATCGTTGTGGATCTCAAGGTGGAAGGGATTGGTGGATCTCCAATCGACTCCTTGCATCGTGAAGATCGGGAGACCCCATTGTTCATCTTCAAAGCTGCTGCCATTGAAGACCTGCAACAAGTAAGAAATTCTGCAACTATTCTTCTTCCTTCTAGAAGGTCACATACAAGGTGATTTTCGTGAGAATTCTGCCCAGCCAAATCTAACCATTAGAACCTGCTAAAAATTTGTTCGAGTCTTCCTCAAACCTTAAGAGAGACTCGATTCAAATTTCAGCATTATCCACCCAGCCGATTGTCTGAAATTACAGTTTTACCCCTTTCTCCTACTTCTACTAGGAAACCTCCATAACTTCGAATCTGTCCATCAGTTTGAGACCAAACTTTCATCATTCATCCCTTACATCATTGTTGACACTCGATCCAAGTTTCAGCCCCAAACTCCCACTCTAACCCCTTCATCTCCTTGCTCCATTAAAACCCAAACCCAAAACCCTAAAATTCAATTATGCCCAAAATTGCAAAATTTCGTAACTCATCCAAACCCTAACTTCTTTATACCAAAATAACCCCCTAGACTTGCCCATTAATACCCTATAAACCCCTTTCCCAATATCCAACCCAAACCCTAGGAATTGACCTAAATCCTAGTGCTGTCCATTCGAACCAGCAGCCCCTTTTGTTATTTGATCTTGTTGTTTGGCTACTAGTAGGTCTCCTACCTATCTAGGACTACATTACCAAAACATCCTCATCCTCCTATGCTTTAGTGGATTTCTTTTTTGCATCTCTAAGGTGTTGTTGCATTGCCTTGCTTAACTCTACAGGGCACTTTGTACACTTGGCAACATTTCCATATCCTCCTGCCATGTGTTGCGGTTGCCGAGTTACCCCACCTCTAAGATGCTGAGTGTCACAGAAGTTGCACATTGTATGCAATCTGTTGTTTATTATGGTACAATAAGACCACCCAATGTCTTGTTGTCGCGGCATCGTCCTAAACACCAAAGATCAGTTGATAACTGCACAAGTATTAAAGTATATTAAAATCCAAACATCAATGACTTATAGAAGTAAAGTTATGTCTATATGATGCATTTCATGCATTGCAAGTACTTAACAAAGTATATTAAACAAACTTTAATCATTTTTTTATTTTTCACAATTAGTTTCAAATTTTTTCATTTTTTAGAAATAAAAAAATGACATAATATAGTAAATTATGATACAAATAATATCAATCCAAGTCTTGTCATGCATTTCAGCCATTGGGACATTTAATCAAACTATAATGAAAGAATAAAGATGAAAAAAATACTATACTTTTTAATTCTAGAAAATAGCAACAAAGAAAAAAAAAATCCAGATTATAGAGTAAAAATATAAACTACATTCATGGTGATAGATTTGTACATAATGTTCTACATATATTATACACATAAGCATAGGTTCTAATTTTGAAAAAAACAAAAACAAAAATCATTTATGGAAGCCATTTTCATTTTTGGGTGCAAAACTGGTAGATTTGAGTTCAAATCTTTGCAAATGTATACAATGCATGCATCTAATAGTTAGTTGAACCTCTTCTCCTTGAATCATAGCAAAAAAAAGAACTAGAATGCCAGATTTGAAGCAAAAGATCAAGTTTTTTGAAAAAACCTACCTTTCCCTTCAAGAACTCATTCATTCTTCGATTTTGGGTTGTTAGATGCTGCAAATGATGTAGTTCCACCACTATTTGAATCGTTTTTTACTATGCTGTGGAAGCCCTCAAGAGATTTGGGTGAAAAAAGGGCTTAAAATCCAAATTTTCTGGGCTTCCTCCTTGGCTGGAACAGGGTTTTCCGCAGCAGGTGCTCTCTGGTTCGTGTTTGGTGTAAAATGTGAAAAAAGGCATGTGTATCGATATATACATATCGGTACGTATCGATATGTATCGACCGATACATATTGATACGTACCGATACATATCGATACGTACCGATATGTATTGATACGTATCGAGACATTTAAAAACCCAAAAAAGGGTAATATTAGTACGTATCGAGTGTATCGACACGTATTGGTCGATACATATCGAGACACTCGATACAATACATTAAAAAAAAGAGATGTATTGGTCAGTATCGTATCGACCGACCGATACCGATACATATCGGCCGATACGATATGATACAGACCGATACTTTAATCCATGATAATAACTGCAATAATTATATTAATCCGAAAGATGCCTTCTGTTGGCTAATTTGTTAAGATAATCTGTGTCAGTAAAGTTTATGATGCTTTAGATATGTTCTGCCTGTCACATTTTGTTGCCTTCTTTTAAAGTTAATTTTTCGCAGAAAATTACTATTGTTCAGTGATATTATAATCTCTTCAATATTTTTTTCTCCTTGAACTGTATGTTTGACCTTTATGGTTGATTCTTCATTGTGTAATACTTAATACATATTTTGGTTACAAATGAATTAAATTTGGTAATCATAGTCACAGTAGTTTTCCTCCTTGTGGGTGCCTAATGTAATTCTGTTACTTTGCTCAGCCTGAGAAGATGAGATGTGAATATACTGTCTCTTTGCTTTATTGTGCAAGTTGATTGCTTAGTTGTTTACGGTTTTCTTGCCTGTTCTTTTTTTAAATTAATTTAATTATTCATATTTTTTTTTGGGGGGTGGGGTGGGGAATTTAATGTAGGTTAGAGCTGTTCATTCTGGGACTGCCACACTGAAGGATGCCACATCAGAGGCTATACGGGACTGGGTAACTAATGTTGAGTCGACTCATTACATTCTGGGTTCTGTTGCTGGCCCTCATCCATATCCTATGATGGTCAGAGATTTCCATGCTGTGATTGGGAAAGAAACAAGGAAACAGGCTATGGAGAAATGGGGTGGCAGGCCGGATGTACTAGTTGCCTGTGTTGGTGGAGGTTCAAATGCAATGGGGCTATTTCATGAGTTTGTTGATGATGCAGATGTTAGGTTGATTGGTGTGGAGGCTGCTGGTTTTGGCATAGATAGTGGTAAGCATGCTGCTACTTTGACAAAAGGGGAGGTAGGGGTGTTGCATGGAGCTATGAGCTATTTATTGCAGGATGATGATGGACAAATAGTTGAGCCGCATTCTATAAGTGCCGGGTAAAAATAAGAACTTATTGTCTATCCATGCCATTGATTCATACTGTTTCTTGTATGGTACTTTTTTCTTCTTTTCATTCATATGGAGAATGTAAATGACTGTTGTGTGACATTAGGTTGGATTACCCTGGGGTTGGACCAGAGCATAGTTTTTTGAAAGATATTGGGCGTGCTGAATACTACAGCGTTACTGATGAAGAGGCACTGGAAGGTACATATGCTTTAGCTCTGGATAATTTTCTGCAAGCTAGTGACTTTTTTTCTTCTTCCTCCCCCCCTACCTGGGATGATGAAAACACTTCACTGCAAAGAGCCAAAAGGCAAACAATACACAAAGCACCTTTTCTAGGAACATTGAACAAAATTTGATAAGCAAGGTATGAACCACAAAGAATTACTTGAACATAGCAAATGCATAGTGTTACAATATCATTAACTGAATACCAGTAACCACAGAGAAAGAGAGAGAAAAGATTGAGAGAAGAGGGTGAGACTGCGGAGAATAGCATGCAGGCTGTATGTCCAGCAGCTCCCTCCCACCGGTATTTATAATATGTAATAGGCTTACAATGTAGAGACATACTAGGAATCCATACTCAGAGTACCAGTAGGAATCCTAGAAACAAAATATTACTAGAAACCTGTCTTAAGAAATAAGGAAAACAAGGAAAATTAGAATCCTATATAACTAGGTAAACTACCAACAAAATACTAAGCCACGATAGGGAGGTACACTCTAGCTTTCCAACAGTCCCCCTCAAGCTAGAGCATACAAGCTTGGAACAAACTTGTCGGAAAGTAGGACCAAATAGAGGTTTAGTGAACACATCAGCCAGTTGATTTGCAGAAGAGATGAATGGAGTAACAGTCATCTTGTTCATGATGGCATTCCCCACAAAGTGACAGCCAAATTCAATGTGCTTAGTTCTTTCGTGGAACACTGGATTACTAGCAATAAAGATAGCTATCTGGTTATCACAAAACATCTTCATCGGTGACGAGACAGGAAACCCTACAATTGAAGTAATGACTTTAACCACATCAACTCAGCTGTCGCATGAGCCATAGCTCGATACTCAGCCTCATCAATGGATCTTGCTACAGTAGTCTGCTTTTTACTTCTCTAGGTAACTAAGTTTCCACCAACAAATGTGCAATACGCCGTGGTTGATCGCCTATCATTAGATTATCCAGTCCAGTCAGCATCAGAGAATCCAACCAGATCAATACTTTGATGGGGATGATACGTGAGTCGTTTACCTGGAGCTCCCTTCAAATAACGTAGGATACGACATGCAGCTTCCTAGTGAGTCTTTTGAGGAGATTGCATAAACTAACTAATAATACCAACAACAAAGGAGATAGTTGGCCATGTCACAGTAAGATAAATAAGTTTCCCAACAAGGCGTCTATACCGGTGTTTATCTTCAAAATCCTAACCGCTAGAAGCTTCCAATTTCTGATGTGGGTCCATGGGAGTATCAATCGGTTTCGATGAAAGCATACTAGTTTCAGTTAGCAAATCTAACACTGATGCTATACTTGAAGTATCGTTCCCAAAAATAATAATATCATTGACATAAACAACAAGAACAACCACTTTCGAGCCATGGCGCCGAACAAAGACAGAGTGGTCAGAATAGCCATGGAAAAAATCACGAGTAACAATGGAGCTGAGTTTGTCTAACCATGCTCTAGGTGACTGTTTCTACCCGTAAATAGCCTTGTGTAACCTGCAGACACGAGCAGAATCGTCCCCGTGAGCAACATACCCAGGAGATTGCTCCATATAAATCTCCTCCTGTAAATCCCCGTAGAGAAAAGCATTCTTGATATCCATCTAATACAAGGGCCAACCCAAATTTACTACCAAAGATATAAGTACTCGAACATAGTTCAACCGAGTAACAGGAGAAAAGGTTTCAAAGTAATGGACACCAAATGTCTGAGTGTACCCCTTTGCAACTAACCGAGCCTTGAGGCTCTCAATAGATCCATCAGGATTATATTTAACTGTGTAGACCCGGCGACAATCAACAAGATCCTTTCCTTGGGGTAAATTCGCCAGAGTCCATGTCTGGCGAGGTAAAAGAGCATCTAAATTTTCATGTCCATAGCAGCTTTCCACCCCGGATGAGAAAGACCTTCATGATGATTCTTGGAAAGAGAGTTTGTAGACAATAAAAGGGTAAAACTATGAGAGGAGATGGAAGATGAGACAGGGATACGTAACTATCAATGGGATAGGCAATCAAAGATTTCTAAGTACAAGAGCGACTACCTTTGCAAATAGCTACAGGTAGATCTAAAGGATTCGGTAGAATAGGATCAGACTCTATGGCGGGTGGAGCTGGAACTGGAGATGAAGCAAAAGGCACGGCCTTAGTACAACAGTGCTGATATATCTGCAGTGGAGTAGTATCAAAAGGAACAATAACAAGAATAGGAGGATTACTATCAATAGAAATAGGAGAAGAAAAGGCTTATAATAAAATAGAGTACTTTTAAAGAAGGCGACATCAGAGCTAACAAATTGCTTATGAGTCGTAAGATCAAAGCATTTGTACCCCTTTTGAGTCCTAGAATAACCAAGAAAGATACACTTAACCGCCCAGGGAGACAGTTTATCAATATTAGGTTGTAAGAGACATAGTACTAAATCTCGCGAAATCTCGGTCGAGTTCTCGAATATTTCGAGTATCTCGACCTCACCGAAACAAAACAGCAGCTCGAATATAAAAAATGCAAAAACTTGGTCAAAATTTCGACCATCTCGCAATATCTCGAGACAAAATCAAACTCTCGTGAGATATCGAGATTCCTTTTTCAAAAGTAGCTTTATAAATACTTAAACTCGTTAGTCTTGGTCGAAATTTCGACCGAGACTTAACAAGCTCTGGTTTTTTGGATTTTTTTCTCCTTGATCTTCATCCTTTCACTTCTCCCATACTATGACATGGCATTCATTTGTCCTACAGTCGGAGAACAATGCACGTCGGCTCCATCGGACTATGAGTGGGGTCGATCCTGGACATCGGAGTAATTATTATTAGAATGTTTGTAAACATTTGAGTCACTAGATGACTACTTGACTTGTATTGGACTTTGGGGATATTGTCATATTGATATCATATTCTTAACTTGTTATTTACTTATTATACTTAATATTATGACTTAAGTTATGACTTAAAAGTCATTTACTTTATGTTTCCAACTTCCAAGTCAATTTTCTTGTTTAAATTGCTTATTAATCATTAATTTATTATGTCCTCGAGTACTTAAAGTCTTAAACAATGTGTATGTGTAATTAACTAAGTTATACATTAGGATTCAACAATACATTCCAATCAATGGTGCAAATCCAAAATACCACTTTGGGTGACTATTTTTGCAATTTGAACATTTAAATGTGTTTATATAGCCTAAAATAGGGTTTCCATGAAGTTTCAGGCCTTAACTTGGCCTAAAACCCACCGAAATGACCTACTGAAACATAATAGAAAAATGCAAAATTTCGACCGAAATATCCGAAATTTTGGATATTTCGGATATTTCTGTCAGCCCGAAACACCGAAATGAAACGAGTTTTCGAACTATGATAAGATATGAACAAAACACACACAATCAAAAACCCAAGGAGGAACAGTAAACAAAGGTGCATCATGATATAAAAGAGAATACAACACTTGGTTATCAAGGAAAAAGAAGGCATCCGATTGATTAAGTAACATGCAGTAAGGGCGGCATTACACCAATATTGTTTAGTGACATTTATATGAATCATGATAAAAATGTTTATTCTTTCGTTCAGCCACCCCATTTTGTTGAGGTGTGTACGAACAACTCGTTTGATGAAGCATTCCATTTTCTAAACAAAACTTAGAAATTTCCCATTCAGTGTATTCAAGGGCCTTATCAAATCTGAAAACTTAATGGAAGTAGCAAATTGAGTCTTTATTTCTTGACAAAAATTCTAAAAAACATTAAGAAACTCAGAATTATCTTTTAACAAATGAACCCATGTCAAGTGGGAATAATCGTCCTCAAACGTAATGAAGTAAGAAAACCCTAACCTATAACTGACACGACATGGTTCCCAAATATCAGAATGAACTAAAGAAAATAAAGACAGACTCTTAGGAACACAACGAGGAGGAAACGACGATCAATGATGTTTGCCAAGTTCACATGCTTCGCATTCAAGCCGAGAAATGGATTTGCAACTCGGAATTAGCAATTGAAGCATGGACAAGGAAAGATGACCCAGAAGAAAATGCCACTGAAGAGCAGAAGTTCCACCAGTAGATGTAGTAGCTGCAATAGAAGGTCCAGTGCCATCCAAGTTGTATAATCCAACCTGCTCAAGACCGCCACCAATTATCCTCCCTGTCTGAAGGTCCTGAAATACACAATAAGATGGATAGAAGGTAATAGAACAATTAAGAGATTTAGTTAGTTGACTAACAAATAAAAGACTTAGGGGCAATTTAGGTATTTAAAGAACGGATGATAGGGTCATGGATGTAACAGGGGATATTGTACCATGACCAACAATATGAGTAGAGGAACTATCAACAAGAATAACATGAGCAAAATGTGAAATAGAAGATAACGAAGTAAATAAGTGAAACTTACCTGTTATATGAGAAGATGCAGCAGAATCAATAATCCAAGGAGTGGTAGTAAAGAAGACTGATTTACCTGTATGTGCTAAGGTAGAAGTAGAAGTAGAAGCTGATGACTCAAGTAGTTGGAGTCGTTTCAGTTGCTGATTATAGTCATCACAAGGAACAGGTGTAGTGGTAGATGCCCCAGGAGTAGATGTGGTGTCACTGGTGTGCATGTGCCACGTGCTCGGTAGAATTATTAGTGATGGTTGAATTGGCTAGTTCATTAGCGCAATCACGTTGACCATGTTTGGCCCAACATGTGTCAATAGTATGATTCGGTTTGTTGCAGAAGGTGCAGTAGCAAGAAGACTTACCAAGTTGCTGCCCATTGGTACTATGACCATTAGATCCACGACCACAGCCTCTCCCTTGGCCATGACCTCTACTAGGAAAAAAGTTACCTCGTCCTCTGTTGGCAGTGAAAGCTGAAATTTCCTGAGGAGTGGGGGAACGAATCAATTTTGGGAGTAGTTACCAAATGTTGAAGATGAGATAAGGTTTCATTGAGTGAAGGTACCTTTCACCGGTAAGGAGTTGACTTTTGATAGCCTGATAGTCAAGATGAAGACCTGCTAGAAATTTTACAACATAGAACACAGCCTGTTGAAGCTTTAATTGCTCTAGATCAGTATTAAGTGGTTGGTGAATCTGGAGCTCCTCAATAATCCCCTTATAGCTGCTGAAATATTTAGTAGGAGACTTATCCCGGATGATTGTACTATTCATCAAGACAACACATGTCATAGCTATGTACGAAAGGTTGGTGTGGCTGAAGTTAAGGAAGCCTTAAGAAAGATGAAAAATAGGCAAGACTCCATGCCCAGATGAGATCCCAATAGAAGTGTGGAAGGCCCTAGGAGTGTGTGGGGGTATATTGGTGAACCAAGTTGTTTAACAAGATAATTAATACAAGGAAAATGTCTGATGAATGGAGGAGAAGCATTGCAGTTCCGATCTACAAAAATAAAGCTGATATTCAGTGCTGCAACAACTCTAAAAGCATATAAACTAATGAGTCATACCATGAAACTATGGGAGGCGGTTATTAAAGACGTCTGAGAAAAAAAAACGCATATCTCGAAGAACCAATTAGCTTTATGTCAGATAGATCAATGACATAAGCTATTTACCTACTGAGGAGGCTCATGGAACCAAATTAGTCTAGATGTATCTAGACCAAGTTTTTAAGCTCAAAGGAGCTCAATCCAACTAATGAGATAAAACCTCTTAACATGCATAGTTGGAGGGAAAATGTGCACTTGTTCAAAGATTATTTTAATTTAAGATACATCTAAGTCCAAACCCAAATCATGAGTGAAGTGATTCCTCATGAAGCATTAGGAATGAACAACAAAAGAGAAGGCAAAGATAAAGTTAAGAAAACAAAGACCTAAGCTAACATGCTATAAAAATAGAAATTAAGAAAGCATGTAAAACCTATGCTAGCATGCACAACCTAAAATTCCAACCTAAGTATGCAAGCATAACTAAAACATTTACCATAAGTGAGTTTGGGTGAAATCCCAACTAGCATGCTGATGCAGATCTGAAGACCTACATCCATAGGAAGAAGGCCAAACTGTGGCCTAGCCTTGTTGTTTTGATGCTTTTATACTCAGGTTTTTTTTGGATGTCTTTTGTTTTGATTTAATTTCAATTGAACCATGGTCCATGTTGGTCCAATGTCAGTTCAATGTAAGTTACACTGTTTTATTTAATTCCTTGGCTATTACTTAGTGGAATCCACAGTTAGAACTTGAAGATGGATCGGATCTAGTAAGAGAAAATAGATTTACAGCAAGATGAAGAAGAAGAAGAGAAGAGAAGAGAGAAAGAAGAAGAGAGGTTGAGAGAATCGATTATGTGTGTTGAGTGATTTTCAACACACATATTAGCTTCATTAATAAACTTCTATAAATTACACAGACCTCCCTAGGGAGGAAAATGGAAATAAGAAAAACAAAGAAGAAATACAACTTAGTCATGTCTTATAACAAGACTGTGGCAGAACTACCCTTATACACCAAATATTCTAACAACTCTTAACATCCACATCAGTTTGCTGAATCGGTTTTGGGATCTCCCATTCCAATTCAAACTCTGTTTTAGCTATTTCCTAAGCTAGAGTCAGTTGGAGGTTTCCTAATCATACTCTTAACGTTGAATTTTATTGTTAATAAAATTAAACCATGGGCTACTCCCCAGCCCACGAGTTTAGAAACAAACCTAACTTGCTGCCACCACTGCATCTCTTCTCCATTGAAGAACCTTGTGTGTGATCAAGGAAAGGAGTTGGTGTTTGATCCAATCGACACCTTACAATGAGAAGCCTGGGTGGATCATTCTAATCTTAAATGTTCTTGTGCTGATGATGCTCTACTAGGTCTGGTTGTGTTGATTATTCTTCTATATTCTTTTGCCATTAACAAGTAAGTAAATCTGGAAGTTCCTGCAACTAGAATCTCTGTTTCTAGAAAATCATATGTTACATGTTTTTGGAGTGAATTCTGAATAACCCAAACAGACCATCAAAACCTGCTCATATTTTGATCGAACTTCAAGAACCCTAATGAGGAACTTGATCCAAATCTTAGGCTGTTCTGATCAGCCGATTGCCTGTTATAGTGAAATCTCTGTTTTACCCTTCTGTATTACAGACCTATTTCATCCTTGAATCAATTTTGAATTTCTGAATTGGTTTAAGTGCTGATTATATGTCTGTGTGCTTGATTGATTCCATTAACCTTTCTTGATTTCTGAACACTAATTTCATTAGCTAAATTACTATTTTACCCCCACTCCTACTTTTTCTAGGATTACCCCCATTCTTGCTGATTTGACCACCTGATTGGGTTCAAACTTTCAGCAATCATTCTTTTACCCCTTTGCTAGACTCGGCTGGAGTTTTGGTTCATCCCGACCATCTGATTTTGTTTATCCTAGTTTCTCCTTCTTGTAATATGAGTACAAGGGTGTATTTGTCTACTAGGGTTTAGCTTGTGTTGCCCTACGGGTATAATTGTAACTTGTACTTCATATGATACATTACAAATAGAGAGCGCTTGTGTCCCATTGACATAAGTTCAATTCCCCAAAATTCATCATGTAAGCTTAACCGAGCTTTGAATGGATTGAAACAATCACCCAGGGCCTGGTTTGGTTGGTTTCATAAAGTTATGGTTTCCATCGGTTATAAACAGAGTAATGCAGATCATACTTTGTTCATAAAGAGGACAGCTGACCATATTACTATCTTGATTGTTTATGTAGATGATGTCTCATAACTAGGAGTAGCATTGAAGAGATCTCTTTCTTAAAGAAGTTCCTGGGAACGGAGTTTGAGATTAAAGACCTAGGAAAATTGAGATATTTTCTTGGCATAGAGGTAGCCTATTCAACTCAAGGGATTTCCCTCTTACAACGGAAATACACCCCTGATAGATACAGGCATGCTAGGGTGTAAACCAGCTGATACTCCTGTTGAGCCTAATTCCCACCTTAGAAGTAAGGATGGTGAACCTGTTGACAACGGTAGCTACCTGAGGCTCGTGGGAAGACTCATCTATTTATCTCATACTCGACTAGATATCGCCTTTGTTGTTAACGTGGTCAGTCAGTACCATTGTTGTCACGGCGTCTAGGCGACCCAAGGCGGTGGAGAGGGTAAAAAATCAAGTTGGCACAAAAAAGGCGACCAAGCCGTCCGTGGCTACCGCTTAGGCAACCAAGTCTATCAAGTTGCCTGAACGCCTAGGCGACGCCTTGACAACTATGGTCAGTACATGAATGACCCTTAATCTTGAGATATCTAAAGCCTGTACCTGGCAAGGGTGTCCTCTTTCAGAAGGTCCAAGACTAATTTCCTCTGGCAGATGTTGATTCCTTTCCTTGATCTAGGTACTTCAATACCGAAGAAGTATTTCAAGACTCCAAGGTCTTTGATCTCAAACTGTTTAGCCAGATAAGACTTCAATCTGTTTATCTCAGCAACATAATTCCCAGTTACTACAATGTCGTCAACATAGACAATGAGAGCTGTGACTGTACCATTTCCTCTCCTAATAAACAAAGTGTGGTCAGCTTGACTTTGAGAATACCCATTCTTCAGGATGGCTGTCTAAATCTCTCAAACCAGGACTTGGGAGATTGCTTGAGGCCATAGAGAGCTTTCTTCAAAAGACACACTTTCCCTTTAGCTGAGGGACACTTAAAACTAGGTGGGGCCTGCATGTACACTTCTTGTGCTAAATCTCCATGAAGAAATGCATTCTTCGCACCTAATTGGTAATTGGCCAATGTTTATTAGCTGCCACTAAAAGAAGAACCCTGATTGAGTTATGCTTGGTTACAGGGGCAAAAGTCTCTTGGGAGTCAATGCCATACACTTGATTATACCCTTTTGCAACCAACCTACCTTTATATCTTTCCATTGTACCATCCGATCTATACTTGATGGTATAAACCCATTTGCACCCAACTAGAACTTTCCCCCTGGAAAGATAAACCTGTGTCCAAGCCCCCATCCCAAAAACGGATAAAATACAGTAAAAGGGGTATAATTAGGATGACACGTGTCACCCCACACTGCCAGGATCTCGATGCAGTGGCTCGAATCACAGTCAACTCCATACAACTCATATGTACATCAGAGTGCGGGAAGAAATACATTTACAATAAAAGTAAATGTAGATGCAAAAGAATGGAAGCGTTTGCAATAATAAAAGCGTTCAAAAGTCTATGTGATAGACAAATAATATATTACATCATTTCTCAAGAGGTTAAATAAAACTAAGAACAACAGTAATTTTTAGAGAGTTTATACTATACAAATGATGAAACTTAAAAGGAATAAAGAAATAAGTGTCTCGATCCAAGTGCCCCATTGGCACAATCATCATGATCTAATCAATATCATAGATATAAGTCACCGATTGTACGTCAACAACATCGAGCAAAACATATCTAAGAGAAAGAGCCACAGAGATTTCCACTAAAACATCACTTGTAACACATCTAAAAACGTTGTGCAAAGAGGGGTAAGCTCCATTGAGCCCAGTAAGGGGATGGGGAACATGCAAACAATAACACATAATCCATGATGCATGAATTAATTAACAATATTAGCCACCTAGCAAACATGTCTAAGTTACTAGGTTCTTGCTACTACAACAACTCGGGAAACATCATGGATCACTTATCTTATCACCACGATGCAACCTCAATTGTTACCTTAGGGCTCGCGCCGGTAGAAGCCACTCGCTACCCAGAGGCAAACCCCGATAACCAATGATCATCCTTGACTTGGCCTCGTATCACTCCTCAGGCACACAGGGAGCCTTGGATACCCAATACCTAAACCCCTGTTGGTAAGGGTCGTAGTAAGGGGAACGTAATCCTAACCATTCTATATGAACTATCGTGTCGAGAGGTATTCCGGGTGCATCAACGTCCCATACCATCTAGTACCCGGGTACCAGCACGACACGGCGCATGACAAACCATATAATAGCACTAACCATATGATGCAATATGATACTATCGTATCGAGAGGTGTTCCGGGTGCATCAACGTCCCATACCATCTATCACTTGGGTACCAGTATGACACGGTGCATGACAGGCCAATTATAAACATGATGAAGACATTAACAACCATATTCATAACGCATACATTCGCAATTTTCACAAACATAATTATAATAATCCAAGAATGAGTATGCATGAGAAATGGCATACAAGCATAATATAATGCAAAACACTCCCAAATTAAGTCAAATCCACACCCACTCACCTATTAGTTCGTGATTCGTTTATTAGGGTTCATTGTCGATCAACGTATGATAAGCCTCACTGTAAGAGTAATGGTGCCTATAGAAGCGTGACAAAGCGAGATAGGTAAGGTAGGAGGGGTCTCGAAGTCTAGGCTTAAAGGTAACACAATAGAGTTTAGGTGGACTCTTGAGTGGAGGCACAGTGCCTGGGTCCACCCCGGGCAAAATACTCTAAAACCCAAGACTGGACTCTTAGGTGGATCCTGGCCTGAGTCCACCACAGGGTCCAGCTGAATCCGAAATTCACCACATGCAAGCTCCCAAACTCGATTTCTCTTGGGTTTCAGCCCACAAGGACTAGGGGAAAAGGTCTATAAGCCACCTAGGGTCATAATACCCTACCCTTATCATAGGGTTGTTGGGTTCAAAAGGTAATTTCATCAAAACCCCAAATCTAGGGTTTCTCCACCAAGAACCCTAGATCCAAGAATTAAAATCCAGAAAAGGGAAGAGAATAGACTCAAGGCTAGCTTTAAGCCTCTAAATAGGGAGGATACTAACCCAAAAGCATCCTTAGGTTCCAAATGGAACCCTAGGATTAAAACCCCCAACCTAAATGGCTTCATCTACAAACCCAAAAAGAAATTAAAGAAGAGAGAGAGAGAGAGAGAGAGAGAGAGAGAGAGAGAGATAAATTTAAGGACCTACCTCAACCAAGACAAACACTCCTAGGGGAGAGCTGCACAAGCCCTAGGGTTCTTCCAATTTCCTTCCTTCTCTTTCCTTCCTTTCTTCTTCTTCTCCCTTTTCTTCTTTCTTCTTTCCTTTCTCGTTTTCCTTTCTTTTCCTTTCTCCCTCACATCCACGGATTGCTAGGTTAGATGAGTTATGACCACTTAATGGTCATAACCCCAAGTGTAATGGCTAGTTAGTGGGTGCTTAGTGAATAGGTGAGTGGATAGATTAACATTAGAGGCTTACTGAGTGGATCATGAGACTAATCCACAAAACTCCAAAACCCTCAATTAGTCTCTAGTGGGTCCCTAAGATATTTTAAGACCCAATCACTAAGTTACAAAAGAGATAGTGGGGCCCACGACACTTACCTACAATAAATCTTATGGCAAGTGTGGACTCACCCCCGTGGGTCCAACTCAGGGTCCAGTCCTGCAGAAATAGGGTAAACCCAAGGTAACAAACTCCGGGCTTTGGTCCACCTTTCGAGGGTTACGAAGGGAGCACGTACACATGATATTTAAGGATTAAATGCTCACCTTCACGCGGTCACATCACCCATCACATCGAAATTCCACCCTTTTATTCCAGTTATCTCCTTGACTGTCACAACCCAAAGTCATAGGTGTTGACCGTTGGCAGCGCCGCAACATCTACCAATGAAAGTTCGACGTGGCCCGAAGAATTAAGGTGTACTTTGGGTGCAGGTATAACACCAAGTACTATTCTTCTCCAGAGCTACCATTTCCTCAGACATTGCTTGCATTCACATTAGATAAGGCCTCTATGACATTCTTGGGAATGGAAGAAGACTCAAGGGCAGTGGAGAAGACAATATCTATAAGAGATATAGAGTCATAAGAGACAAACTGGGTTATGGGATTAGTACAGGTTCTCTTCCCCTTTCTTATAGTAATGGGAAGATCTAATTCAAAAGGAGTGTTACCTGACTGGGGAGGATGAGGCTGAGGATGTGGATCCAAAGAGGACTTTTGGCAGGGCTGCTTTCCTTTTCCCTTTAAGCATTCACCTCTTCTGAATACAAGCAACTTTTTTTCCTTGTGCTCTTTTTCCCTGCTAGCATCATCACCACCACTAGCATCAATATGAACAACATCTACCGCTTTGTATTTTCCAATATCAAATAGGAATGGGGAAGTGGAGGTAGGCAAGGGAGACAAAAAAGGAGTGACATCAGCATCCTATTCACTTCTAGTAATGCTCTCCCCTTGAAGAGGATGCTGAGGAGAAGAAAAAAAAAGGAAATAGACTCAAAGAAGGTGACATCTTTTGAAAGAAGTCGCCTTCAGGGAGGAGGGTGATAGCACTTATACCCTTTTGTTGAATCAGAGTAGCCTAAGAAGATGCACTTGAGGGCTCTGGGGTCAAGCTTGGTGCGGGCTGATTTGTTGACATGAACATAACAAACACAACCAAACACTTTTGGAGGCAAAGAAAAGACTGAGGATTGAGGAGAAAGAAGTGCTAAGGGAGATTTGGAGCCAAGGAGTGGAGATGGCATCCGGTTAATAAGAAAGGCAGCAGTAAGAAGTGCATCAGACGAAAGAGTTTTAGGCACATGCATATCAAAGATAAGACTCCTGGTGATTTCCAACAAGTGGCGGTTTTTTCTTTTAGCCACCCTATTTTGTTGGGTGGTATCAACACATGCCAGTTGATGGATGATGCCATTATCAGTAAAGAACTGTTGGAGCCCCCCATACATGTACTCACCCCCGCCCCCCTTATCAGACCTAACAATTTGAATTCGAGTACCAAACTGAGTACTGAAAAATTGATAAAAAATTTTAAAAGCATAAGAAACATTACTTTTTTGTTTCAACAAAACAGTCCAAGTAGACCTAGAATAGTCATCAACAAACGAAACAAAATAACGGAATCCAGACAAGGAAGTAGTGGGAGAAGGCCCTCAAATATCAAAATGAATAAGAGAAAACTGTACAGTAGATCTATTACCATGATAAGGATAAGATGTTCGACAATGTTTAGCAAATATACATGATTCACATTGAAAACATAAGAAGGAAAAGAAGTAAACAAATGGGGTAACTGTCTCCTCATAAAAAAAAGAGGGATGACCCAAACGTTGATGCCAAAGCATTACAGACTCCAAATTACTACGGTCACTCCGACCACAAACATAAGCTGCAACAGTAGATGAACTAGGTAACTGTGGTTCAAGAAGATGAAGTCCTCCTTTCTCAGTCCCACTGCCAATAGCCATTTTTGTCTCCAAATCCTGAAAAAGACAATAGGAAGGAAAGAAAATGACACGACAATTTAAGGATTTGGTTAGATGACTCACTGATAGTAGGTTAGTAGCAAAATCAGGGACATGAAGAATAGACTAAGAGAAATAGGAGTGACCCTCACATCACCCTTATCAGAGACAGAAGAAAGGGAACCATCAGCAACCATTACCTTGTCCCGGCCACAGAGCAAATGGAATAGGAATCATAATACTGTGACATACCAGTCATATGGTCGGAGGCTGAGTCAATGATCCAAGTAGGAGCAGTAGAGGGTGCAGAAGAGACCTGCAAAGCTGAGGCAGAAGTAGTTGACCCCTCAAGGGTAGAACTAGTAGAGGACTGACCAAGATGTGACAACAACCGGCGGAAAGCTACAATATCATCTTGGGAAAGAGAGTCAGGAGTAGGCTAAGACCCCGATGTCTCAGTCTCGGATGTTACAAAGTGGGCCCTAGCTCCTCCTCCCCTACCACCACGGGCACCTAATGATGCATCACGCATACTAGGGGGCTGCCCATGAAGATCCCAACACCTGTCCTTAGTTTGCCCCAATTTTCCATAGTGATCACATTTAAATCTTTCACGGTGATCTCCACGAGTTGGCCCTTGGCCTTTCCCCCACTTTTCCAGTCTCGGTGGGAACTAGAAACAAGAGCAGACCGCTCCATTGATGGTGCAATATCCCTGGTTGCTCTCCTGGTTTCCTCGCTTTGCAAATAACTACACACTTCATCCAAGGATATGAAGGGAGACCTCCCTAAAATCTGCAGACGAATGGGCTCATACTCTGGATCCTTTTGACTTCGTGGTTTTTGTAGACCTTAATTTCATGTTCAGAGTAAGACAGTCGAAGGTACCTATAGTGCTCATATTCCTGCCACAGGCTAATAATAGTGTTGTAGTATCAGAGATTCTCCCATCACCCTGCTTCATATTGGTGACCTTTTATTGGATTTGTTACACCTTCGCATAGTTACCAACTCGATCAAAGGTCCGGGCGACACTATCCCACATATCCTTTGCAATCTCCTTGTCCATAAATCTCCTACTTATCTCATGTTTCATGGAGAACACCAAGTCATAACTGTGGAGTTCTCAGTCTCCCATTTCAAATATCCTGGATCAATAGTAGCAGGCTCCTTAATAGAGCCAGTAATATACCCTAATTTCCCCCTACTTCTTAGGGACATCTTCACAGAACAAAAGCAGTCCAAGTAGTTGGTATTGTCCAACTTCACAACAGAGATTTGGGTGTTGAGGTTATCAAAGGTAGTGGGGAGACCACTAGCCGAAATTGGTCCACTAACCTCAGAATCATTCCCAGACATAGTTGACATGGTACCACAATATCCAACAAATCAGAATAGTTTCTTGCACAAATGGGGAGTAAACTCTACCGAAACACAAGTAAGGAGTCAAGCAAACAAAGAGCAATACACTTTCCAAGCAGTCACAGAAGCAAAAACCGAGGATAAATCCTTAATAAAAAGCTAAATCAAACACTTCATGTGCATCCCAACTTCATTCCATAACAATCAAAGTCACTTAAGTAGTGTAACTCCACAACTCACAGCAGCCACTCACCACATAACATCCAAAAACTTCTAACCGAGAAGAAAAAAAACAGCTAACGATATCTGTGCAGCAGCATAGAAGAAAGCTATGCTCTCTAACTGTCCCCTTTATCAACCGAGCTCTTGGGGACTTAAAAGGGACCCTTGGGCGATCCAAATAGGCTTGGTGTCATAGCAAACCAAGCAGAAACGAAACCAGAACCAGAACTGAGAAGGAAGGGCTGGTGGAAATTTCTGGGTTGCTTCTAGGGCTTTAATCTCCTTCAACAGCTTCTAGATTCCCTCCATTGTAGCTTGGTTTGAGGAGCAGACCTCCAAAGAATGTAGCATGAGTATTGCTTCACATAGTACAACCTCTAGTGAAACCCTTTATCCTCTTAGGGTTCCAAAGAGAGGTGAAAGAAAAGACAACCGAGCTTGGTCGACTCTCAAACTAGAGGACTCGGCTCTGATACCAAGTTAGAACTTTAGGATGGATCGATTTTAGTAAGAGAGAAGAGATTTACAGCAAGGAGGAGAGAAGAGAAGAGAGGAAGAAGAAGAAGAGGTTGAGAGAATCGATTGTGTGTTGAGAATATCTGTCAACACACATATTAACTTCATTAATAACCTTCTATGAATTACACAGACCTCCCTAGGGAGGTAAATGGAAATAAGAAAAGAAAGGAAAAAATACAACTTAGTCATGTCTTATAACAAGACAATGACAGAACTACCCTTATACAAAATATTCTAACAACTCTAACAGGCTCGACTTAAGTGGGTGGAGTAGATGAATGAGCCGAGGTCAACCAAGTAATTCACAATCCTAATCATTTTTGTAGCTTTTACTTTGTTGCTTGAAAATTGGAATGTTGTTATTTTCTAACTGTAAAAACTGCAATGCAACCCTTGAACATATAGCTAGAAATATTTACTTTGTCCATCTTCGTAAAAATGTTTGCACAATGTGTCTTCTCTCCTTCAAAGAAACCACATACATAATCTGTTTTTAGCAGGTCATCTCTATAAACAAAAATGAGAATGAAGACCAAAGAAAAGAGGGAGAGAAAACAGTCAACTCCAAGAGAATGGGAGTCGATCAATAGGATCCTCCTTCAGTTAACGCTTATTATTTATAATGAAATAACCCTAACTAAACTTAAGGGCAAAACAGGAAAAATAAAAAGAATAAGAACGACTACTAAAACGATCTACTAGCTATCGGGATTAGCGCTAGTAACTAGCACTAATCCCTAATTCCGATAACACCCCCTCAAGCTAGAGCATATATATCAATCAAGCCTAGCTTATTACAAATATAATCAATTCTTCCATACCCGAAGGATTTAGTGAACACACATCTGCAAGCTGTTCCCCTATTTTGACATGGCCTATAGAAATAGTCCCTTCTTGTAGCTTCTCTCGAACAAAATGGAAATTGACCTGAATGTGTTTTGTCCTCTCTTGAACATAGGATTTGATGCAATGTGAACCACTGCTTGGTCATCATACCACAATTGCATGGGAGACGGATCCTTAAATCTGAGTTCAACTAATAACTTTTTTACCCACATCAGCTCGCATGTGACATGTGCCATGGCCCGATACTCGGATTTTGCACTAGATCTCGCCACTACACTCTGTTTCTTGCTCTTCCACAACACAAGATTCCCTTCAACAAAAATACAATAGCCCGTAGTGGATCTTCTGTCAATACTCAATAGGGGATCCAGCCCAATCGGCATCTGAGAACTCCTTAATTCTTTCATGTCCATGATTTGAATATAGTAAACCTCGTCCTAGAGCCTTTTTGAATAACTGCATCCCAATGAAACGTGCGAGGTGAGGACAAAAACTAACTCACAACATTGACCGGAAAAGCAATATCAGATCGAGTCATAGTCAAATAGTTCAATTTCCAACTAACCTTCAATACTTCTCAGGATCATCTTGATGCAGGTGCACAACCTTGGACCAACCCAAACCCGTTTGGGAACCCAGATGGAGATGAACCGGTCCATTATGAGTTTTGGTTCAGTAGGATATTTTACTTTATGGTATATCTTGTACTTGGGTCCATTGATTTATTTTATAAGTTATTTTATTGTTGTTGATGGAGTTGTGGTAGAGTTAGAGTCAGGATTTTATTTTTGAAGTCCAAGATAGAGTCAAGTTCTATTTTACTTTTAGAGTTATGTTAGGAGTCTTTGGAGTCTTTTTATTTTCCTCTTTAAAATACCAGCTAGTAACCGAGAAAGACAGATTTGAAGAATGGAATACTGAAGTGTTTATGAGTGCCTACGTGGCTTGACTGATTGTGCGATCTAATGATCTTCTTCTCCCCTCCCCCCTTCTTCTTATACGATTTACCCTCTCCCTTGTAACTCTGATATTCCCTTCTCAAATTTCTTCCCTCTTTTAACTGAACCCCCACCAAATCTAGAGCATCTCCACCATCAACTGTAAGTTTCACATTAGGATCCATTGGAGTATCTGAAGGTTTGGATCCTAACATTCCTGTCTCTGAAAGTAAATCAAGAACATACTTTTGCTGTGAAAGTGAAATGCCTTTCCTTGACTGAGCCACCTCAACTCCCCAAAAATATTTCGACTTGCCCAAATCTTTAGTTTGAAACTTTTGCTGCAAGTGTAGTTTCAAACTCTCAATTCCTGTAGATTCATCTCCTGTAATCACAATATCATCAACATGCACTATAAGAAATATTCTCCCTGCACTAGATTGCCGATAAAACACTGAATGGTCACTGCTATACCTGGTCAGCCAAACTCTAGAATAACTTTAGTGAATCGGCCAAACCACGCTCGAGGGGACTGCTTCAGCCCATACAAAGACTTCTTGAGTTTGCACACCATACTAGACTCCCCCTAAGCAACAAAACCCGGAGGTTGCTCCATACAAACTTCCTCATGGAGATCACCATGGAGGAACATTGATGCAGGTTTATCACCAAATTGGGCTTCTTTTTCTAGAAATAAGTCTAGGGTTGGGTTCTGGGCATGTTGGGCCTTTGATCCCTTAGGTTTTCTATGTAATAGGCCACTTTATTGGGCCTAAAATATGGGTACATAAGTTGCATACGGGATTAGCCCTGTACTTAGTTTATTTTCATGTTTTTGTGTTTTAAACCACTGGTCCAATTTGAGTGATTTTAGAATATTCTCTTAGGATAGATACTTTTTAACTTAAGTCATATTTTAGGGTCCACGCCTCTACACGAATTTTAGAGGGAGTGTTTTGTATTTAGACTCAGCCTGGGATTTATTATTCCTAGGCTGCATAGGAATTTAGGCCTTTGGCCATTATAAATAAAGGCAAACCGTGGGGCTCCTTTTTACCTCACTGTTTATAAAATTTCTCTCTTGCAAGCTACTGCAACTGTTCTTCTACTGAAGATATGTTTTGTGTATGATCAAAGCAAGGTGGGATTGGTGTGTGATCCAATCGACACCTTATGGTCATAGTTCAAAATCTCATTTCGTTTCGGTCAAAATTTAAAATATTTCGAGTATTTCGGTCGAGTCAAAATGAAATGCAACATCGAATTGAAAAAATGCAATAATTCAAAATTTTCGGTCATCTCGTTTCGGAAATCTCGGTAATTTTGGTCATCTTGCTTTGCTGAAATTTCGGAAATCTCGGTCATTTTGGCATTTTACACCCACAATGGCCAAGCTAAACTCAGAAAAAATACCATATTTCAACTAAATTTCGGTTAGACCAAAACGCCGAAACAAAACGAGATTTTAAACCTTGCTTGCGGTGTGAAGCCCGGGTGGTTCGTTAGTGGGATTGGAGTTTGATCCAATCGACACTCTATGGTGTGAAGCCCGAGTGGTTCTCTTCAAGTTCTAGTTTCAAGTTCAAATTCCAAGATCCATTTTTTTTTCAAGCTACTGCCATTACAAGTTGCTGCCGATTACTCCCTGCTACTGCAAGTAAGTGTGACAGCATCCCCATCCCCCTACTTCTTCTAAACCCTCTACAGCCCAACCCTAACTTTCCCCTTTTATTTTCTTCAATTCCCTAAACCTAATTCAGTCACAGCCATAACCCACCATCAGAATTCATCCAATTTTGAACCACAGCATCCTCACAGTACCTCTTCTACTCGACCTTGGCTTCTGTCCCATCCCACCATTAAAAACCCTAATTTCTCTTAACCTTCATTAAACCCGAAACCTTAAAATCCTGCCCAGCTACATCCAGCCATCATTAGACCACCATACCCTAGCCGAGTGAGACTCTCCCTACGTATGGAGAACTCGACTTTAACCCCCTGCCCTAATTCCATCTCTAAACCCTAGATCCCCTCACTTCCATCTTTTCAAAAACTTGAAACCCTAATTTGCTGTTCTTTGACTTCTCACACTTCCGCTCATCAAAACATCACTGGATCAATACTGATAGACTTCCCTACACCTGCCTAGCATAACCAACACCTCAAACCTTAACCCTAATTTTGACCTAAAACCATATTCTGCCCCAATTGGACTACCAGTTCATATCAGATCCTGGTGTACTGGCTCCTAGTTGGTCTCCTACCAATCTAGGACTACATTAAATGCATTTTTAACATCCATATAAAGACCAATGGTGAGAGGCAGCAAGAGAAATCAAAATATAAACAAATGCAAGTTTAGACATAGGTGAAAAAGTGTATAAATAATCAATGTCATATACTTGGGCATAACCGTTCACCACAAGTCTAGCCTTCAAACAAGCCAAAGAACCATTAGGGTTCACCATAACCACAAACACCCATCGACAACCAATAGCAAATTTACCTGCAGATAAAGGCACTGGATCGCAAGTACGATTCTCCTCCAAAGCCAACAATTCCTCAGTCATAGCCGCTTGTCAACCAGGACTAGATAATGCCTCTACAACAGACTTAAAAATATGATAACTCTCAACAGTAGACAAAAATGAATGAAATGAAGATGACAAGCTACAACAGAATACAAAATTCAAAAGGGGATGTTGGTACAACTCCGAACACCCTTACAAAAAGCAATAGGAATATCAATGTTAGAAGGAGGAATACTTATCTCAGGATCAGCTAGCAACGAAGGTGAGGCAGACACCGTTGAAGAGGGGGGGGGCAACATTTGGAAGAGGACGACGATCATAAACAGTGTGAATGGCTGCCTTTGGAAGAGGAGGCGGCAGTGGTGGAGCATAAACAACATGCAGAACTAAAGTTTGAACAATATATATAGGAAGATCATCATCCAACTCAGAAACATCAAAGGAAGAGTTTGGATTAGGAGTGAACATGGTACAAGATCTCGATGAGATCTCACCAAGTGTCCTCCTCTTCCTTTGAATTCGAAGTTTAATCGGCATTGGTACCGCCACATCTTGGTGGCCTATAGTCCTGAGGGCGTACTACCATAGCCCTTTGAGATTTTGGGCTGAGGTTCCCGGGAGGGTTCCTCCTTACTCGTTGTCAATTAGGGATGGTCCGGTGAATATTGTTGGAAACATGTGAGCTAGATTGGAAAGCTATTGAATAAACCGAGATCTTGATAATATCTCGGTTTCGCTAGGACTGGACTCGAGACGAGAACAATATTTCGGTCGAGATCTTGGTATCTCGTTGAGATCTTGTGAGTTATCTTAGTCTTGGTTCAACTCGAACCAACTTTAACATAAATACACCCTCTTGACGAGATTTCGACCCCAAACTTGAAATCTTGCTCTGTCTCGCCTCTCTCAATCTGTTGTGAAAGGAAAACACATAGTTAGTGCTTTTCTTTTTGGCAAATCTTACCTCTAATTGAAGATTAAGCTTGTAGATTCAACATTGAAGCTTCAACATCAAGAGAGGGAGTTGCATTGCATCTCAAGAACATTTTTAGGTAAAAATTACTTCTAAAAACAAATTTTTTTATAAAACATGATCAATACTTGTTTGTTGACTATATAGTTATTATATGTAATACAATGTCTACAGATCTATGGATTGAAGGAGGCGGAATTATTAATCTGCTTTTAAATATCGTGTGGAATAGCCTAGGGTAGACCTCACGTACGCCGTAGACTACCAACTTAGGGTCCGAAGTCAAAGTACTATTTTGGGTTTGAATTTGTATAAACTAATGTTTTTATTGTGTTTAGAAGGCCTAAAATAGGGTGGATGTCAAGTTTCAGGACCTATCTTGGTCATATGGACATCAAAACCCACCACCTAGTTAAGACGGGTAAAAATACAAGATCTTGGCAGAACTCGGTTTTGTGGCCTGGCGAAACTAGGGGCGATACCCCTCCATTTTTGGGAAAAGGTTATGGAACAATTGTATGCTTTGGTAAGCTTGTTGATAGATAAAAGGTTGAAAGGAAAATATGGTAAATAAAGCACAGAAGACAAAGACAACGAAGAGGTGGGACGAATAGTGCCTGTGCCATGAACCTTTGCTAATGAACTGTCAGCTAAGGTGACACTAGATGACGACGAATTAAAGGAGGTAAATATACCTGAAACACCAGACATGTGATCTAACGCACTTGAATTGATGATCCAAGGACGGGTAGTAGACGAAAAACATGCAGTGGCATTACTTGTTTGAACAAAAGTAGCAGTGAGAGGCTGAGAAGACTGAGAATTGTGAAATTGGGTATATCGTGCATAATCCTCATCAGACATCATCACATTCTTATTCTCAGACTGTGGAAGTGTGGAGATGATGTAGCTGCAGGCTCAATACTAGCAACTGGCAAACTATGGTTGAGATGGTTTGCCATGAAGTTTCCAACAAAAATGTTTGATATGACTTGGTCGTCCACAATGATGACAGGTTTTAATAGAAACCGGAGTAGTAGAAATAGCTTGTGTACCAGAATAACCAGAAGTTGGTGCCTTATTAGAACCACTACCAGCCCCACGAGCACGATTACCATCACCACTACCATTCCCACCACCAGCCCCACGGTTAGGGATATAAGAAGCAAGGGCTGAACTATCAACCGGTGTACTATAATCATGATAATTCTCACGAGATACTCGTAGAACATGTGAGAAGGTATTTGCAATAGAGGCTACCTTATCACTCCCAAGAATCTGAGAGCGAACAAAGTTGTACTCTTTGCCAAGGCCACCCAAAAAACCCATAACTGCAAGTTGCTCCCACTGGTTTTGCATCTGCTTCACATCAGAACTGATCGGAAGTAGAGGATTTAACTCTTCAAACATCCTCTTAAAATCAGCAAAATATTGGGTCAAAGTGCGACCCTTTCTATCGACCCGATAGAACTCCTGTGACAGCTCATAAATACGGGACAGATTGTTTTGTCCAAAATACAAAAAGTCACATATTCCCACAACTCCTTCACAGTATCAACATATGTTACCAGCATAGTATTATATTTCGTTTCGGAAGGCCATTTCGGCTAGACCGAAATTTCCGAGATACCAAAATTTCGTCGAAATATTGTATTTTTTGCATGAGTTTTGCTTGGCCATTTGTGGGTGTAAAATGCCAAAATAATCAAAATTTTGACAAAATAGTGCATTTTTTAGACCGAAATTTCCGAAACGAGATGTCCAAAATTTCCAAAATTTCACCGAAATTTCTGAATATTGCATTTTTTCAATTCGATGTTGCATTTCATTTCGACTCGACCGAAATACTTGAAATATTCAAAATTTCGACCGAAACGAAACGAGAGTTTGAACTATGGTTACCACAGATCAACAATCTAGTTCTGCATAGAATTTAACGTCTACCCCAAAATTCGTGCATCAATAGTGTCCCACGATGTATCATCATCAGGTTTTGTCTTCGTCAAGTGATCTTGTTGGTCGCAGCCTGTCAACACCAATTAAACAATCTTCTATTGCTGAAAATTCGCAGCTCCTTCTAATTTCTTCTTAGTAATTCGATTAGAGGATGAAGATACCGCCGCAGTCACAACATTCTTTGTATCACCCATCTGCAACTAAGCAACTAGAACCAGAAATTATAATATAGATTGGAGTGCAAAGGAAGCCACAAAAGAACCAAAACCGATTCTGTGAAGAACCCCTGAAAAAGCTGATCCTGTAAAAAATCCTGAAACTTCTGAAATTTGACTTCAACCTTCACTCCATAAACCAGTAACCACCATAATAATAATAATAAAAAAACCTAGTTCCTCATGAACTAGTCTCTAAACGAAACCAAATAGTAGCATAGGGTGCTTGCCTCCTTCAAGCCGAAAAATTTAGGGAAACTGCAAACTTGAACTGTATTGATTCAATCAATATTAATTTAAATCAAAGAAGAAATATGAACAATGAATCCTGAGTGAGTATGTAGCAACACTTAAGGATCTTGCTCTGGTACCATGTAACTGATAATGAGAATGAAGATTGAAGAAAAGAGGGAGAGAAAAGAGTCAACTCGGGAGAATTGGAGTCGATCAATATGATCCTCCTCCATTTAACACTTATTATTTATAATGAAATAACCCTAACTAAACATAAGGGGAAAACAAGAAGAATAAAAAGACAACTAAAAGACTTACTAGCTATCGGGGTTAGCACTAGTAACTAGCGCTAATCCCTAATCCCGATACCAATAAAATGACTTTTCCTCAGCAGGATTAAGATCCCTATCTGTTGTCCGTACTTCACTACTGATGGAAATTGCTTAAAGGATAATTGTTTCATAACTAATTTCTAGCTAAACTTCTGGTGGTGTTATGATGCAATGACCTCAAGTCTCTTGGTTCAGCCTCAGTAAACTTTTGGAGCGTGAGATGCAGGGAATTGAGGGCCTGGACCATAAAGAGGAGGTTTTCCATCCTCTTCTGTATAATGTAGTAATAGCTGGATTAAATTCTGACATAGCATTGTTTACCATCTCACCGGGATCCTTTAAAAACTGACACTCGCTTTTTTTACTGTGTCCTCCTTTTGTGGTTTGCAATTTTGTCTCGTGAATTTGTAAAGATGTTAGACTCATGTGAGTTGCTGCTTATGTTGGCAAGCCACGAGCTATGACCTGGATATATGGCATTATGGGTGTGGGTTGAATAAATAAAGACTTACAGAATCCTTTTTGACAACTGGCTAATGCTGGAAGCAGTGAATAAACATGGAAAAATTAGAATTACATTATGTTCTCTAGGCTTCATTACACCAGGACCTTAGGCAGCTCTTTTGTTAATGAGGGCTTGCCATACAACAGGTGAGTTTCCTTTCCTGTTGGGCTTTGATTTTAGACTCTGTGCATGTGTAAAAAGAGTCTGTGTGTTTGTCAGTAAGCATATTTATTGTCTTGGGCTTTTCGTATTTATTACACTTGTTGCACAAATGCAGCTTTCCAGAGATTATCTCGACTAGAGGGCATAATACCAGCTTTGGAGACATCTCATGCATTGGCTTATTTGGAGAGACTATGCCCCATGCTGCCAAATGGAACCAAGGTCGTGCTGAACTGCAGTGGCAGAGGTGACAAGGACGTTCAAACAGCCATTAAACACTTGGAGCTCTAGGGAGGTTGTCGCTATGCACTTCTCTTCGATTTGATCCAAATTTTGTATCTACTGACAGGAAGGGTTTCCTCCTTGTTACAAAAGAATTTTTATATGTAGAACATTTTTACTATTCTATGATTATAATTCTGTTTTTAGATGTTGCAGGGTCTAATATTTACCCTGACATATACATACGTTCTGGGATAGCTGATTATTGACTACATAATAACATTTTTTTTTAAAAGCGATAATGACTACATAGAATTTTAGCCTGTGTATAAGCTTATCAGGATGATCTGGTTGAACAAGTCTAAAATCTGGAGCCGTGCCTGATATGCTTCTATCAGGGTTTTTCTGCAACATGGAGGTTGACTTTCCAGAGCCTACATAGATTTTTAGCCTGTGTAGCTTATCAGGATGATCTGGTTGAACATGTCTAAAATCTGGAGCCATCCCTGATATGCTTCTGTCAGGGTTTTTCTGCAACATGGAGGTTGACTTTCCAGAGCTTCAAATCTATTTTGTCTAAACACTCTGAGGTTCTGCTTGCTATTTCTAAATCTAGTCAGAGTTGTGGGTTTGATAGATAAAAGACCTCACCTGTTTTGATACTCTTGAGAAAAACAGGAAACCCAATCCCATGACCGCTATTGCAATATCCTCTTTGTTCAAGCGAGTTACCACAGCCTTCACTTCAATCCCAAATACTCCCCCAAGTGAATTCAATTCATGTTATCAAAGCCAAAATCCATCAGCTTCTTGAGTTTTGATTGGTGCAGATATATCTTGCTAATGCTCCAAGAAGGGGAGGGAAAGCAAATCTCCATTAGGATCTCAATGGGCGCTGGATACTAGTCTAGATTTTTGTCATGTAACCAACCAAACCAACACCAGTAGTCAAGTTTACAAAACTTCATTGGGGAATGGGATTGAGGAATTCTAAGGTGTGTCTGGTTGTGTAAATCTGTTGGAGCCGCCATCGATTCTGGATGGTCATCCACTGAGTTACCATCAGTGGATTCGTTATTCTAGAAAATAAACTGTTTGATTTTCATGATTTTGTGACAGGAATCTTCATGAAAAATTGTTTGGTTACCCTAAGTTTGTTAGTTGGATTCACCCAGATTCTATCTGAAAAACTATTTGATTACCTTGAGTAAGTCAGTTGGATTCATCTAGAATCTATCTGAAAAACTGTTTGGTTACTTTGAGTCTCTGTCAATTATTAAACCTTAAATTTAAAAGTACAAGACACTTTATCCAATAATAAAAAAATAATACGATTACCATATTAATGTTCTCAAATAATTAATTAAATCCAAATACCATCCAACCTAATATAACCTAAATTACTAATATGCCATTGCTATGCGTAAAAATACTAGCTTTATTTATTGTGTTTGACATATAAATTACAAAAATGTCATTTTATACACATCTATATTAAATTGATTAATTGGAACATGATTTCAATCACAAAGACATAATTTAAAATATATAATAATAACAAATTGATGCTTGAAGCAACAATATATAGGGCTGTAAATGGATCGGATTCGGCTCGGATAGTGCTATGTCCGCATCTGCATCCGATTAGCTATCGAACGGATTCGGATAGTGCTAAACGGATACGGATCGAATATTTTATCTGTTTACATGTAAATATAGCTTTTCGGATAGTTATAGCCTATCCGTATCCACATCCGTTTACCTTTCAGATGGATTTGGATAGTGCTAAACAGATATGGACACGGATACGAAAACGGATTTCGGCTATTCATTTATACCCCTAACAATATATGGAACATGGTTTCTATCACCCATTAATATGGGCATCTTTGAGCATTCAAGATTTCATTCCCGAAAGGTCACTAATCTTATTATAGCCAAAGATAATATTGGAGCGTAAGTTTTGGCTGGTACAACTGATCTGTATCGGTATTTATCTCCAGTGATATCAATACGAACGATACCGATATTTACAACCATGCTAGAAACTAATGGACAACATTCCCATTCGTGTATATATGTATATATATATGTGATCAAAGACAATTAGATCGACTTTACCACCTCATGATCAACATAACATGACCTCCTAATGAACTGCTATAAACTGCAAAACGTACTGCATAATGAATTTGTTTCAAATAGAATATCATAAACAAGCTATTGCCACTCAGCTTCACTAAGACAGCAGATCAAATTAAATCTGTACCAAATATGAAATGTAATTCCTTAAAGGGTTTGAAGTACTGAGAGAAGGCAAGAGTGATTACAGTTAAACAACAGAAGGTATTTGTTGATGAAAAGGAACAATGATAATGATGATGATTTGAACTTGTTGAAGGTTCTGGCCAGTTTAGTTAGTAAAGTAACTGGCCTATTGTTTCTAGTGACCTGAGGTCAAATTCCACCTTGTTATGAATCCAGGAGCTGACATGGATAACGCAAGTGACACATTACGAAAGAGTGAGGCAGAGGAAGAGGACCGTTAGGCTGAGTGATTATGTGTAAGGGAATCCTATAGTGAGTGACTATATGCATGAGTGGAGTAGTGAGGGAATATTATAGTAAGGGTATATCATGGAGGTAATATTATCTACAAGTTGGTTACAATAGTTGTACCTATTCCTATATAAAGGAGACCTACTGATAATGAAAGGCATGTTGATTCTCTTAGGAGGGCTCCCTACCCTCGAAAGTAGTGGAAGGTTACTGTTTCGTATTACACCTTCACCTCTCTTCCGCCCCTCACCTTGCGGTGCTAATAGAGTACACGACCCAATTTCTCCCCAGAAAAATAAGAAGGGCGGGGCTGGGGGGTGGATAGAGAAATTTAACCTAAATTGGGTTTGAGTTGGGTTGATACTTTGGAGAAGTTCCTCTATACAATAGAGAAGACATGATAAGAAAATAAAATAAATTGTTCAACTGTCCCTGCCTTCCAAAACTCAACAATCAAGATTCCGAAGCTGATCACAATTTCAGTGCCCCAAACATGAACACTTTCTGAAAAAGTAAATTGGTGTCACAGAAAACACTTCATGGTCAAAGGAGCCAATTCGAAGAAGTAATGCTCTATCAGGGAATTGCAGTAGTAGATGTAGAATTTTATAATATATGGAACATAGTACTGGCTTCTTCTATACCCCAGCTAGGCCATTTGAAACTAAGTTAATTACTCTGTATGAAAGATGTCAATTGGTTTTTATTGATTCCTTTTGGCTTACAGTGACACGGGTTTTCTTCCCTTCTTCCTCGTTCCATTTCTACAGTAACTTAAAAGGGTAATTATCAATCAATCAAATTCATACTCATAATGATGTTATAGGGCAGAAACCTTCCCCATCTGAACCCAAACTTTTGGCTATGGCGTCTGCATTAGACAATTCAATGTTACTAGGAATCCTCCTTTTCTCTACAATAACTTTCAAATTCCAGCACACCCTATTTGTTTCACCTTACTCCCACCCCCCAAATTCCAGCACACCCTTTACTCCATCTCTCTATGATCTTACATGAGTTCTTCTTCTCAAGTATGTTTTGTAAGGGTATTATGATAATATTTTTTTTATATGTTTTAATATAATCCTATTTGTGTTATGGTTCATGTTGTAAGGGGTAATTTAATAATTAGTTCATCTAATCTAAACCCTAGTTTCTTTTAAAATACTATCCGAAGACAGCAGCCTGAGTATTCCAAACTTGATACGCACGATATAATGTTTTAAGCAACCAATGCTTAAAACCCTAAACCTTAACAATCTTAAAGTATTAGTTTTGTTTTGTCTTTGATCGTACGATGCAGTTCTAATTTTGCGTGATCGATTCTATCGTCATTCACGGTTTTGATTTGGAAGAGATCGATTTTAGCGCACGTATTTACTCACGGAATCACGGTCAAACAAATATGTAGAATTCTTATTTGAAAGTGATCGATTTTGGTGTCCGTATTCATTCACGGAATCACGGTCAAACGAATATGCAGAATTCCTTGTTTTTTTTTGGTCGATCGATCGAGCGCTCACGTTTCTGGTTTACAAGAGATTAGCACCTGTTTTGTTTTGGTCATCATCCCCTTTTGATTGATTACGAAAAAAGCAAAAGAAGTTTTAAAAAGAACTTTTGACAAAACTTCTTTCTGATTTGATTGATTGACACAAAAAAATAAGGTACAAAAGCAAGTCTTCGTAGAAAACTTTGGAAAAGAAGTTTGCAGAACTTGTTTGTACGGAAGCTTAGGTCAAAGTTCTTTATTGTTTTGTTACCAGCGTCACCGTGGATATCCATCGGGTATTTGTCAGCAGCGTTTGATATGTTGTATCTTCTGACTCTTCTCTCATCAGGTGTGAGTTTTTTTTGGAGTATTTTTGTTTATTTGAAATTTTTTTTTTAGAAATATAAATAAATCACATAATAATGAAGAAACAAACTGTTCAAATTGAGATGATCAAATTGAAAAACTTTAGTGATTTTAAGTTTAGTTCTTGAAAAATGAGGATTTAGTTTGGATTGAAGAACCTTAATATTTTCTACACTGTGATAAATAAATTTTTGGATTGCACAGACTTAACTGAAGCCTAATGGATAAGTGATGAGGACTTTTACAAAGATTACCTATTGAACTGTCTGTCAGATAGGTTGACAGAGACCTACAGTAAATATAATACTGCAAAAGAGATTTGGAAAAACCTAGAAGCTCAATTCAAGAAAGAGGAACAACTATCAAAGACCCACTTGGTTGATAAGTTCATAGATTTCAAGTTTTAAGAAGACAATGAAATAACTCTTCAAGTAACAGACTTTGAGAACTTAAGAACAAAATTAAACCAAGAAAATATCCCTACTGTTGATGCATTCTTAGTAGGTGTCATTATTTTCAAGTTACCATCTGCTTGGTATTCCTTTAAAATTGAGATGTATAGGAAGAAAGCACAAGTGGGTCTGAATGATCTCAAACGGTTCATTAGAATCGAAGATGAGAACAGAGCCACGAACAACTTGGAGATGGTGAAACAACAACAGACATCTGTCAATTTCATTTCACAACCCAAGAAAAATTCTAGGAAATCCAAGTCACCTAAGAAAAAACCCCAAGAGTTGGAGACCAAAAAGACTAACTATAAAAAGAAGAGCAAGTGCCACAACTGTGGAAAGTGGAGTCACTATGCATCTGAGTGTAGGGGACCTAAGAAAGGGAACACTGATACACCAAAAAAGAAAGTTCGCATGATGATGGACAAGACTGGGCCTACTAACTTTGTTACCATGGTTGTCAAGGGTAAGGGGTTGGCTAGTACATCTTCAGATTGGTAGTTAGACTCTGCAGCGACTTGTCATATTTGCAATAACAAGAACCTGTTAACTGGTGTTGTTCAAGTAGCAGAGACTGTCACTGTTGCAAATGGAGACATCGTGGAACTGGCTCAATAAAGGATAATGAACTTGGTTCTATCATCAAGTAAAATACTTACTTTAAAAAATTTTAAAGGCTTTCCTGATTTTGAAAAGAACTTAATTTCAATTGAAATTTTGCATGACGCTGGCATGTCTATTACTTTTAATAGTGGTAGAGTAACTCTGTCTGTTAACTCTTTCTATTTTGGATGTGCTTATAATTTGAATGGTATGTTTAGGTTGAGTATAGCTAATGAGACAATAGACCAGGTTAACCATATTTCACTGGATCCCAAAGTACTACACTATAGGTTAGGACATGTGAACTATAAGAAAATGCTCAAACTAGCCAAAACTCATAATTTACTATTAGATACTTCAATTAGATTTAACAGATGTGAAGTGTGTGTTCAAACCAAAATAACTAGAAAACCTTTTAGACCGATTTCTAGGAGCACTCAACTTCTTGAACTTATACATTCTGACATTTGTGACTTTAAAGGCTACACAACTAGAGGAGATCAAAAGTATTTGATAACATTTATAGACGATTTTTCTAGATATTGTCATTTATACCTGTTAAAATCTAAAGATAAAGCATTTGGAAATTTTAAAATTTTCAAGAATATGGTAGAAAATCAGTTGAACTTGAAAACTAAAAGATTTAAAAGTGATAGGGGAGGAGAATATAAATTGACAGAGTTCAAGAAATTTTGTGCCTTTGCGGGCATAATCCTTGAAACTACTGCTCCTTACTCACCTCAATCAAATGACATAGCTGAAAGAAAGAACAGGATGTTAATAGAAATGTTAAACTTCATGTTATTAACAGCTGGCATGCCCTCTTGCTATTGGGGAGAAGCAATGTTGACTGCAAATCACATTCTAAATAGACTACCACATTCAAAACTGTCTTCTACACCTTATAAACTATGGCATAACCATCCCTGTAGATATGACACTTTTAAGATTTGGGGTTATATAGCTTATGTCAGGATACAAGACCCTAAAAAACCTAAGGTGAGAACTAGAACAAACACTTGTGTGTATCTAGGTTGTGCAGAAGACAATGCTGCAGACCGATTTTTTGATCTATCAACTAATGTGGTGATAGAATTTAGGGATGTTATATTTTTTTAGGATAAATTCCTCAGAGATAAAGGCATGACCTTGCATTGTCTAACAGAAATGGTTACAGAATCATCCATGGATACTGAACCAATTGTTTCTGACACTCAATCCATAATGGTTATTGAATCAGAGTCTAGAAGAGTATCTACTAGAGATAGAGTACCCACAGATTTTGGTGAGAATTTTATGACCTACCATCTAGAGGCCGATCCATCCACCTATAAGGAAGCGATGAGATCTTGGGATTCACTGCTATGGAAAAAAGCCATTGATGAGGAAATGAGCTCTTTAATGCAGAATGAGACCTGACACCTTGTTGATCTGCCTAGAAGGGCTACGCCAATAGGATGTAAGTGGGTACTGAAAAAGAAACTTAATTCAGACGGATCTATAGCTAGGTATAAAGCATGGTTAGTAACTAAGGGCTATACCCAGGTGAGTGGGATAGATTATTTTGACATCTACTCCCCGGTCTACCATTTGGCAATGATAAAGATTCTTCTTTCCATAGCATCTATTGAGCACTATATTGTCAATCAATTGGATCTAAAAATGGCTTTCCTAAATGGAGGCCTAACAGAAGAAAGTGTCGATGAATATATTTTACATTAAATAGGGGTTAACTGGGACAATAGGTGTCATCCCAATATCTACCAGGATCACAGATACAGTGTCCCGAGCCACAGTCCACCCTATCATCAAGTCATGATAATAGTAGGGAACGTACCCAATAGAATAAATAGTTTCAATTACAGAGTTAGCGGAATCGAAATTTAATTGAATCATGTGAATATAGAGCATCGATTCTCTAATGGTACACATAATATAATTTCAATATCTCGTAACCATTCATTTCTCTCCTTATAAATAAACATAAAGTTTATACATGAATGAAGATGAATACAGAAATAAATAAATAAATTACGCCACAAGGGCACCATCCTTGGGTGTACATCGACATCCAAGTCACAGCCTCCGGCTCCACTTGATTCGCATCTATAGGTGCTCATCAAGAGATTATCTGCATATCAACTAAAAAGGGGTTGCGCAACGGGGTTAGCTCCACAAGCTAGTGAGAGAGCAAAGGGGAATGCACATACATACACACAAACAATTTCAAACAGCTCATGATGCATGCTAATGTTAGATTCATTTTCCAGCTAGTACACAATTCTAAGTCAAGTGTATGTTACTGTGATAATTCGGGAGATGCTGAGGGTTACTTAACTTATCGCCCCAGGGAAACCTCAGTTATCACACGGGAGCCTATGCCGATAGAAGCCATCAGACCACCCAGTGGCAGACCCCGATAGCCATCACTACCCCTGACTTGGGCTCTCCCACCTCCACAGGCAATAGGTGCTCAGACTATCCAACACATAAATCCCTGTTGGCAAGGGTCGTAGCATAAGGGAACAAGAATCCTAGCCACAGATATACTACATGCAAGTCCTATCGTCCCGAGAGGTATTCTGGGTGCATCAACGTCCCATTCCATCTAGTACCCGTATACCAGCACGGTAAGACACATACAGATCATGATGACAGATAGTAGGTTTCATAATTAAATTTTAGGGTTCCGATACCGGCACACCCGACACCGTAACCCAATACAAAGTGAGAGTAATATCATATCACATTCATAACAGTTCACATTTGAGATAAATAATGCAATGCACACAATGCTTATATTTTATATAATAAAATGCTAATGATTGCTTAATATATATATATATTCAAGCCCAACAAAATCACCCAAAATCTACTCACCAAAATTGGGTGTCACCCGGCGTGGTTGACATGAATCTCACTGGTGCACCAGCTATCCATCAAGTTGGGTAGCCTATGAATACAAAAGCAACCATTAAAAGATGTAAAGAGGAGTCCCAAGTTATGCCCCCAAAGTTAAAACTATGTCTCAGCCAAGACAGCACGGACGGACTCATGGACGGAAGCAATAGGGTGAGTCCGTCCCTGACTCCGTTCAGCCAATAGGTCAAAACACAAGGGATGAATCCATGGACAGAACTTCTGCTTGGATCCATTCCTGCATTCGTTCGATTTCTGAGACACACCCGAGAGCGAGGGAATCCACGGACTGAAGCGCCTTCTTAATCCGTCCCTGCATCGGTTCGATCTCTGAGACATTCCCGAGAGGGAATGGACCCACGGGCGGAGGCAACAGAGTCATTCCATTCCTTCATCTGTTCAGGTCGGGTTATTGGGGTTACACTGGACGGACTGACGGACGAAACCACGACGGTGACTTTGTTCGTGCATTCGTCGAAAATCTTTTTCGAGATTTCAGAGGGTTTTTCCTCCAGCTTGGAGTCTGGAGTTCACATGGCACTCAGGGTCATGGAGGGGCGTTCTAGGTTTCACTAGAACCTAGGCTTACCTCATGGATCCAAGATCACATAAGGGTTTGGCTCCATTTGGTCTAAGGGTAGGGTTTTATAGTTTAAAACCTAGGAATTAGCAGCAATGGCTGCAAGGCAACTTATGGAACCTCCAACAGGGTTCGATCATCACCATTAGAGCTCAATTTAAGGATTAAGCCTCACCTTAAGTCCCAAATGGAACCCTAGGTTAGTTCAAGCTCAAGGGATCTACGTAAATTCAAGAGTGGGAATGGAAAAGAGAGAAGCACCAAGAGATAGAGCTTACCTTGGTGAGTGGAGCTCCAATCCGAGTCCTAGTCAGCCTTGAAGATCCACCTCCTCTTCCTTTCCTTCCTTCTCTTCTTCTCCGTCTTCCCTTTTTCTTCTTTTCTTCAAGCCTTGGTCGAGCAACAGGGGGAGGAGAGGTAGGGCAACTAATCCCCTTTGGCATGCCTTCCATCTTCTTCCCTTCCCCTCTCATTCCTCTTCCTACTTCTTCTTCTTCTTCTTCTTCCTTGTCTCTTCTCCTCCACGGTTTGGCTTGGAGGGGGAGAGATAAGGGAATATGAAGTTATATTTTATCCTTTAAAGACAAAAGAGGCCTTAGGGCCAGTTTGTCTAGGTGTCCCTAAGACACAAAATAGTCTTTTAGATTTAAATGGGCTTTAGGACCTATTTGGCCCAAGTCACAACCTATTAAGTCTAATTAGGTAGGACATGTTTGGGTCTACCTTAAGTCCTACAAAGTGCATTAGTTCTTAGGCTTTGTTTGGTTTAAGCTAGAATAGAAGACCCATTATTTATTTAAATTAAGCCTAATGGGCCCACTTTCATGGCCCAACTAACCAATTAATGATAAGGGTGGGGGTCTGTTTGCACAAAATAATAACCGCAAGTGTACGGATCAATCGTAGTTACGGGTCGAACTCAAGGAGATGTACGCCACTCTATTTTACTCACTTAAAAGTAATGCAAAGTGAACCAAATTAATTAAATTGTTGAATTAAACTAATAGTAATTAAACTAACGGATCCTAACTCACAAGCATCTACGGCCTAACACATATTCATCTAACCTATTATGCATCTAATGCAGATTGACGAAATTGGAGAAATTAAATTGCCACAACCACACAATCAAAAACTAAAAATCAAAGAAATAGAACTAACTAATTGAAGCTTGAACCAGATTGAAGTTGATATCACACTTAAAATGGTGCTACCAAATCTGAAAAATAAACAAAAGTAATTAAATTAAAATCCTACCACAATGCATGATGATAATAGTGAATAAAAAAAAATAAAAGTCCTAAAAATATGATTGATTTAGAGAAATAGAGAATGAGAATGAAAATAAAAATAATGGAGAATAAAAATTCCTAATAGAATGAATGGATTAATGGAGATGAAAATACTAATAAAATAAAACTACTAAAAGAAGAAAGAGGTAGAGAATAAGAAGAAGAAATTAGAAACTAGAAGAATTAAGAGGTTAAGAAGAAGAAGAACACACAAATAAAAATAAGAAATTGATACTCCCTTCTACCGAAGTTGAATTGCATGAACTAATTAGGTTTTGCATGAATGTAGTTGAAGAAGCTTGAACACTTGAATAATCCTACCATGGCTTCCTCTTTCAAGTCTTCTAAATCTTCTCACTAGAATTTAGAAGCCTAGACTAGAAAACTTGAAACTAAACTAGAATTATTTACAACCATATTGAAGACATAAAATTAAAGCATGAATCAAAAGCATTACAACCATGGAATTGAAAGCATGAAATCAAACTAGAACTTAGAAAGCCAAAAACTAAAAGAAGAAAAGAAGAAATTTCACTAATGAATTGAACAATATTACAAAGGAGAGGGTAGGGGTATTTATAAGGGGAAGAGAGGAGAAGAGAGAAGAGGGAAGTGGTAGAAGAAATATTCCCTAAAAAAAGAGAATATTCTCTTCTCCTTCCTCTTTTACAATGCCTTGAATCCTAAGAAAAATAAAAAAAAATAGAAACTAAGAGAGATAAAAATCCTAGCTACATAAATCTTCTATTTATCAAAAAGTAACTTTCTAATTCTAACTTGTGTTTCCTTTTCCTTGTAGCTGTCTTCTCCAAGCAATGAGATCAAGGCATCTTTGACTTTTCAACCTTCCATGGATAAGAGAATATTTTTCAAAAGAAATCTATCCGTAGTACAATTCCAAAAGTGCCATTGGAAAGTTGGAGGAGAGAGAGAATAAGGGTGATGACTAGGGTTCCACTCACAATAAATAAAATACCATTCTGTCCTTCAAAAAACGTGGGGCATGGGGTGCTTATATAGGCCTCACTATTGCAATCTTTGTGAAAAATCACCCAAAATATATCCAAATTTCGTCCAATTTGGAGTTCGGGAGCCCAAGATATCTCAAGTTGAAGTTAGACTGCTCTAGAGCCTTCCAAATGGAATCTTTCGGCTAACAGAAAAGATAATTTCTATAAATTACACTAAAACCCCTTGAATCCGAATTTCTGCTTTATTTTGTCTCCGATCGATTTTCAATAATTATAAACAAACCCCTATAGACCATTTTCGCGCATCGTTACGGAAACGGCCGTAACTTCTTCGTTTCAACTCGGAATCAAGTGCCGTTTGAACCGTTACGAAGCTGACTCGATAGGCTACGCATCCATACTATTAACACCTTAAAATTATGCTAAGGGGTCCACTGTAATCACATTCAAATTTGACTAATTGGCATGATTCTTTCAGTGCTCAATCCAAACTTGATTTTCTCGACTCTTGGGCGCTTCCGACTACTGCCAAACACCACTAAATAGCTTAAAAATGGATCCTTAGCGTCATTTGCTCCATTTTCATAAGAATTCACCTAAAACCAGAAAGCACAAACAAAAACCTTGAGTAGTTCCATTCCAAATATAAAAATGCATGCTTTATGGCCCTAAGATTTCACACATAAATGTGCTCATCAGATTCCCCCACACTTGAATGTTACTTGTCCTCAAGTAAAAAAAAAGAAAAACTAATCTAAAATGCAAAAATCCTAACTCACTTTCGTAGGAATCACGGTTGCACTTAGCATGTGCAACAAGCCTTTAAGCCCCTAGGTTACCCCTAGTGGACGAGTTTTGTATCATGGGTGTTTGCAGTGAATGTACACCCAAAATTCAATAAGAAAGAATGCTGTAAATTTCAATCATGGCATAAGTAGGAAAGTGCACATAATCCCCAAAAAATGCTCAATTAAAGATCAAGGAGCCAAAGGTTCCCCCAAACTTGAATTTTGTCACCCCACATCAATTCAAGTAACAAGCATGCATCAAGGTCAAGGGATCTCCTTATATTTTCTGAACACTACTCACCTTCAAGTAAACCCCCCCATAGCATCGATGGAACAAAAAACTTAGGCTTTGAGTATTTTTTACCATACTTTCTTTTCAGGCATTAAGGTAGAAAACACTTTTCTTTCACAACAGTAAACTCTCTTTCTACTCCACTACTGTTCTCTGAATGACATGGTGGACCATACACCAGACACCCAAGTACTTAGTAGCTTCGCTTTTTGCATATATCTATAGAGACTTTGAGACATTGATGCAAGAGTTTTTTTTTTGAGTTTCCTTCCAAGGAATTTCGAACAAGTCACCCTGCTTCCTGAGGCAACAGTGCCCTGTCTAGTCCCAAGGAATTCTACTTTCCTTTCTCTTTTTTTTTTTTTTTTTTTTTTTTTTTTTTTTTTTTTTTTTTTTTTTCACTTTCACTTTCATGCCTTGCCTTGCCACAAACAAACAGGTCTCACCTACTGGCCAAAAGATCAAGGGGTCCATAAAATACATAGAGGAATCTAGCCATCAAATAAAATAACGCTCATATTTTCCAATTCAGTCCCTCTCATCGGATACAAAATTATCGTCCTTGAAAAGGGATTTTTTTTTATTTTTTCGCATGCTAGGGCACCTAATTCTCTCTTTCTCTCACTTCGCAATCAAAGAGACGTATGCACAAAACCAAAACTACCGTCACAATCAAAATTCATAAAATTCACCAATTAAGTCCAACACCCCCCCCCACACACTTAATTCATGCAATGTCCTCTATGCATGGAGAAAAGAAGGAATAAGGATAGGGTGGGGATACATACCAGGAGATTAGTCTTCAAGGTAAAGAGGCTCATGGAGATCCATGACCTCTTCCTCAACTGGAGTAGGTATCTCAATGTATGACTTCAAACGTTGACCATTTACCTTAAAAGTAGCACCTGTACTAGGATTGACAACCTCAACAGCCCCATGAGGATAAACTTTTTGAATAATATATGGGTTATCCCATCTAGAACACAGCTTACCTGAAAAGATGTGCAAACGAGAATTGTACAACAAAACTTTTTGACCTACCTCAAAATATTTTCTCAAAATGTGCCTATCATGGAAAGCCTTGGTTTTTGCTTTGTAAATCTGGGCATTCTCATATGTCTCATTCCTACGCTCTTCCAACTCAGATAGTTGGAGTTTCCTATGGGCACCTGCAGTGGGTAGATCAAAGTTAAGCTTTGTAATAGCCCAAAAGGCATTGTGCTCAAGCTCAACAGGTAAGTGACATACCTTTCCATACACTAGACGATACAGAGATTGATCAAGATCGGTCTTGAAGGCTGTCCTATGGGCCCATAACGCATCTACCAACCGATTAGACCAATCCTTATGGTTCGGATTGATGGTTTTCTCAAGAATTTACTTTATTTACCTATTTGAAACCTCAATCTGGCCACTAGTTTGGGGATGGTAGGGTGTGGCCAACTTGTGAATGACACTATATTTCCTCATAAGAGCCTCAAAGGGACAATTACAAAAATGCTTGCCCCGATCGCTAATGATAGCACGGAGAGTACCAAAACGGGAGAAGATGTTCTCCTTCAGAAATTTCACAACTACCTTGTGATCATTGGTCTTACAAGTAACTGCCTCAATCCATTTGGACACATAGTCCACAGCAAGTAATATGTACAGGTTACCAAAAGAATTAGGGAAAGGCCCCATGAAATCTATGCCCTATACATCAAACACCTCAACCACCAGAATTGGGTTGAGGGTCATCATATTCCTCCTGGTGAGACGCCCTAAAGATTGGCATGAAGGACACGCCTTGCAATAAGTAAAAGCGTCTCTAAAAAGAGTAGGCCAATAAAATCTACACTGTAAAACCTTGGCCGCTGTCTTATTGGGCCCAAAGTGGCCTCCACAAGCCTGATCATGGCAAAAAGATAAGACAAATTGTTGCTCATGATCAGGAACACATCTCTGGATTATCTGATCTAGACAAGTCTTAAAAAGATAAGGATCATCCCAAAAGAAATATTTAACCTGTGAAAAGAAACGATTCTTAACTTGGGTGGACCAATGTACAGGTGTTACATCCGTAACCAGATAATTAACAATGTCAGCAAACTAAGGTTCACTAGACACCGCCATCAGATACTCATCAGGAAAGTTCTTGTTGACTGGAGAATCAACAGTCAAGGAATTAGGCAGTCGGGATAGATGGTCTGCAACCAAATTTTCAATGCCTTTTTTATCCCTAATTTTAAGATCAAATTCCTGCAATAAGAGGACCCACCTAATGAGGTGAGCCTTAGCATCTTTCTTCTACATAAGATATTTGATAGCTGCATGGTCAATATAAACAATCACATGTGATTCAATCAAGTAAGGCCTAAACTTCTCTAAAGTAAACACAACAGCTAAAAATTCTTTCTCAGTGGTGGTATAATTGAGTTGTGCATCATCAAGGGTCCTACTTGCATAATAAATCACATGGGGCAATTTATTGATTCTTTCTCCAAAAATAGCCCCTATAGCAAAATCAGAGGCATCACACATAAGCTCAAATGGTACTGTCCAATTTGGAGCTTGAATAATGGGGGCTGAGGTCAATGCTCTTTTCAATTGCTCAAAACTCTTATGACACTCAGAAGAAATATCAAATGGGCAATCCTTTGCCAAAAGGGAAGTGAGAGGTCTAGCTATCTGGCTAAAATCCTTGATGAATCTTCTATAAAAACCTGCATGGCCCAAAAAAGATCTAATGTCCTTCACACTCTTGGATGGTGGTAAATTAACAATGAGGTCCACCTTAGATCTATCAACCTTTATCCCATCCTTGGACACAATGTGATCAAGAACAATGCCTTGCTTCACCATGAAGTGACACTTCTCCTAATTCAAGACCAAGTTCTTTTCTATGCATCTTTTGAGAACTAAGGAAAGGTGATGCAAGCAATTAGAAAAGGTAGAGCCGTGAATAGAAAAATCATCCATAAACACCTCTAAGAAGTGCTCTATCATATCAGAAAAGATACTCATCATGCACCTTTAGAATGTAGCAGGGCCATTGCAAAGCCCAAAAGGCGTATGCCGGTAAGTAAAGGTTCCATAAGGGCATGTGAATGTGGTCTTATGTTGGTCCTCCAAAGCAATTGGGATTTGGTTATAACCTGCATATCCATTAAGAAAATAATAGTATTCATGGCCAGCTAGTCTCTCTAACATCTGATCAATAAAAGGCAAGGGGAAGTGGTCCTTCCATGTTGCTGCATTCAGTTTCTTGTGGTCAATGCACACTCTCCATCCCGTTTGGATACGGGTTAGAATCAATTCATTATTAGCATTCTCAACTACAGTGACTCCTCCTTTCTTTGGCACAACCTGCACAGGACTCACCCATTGGCTATCAGAAATAAGATAAATTATGCCATGATCCAAGCACTTTAGGATCCCTTTCTTAATTGCTTCTTTCATGACAGGATTAGCCCTCCTTTGGGGTTCCCTAGAAGGTTTGGAACTCTCCATCAGATGAATATGATGTTGAACAATGGAGGGGCTAATACCTTTGAGGTCTGGCATGGTCCAACCTATGGCTTCCTTATGTTCCTGTAGAAGCTTAATCAACTCTTTTTCCTGTACAGAAGTTAAATCAGAAGCAATAATTACAGGGAGAGTGTCATCTTGCCCTAGGAAGGCATACTTGAGGTTGGATGGCAACACTTTTAACTCTAATGTGCGGGGCTCAATAATAGAGGGTTTAGGAATAGAGGTGGATAGGGGTCCAAGGGGCTCCAATGGTGGTTGGATGCTCCAAACCTCAGACAAGGTGGTGTCATCAACACCTTCCAATTCCTGCATACATTCCTAAAATCCTGAATCAAAATCAATCTCAAAGAAAGTATCAACATCATCAGAAAATCCTTGAAGCATATGTACCTCTTCATCCATATCATGCTGCTTGCCCAACCTAAACACATTAAAATCGACAGAAGTATTGTCAAAAGACAGTTTCATGAGACCATTCTTATAATTGATAAAAGCATTACTGGTAGCAAGGAAAGGTCTACCCAAAATAATTGGGATTTGGTCCTTAAAATTTTTAGTAGATTGGGTATCCAAGACAATAAAATCTACAGGGAAGATAAATTCCTCAACTTTTAGCAGGACATCCTTAACCATCCCCTTGGGAACTTTAACTGACCTATCTGCAAGTTGAAGAGTAATTCTGGTCGATTTCAGTTCTCCCAATCCCAACTGTTGGTAGACATAAAAGGGTAACAGGTTCACACTTGCACCAAGGTCCAATAAGGTATGATCAATGGTGGTATTGCCTATAATGCAAGAGATATATGGTGGGGCTTCCAGGGTCCTTATGCTTGGCTGCTATCGGCTGTGCGATAAGAGAACTGATATTAGCAGCCAAGAATGCCTTTTTGGGCACATTAGTGGTCCGCTTTTGGGTGCACAAGTCTTTGAGGACTTTAGCATAAGTGGAGACCTGAGCTATAGCATTCAGTAGAGGAATATTCACCTGAACCTGTTTAAAAACATCCAATATTTTCTCCACAGAAGGAGACTTCTTGCTAACCAACCTATTTGGGAAAGGGGCAGGTGGGGTATAAACTCTTTCAGAGGTGGTCTCTTTCACTTTCTCAACAGAATCGTCTTTGGTTTCCTCAACCAAATCATCTTGAATTACTTCAGGTTTATCAGACGAACCAGGAATAATAGGCACTTCATTGGCCTCATCAGAAGGAGGAGAATCAACAGGAGTATAAGATGGTAGAGATTGAGGTGTACTAACCTATTGATACTCATGGCCACTCCGTAAAGCGTATATTGCATTTACCTGATTGGAGGGCCCTTGATGCGGTTGGCCTTGTACAACATTAAGTCGAGGGTCTTGGGTACCTTGCTGAATATGAACCTGATGCCTAGGATTTGGCTCAGGTTGGCTAGGTAACTTTTCTGTTTCCCTCTCATGTATGATGGTGACAAGCTGGGTGAGCTATCTCTCAATATATTGTGGCCTGTCATGAGAAGGGCTATCTTGTTCTTCATCTCATTCATTCTTGTTGCTTCTCCTGTATTGATAAACCCTGGGGGTGGCTAATAGGGTGCAAGGGGAGGAGGCCTAGCAGAATTAATAGAAAGTCCTAAATGAGGACGAGGGGGGAAGGGGTGAGGAGACATACCTTGGCTCTGTGGTGCAAAGTTGGGCCTTTGGAGGCCAAGCTGGCCTTGATTGTGAAAGTTGGATGGGCCTGCTTGGTTTCCTTGATTCCAGGAGAAATTGGGGTGATTTCTCCATCCTGGGTTATAAGTGTTACTATATAGATTGTTTTGGTAGAGGGCACTTACATTCTCAATGTTGGAATTGCCTACAAAGGTGTTGGGGCATTCCTCAAAAAGATGTCCAGGGGTTTGGCACCAACTGCATATTGACACATGGTTGACCTGGTTAATCGGTATAGACTCTTTAAGAACTATGGACTCCAACCTTTTTATGAGGCTATCAAGTTTGGCCTCTTTCGCTGTTGTACCCTAAAAAAGATACCCCTTAGTGGTCCATTCAGCCACTTGGGAAGATTCCCACTCCCTAGTCTTTTCAGCCAAGTTGGTTAAGAATGTTCATGCATCATTTTTCTCAGAAAAAGAAGTAAAGCCTGCAGGACACATGGATTCTACAAGTTGCTTGGTCTGAAAGTCAATACCCTCATAAATAATTTGGCATAGCTGCCATAAGTCAAAACCATGGTGAGGGCATTCTAAGAGGAGGTCCTTGAATCTTTCCATGAATTTAGAAAAGGACTCATGTGGTTTCTGCCTGAACTAGAGTATGTCACTCTTGAGTTTATTGGTCTTGTACAGAGGTAAAAATTTTCTCAAGAAGACAATGGTAAACTGATCCCATGTGAAAATGGAATTAGTAGGCAGTCCATAGAGCCACTTTTTGGCCTGATCTTTCAGGGCAAAGGGTATAAACCTAAGCCTAACTGCATCATCAGTCAAATTCTGGACCTTAATTAGAACACAGACCTCCTCAAATTCCCTAAGGAAGAGATATGCATCTTCATTGGCCATCCCATGGAAGTGGGGTAGCATGCTAATGGAGTTGGTCTTGAGTTCATAATTATTTCCTGTAATAGGTGGTAAGTTGATGCAAGAAGGCTGTGCAGCCCTAGTAGGGTAGAACCTATCCTTAAGAGTCTTGGGTTGTTGGTCATCCATGGTCAAAGGTGGGGTCAAAGGTAGTGGAGAAGGTGGTATTCTAATAAGACGGTTACTTGAATCACGAGTCCACACCGAAGCCACCTAAATAGATATGAGGTCTCCTTTAGAAAATTTAAAGAAAAAATAAAAGACTTAGAAAAAATCACCAAAAACAAGAGGGAGTCCAAGGTAGATAGTGCATCTATCCCTCAAGAATCGAAATAATGGTTCTAAAGCTGTAAGGATGCCATATAGGTTGACAGCAAGAGAACCCGTATAGTCTTCTATAGCCACCTACTTGCGACTCCAAGTGGATTCTAATGTAGGGTGGAGGACTACTATACGTTTTTGTCTCCAAAATCACTCACTATGTCGCTTTTCTGTTATCATGAGTGGTCACCTCCAAAGATAAGTCACATGCCAATCCACCCAACCAAGTCAAGATGTAGCATCATAGATAACTTAATCTTATGAGGGACACCAAAAGATGGAGGGTTGAAGCATATGAAGGACTTTAGATTGGACGTACACTATTTGAAACAAAAGAGAAACAAGAAGAGGTTTTCAAAAACTTTTTTTTTTTCTTCGAAAAAGAGGAAGAGAAATAGAGTAAATTAAAGCACTTCGAACTACTTAAAAATCAAAAAAATAAAATGGACAATAATCTCCCCGGCAACGGCGCCAAAAACTTGTTTGCACAAAATAATAACCGCAAGCGTACAGATCAATCGTAGGGACGGGTCGAACTCAAGGAGATGTACGCCACTCTGTTTTACTCACTTAAAAGTAATGTAAAGTGAACCAAATTAATTAAATTATTGAATTAAACTAACGGCAATTAAACTAATAGATCTTAACTCACAAGCATCTACGGTCTAACACACATCCATCTAACCTATTATGCATCTAACACGGATTGACGAAATTGGAGGAATTAAATTGTCACAACCACACAATCAAAAACTAAAAATCAAAGAAATAGAACTAACTAATTGAAGCTTGAACCAGATTGAAGTTGATATCACACTTGAAATGGCGCTACCAAATCTGAAAAATAAAAAAAAGTAATTAAATTAAAATCCTACCACAATGCATGATGATAATAGTGAATAAAAAAAAATAAAAGTCCTAAAAACATGATTGAATTAGAGAGATAGAGAATGAGAATGGAAATAAAAATAATGGAGAATGAAAATTTCTAATAGAATGGAGGGATTAATGGAGATGAAAATACTAATAAAATAAAACTACTAGAAGAAGAAAGATGTAGAGAATAAGAAGAATAAATTAGAAACTAGAAGAATTAAGAGGTTAAGAAGAAGAACAACAAAAAAATAAAAATAAGAAATTGATACTCCTTTCTACCAAAGTTGAATTCCATGAACTAATTAGGTTTTGCATGAATGTAGCTGAAGAAGCTTGAACACTTGAATAATCCTACCATGGCTTCCTCTTCCAAGTCTTCTAAATCTTCTCACTAGAATCTAGAAGCCTAGACTAGAAGCTTAAAACTAAACTAGAATTATTACAACCATATTGAAGATATAAAATTAAAGCATGAATCAAAAGCATTACAATCATGGAATTGAAAGCATGAAATCAAACTAGAACTTCGAAAGCCAAAAACTAGAAGAAGAAAAGAAGAAATTTTACTAATGAATTGAACAATATTACAAAGGAGAGCGTAGGAGTATTTATAGGGGGAAGAGAGGAGAAGAGAGAAGTGGAAAGTGGTAGGAGAAATATTCCCTAAGAAAAGAGAATATTCTCTTCTCCTTCCTCCTTTACAATGCCTTGAATCCTAAGAAAAAGAAAAAAAATAGAAACTAAGAGATAAAAATCCTAGCTACATAGACCTTTTATTTATCAAAAAGTAATTTTCTAATTCTAACTTGTGCTTCTTTTTCCTTGTAGGTGTCTTCTCCAAGCAATGAGATCAAGGCATCTTTGACTTTTCAACCTTCCATGGATAAGAGAATATTTTTCAAAAGAAATCTATCCATAGTACAATTCCAAAAGTGCCCTTGGAAAGTTGGAGGAGAGAGAGAATAAGGGTGTTGACTAGGATTCCATTCACAATAAATAAAATACCCATTCTATCCTTCAAAAAACGTGGAGCATGGGGTGCTTATATAAGCCTCACTATTGCATTCCTTGTAAAAAATCACCCAAAACAAACCCAAATTTCGTCCAATTCGGAGTTTGGGAGCTCAAGATATCTCAAGTTGAAGTTAGACTGCTCCAGAGCCTTCCAAATGGAATCTTTCAGCTAACAGAAAAGATAACTTCTATAAATTACGCTAAAGCCCCTCGAATCCGAACTTCCATTTTACTTTGTCCCCATTCGATTTTCAATAATTACAAATAAACCCCTATAGACCATTTTCGCGTGTCGTCATGAAAACGGCCGCAACTTCTTCGTTTTAACTTAGAATCAAGTGTCGTTTGAACTGTTACGAAGCTGACTCGATGGCTACGCATCCATACTATTAACACCTCAAAATTATGCTGAGGGGCCCATTATAATCACATTCAAATTTGACTAATTGGCATGATTCTTTCAGTGCTCAATCCAAACTTTATTTTCTCGACTCCTGGGCGCTTTCGGCTACTGCCAAACACCACTAAATAACTTAAAAATGGATCTTTAGCGTTATTTGCTCCATTTTCACAAGAATTCATCTAAAACCTGAAAACACAAACAAAAACCTCGAGTAGTTCCGTTCCAAGTATAAAAATGCATGCTTTATGGCCCTAAGATTTCACACATAAATGTGCTCTTTAGGGCCCATATTGTCCGAAGGTTGGGTCATGGTGTCCGGGACACGGGGACGTGGGTCCCATAGGAAAATAAATCAAAAGGGCAAGTAACAGCACGGGTAGATCCACTAGCGGAACCAGTCGAGTAAGACCGTTCGTGACTCTATTGCTGCTGTCAGGGCCCAAAACCTTAAGGAAAGTTACGGGGCTTTGACCCGTACTCTTAGGGCTTCGAGGGGACACTTATAATAATATTTTAAATTCAAGGTCACTGGTATTGACTATTGCCACCGTGGCATTATCCGTTGGTAAAGTCTAATTTGATCCAGAGTATTAGGGTATATTTCGGGTGCGGGTGTAACATTCTCCCAACCTTATTAAAAATTTCGTCCCCGAAATTTGACGCACCTAGAGGTCTCAATGGGTGAGGATTGTTAATTAAAAGCACCTCTAATCACCCACTACATGGACTAAGTCAAGGGTCCGATTAAGGTGGGGCAGTGCCTATGTGACATGGCAAGTCAGGACTTACCATTCCTATTTTTATTAGGATCGCATTACCACAGGGGGTGCAGTTCACAGTAACCCTGGGCTCCATTGGGTTAAGAGCCGATGGTTATAATATCCCAAGGGAAATAGGATCTCAATTACTAAGTTAAGCCACAAGGATCAAAAGGTTCCTTAGATCTCCTAGATCAGGTTGGGATTACACTCTATCACTCTTGAGTTACAAGGTCTAACCTTATCTAGCCCCTAGCATAGGATTCATATTCTGAATGCTTTCACTTCGGGTTATCTCATTACCTAACCCAACTTTAGAATGATTTGAAATATTGATGGAATCTCCTATTGTTCACTCCCAGTACGGAGGGAATACATTTGATGACCCATTACCCCATCCATGTCTGTTGTTGGAGAAGGTCTTGTTACATCCTTCAGTTTCAGCTTTCACAACCTTATACTTTACAACCCGGTTGACTTATCAGGGAAAGTCTACAATGGTCCTCTTTCGAAATCCAAACAATCTTTTACTAGTTTCGGTCTACACCAGTTCCTTTAAGTAGGCCTTACTTATTAACCTACCCGGTCATTATCGATTACATTGCCCATTAACCTACAATCAGCTTGACCAAGGTCGGGGCTCAAACTAGCGAACATAGTAAGGTCAAGGCAAGGTCACATTTATAGTGTAGGGGAATTAGTCTAGCCACACACTTCAAGATTTAAGGAATGTATATTTATTTATTTATTTTTTAATTCACACATATACATAAGTATAAGTTCAATAATTATACCCATATCCCTAAGGATGTACTTGTCACCTAGGTAAATTCACAAGGTTAGGCAAGTCTTAGGTACGGTATAATAGGTTTTTTTGAAAGTTTAAACACGACTCAAGACTCCATCTATGGATCTAAGTAAAAGAGTTGGATATACCAAGTAAAATTCTAATTAGGATTGCTACTTACCTGTGGGGTGTCGTGAGTGATTCTCATTTAGACTAGGTCTACATTGGTCATTCAAACTAAGTCGTCTAGGGTAACAAGCTTGACATTAGGTTGTCACCCTCCTCACTCAGTCTGGACACAAATTTTACATTTGGTACACCTATTAAGGTTTCGCCTTCATATTGATTTGGTCCTATAAATTACCTTGGGGGTCCAATCGTTCACGAGGCTTAAGGATTTTCATCCTCAAGGGCAACTCTCCTTCTCTCTCACAGGAAGGGAGCCTCAGCATGTACTAATGCCTGCCATTTCTTATTGTCTGGCCCGACTGGCATAGGCCTTAATAGTCAGACATCGTAGCTTACCATTAGATCAAACAATAATCACTAATGGGCCAAACAACATGGGTGTTAAAGCTAGGGTATAGGCACATAATCATCACATATAGATGTGGTCAAAAGGTCTCAAAAATTTGGGCTTAAAATCCTAAAAGAAAATGGACAGACCCACGAGCGGAATCAGTGCTATGAGTCCGTTCATGGCTCCACCGCAAGATAGGCAGGACGGACTAACGGGTGGATGTGGAATGTGAATCCGTTCATTCATCTGTTCTCAGAAGACTAGGTTTTATAAAAATACTGAGGCGATTGGATCTTTGGACGGGCTCATGAGAGTGGGTCTGTTCGTTGTTTGTGCAGCTTTAAGAGCGAAAATTTACAAACTTGTGTTGAGTGGATTCACGGGTGGAATCACGATAAGTGGATCCGTTCGTGCATTTGTTCGCAGAATTTTATAAAAATAGAGCCATGAGTTTTCAAACTCATTTTGGCTCCAAAAGAGAAGGACACAACCGTAGGGCAAAAACTTCCCCAAGGGACTTCCGTTCAAGCATTCCTTGCCCCTCTTTGGTGGTTTTGGCAATCCAAAGCCCTAGGATCAATCTCTTACTCTCCCAAGGTAAGGTTCTCTCCCTATTTCTCCCTTCCATTTTCTCTTCCATTCCATTTCTAGGGTTTGTGATGATGTCTCTTTATCTTCTCCCCCTTTTCCATGGATTAGGGATAAACATTACAAGTTTGTGATTGTATTTTTGCCTTAGGTTGTATTTTCCTAGCCATGTAAATATCAAAATCATGCCAAAATCGATTAAGACTAGGGTTTTTGGTTTGAATCAAGCCCTAATCAGCCCATGACACTAAATTAGTGGATTCTTGTATGAATACTGTATCTCTTATTGAATTCCAAAGTCTTTACAAGAATTTTAGAAATTGTTGTCATGTTTGCCATGCCTAGTTGAATTATATGAATTATTTCTAAATTTTTGATTGGGATAAAATTCTCAAATCTTCAATACTTTGGGAAAGCTCTCAAAAGCAAGTCTACCTCTTTATATGCCCTAAAATTTCATAGAAAATACTTTCATTGACATATCCTCAAGCATATTTCCTTGTTCATATGGTTATTAGTACAATCCTTGAAATTTATCCCCTTTTTCTCTATAATAAATAATCTCTTGTCTTTTGTTGGGGTTTTTCATTTAATCACTTGTTTGTTTGGTATAGATTGGGGTGTAGGGCAGCCAAAAGCATATATTGCTCATATTGATCTCATCCTTTCATGCTTATGATCTAGGAATTTCATATGGATTTTGTATATCTTGTTTCCTTTCCCCCAAGTTAATCATGTTTCCTATGGTAATCATGTCTTATTTTCCTCATTGTGTAATCTCTTCATCCAACAATCTCCACACCACAGGCATTTGCATTTATAACTACATTTGCCACTCATATCTCAATTGATCCAATCTAACTCACTATTGTTTTCTTCTTGGGTGGTGCCTTGTGTGTAGGGAAATACTCATGGCCCCACAAAGAAAGAGAGAACTAGCCATAGTGACAGCTGCTCCTACCGCCTACAATGTGGGGAGGTTCATATCAGCAAAGACCGAGGGAATCTTTCGAGAGCACCTGTATAACAGGAAAATCTTGGTGGAGAGGGACATGGTGGTGAAAGAATTACTTGCTTACAAGGTGGGCGCCAGATTCAGCAAACTGAACTGGAGTAGCATGCTGACTCATCCAGATTTTTATTACCCCACACTAGTCAGGGAATTTTATTCAAATTTGGTGTTACTCAAGGAGGATGAGGGGGGCATCAAATTGACCTCTTTTATGAAGGGAGTCACAATTGCTTTCAATGAGGTGGAATTAGGGATCCTTCTAGATGTTTCTGCAGAGGGAGACAGGGTCTATCATGCCCCTGGCAGTGATCCCAACAGGTGTTTGTCCCCAGCAGACAGTCAGAAATTGTTCAAGGCACTCACCAACAATAAATCTGATGAAAATGAAGATCTTTCAAGGTTTCCTCCTTCTCAGTGGGTTCTCACATTCATAACCAAGACCAATTTGGGTCCCTCCAAAGGATACAACACTTAGCCTCCTTTGATGGCAGCAGCACTGGCATACTCCCTTTATACTGGCCAACACATTTGTCTTCCATATGTGATCATTCAGCACATGGCCCTGCGGTGATAAATCTTTCCCACAAAAACACCTTGCCATATGGTAGACTGTTTACCCGAATCTTTCTATATTTTGGGATAGACCTCGATCATGAGCCCAAGGAAGCAAGCTCTGAGGGGCCCTTTGGGTTTAATCCCATACAAAGGATGGGATTGTATTGCCACTATGACAATTTTGGGGAGCAGGTCAGGTATGGGGAGGGTGTAGGGCCCAGAGAGACGATGATGAGGATCATGATGATATTGAGTTCATGGGATCTGGCCCATTTGCTGCAGGGACTTCTGGTGCTCGAGAGGGAGGTGGGAGTGATATTCTATTGGCCATCAGGCGGATGAACCTGAGGATGATGGAGGCCTTTGAAGATGTCAAGAAATAGTTCTCTTCTTAGGGTCGACGCCTCGAGGGCATAAAGAAAGGATTGAGCAACATCAACACCTTTCTCGGCCATGGTGGTGGCGATGGCGCGGAGGATTGACCCACTTCTCTCTCAGAAATCTGAAGTTGTTTTGATCAGTCTTTTCTTTACTTGCCTCTGGATCAGATGTTGTTGGAACTATTCTTTTAGTTTTCCTTTGTTTTCTTATTTTTCTCTTCCTTTTTTTTGATTAGTTAGTTTGAGAACTTCGGAAATGGTGGAAACATGTACCTTGAGTTTGGGATGGATGGAATCATGCATTTTGGGTTGGGAAGGATATAACTGCCTTTAAGGAAGAATTTGTAATAGTTTAGTAGTTGGACTTGGTTTAATATATACATATATTTATATATTTACTTATTTTTCTCATTTGGATTATCTTTGGATAATTGTGGGTTGGTTGTATTTGATTTATCATTGATTATTGTGAATTATCATATGTGATTGCACATCTATTACTTACTTAAGACCCAACAAAATATTAACACGGTTATTACTTAACAGCCTATGTTTCAAGTCCTAAGTTCCATGTTTGCCTATTATCTTCTTGGTTTTCTTTTCTCCACAATCAATCTTCTCCTATGTCTGCACACACTTATTTATGTTCTTGAGATATTTAATTTAGAACCTAATTGTGGAGAGTAAATCAAGAGGTTACGCCAGACTATGGTCGGTGCAGAGCATTATTGCTCTGATACCACTTTGTCACGCCCCCATCCCGATGAATATATTTTACATTAAATAGGGGGTGACTGGGAAAACAGGTGTCATACCAATACCTACCAGGATCATAGATACAGTGTCCTGAGCCACAGTCCACCCTGTTATCAAGTCATGATAACAGCAGGGAACGTACCCAATGGAATAAATCGTTCCAATTACAGAGTTAGCGAAAGCGAAATTTAATTAAATCATGTGAATATAGAGCATTGGTTCTCTAATGGTACACATAATACAATTTCAATATCTCGTAACCATTTATTTCTCTCCTTATAAATAAACATAAAGTTTATACATGAATGAAGATGAACACAGAAATAAATAAATAAATCACACCACAAGGGCATCATCCTTGGGTGTACATCGACATCCAAGTCACAACCTCCGACTCCACTTGATTCGCATCCATAGGTGCTCATCAAGAGATTACCTGCATATCAATTAAAATAGGGTTGCACAACGGGATTAGCTCCACAAGCTAGTGAGAGAGTAAAGGGGAATGCACATACATACACATAAACAATTTTAAATAGTTCATGATGAATGCTAATGTTAGATTCATTTTCCACCTAGCACACAATTCTAAGTCAAGTGTATGCTACTGTGATAACTCAGGAGACACTGAGGGTCACTTAACTTATCGCCCCAAGAAAACCTCAGTTATCACACGGGAGCCTATGCCAGTAGAAGCCATCAGACCACCCAGTGGCAGACCATGATAGCCATCACTACCCCTGACCTGGCCTCTACCACCTCCACTGGCAATAGGTGCTCAGACTATCCAACACATAAACCCCTGTTGGCAAGGGTCGTAGCATAAGGGAACAAGAATCCTAGCCACATATATACTACATGTAAGTCTTATCGTCCCGAGAGGTAGTCCGAGTGCATCAACGTCCCATTCCATCTAGTACCCGGGTACCAGCACGGCACGACACATACAGATCAAGATGACAGATAACAGGTTTCATAATTAAATTTTGGGGTTTTGGTACCGGCACACCCAGTACATAACCCAATACAAAGTGAGAGTAATATCATATCACATTCATAGCAGTTCACATTTGAGATAAATAATGCAATGCGCATAATGCTTATATTTTATATAATAGCATGCTAATGATTGTTTAATATATATATTCAAGCCCAACAAAATCACCCAAAACCCACTCACCAAAATTGGGTGTCACCCGGCATGGTTGACATGAATCTCACCGGTGCACCAGCTATCCATCGAGTTGGGTAGCCTAAGAATATAAAAGCAACCATTGAAAGATGTAAAGAGGGGTCCCAAGTTATGCCCCCAAAGGTAAAACTATGTCTCAGCCAAGACAGTACGGACGGGCTCATGGACGGAAGCAACAGGGTGAGTCCGTCCCTGACCCCGTTCAGGCCAACAGGTCAAAACACAAGGGACAGATCCACCAACAGAACTTCTGCTTGGATCCGTTCTTGCATTCGTTTGATTTCAGAGACACACCCGAGAGCGAGCTGATCCACAAACGAAAGTGCCTTCTTAATCCGTCCCTGCATCCATTCGATCTCTGAGACATTCCTAAGAGGGAACGGACCCGTGGGCGGAGGCAACAGAGTCATTCTGTTTCTTCATCCATTTAGGTCCAGTCACTGGAGTTACACTGGAAGGACTAACGGACGGAACCACGATGGTGACTCTGTTCGTGAGTTCGTAGCAAATCTTTTTTGAGATTTCAGAGGGTTTTTCCTCCAGCTTGGAGCCTGGAATTCACATGGCACTCAAGGTCATAGAGGGGCATTCTAGGTCTCCCTAGGGTCACTAGAACCTAGGCTTACCTCATGGATCCAAGATCACATAAGGGTTTGGCTCCATTTGGTCTAAGGGTAGGGTTTGATGGTTTAAAACCCAGGAATTAGCAGGAATGGCTGCAAGGCAGCTTATGGAACCTCCAACAGGGTTCGATCATCACCATTAGAGCTCCATTTAAGGATTAACCCTTACCTTGAGTCCCAAATGGAACCCTAGGTTAGCTTAAGCTCAAGGGATCTACTTAAATTCAAGAATGGGAAGGGAAAAGAGAGAGGTACCAAGAGATAGAGCTTACCTTGGTGAGTGGAGCTCCAATCCCAGCCTTAGCCAGCCTTGAAGATCCACCTCCTCTTCCTCCTTCTCTTCCTTTCCTTCCTTCTCTTCTTCTCCTTCTTCCCTTTTTCTTCTTTTCTTCAAGCCTTGGTCGAGCAACAGGGGGAGGAGAGGTAGGGCAGTCAATCTCCTTTGGCATGCCTTCCATCTTCTTCCCTTCCCCTCTCATTCCTCTTCCTACTTCTTCTTCTTCTTCTTCTTCTTCTTCTTCTTCTTCCTTGTCTCTTCTCCTCCACGGTTTGGCTTGGAGGGGGAGAGATAAGGGAATATGAAGTTATGTTTTATCCTTTAAAGACAAAAGAGGCCTTAGAGCCTGTTTACCTAGGTGTCCCTAAGACACAAAATAGTCTTTTAGATTTAAATGGGCTTTAGGGCCTGTTTGGCCCAAGTCACAACCTATTAAGTCTAATTAGTTAGGACATGTTTGGGTCTACCTTAAGTCCTACAAAGTACATTAGTTCTTAGGCTTTGTTTGGTTTAAGCTAGAATAGAAAATCTATTATTTATTTAAATTAAGCTTTGTGGGCCCACTTTCATGGCCCAACTAACCTATTAATGGTAAGGGTGGGGGTCCATATTGTCTGAAGGTCTGGTCATGGTGTCTGGGACACGTGGACATGGGTCCCACAGGAAAATAAACCCAAAGGGCAAGTAACAGCATGGGTAGATCCAAGAGCAAAACCAGTTGAGTGAGTCCGTTAGTGACTCCGTTGCTGCTGTTAGGGCCCAAAACCTCAAGGAAAGTTGCGGGGCTTTGACCCGTACTCTCAGGGCTTCGAGGGGACACTTATAATAATATTTTAAGTTCAAGGTCACTGGTGTTGACTATTGCCACCGTGGCATTATCCGGTGGTAAAGTCCAATTTGACCCGGGGTATTAGGGTATATTTCGGGTGCGGGTGTAACAAGAAATCTACATGAACTAACCTAAAGGGTTTGTCATGGATGGTTCTGAAAAAATAGTTTATAAATTAAACAAATCTCTCTATGGTCTTAAACAAGCACCTAAATTATGACATGAGAAGTTTGACAAGACAGTAAAGAGCCTTGGTTTTCGGACTAGCAACTCGGTTAAGTGCCTTTATTTTTTGTCTGAGTCAAACAAGTTCGCGATTATTTGCTTGTATGTAGATGACATGTTGATTCTAGGTTCTGATCTCTCTATAGTGAGTGACATTAAAAAAACCATGTCCAAAGAATTCGACATGAAAGATCTTGGTGTGGTAGACACCATTCTTGGGATGAGAGTAAGCTTCAGTGCGCAAGGGATCACCCTTAGTTAGTCTTATTACATTAAGAAGCTACTTTCTAGTTGGGGATACAGTGATTGTAAACCGATTGAGACGTCCTATTACTATAACAAACGGTTGAAACCTAATACAGGTGACACCGTGAATCAGTTAGAATATTCTAAACTGATTGGTAGTTACGTGTATGCAATGAGTTGCACTACGCCAGCCATAGCCTTTATGGTAGGCATGCTTAGTTGTGTCACTAGTAATCCTGAAAAAGAACATTGGGATGCCCTGACGAGGCTGATGAGATACCTTAAGGGTATCCTAGGTTATGTTCTATGTTATACTGGACATCCTCCAACTTTGAAAGGATATTCTGATGCATCTTGGTGATTAGATTTGGGAGATAGAAGATCCACCAGTGGTTATGTATTTACACTAGGAGGAGCAGCTGTAGCATGGAAGTCCAAGAGACAGACTGGTATTGCTCTGTCATCTATGGAATCAGAACTTTATGCTCTAGCTTCTGCGGGAGATGAAGCAGAGTGGATAAATGATCTGATCATGGATATTCTATTGAGGAGTTTAAAATTCAACTCTATATCTATATTCTATGATAATCAAGCAACAAAGATGATAGTGAATAACTCACTCTTTAATGGAAAGAGGAGACACATCAAGCTGAAACAGGCCATGCTGAATTATCGAACAGAACAAGGAATTATCACTTTGATTGATGTGAGATTAAAGGATAATATGACAGATGTCCTTACAAAGGGATTGAACAAAGATCGAACATTCAAAACTACGAGGGAGATGGGGTTAAAGACCATTTAGTCAGGTCTTAACCTAACCCAGTATTATTTTGAATTATTCGAATCTCATCTAGCCTTGGAAAGTATTTGGGACAGTTTACATGTTTCAGATAACTTAGTTAGGTTACTAAGTATGGGGGTTTGTGAAACCATTCCAAACTTGATGGTGTAGCAAATTTTTTATGTGAAGTTTCTTTACTTCGTTATTCCACAAAGGAATATGGAAAATGTCTGATATATTTTAATGATATTATGCTAGTCTTTATGTCATTTCAAATTTGATGACATGTCTTTCATAGTATGGTGTACCATTCCAGATTTGATGACATAACATAAATCTATAATTGATATGACGAACACAGTATTCCAAATGGAAACATGGTGTTAAAAGACAGAATTTAAAAAAATACTTGAATGATCGATGAGATCAGCCAAACCTTATATTTATAATATGAGGAATTATAACCAAAAGACTATAATGACCCTAGCATAACCGACATCGCTAGGAATACATGAAAACATAAAAATAAAGCTATAAAAGACCAGAATACCCCCATGGTATTCTGGTGTACCTTATTCAACACTCCCCCTCAAGTTGGAGTAAAAATGTCACTTATGTCTCTTATGCCCAACTTGACTAAACTAGGATGAAAGACCTTTCCAAGCAATCCCTTGGTGAACATATCAGCAAGCTTATCAGTAGACTTCACGTAAGGAACATAAATAAGGCCTTATTCTAACTTTTCCTTGATGAAATGCCTATCCACCTCAACATGCTTGGTACGATCATGCTGTACCGGATTATGTTCAATGCTAATGGCAGCCTTGTTGTCGCAGTACAACATCATAGGAAGACGAATAGGAACTCCAAGATCTTGTAGCAAACCTTTCAACCAGAGCAGCTCACAAATACTTTGTGTCATAGCACGAAATTCTACCTCAGCACTTGAACGAGCCACCACATTTTGCTTATTGCTACGCCAGGTGATAAGATTGCCACCCATAAAGGAACGGTAACCAAAAATACACTTACGGTTTGGAGAACCTGCCCAATCAGCATCAATATATGCCTCTATCCACAGGTGACCATGAGGAGACAAGAGAATTCCTTTCCCAGGAGCTGACTTCAAGTAGTAAAGAATCCGAAGAACAGCCTCCATATGTGAAGTGTAGGTCATGCATAAATTGACTGACAAGACTTACAGCAACAGCAATGTTGGGACGAGTATGGGAGAGATAAATCAACTTTCCCACTAGTCTTTGATATCTCCCTTTATCAACCGGTTCACCCTCCTTTTCCTTGAGATGAACATTGGCATCCATAGGAGTATCTGAAGGATGGCACCCTAACAAACCCGTCTCAGTCAGTAGGTCTAGGATATACTTTCGTTGGGAAAGAAAGATGCCTTTCGAAGATCTGGCAACTTCAATCCCAAGAAAATACCTTAGTTTCCCTAGATCCTTAATCTCAAACTCTTGTCTAAGAAATGTCTTCAACCTGCTGATCTCAACACAATTATTGCCAGTAACAACAATATCACCAACATAGACTATCAAGATAGTGACTTTTTGACCAGCCCTCTTTATAAAGAGAGTGTGATCTGCATTACTCTGCTTGTAGTCTACAGAAACCATTGCATTATGAAATCGGCCAAACCATGTTCAAGGGGACTGTTTTAACCCATAAAGAGCACGCTTCAATCTACACACTTTGCCTCGATTGGTGTCACAAGAGAACCCTAGTGGAATTCCCATGTACACTTCCTTATTGAGTTCCCCATTGAGAAAAGCATTCTTCACATCGAGCTATTGCAAGTCCCATCCAAGATTGATTGCACAAGTACTCGGATAGTATTTAGCTTAGCGACAGGGGCAAAGGTCTCCTGGTAATCGATCCCATATGCCTGAGTAAATCCTTTAGCCACAAGGCGTGCCTTATACCTATCCACAGTACCATCCACCTTCTGTTTCACTATAAACACCCACTTGCACCCAACAGTTTGCTTCCCTGGTGGAAGAGTCATAAGCTTCCATGTGTTATTTTTTTTTAAGGAGTCTATATCTTCCATCATTGTTACCCTTCCACTTTCCATCTGTAAAAGCTTCCTACCAATTTTGAGGAATACGAACAGAAGAAAGAGAAGAAACAAAGGTACAAAAAGATGGAGAGAGAAAATCATAAGAAACAACATGAGATAAAGGGTGTTGAGTGCAAGTCCTCACACCTTTGCGAACAGCAATGAGGAGGTCCAAAGAAGAAGTATTACCAGGTGGAGAAGTAGGTTCCGGATCCGGAGTTGGAAACTGGATGGGAACTTGTGTCATAGTGGATTGAAGCTCCTTAGGTCTGGTTCTCTTCCTTGCAAAAACCTTCAAATTTGACGCATCAATCCTCCACTGAAATTCAGCAATGGTTTTCTGGACTGGGGTGACCTCCCCTTGAGCAGGAATTTTGGTAATCTCCCCCTATGTAGGAACATCTCCCCTTGAAGGAGAATAGGGAACCTCCCCCTGTGTAGGAATATCTCCCCCTGAAGTAGAGGGAAGGATAGGGTTAGGGACACTAGGAACAGCAGGGACAACAAGGGTAGACTCATCATATACATGCCTAAGAGGGGGGTCTACGGTCAACACATCTTCACTAAAACTCTCCCCCTGAAGAGGTGGAGACGAATAATAGGAGAGAGACTCATGAAAGATAACATCCATACTGACCATGGTACGGTGGGCAGGAGGATAATAACACTTGTACCCTTTCTGGGTAGCAAAGTAACCTAAGAAAATGCAGCGGAGACCACGAGGCTCAAGTTTGCCAGGAGATCTAGTATCCCTAGTATAACACACACACCCAAAAACCTTTAGGGGAAACAATATAAAAGGAAAAGCCATGTAAAAGCTCAATAGGGGACTTGGATGTAAGAACCCGAGTAGGCAGCCTATTAATCAAATAGGCCATAGTAAGGACAGCATCCCCCCAATAAAAGGAGGGAATATGACGAGCAAACAGAAGTGCCCGAGCCACCTCTAAGAGATGGCAATTTTTTCTCTCAGCCACACCATTTTGAGCTGGAGTATCAACACAGCTAGTTTGATGCAAAATCCCATGGGCAACAAGGTATTGTTGTAACTGACCTTCCATATACTCTATCCCATTATCACTTCTCAAAATTTTGAGAGTGGCATTAAACTGGTTCTGGACCATCTTATGAAAATGTTGAAAACAGGAGAAAACATCACTTTTGTTATGCATGAGGTATACCCAAGTGAAACGGGAATGACAGTCAATGAAAGTAACAAACCATCGATGTCCATTAAGAGAGGCTTTTACGACTAGGTCCCCACACATTAGTATGAATCAATTGGAATAGGGAAGAACTTCGTTTATTAGATATAGGATAATTTAACTGTGTCTATTTGGCCAAGACACAGGCCTCACAAAAAAATCCTTCCTTATTACAATTGTTAAACAATGTTGGAAACAAATGTGATAAGGTGCCGAAAGGGGGTTGTCCTAATCTAGAATGCCACTGGTGCAGTTCAGAGGAAAAAGAAGATGGCTAACATAATTGAGAAGGCAAAGCTTGTTGCGGTCCATCATCAAGAACGTACAATCCACCATGCACTCTACCCGATCCAATTGTCTTCCCCAAGTCCAGTTCCTGAAAGATGCAATGAGTAGGAAAAAAAGTCACCTTGCAATTCAAATTTTTTGTAATACTACTAATAGAGAGAAGATTAGTAGTAAAGTTTGGAATGTGCAAAACAGAGGACAAAGAAAGTGAAGGGGAGCAACTGATGGACCCCTTTCCAGAAATAGAGGAGAGGGAACCATCAGCCACTTTAACTTTATCTTTGCCAGAAGTAGGGGAATAGGTATAAAAGAGGGTAGAAGAACCTGTCATGTAATCAGTGGCACCGGAGTCTATAATCCATGGAGTGGAGACAACCGATGCACAGTGACCAGCAAAGGAAATACCTGAGCGGGTAAAGTAGGAACCTGATGGCGTGGAATAACCGGCAGGAACAGATGTAGTAGATGCAGTGGAAGACTGTAACATACGCCAGAGAGCCTGGAACTCCTCCTGGGAGAAACCATTGTTAGCAGTGGGCCCTATAGCTACACTTTCAGTGTGATTGGCTTTATTTTTAGGTTTAGCACGACCATGTTTAGCCTCAAAATCAGTAGGCTTCCCATATAATTTCCAGCACTGAGCCTTAGTGTGGTAGAGTTTGTTGCAATGTTCACACTTGAGAGGCTCCCTGGCAAGGGCAGCAACAGCAGCAGTAGCAGTAACACTAGTCTCAGATGGAGGAGCTTTAGACACAGTAGCCTATAGGGCTGATCTCTCAACTGTAGGACCTAACATCATTGCAACCCGACGTGTTTCCTCAGTAAGAACATAAGAGAAGGATTGCTCCAATGTAGGGAAAGGCACCCTACCAAGGACTTGCACACGGATGGGATCATAATCAGCATTAAGACTAGCCAAAAACTCATAGACACGAACCTTATCCACATAAGCTGAATAGGCAGTAACATCAGCAGCTGTGGTGGGCTGAAAGGGAGCATAGTAGTCCAATTGTTGCCACAGACTTTTGAGGACAACATAGTACTTAGTAACTGACAGTTCCTTTTAGGTAGTGGAATGGAGTATCTTCCGGATGTCATAAACTTGTGCATCATTCCCCAATTGTCCATAAGTGCCCTTAGCAGCAGCCTATATCTGTGCGGCTGTGTCAAGGAGAAGGTACTGGCTGGAAAGTTCTTATGGCATGGAGTTCAAGACAAAAGACATAACCATAGCATCATTGGCAGCCCATTGAGTTTTGGCGAAGCCCTCTTCAGTAGGCTATTTAGAGATGCTAGTAAGATGCCCACTGAGTCCTCTACCAGCCACAGTCAAGGAGAGAGACCTGTCCCACATGAGATAATTGGTGCCATCTAGGTTAATGGAGGCAGCATAAGGGAGGAATTTTGTCCAGGGCCGAGTATCACCTCCAGAAGTAGCCATGGTAACTTTAGAGTCTCCTATGGGGTAGATGGAGCCTTGGTAGGAAATCAGAAAAAAAGGACCGTGAATGGATGGTCGATTGATCCTCCTGGCAGCAAAAAATCTTGGAAGATAATGGTAGCAACAAGCAGCCCTAACTCCCAAAAATTGATAAGAAGCAGGGTTTTGAAAAAAACCTTGAAAGAGATAATTGATTGGGATTAGGGGTCTTCAAAAGCCTGGAAAAAAATTGTCAAGTATTCCTTGAAGTGTTGTGAGGATGCCCTCCAAAAATCAGCCCAATCAGAGAACAGAAGACCAAAATCGATAAGTGTCAGGGTTTTTCAAAAACCCCTGAAAGGAGATCGATATTGGGTAGGTGCCTCAAATTTGTTGAAAAAACCTGTGATAGTTGCTGTCCAATACTGCTGTGTTGGATCTTAAATAGGAAAACCAACTTCAAATGCAAAGGAGAGACTAATCTTCAAGAGGTGAGAACTCCAATAAAAATCGTAGAGAGAGTGGCAGCAGCTATCGAACTTGAGAATGAGTTAAATCATCAATTGAAGAGGTGATATATAGGGCAGCATCTAGATCACAAGATCACCTCATTAGATCTGCCCTAATGTGGGAAAAGAAACAAAGGAAAAAAAAAGTGAGAAGATCGAGTAGGAGGGGGGGAAGAGGATCGAGTGGAAGGAGAAGAAAGAGGAGAACAATGGAAGGGGTGGGGTTTAAAAAAAAACTAGATCAGAGAATGCGGCTCTGATGCTTTGTTGAAAGACAGAATTTAGGAAAATACTTGAATGATCGATGAGATCAGCCAAGCCTTATATTTATAATATGAGGAATTTCAACCAAAAGACTATAATGACCCTAGCATAACCGACATAGCTAGGAATACATGAAAACATAAAAATAAAGTTGTAAAAGGCCAGAATACCCCCCCCACGGTATTCTGGTATACCTTATGCAACACATGGTATGGTCCTTGTGATAGAGACTATATACGATCGAGTTCTTGTAAGGAAACTGGATGATGATGCTTATTGATTTTTGATTTACCTTCAACCATATATGGAATGTACTAGTTCTTATTGTTGAACTAGATACTATTGTGCAAATGATTGAATTCATGTTATCTTATGAAATTCATATTTGACAAATTACAGGCAAAGATGGAGGAGAAAAGTTAAACTTGGATCTCGATAAGGATGACTTCCTTGATGAGTAAAGTCACATGGATTGCAAGGACTTTTCTTTATTTCTTTTGGTTTAGCCACTTGCATGTGGAACTTCGGATTTGTTGTTGGGTTTAGTTTTTGACCTAAAACCCTAGTTTTATTTCTTAAAGTTTACTTGATTCATTGGATTGTTGATATTCAACTTATTCAATTTATTTTGATTCAATTACTGATTGAACAATGGTTTTTATTTATGTGTGGTGGATATATGTAGAACATAGGAGGAGATTATAAGGGTATTATGGTAATATCCTTTTATATGTTCTAATATATATAATCCTACTTGCGTTATGGCTCAGGCTGTGAGGGGCAATCTAGTAATTAATCCATCTAACCTAAACCCTACTTTCCCTATAAATACTAGCTGCAGGCAGCAGCCTGGGTATTCCAAACTTGATATACATGGTGGAATGCTTTAAGCAACCAATGCTTAGAACCTTAAACCCTAACATGTCTTATCTTAAATCTTAAACTCTATCAAGTGTTAACTAAAAGTAGATAGCAATAGGAACAAAATTTTCCTAGAAAAAATAAACAATTTTCTACAAATACTACCATTGATCTAGCATAAAAAGGAATACCAAACAAATCAAGGCAAAATGACATCAAATGCTCAGGAGGTCGCACCTAGAATTGACAAAATAAACACTAATCATTCAAAATAGATATATAAAGAACTGTCTGACCAAAAACCAGAAAACCACAAAATGCAATTCAAAACAAACATCCAATAAACATCCTGTAAGATTAAATATTAACTAGGATCATATAGACAGATCAAGAACATAATAAACATGTGACAAATTCGTTCATGGGAGTGTACCTTCTTTGAGATCCATTAGAGATGACAAAGAACGCAACGGAATGAATGTTTGATCTCCCTTGAAGCAAGGATCTTCTCGTCTAAGCTCCTTTTTAGTACTGGCTCAATGGTAAAACCTTAGAGACACACTTTCTCCAGAATGGTGTTGTAATATTGTGATTAGAGTTGGAGGAGGGACCTAGCTTTCATTTTATACAGATTTCCATAGATCTTCCCATTATAGATCTAACGGTGATCTGTGAGCCCACACTAGCCAGTTCATATTAGATCCTCTAGATTCTGTATATCTCCCTTATTAGACTAACCTCTTAGAAATATAAGTTGTCATAATTAATAGAGCCCACCAAATGGAAAGAATATTAAACAAAATATTCCAACATTCTCCCACTTGGGCTAAATTAATTGTAACTAAAGTGAAAAACAAAAATTTTGTTTTTGTCCAAAACAGTTCAAAAATATTTCTAAAAACATGCACGCGTCTTTATGTTGGTCTAGAGATAATTCTAAAAGATCAATCCCTTCACATAAAGTCTTAAACACTGAATCATGGTGGTAACTGCATCTTATAAGCGACATAGGACCATCCATGGTCACAAATGTCCTTAACTCTACTGAAGTGGATGCAATATGGTAGTGGGCAATTGGATAACACTTTATAAATAATCTTTATGTGTCATCCCTTTTGTCAGTCCAAATTTCTTTTTCCTTAAGTGACGCAAGGATACATGAGAGAAATCTTTATGGCTCCAACGAACCTGTATGTCTTACATTTAACAACTCGAGTTTTACTTTAAGACTAATAAATAAATGCCCCAGCTTTTGTTTAAGGTTATCACATACCTGAAGGCTTTAAAACAGATACATATACAACATGCCAACATATGAAACACCCATGTGTTAAACACAACAGTCATAATAAAACTGCACTTTATTGAATAAAAAATTCATGTCATAGACAGTTGATATATAAATACCAAAATTTATCAAAAGATAAAGTTCACATGCAAACTTTATTACACAATAGAGCAAAAATAAAATGACTCCCACTAAACAACCGCATCTAATGATGCTCCCAAACCCATACTAACAATATATATCTAAAAAATATTAGGACGAAAGTCTTTAGTTAGGGGATTAGCAACCATATCATCTGTACTGATATACTCCACTATGATGTCACCTTCTTTAACCTTTTCTGTAATAGTCAAATATTTGACCTCCATGTGTTTAGACCCTGTGATACCTTTATTGTTGTTAATAACCAACACAGCAGAATTGTTATCACAGTACAACTAGATAGGTCTATCCACAAAATCAAACACTGTCAACTCCCTTATGAGATTCCTTAGCCAAACTGCCTGAGTAGCTGCCCCATAGCATATTACAAACTCTGTTTGCATAGTTGAAGCAGTAATCATTCCCTGTTTCGTGCTTTTCCCCGACATTGTCCCTCCTGCCATTAAGAAAATATAACCCGATGTGGACTTCCTGTCATCCTGATAGCCAACAAAGTCAGAATCTGAATACCCTACTAGCTGCAGGTCTTGAACGCGTCAATAGATCAACACATAATCTCTTGTCCTCTTCAAGTACCTCAAAACCTTATTGGCAGCAACCCAGTGATCGTGACCAAGGTTGGACTGATATCTGCCTATAAATCCTATTGCAAAAGCAATATCTGGACTGGTACAAACTTGAGCATACATGATACTTCCAAGTGCACTAGCATAGGTTACTAACTTCATTTGTTCTCTCTCAACATCATTTATAGGGCATTGTGATAAGCTCAGTTTATCTCCCTTGAGAACTGAAACATTCCCAGATTTACAATCCTGCATACTGAACCTCTTTAAGATACGATTGATGTAACCCCTCTAAGAAAGATCCAATAGGTAGAGTGAACGATCTCTATGGATCTCAATGCCAAGGACAAAAGATGCCTCACCAAGGCCCTTCATGTCAAACTCCTTAGATAACAACTGTTTTGTCTCATGTTGGAATCCAACGTCACTACTTGTAAGCAAGATGTCATCCACATAAAGTACCAAAAAGATAAATTTCCTCCCACTCACCTTGCAGTATACATTGATCTACGTGGTTCTCAACAAAATCGAATGAAGTCACAACACTATCAAACTTTATGTACCACTGTCTGAAGGCTTGCTTGAGGCTACAGATAAACTTCTTAAGTCTACTTATAAGATGATCAGAATCATCCATAGAAAAACCTTCAGGTTGAACCATATAGACCTCCTCATCAAGGTTTTCATTCAGAAAGGCAGTCTTCACGTCCATCTAGTGTAACTCCATGTCGAAATGAGCTACTAATGTCATAATTACCCTGAAAGAGTCCTTTGAAGAAACTAGTGAGAAAGTCTCATTATAGTCAACTGTCTCTTTCTGAGTAAATCCCTTGACTACCAGTCTGGCTTTAAACCTCTCAATCTTTCCTTTGGAATCCTTTTTGGTCTTGTACACCCATTTACATCTAATGGGCTTGAAACCTTTAGGTAACTCAACAAGCTCCTAAACACTATTATGTCTCATCGATTGTATTTCATCTCTTATTGCTTCCAACCATAAATCTGACTGAGGACCAGAAATAGCTTCCGAATAAGTAACTGGATCAATCACAGGACCAATGTCATAGTCATACTCTCCCAGATAGACCACATAGTCGGGTGATATAGTTGACCTCCCCTCCCAAATGGTCTCCTAAGTGGAGCCTCCATAACCACATCATGAACCTAAGAAGCTTCAACAAGAACATGATCAATAATAGGTTCTTGAACCTCAATAGGTACAACCTCTGGTGTAACAGGCTCTGCATCTGTCTGAATGGGTAGAGAAAAAAATACAGTCGTTCCAACCCCACTACTTTCCTTTTCAGTCTAAGAACAAGTACTACTCACCTCGGCCATATCAAATTCCAGAAACTTGTTGTCTGAGAATCCACAATTCTAGTACCTCCACATGGGTTATAAAAATGATACCCCTTCGAATGATCTGGATAGGAAATAAAAAAGCAACGAGTAGTTCTAGATTCCAACTTGCTCAATGCTGGATTATACAACCTTACTTCTACAGGACAACCCCAAACTCTAAGATGGTTCAAGCTAGGTTTACGTTCAGTCCACAACTCAAAAGGAATCAATGAAACAGATTTAGAAGGAACACGGTTAAGGATATAAAGGGATGTTCTCAAAGCTTCACCCCACGCGCGCTGCACTCATTGGCGATGTCACGCCCCAAACCACCCCTGGGAGGATTTAGGCAAGTGACCCGGATATCCTACGACATCCGCCAATCCCCAAGGATCTAGAAGTAGTACTTACATGTCACATACCACACAATGAGGGTAAAAAGATAATAAATGTATATCAGAGTACAATGGAAGATTTAAACTACCCACAGAAGATTTATATCATTTGTAATAAAATCCCAAATACCTATGTTATACCATATACATATCCATTTATGCTCAAAAGTATAACGTTCTGATAATTACACTTCTTGAAAGAAAGAAACTTAAATAATAACAGAATTTTTGTAGATCAACAACGTGAGGAAGATCTACAGTTCCATCAATAGCTTCATTGTCCGTTAGCAAACCAGTACCTGCAAAATCACCTAAAAGAGAGTATATAAGAGTGTGAGCTCCACCGAGCCCGTGAATGAAATATCACCATGCATGCACATGCTAGCACAACCATATGAGTCCTACATGAGGTGCAGTTCATTTTATTTATTAGCCACCTAACATCACAACTAAGGCGGGTTAGTGCTACTACAATCCCCAATACATGTATCCTTGGTGCGGATTTTTAACCCCTTTCAGCGATACACCCATTGAGTTGTCGGAGAAGACCAGTCGGCTCCAGCATCTCTTCCTAGGTCAGCCCGACCGGCCCTCTAGGTTACCATTGTGCCACCACCAGCCCTATAGATTGGTGGGCCTACTGAACGAACAATGTCTTCTTGAGACATTGGCCTCACACATTTCTGTGTTACCACCACGTCCTAATGATCATGATGGGTCAACTGACCGAGCAATGCCTTTCAGGACATTGGCCTCACACTTTTGTGGTATCCAACACCTAAACCCCTATTGGCAAGGGTTCGTAGCATGGGTGATGATTTCCTAGCTATATGCATTCTATATGACATAGTATGAGTCGGGTGGTGTCAACCGTATCTCATTCTACGGGCTACCACAGGCCTCATTTTCAAGCTGGCTACGACATCTAATCTAGCAATTCCACATATAAGCATTATCATCCATTTCCAATGTCCATCAGATGAGATTCAGAATTTAAATACGAATATAAAATAATTTAAAGTAATTAAAGACAGTAAATATTGTTGTTGTTGTTGTTGTCATGACCCATCAGTCATGTTACACCTACACTCATGGTGTAATTCCACTTACCTTGGTCTGATCCTACTGGTTCAGCTGTTTGTTCAGTTTCGACCGGTATCTGACTGTGCACCTCGAGCACGGGATCAAATCCTAAAGTAATAAATCAAAAATGTGTTATGTTAATTATTCAAAACTGTTTTGGATAACCTAGTGTTGGTCTAGGCTCACTGGTCTGACTGGGTGTTCAGTCTGGTATCACTTGCAATTCTCCGGGTCTTGCACTGGGCTTTCGGGTCCATGTCCCGGTGCATCATCCAGAGATGCAAACCCATGTTATAATAAATTTTAAGGAAAGATCAACTTAATCGTAGCCCCACCAAGCATGAAAAACAGGGCCAAAAGTTTCAGCTCATGTTTGGCTCAGTCTGGGTGTGTGTACCTGGCTCTGTGGCGCCCACTTGTGCACCCAAAGTGTGGATGACAGCAAGGGCAGTTGGGGTAGGGTATTCAGGTCATTTATGGGTTATACACACTATTCTAGGCTTGAGAGTGATGGTCCCAAAAGGCAGAATTCAATTCTGGCCAAAACAGCATCACTAGGCCTTGCACTAGGCGTTTGGGTCAATTGCCCAATGCATCACCCAGAGATTTCATTTGCAGAATTTTCTTGGATTGAAATGAAATTTCAGTTCATTTAGAGGCATAATTGGATTATGGTTCCTTCTAAGAAAATGAAGCTCTGTGAATCTAGTTTCTAGCAAAATTGGAATCAAAGAAAATGAAGATTGGGTTATGAAATTATGTTATTTTTATTATACAAAGGTCAATCTGTCAAAACAACAGGATATGATTTTGACAGCAACTTGAAATGAACTTTTAACTAACCTAGAGACATAACTAGGTAATGGTTTCTTTTAATAAAATATAGCCTTATGAGCCTAGTTTCTAAAAAAATTGAAACCAAGACAAATGGAGTTCGGATGGTGGAGTTATATCATTTTAACTAAGAGAAGGTCAATCTGCAGAGTAGCAGAATTTGATATTTATGTTAGGATTTAACATGCATGTATGGATCCGTGGCTCTATCCTACTATTCATGCTTTATGCACTTGGTTTGGTATAAAACTAAGCTATATTCATGGTTGGAATTGAGGTCTAAGCAATTCTGGGTTTGTAAGAATGTGGATGAAGAGCAATAACATAGAATCCATGGCATGCATGCAAGGATCCATGGTTCTAACCTGCAAATCATGGCTTACATTCATAGTTTAGCACGATGGTTAGCCTAATCATGGCTGGAACTTAAGTTTCGGTACATTCCCAGTTTGAGAAGGAGGTAAGAAGTAGGAGGGAGAGGTTATGCAAGAGGATCATGTATCCTAGCTACCAATTTAAGCATTTCATACATGGTAGCATTCAAGGTAGGAGTTTGGGTTCAATTCTACAACTGTTTTTCCAAAACATAATTTTTATAAGGAAGGTTTATAAGATGAGAAGGTCGGATTCCAAGAGATGAGCAAGGCTCCTTGTTCTTCTCCTTCTCTTTCTCTTCTTCTTCTCTTCTTCTTCTCTTCTTTTCAGTTTTGCTGAAAAGAAACCAACGAAGATGGGTTCTTTTATACTTTACTTTATTTTTGTTTAGATTTGATTTATGAGAATACAATTTTACCCCTTCTTTATCCTTGTATAATCAATATATTATATTTTCTTTATTTGTATCTTGGGTATCTTTCTAAATGTGTAAGGACATCAATGTCCCCATACTTTAAATGAAATGTCTTTGAGTCCCAAACCTATGAAATTCCAGTCCTACCCTTCTTTGCCTTCATTTTCCACCAATAGTGATTAGTCTTCTTCTTTGACTAAGGTACCCTTATAAAGTGAAAAGACTTAATTACCCTTTAGTCTTATGTTTTATTTCAATTATACCTAGCCTATCCCAACTTGCCACCTATTTATTAATTTGAAGTTTCTTAATTCTCACCAATAGGATCCTTCTACATGGGATGCCATGTAGCCTCCAACTATTGTATGCATGGAACATGCAACATATGTCAGTGTGCCACGTGACTACCATTTTAGGTGGGCCCCACATGCATATTTATTTTTAAAGTTGAATTTCCACCTCATCACATGTCTTTTATTTAACTTATTTAAACTTTTATGTATATATAAAAGTATACATGAGTGGGGATTTGAACCTAGAACCTCCCACTTAAATTGCCTAAGTAACAATCAGCTGGGCTAAGACTCTAATTTGCTAGTTTTTGAGGACTAAATTTCTTTATCCTATTGTTCTTACTGTTTTGATCAAAATTTTGTCTAGGAAATTCGGAATCGACTTTCGTCAGTTGTATAGGTTTCGTTTTAAGGTTCTTCTCAATAATTTATTGATCCTAAGAATTATTTCACTTTGTCACTACTCAATTTTTTATGAGTTGATATAATTACCTAAATGCCCCTATATTACAAATATAAGTTGTTTTATTGTTTATCGATCGTCAAGTTAGACCAGTGATGCACTTGTTGGCAACCAAAGTTAACGGAAAAATATTAATACAAGGATGCGGACATTACATTACAACATTTATATCGACCATTCGTTCAACGCTCCACAAGGTACTGGTACCTTTGACCTCGAGTTTTGGAACTTCAACCAAAAATTCAAATTAGCCTGCATTTTTTTTTTGTACAGGTTTAACAGGCGACGATCCAGACTTAGTAGCATAGCAGATTTACTTCCCAAACTTTTAAGAACCCACGGTATAAATTAGTCAAATCCAGAGAATTTATTTCAGAATGACCTACTACAGATCAGAATATGTGAATCAAGTGCCCATCAAGCAGTGAAGCTGGTTTGTTTTGCTTAATAAAATGCTTAGAAGTTAGGATCCCTCCTCCCCCGCCGCCCCCCCCCCCCCCCCAAAAAAAAAAAAAGGGGGGGGGGGTGCAAACCAAACAAGTTTTAGATGTATTGCAGAGGGCAATGTACATGTCCGGACATAGCAGGGCACAAGAGGAATCTGGCCTCTCAAAAGCCAGACACCTCAACTAGATGATGTTGGAACTGATACATCCTGCCAATTACACTGGTATAGACATAAGAGAACCACACTTGAAAGGAAACAAGGAACTCCATCAGTTTTTTTTTAATTAATGTAAGCGAACCTATCAGTGAACATACCATTGGGTCATACATTTCCATAATAATTATCAAGCAGCTAGGATTGAAAATAGATACAGATAATTTGAATGTGAATGAATCACCAAAACAAATTTATTAATTCCCTCAAAAAGGCACATCTCTGGAGTTTATTAATTTTTCACTGAACAAAAGGCTTTGTCCAAAATCCCACAAACCAGAAAAGGAAAAAGAAGAAATTACTACCTATGTATCCACCTGTTTAGTAATACAATTACTATTAATCTTTCTTATTTTATCTACAAGAAAAAACTCTGTTGGCCAACCGACCAAAATCCCAATATTCTTGGGCCATCAAATAACTATTATCAACAGCTTCAGCAATCTCAACAAGACCATCTTTCTCCTTCACACTGATTTAAGGAAACAAGCCAAGTTTCTTGCTCCCGTAACCCTACTATTTAGCCTGCACAAGTACAAAATAACATACATCAACAAGCAGCATAGATCATGCCTGTATAGGGGGGGGGGGGGGGATTAGGAAAGTATGCTCTGATGCTCATTGCATTTCAAATGGTGAATGGAATTAGTAAAGCTGATCCTACATGTTAGTCTATATAGTAGTTTGGTCAATCATATCTACTGTTTATTTGGGCATCCAAAACTAAATGAATGTGTTATAAATATGAAACCCTAGCTTACAATAGTGTGGTGCAGTGGACTTTATGTAACTTGAAAATGGACCACGAAATAAAAAAGAATAAATGCATTGATTGAACCAGTGTATTTATTATAATGTCTAGTTAGCCCCAAAGGAGCATGGTTCACTAGAAGGATTGTAGTATTTTCTCTTGAAATCTCTTTTATACCACCTAGTGGCATCAAAGGATACAAACAAATATTATTTTGTCCACTTACCTGGTAAGACAATTCACATTGAAAAAGTATTAAAAGGGCATTTTGTCCTTTTCTTTGCCAAAGGCATTTTAGTCCAATTGGACAATAAAACTATTAACAATTTTTTTGCCAGTCATAATCAATTCATCAATAAGAGACTGCTAATTCACCTGGGAATAAAGGAAGGTTCCGAAGACTGCAATGGCAGCTCCAAGAGCATTGACGGGTTGGATAGGTGTCCGGAAGATGATGATGGAGGAGACAATGACAGAAATTCGCTTCATCGTGTTTCCAACGCTAAACGTCAAGGGTGAGATCTCATCCAGGGACATGTATGAAACCTGATTGTACAAGTGATAGAACACACTTTGTGCCACCAACCACCTATAATTCAGAGCCACACAGCCACAAAAATCGTTCTTTTTTAGTAAGATGTCGAGGGAGAAAAGAAATTTAAAGACTTGAAATTAACAGCTAAGAACAAAAAACGAATATGAGGCCAACAGATTGGATGAAACATACTTCATTAATAAAGAAACCAGCATTGGTTCCACAATTATTCACACTTGGTCAAAAGAAGACAGATGGAACATGCTTTATGAATTGACATTTGTAAAACACAGAGCGTGGCAAAATGAGAAAGTTAGGAGGCCATGCAGAGTAACTAAGAAACTTCGGTGAATTATACGGGAAGTGTGACAACAATTCAGCAATATAAAGATTTACAGTCAAATATTTTCACTAAAACTTCAAAAGTTGGATGCCAGACATATTCAGACTACTGTGCCCTGAAATTTAAAATTGTTCATTAAGTTAAAAGTTGTCTAAGTAAAAAATTGGATGCCAGACATATTTAGAAGCCCCATTAATCCTACCTTCGATAAGTTTTAACTTAAGGAACAAATTTGAACAATGACAATAAGTAAATGATTATAATCACCCAATCAGATGTCGCCGATCTCTAGGAGGGATAGGTAGCACACTCTCATCATGTGCATATTCAAAACATTCAACATCATAACTCAAATTTGTAAGACTAGGGTTCCTCTAAAATACCCCCAACCAATATTCAAAAAATATTTTGTCTTTGGTTAATGTCAAAAAGTCATTCAATAAGTAAATTGTTCTTCCCCTGCTACCACTACTACATTAGAATTTAGAAGATCACTGCTTGACAACCATTTTAGATTTGACACTAGTGATTTTTGCTCGAGAACCAAAGTGGTTCAATATAAATAAAGGGATTAGTATCAAGACGAAGGAAAAACAACTGATAATCATGTCAAACAGTCAAGTATACACAGACAAAGCAGCAGCACAGATATACAATACAGACAAAGAAGAGGTCGGTAGCTCTCGCGGTTACCAAATCAACTGGGGTCCAATCTGTGCGAGAGATGTTTCCCAGCCCGATGCCCACAGTTGCGGACCCTCCACTGCAATCGCGAAGGGTATGAGAAGCACCAGAGACAAAATGGACAGACAAGCGTAGTAGTTCATGCCACTGACTGAGTTTCCCTTCATCCCTTTCTTCGAGAAAATGTTTCGAAACACGAACGCCAGATTTGATATCATAGCCCCCATAAACCCTAACAACGTTAAACGACCAAAATTTATAATTCAGAGAACTTACAACAATAAGAAGGTGAAGAAAGGCAGCCCCCCAAAAACCCCATATAGAAGGCACCCCCAGAAAAACAAATACATAACATGGACTTCATTCACAACTTAGAAGAGCAAGAATCTCGGGTGGAAGGGGAGGTTGAACGAAATTCCAATTCTTAGAAGAAAAAAATATAATCTTTCTCACCTATCATGTTGAAATTAAGCTCTGTGACAGCGGCAAGAGCGCAACCACCAATAATTGGCACAAGCGACAGATACACCGGCACGGGAAAAGATTCACCCAAGAGAAACCTCGAAACCAAGACGCTGAAAGCAGGTTCACCACTCTTGATGATGTGAGTGAACGAAACCGCAACCTTCGACATGCTCACAGTCGCAGCTACATGTCCGATGGTATGTGCCACCGCAACCTACAGAACACAAACCAGCGAGAGAACATTAAGACCAAACTCCCTAGGAATAAACGAAACGAAAGAATCTATACCCCTTAAGACACCAAAACAACCCTTTTCTCTTTACCGGAAAGAGAGATTTCCAGAAGTCCAAGTCAGTTTTAGGGGCTTCAGCAATCCGCAAAACCCAGGATACCAACATAATCAGCGATCCCGCTGCGAGAGACAGTGTGGAGGTGAGCCAGGGGAACGGATACGCGTTGAGGACCTTCTTGTTGTATATGTTGAAGACAACGTTCAAAGCCCACCAAGTCGCAAAATAGAAACCGATTTTCAGATTCGGACCAGTGGCTGCCTTTTTGTCAGGTAGTTCGACATTGGCATCCAGTGGTTGTGATTGATCAGCTTCAGCGGCTTTGCATTCGAAAATAGGCTTGCGAGGGCTGACAGCCTCTGAAGATCCAAAAGCTTCGACGGATGAAACATACAGGGGTTTCCGAGCAGAGAAGATGGAGTTGGAGCCTTTTGGCGCTGGCATAGATGGAAGCAAACAGTATTGCGGACGCAGTCCTGATGCCTTGGGCCGTAGCCGTAAGAGATCGGGAACGCCAAGGGCAGCAGTTGATTGCTTGACTGAGCAGATCATCTTGTTCACAGATACTCAAAACCAACAAATAACTTTTCGAATTGAGATCGAATTTCTGTAGAAAAGACCTACAATTCTGTGATCGTCACGGAGCGTTAAGGAACTAGCTTCCACCTGATCAATGATCCACCCAATTTTGCACTTTTGCAGAAGGAGAAATCAGATGATGTGATCTCCTTGAATTCCTGAAGCAGAACTCCAAAGACCGGAAGAACGAACACAACTCCGTTCCAACGTCGATGTTCGACGAAGACTATTTTCAGTAAAGAGTGAAGTACTAAACAGTCGCTTTCCTTAAAGCAGAAAGCGAATAAGGAATCGCGAATCTCTCTCTCTCGCCTCCCTTAGAGGCAGAGTGGATGAGTTGAGCTTTCTGCAATCAGAAGTCAGCACTTGTGAGAGTTGGAAAAGAAAGAACAAAATGTCGGGATTTTATAAGCGGGTGAGCGGCAGAGAAGTTGAGAAGGGCAAAGTTTTGTAATATCTCAATTAGGTCCCTCTTAATTTATAGATCCACTAAAACAACCTTCAGGGGACATGGATTTCACTTTCATCCCCCGTACTGAAAAAGCCCTAAAATACATATTCGAGGAATATTTCTAACGATTCTAGTGTTTTTATCTAAGAATTGGTCGTATGACTCGTATTGAGGTAATGAAAAGCTATTCGAATAATATATCATAGGTTCCGTTTGATTATAAGGGAAATTGAAGGGAAGAAAGTAAAAATTTTCAAACTTGACAGGAAAATTTTTGTAATCATTACCTAACATAATTATATAATTAATTTCTTATCATATTTAATAATAATATTTTGAGAGAAATAATGTCACTTGGGTGTGTGCAGTGCACTGCCCTGCACCCAAACATAGGACTGCACAAAATGATCGTCACAGCCCATGGAAAGGCAGAATTCCCCAGGGTTGCGACAGTCATTTTGTTTACCCCTGTGTTTGGCGCAACGACAGTGCACCTGTACACGCCCAAGTAGTATTCTCTTCCCCTAATACTTTTTAGATGTAATTTTTTCTTGGTAAAGTTTTCATGCACAGATAGGGTCTATTGGAGGACAAGAATCCAAGAACCAGACCTCATTTAGCAGAGTTTCTCCTAACCTGTGCCTCCTCCCTCCTACTGTCATTTATCTTTCATATTTATTTTTTTTCTGTTTATTCCCCATCTTTTATTTGTCTTTCTTCATTTTTCACTTCTCATCTCTTTTTCTCCATCCCTCTTTTCTAATCTATTCTTTTAGAACTTATTTTTCCTACTTTGTTCTGTTTGGATCCATGTAATCAACCTGAATAAGATGGGATAAGGCTGAGTTTATTGTTGTTGTAAAGTTTTCATGCATGGCCATTCATGTGCACGATCGACATTAAATGCAATTAAATTAATATAAATGCCAATACAAAATAACATAAAAACCCATGTCCCCCTTATTTAACCAAGTTGAAAGACTCTCTCATGTATGAATACATTCTCCAATTTAATTTTACTTTTCACTCTAAAATAAAGTCAAAATTAATAACGAAACATGAAATAATTTGGATTTAATGATATACTAGTGTAAGGTAATGATTACTAGAGTTTTTTTATAAGGTTTGAAAATTTCACTTCCTTTTCTTTCTTTACAATTAAACAAAACTTTAAAAGAAAAAAAAGTATGCGTCATTTTTATGCATATTCCTATCATACCCTTCTCTTGTAATTAACCATAAAATTCACATTATATACTCTCTCTCTCTCTCTCTCCTAGTCAAACCATATGAATCATATATTGGATGATACCATTTATCAGCCCCTCATTGCTGCAGTGTGTACATGTTCTCTCTCATATTTCCCTTGTAGGAAACCCTCCTCTATATTATATTAGAAAAATGTCCTCGCCCAATTAGTCTACGGACTCTACACCCTTTTAAATGATTTTTTTTAACATTTTTGTAACTCACTTTCTTCCTCCTCCCCTCAATGCTCCGCTTAGGGACCACATCCCAAGTTGAGGGCATGGCGATCGCCACCCACGTTATATTATAGGAATGTTAGGTAGAAAAGTCAATGGGATGAATAGCGACCGAACGAGGGGCGGATCCGCAGACTTAAAATCCAGCCCATATGACCCGTCTCCGTACCCAGACCGGTACCGTAGAGCCAGTAGACCCAATAGTAACCCATGGGGCATTGGCAGTGAAGTAATTTTCAGGCATTAAACTATCTAAACTCAGGCAATTATAACACTTTTGATTTTGTTTCGTTTTGTAAAAAATCTTTTTTTTTTTTCTACCTTTTTACTCTTGTCCAGGAGGATCGAATCAGTGTTGGAATTGGTCTCGATCCGATCTGGATAAAATCGGCCAATTTGATCTGATCCGATCAAAGATTACGAACCTTGCCCTAGGGTGAGTTCATGTGTCACGCACTCATGCCTACCTTTCTGTCTAACTAGAAGTTGTTGTTAGGTCGAAAGTTGAGAACCGAATAGACATAAACGGGAAACAAGTGAAAGATGGATGTGGTGGCCAAGATTCTAAAACTCGGGTTTCGACGAGGTTTCGATCAGCCAGAAATCGAGTTCATCTCGATTTCGACCATATCTCGTTCAAAACCTGGGACTTTCTCCAGGCTAACTCGAACCTTGGTTTCGAGGTCCATAAATTGTTTGTTTGTCTTTTTTTTTTTTTTCCTGATTCTTATTGTGCTGTCTATTTTTGACATTTTAAACCCATTCTATGCATTAGTTTCACATAGAGAACACTAAAAGTATTACTTGTGGTTTTGATCCAAGTTTGATATTGTATATTGTTCTTGGACATGGTATTGAATAAGGTTTGATTGGAACATAACTCCTTCAATATAAATAAGATTCAAGCAATCTTGGACTTGTTAGAAAGTTTTGTTTTGATAACTTTCCAACAAGTGCATGATGCTTAAATCTGATTTATATTGAAGGAGTTATGTACCGATCAAATTTAATTTGGTGTGCACAAATGCTGTCAAAATCGCTCTGAATGAAAATATTTTTTTGGGTATCAAAATAAATGAATATTTTACCGCACTTTTGGTTTTTAGCAATGTTTTACCATATTAAGATTTATGGAATTTTTAGCTTTGAGAAAAACCTTAATATTAGAAAGTTAAAAATTACACATATCGTTGAAAATCCAATTTTTGTTCTTGAACTAGGGGGTTATTTTTTTTTCTTTTGGAATTGAATCTTCTAATTATTTTTATTGGATTCAAATAGGGGGTATTTGCTTATATATGAATAATATCTTAAGTAAATGAAATACAAATACGAAATCAATGATATTAGACATAACTAAGTGTTTGTCCTTGTTTCTGACATAAATACCTATCTGTCATAGTTTCAAGCCAAGTTTCCCCTAGTTTAATTTCGATGAGCATATGTGTCAAAACCACCGAAATATAGTCGAAACCAATCGAAACTGGTCAAAACCATCGAAACCCAGTCAAATCCAGGGATTTTATAAAATCCCCCTTCAACTCGTCTTGAAAACTTGTGAAACCGAGTTAACCCGGTGGTTTCGATCGAGTTTTTCTTCCATGGTGGTGGCCACCGGTGTTGTTTAATTGGTGCTAGTTGGAAGTTGGAACTCAGTGGGAAAACAAACAAAACTTAGGTTGTACAAGTTCGTAGAATATGAAGAGTGAATCTCATTTTCTTTTTTAATTATTTTGATGTGAACAAACACTAGTTAAGATTGATTAAAGAGGTAAAAGAAGGTATATTATCAGTTACATCCATTCAGGGCTTAATAAGCCTATGGAAAAAGCAAGATCATGTGCTACTGCAATGAAGATTCTATCCTTCTTGCTTATACAAACGTTAGAATAATTTTTCAAAAGAATTTTAATGTCCTACAAAACAATAAAGATCTCCCACAACCATTGATAGGTATTTTGCTTAAATTATTTCACCAATTCTTTACAATCAGTCCAAATATCTATGCATACGTCTTCCAATGCTCCTATTCTTTGCAATCCTTAGAACAGTCCCCTTGCTTCGGCCTCTTGTGCATTACCTATATAACCAAAATCCACACAAGCAATAATAAAACTAGGGAAAAAGATCTCTGTCTGGGAGTGTGGCCTACACCAACACTCCCATGAGTCTATCTCTCTCCTCCCCATGTGAAAAAGACACCTCTATCCCTTGTTTTAAGGAGGAGAAAGATAGACGCATGGGAGTGCTAGCGTAGGTCACACTCCTGTACAGAAAACTTCTTCCAATAAATTATTATAAATAACAACAAAAGCCCATCTTGCTTCACCAATCTCTTTATCAAAGCTCCCATCATATATAATGGTAATAAAGTCAGGTTGTGCAAGCTCAAGGTAGTCTTTCATTGACAATGGTGGAAATGAAGAGGGATGTGTACCAACAAAACAAAGAAAAACTAAAAGATTTAAGTCAGAGATCCATCAATTAACATTTCTCAGTACTATGTTAGGATGAGGTTGACAATGGAAAAATAAGTTATGATTCCTACCATTCCACAAAAAAAAAAAAAAAATAGCATTGATATATAAGATAGAAAGGAAGAACTGTTTATCATTAATTGGAGATGACATAGGCAATGTTGCCGCTTGATTCCGACCTAGCTGAGGTGGATGACCAGTAGAAGGAATAGAGAATGATCAGATGAACCTGAGGTTAACTCATGGTTAATCTCCGATGATAAAGTCAGAATTGGGCAATAGGTAAGTAATAGTGAAATACAGAGAGATTAATAAATGTGAATACCTACCTCTATATTATTGTTCCTTTTATACTCCAGGTTGGTTTGTGCTACAACCCAATCGAGTGGATGGTGAGTTGTTATAGCTGACTGAGTTAGGTTAGTCACCTTGACTCATCTTGGAAAAGATTAGAAGGATTAATATCTCAGGCGTATTAAGTATTTGGGACCCACTGGGTTTTGCGTAGATATTAGGACCTTCTTGTTATGTTTCCATGTGTACAGGTATATTTTTAGATATTAGTCACTAATAGATTATATTGGAAATCATATAAAGAGGAAGCTTTTTACCACAAAAATACAAAAAACATAAAGAGGAAGCTTGAATGTACTCTGATTGTAATCCTAAGAGTCATTCCCATTTTTTAAACTAATAAAATAGGGAGAAACTATGAGGATTTGGGACAACAATGGACTGGTTGAGGTTCATGATGTAGTGCCCCCAAATCTGGGTTAAAGATATGGGTGTAGGCCCTCGCGGGCCGCGGTTAGATAATGACTGGTCTTTTAATTCTATTACCTAATAAGTAGGGAAACTATAAATAAATACTAGAGACATCATAATAACAATGCGGAATAACTGTAAAATTTCTATAAACTGTAAACTTGGCATTAGCCATCTCATATGATACACATCTTGTATACGCAGGTTGCTCAGGTTGCCCTTAAATACTTAGCAGACCTATTGTACACTACAACATCTTAGTAATACTTTACTTTACTATTCATGCATAAACTACTAACATGCTTTAATTTAATAATCAATAACTCCAAAGTCAACTTCAACTTAATACAATGTACCTATCACCACAGAAGGTTAGGTCGTTGCATCCTCTATCATCATAGTGAAGACTCTGCCTTGGCCTCTGGGCCTCTGATTGCCCTAAGTGCTTTGTACATTCCGGCCACTCCGCTGGTGGCCCTATTGTCTCTGTTTATCCTAGTGAAGTTGGTACTGCTATCCTCCCTGACCACTCTGTTGTTGTTAACCACTCTAACTACCCTTGGACGGACAACCATTTGCCAAGTGTCCAACAACTCCGCATCTATAACACCCAGTGGACCTCGATTTACTCTCCTTCGTGTTGCCTGCCATACTTGGGGCACTACCCCGGGCCCTGCTGTTGGTCCCTAGTCCTCTACTGCTTCTGTGGGAGAGCTGCTCTAATGTCCTGGATAATCTAAGAGCTCTTTTCTTGGTTCCTATCCTAGATTTGTGAAGGCCCTCTGTTACTCATGTAAAATATACGTGCTCGCGCTAGTACCTCCTTGTAGGTAGCCAAACAGAGAGATATAATGGTAGCACGAATGTGGGGCCTCAAACCTTGCTCAAATTGTCGAGCCTCGCACTCCTCAGTAGCGAACATGTAGGGAGAAAAGATGGTAAGCTCCTCAAACCTACTTGCATAGTTTGGCAAGGGATGGGAATCCTGTGTCAACTGGAGGAACTCTACCTCCATCTTCTATCTCAGGCTGATCGGGAAGTACTGATCCAAAAAAGCCTCTACAAATCTCACCCACGTCAACGGCTATAGGCCTGCCTCTATTGTTTGAGGAGTCATCTTCCACCAATAGGCGGCCTTACCTTGAAACATGACCGTGGCACAAGCCACCTTCTGACTATCTATGAGCTCCAATAGCTCAAAAATCCTCTTGGTCCTCTGTACCCAAGTAGAGGGCCACAAAGGATCTGATCCAACTCCATTAAAGTCAAAGGGTCTAAACTTTTGGAACTATTCCAATGCCTTGGTCAGTTCTGTATCCTGGGCCTGCGGAGTGTATGCACGACCCCGGTGGGTGGAGTAGGCTGACCAGCTCCAGTCACTGCCGCTTGCTTGTGCCTATAGGGCACAATAGCTCCCACAATGTCTAGTTATGCCCCTACTGCCGCCACTTGAAGTGGAGGTGGCAGGTCCCATGTACTGTGGGCAACTGAGGTAGAGCACTACCATCTGTTGTTCCACCCTCTATGTGGTGCTGGTGTGGTGGATTACCCGCCCGTCTTGGTGCTGAATGGGCGGAACCTCCCCACTCTGCACTGGCTCTGCAACCTGTCCTGCTGCTTTGGTAATTGCGCTGGGAACATCCTCATCTGGATGGTCTGGCGTACGCCACTCCTCCTCTTAGGTGTCATCTATCTGGAAACCAAAAGAAGAATACTTAATTAGATACACAACATTTACATACATTGTTACCAGCTATATAGTACTAACAGTGCTACAATGCTAATACTTCTAAACAACAATTAACATTTCTTGAGTTATCTATGTCCTCTAACTTTGCTACTCTGTTGTGTCCTCTTTTTCTATCTTTGCTTTGTTTCTAACATAAATCCTAAGTCATATGACCAAGGTCGAGGTTTCTACAGTTGTTTTAATTTCTCTAATTAACTCTCAAATTCTCAAGATTTGTCTGATCATAGTGGCCTTGACCTTTATCTTTATAAATCTCTTATGATCTTACTATCTTTGATACTTTTATCTCTGATATTCTTGTCTCTAATACTTCCAAATCACTTTTCCTCAACACTTATCACTTTGAATCCTAAAAATATTTGCTTTGATACCATGTAGCGCTCCCAAATCCAATTTAAAGATATGGGTGCATGCCCTCGCAGGCTACTGTTAAATAACGACTAGTCTTTAAATTTTGTTACCTTCTAAGTGGGGAAACTATAAATAAATACCAAAGACATTAGAATAACACAACGGAATACTGTAACATTTCTATAAACTGTAAACTTGGCATCAGCCATCTCATATGATAAACATCTATCTATTATTACATTTCTGAATATGTATTTGTACATTACACCAAGGTATTGTCTATCACATGTATATCTCAAAAAGTGTATTTACACCAAAATGTCTCAACTCTGTGATCCCTTTCATCAACTACTCAGAGGGTCTAACGTCTTTTCCCCTTACTCTCCTTGTGCAGTCAACACACTTGTACTCCACATGTACATGCTCTGTAAAACAATCAAAACTATGTGGTGAGCTAACTAGCTCAGTGAGAAAAGACACAATTCATATCATGCTCATAAATATAAAAATCATGCAATAATGACAAATCATGCTATGAACATGCTAGTGTAATAATTGTAAATCTGAAATATGATATCTGATCATATTAACTATCATGTTTGGTATTTAAAACAATGCATACTTTACTTTTCTTTTTATTAACTTGTATTTTTCTTTATTTCTATGCCTGACCAGCTGTCTCAGTGACTTGCCACTCTGTATCTCATAACTATGAGGACTAAAACTCACTATCAATGGTATTGTTATATATCCTTGATAGCCATCCTCAGTGTACCATTACGTATCATTGTCGCACACTGGGGACACGTCTCACTCGTGTCGTTACGTATCACCGTCGCACGCCTCCAATATACTATCACATATCGCCGTCATATGTTGAAAGGCAGACCTATCTATGCCTCATCCAATACCTAAAACCTTACCAGAAAGGGTTGATAGTCACAGGGTCTTATTATTCTCTTTTGTACTATGCTTTTCTTTTCTTGAGCCTCAAGGGTTCCTTTCCTGCCTTTACCAACCTCCACTTCCAGTCCAAATTACCTACCTCAACTCTAGGGTGAACTGGATATTGATGGAATCCCTATTGTCTCCCATACTAGTGGGGTAGATATTGGGGAACCGTATTCTCCTATTCATTTATTTTGCAGAAACAACCATTGTTGGAACCTTTAGTTTTGGTCCTTTACTGTTCTTTACTATCCTTTACTGTTCTTTTAGCTTATTATGTCTCACTGTGCTTAACAATTCATAAAAACATACTTTCATTTCTATATAAAAACATAAGAATCTTAGAGGCAATGATACTTTAACAATACTGGGAAGCACATGCCAAAAAATAAACAAATTCCCCTTACCTGTTTGTGTCGGGTTGTACTTTACTCTTTCTATTGTCCTCAACAGTATCTCTAATATCTCTCTGTCGTCTCCGGATCAAACTGGACCCCTACACGACATTTCAATATCATTAAACTTCTCTTGTTATATTCTTGGAATGGTGGGTGTGATCCCCCACCACCCATTCTTAACTAAACTTATCTCTACAACCCTACCTAGGCACCTAGGTAACACCGGTTGGCCCATAGGTCGAACTAATAGTCCAAAAGGCGAAAACCTAAACCTATAAATAGGGTTCTTACTACTTTTTCTTCCATAACTTTGTGGTATCTGATCCTTTTTTTATATAATTCGTTTTAATACAATCACAACACTAATGGGAAGCTTTCTAACAGATCAAATCATTGCTAAACTTCCAAAGAATCAAAAAGAAACCTGGGGCTTACCTTTTTGAACCGAAATCCCTATTGAACTCCCTTTAAGGTTTCCTTCAGCCCAATGCGCGTTTCCCCTCGATTGTGCAACGATGCTACAGCTCCAAAACTCCCTTTTCTTCTTTCTCTCTTCTCTCTCTCTTTTTTGACTCTGGAATGACTTAAAATGAGCCAAAAACGAACTTAAAAGGGTTGTCTCATGCTTTAACAATCGAACGTTAGGCCACCGACCCCCTTTAAGTGACTTTGACAGATTCTTATCGGTCTACCAGTGATCAACCGTCACGATCCGGTCGACTGTCAGCTCTGATGGTTTCAACCATCAAGCTGCTAGAACTTATGCTCTGGTGCAGGCTTTAACTAAACAATATCCAGTAAATTGGTCATAACTTTCTTGTCTTAACTCCGTTTAACCCGATTCTCTTTCCACATTGGAAGTAACTCAATTACCCATGTTTTTCATGTTTTGGACTTCCTCAAATTCTGACTCTATGGTCCTCTAAAACTTATGTGAAGTCACCACTTCACCTTAAACGGTACAATTTTTGTTCTTTTCTCTTTACTGTGAAACACCCCTAGTATTCACCCTATGCATAAGATCATTCTAACTTACTCATGTTGATGAAAATTTATATTTTTTGTGCTATTAGAACTTCTCTGTTGGGCTGACTTGAACTAGATTCTGTCAAAACGAACCCGTTTATATCTGATCATCAAACAAAACCCAAGATTAAATTCTTTCTAGGGACGGGCTATTACACATGAACCATGAGCCACCGTACAACAAACAACAACAAAATGAACGAAGTTGGAGGATAATTGAATACTTTGGCTACTACTCAATTTGTACTGCTGAAGAGGTTACGGAGGGAGGAACCAACACCGAATAGTGTGACTTGGTTCAGGGTGAGTGAGTAGATTTTGCTATAGTCTCATGATAGTTGTGCAGGCATATTATCTTCCAATTCAATTTAATGCAAGTTGGGTTTTAGTAATCAGAATCAGGATCCAATCGCCATTATTTAGATTGTTGTGGATACTTTATTTTGTCACCTTGATGGTATGCATAATGATTATGAATGGGTGTCTTTTGAATGGTGTATGATGATCAATTTTTTAACTTTGGAGGTCTTGTTTAGTTATGTTTTGTACCCATTTTAAGATAATTGACTAAAAAAATAGTCAAAATACCTATAGAAGGTTGACAGGGTTAAAGGGTGGTCAATTGACCTAAAAATTGATCCAAACTTTGTGACTAAATGTATTGCACCGTTAGAAAGTTGCAGTATGTTTTAGTCCCTAGCTTACTTAACGACATCACATAATAGACATACAAGTATGAAACAGACACCGTCAAAAACCCTACTCAATTGAACAATTAATATCAGAGAATTTTAACCGGTCATTGGACATAAAAACACTTTTAAAATACTTTCAACATATAATTATATATTTATAATAATATTTTAAACACCCTTTGTATACAATTTACAATAGTGCCATCAACACTTGAATTTTCGTCCAATCACAGTCAAACAACTCTCTCAAGATGTTCTCCCCTTCGAGAAGTGGATACCATGTCGAACATCTTTTCCATCTACACCGGAACACTATATGTGAAACGCATCGATATGTAGCCAATGTAGGCATCAACTTTGGGTACACCACCGATGCATAATGCACAACTGCAACGGTAAGAAACTCTTAGGTATAGTGACAAAACAATTACCAGAATTTTTTCGTTGTTAATCAATTAGTGACATTCCATACATTCAGCTTACATACTACATGAATGCACACTTATATTCTGCAATCACATTGTGAGAATATATAGTGCGACAACCATAAGAACCAAATGCCCAATTCTGTCTTTAGTTGTAAATATTTTAAGGTCATACCTAGGGCAACCATCGCTATAAAATATCAACGCAAATCAATTTCGATATTTATTGAAATGGATTTGATGGATACACACACATATACATTTATGATTTTATCCTTACTGGGCCGGTGTACAAACAAAGTTTATCAACCACTTGTAACATTAACATTTCTCTTTGTTTATGGACCCAATTTCTCTTCACTGAAAATCACCTTACCATAGAAATCTTAATCCTTTGATTAGCATAGTGAAGGGCAATTTTTATACAATACAATAGGGATTGGGAGTTGATGATGACAAAGGAATCCAATCACATGTCACATTATTGATGGAGCGGAGAATCTCTCTTCTCCAAGGGTCAAGGAAAGTGTAATCCTTCTTTCTTTATCAAAACATACCATACAATTGTCTTCATAGTATTGGATTGGAATTAAGTTTTCCTCATGATTTGCCATTTTTATTTTTTATTTTTAGTTGAATCATGATTTGCCATTTGACCTCTTATCAATCAGTTGACAAGATTTTTCAATCCTAAGATTCCTAATCCCATTATTGAGAAAAAGGAAATGGAAAAACAAACAGGTTTAGTTCTGTTGTAAGTACTTAGATTCCCTTTTTATTTTCTCTCACCTGTATACATCTTTCCTTCTTTCATCTTCAAGCTTTCAACATAGGTTCTACTACCAAAAGCTCTCTCTCTCTCTCTCTCTCTCTCTCTTACGTCGTATATAAAAGGGAAAATATTCTACCATTCTCTCATGCAAAAGTAGATTAGCCACACTGTGTTTTTGCCTCGTGGAAAGATGATTTTGAAATTTTAATAGTTGGATATTTAAAAAATGAAGTGAATAGCCTCACATCCCTAATTTTTCAGTACTTGTTTTATTACTGGACAAATTCATGTTGGATTTGAGGCGGAGGAAACACCTACTCACATAGGCTTTTTTTTACTAATTTTTTTAGAGAGAAAAAAAAATAAAGAATTGAAGGTGAGTAAGCATTTCCTACATCTCATGTTTAGAGAAACATCTCCCGTATAAATATAGAAAAAAAATTTTCTGAACTGTTGAGACAGGTATGCTAGCATCCTTTGTGTCTATCTTTCTCTACTTCACATAGAATGACTTCGCTACCCTTGATGTGTGATACCATTTAACGACTCCTCATTGATGTCCTCCCCTATGGCAGCTTGCTTAGAGAATCTTCTCTCATAAATATATTTTAAAGAAAGACCCAATGGGTGGTTGGTTAGGTAATAATGTGGAAGTTGGGCCTCAACAGTCATATGCACATTTTAAAAATTGATGACCAAAATGATACGTTTCTCTAATGATCCACTGCCCCCATTGAATTTTTATCCTCTCCTGCTACAGCATGGTGCTGTAATGCATCGTGCGGCGGCTACAGAGACCATATGCACCATGTAGAGTCTGTTGTGCCACATGGCCTCTGCATCACCGCACGATGCAGTACAACACCGTGCTGTAACTAGAGAGGATAACGATTCCTGCCCATTACAATTTACAGAGGAAACTGCTCGCAAATCCCAATTAGACTGTTCGTTTTTGTATTCCAACTTTCCAAGGGAAGAATTTGTTTTAAATAATCAGAGTAGGTATTTCTTCATAATTAATAGTTAATGTTGGATTTGAAAGAGAATGGAACATATAAAGCAAAGCAGACAGCATATTGCATGCATATTCACATGCCGAGGTGTCCATATATTGTTTATATTGTTTACTTGGTAACCTCACCTGATCTTGTTAATAGTAACTTTTTTTTTTTGTAACCTCACCCGATCTTGTTAATAGTAATTTTTTTTTTTGAAAAAAAAAAAAGTTTTCTTCTGACCTCACTTATATGAGAATGAACCAAGCACGACTATTTCTTGATTGACCAAAACCTTGGCCTTGAAAATAGATTATAACTGAAAAACCATTTTCCTAATTGATCTCCTTCCTTCAACAACAGCGAAAGAGTACCTAAACCTCACCATGACCCACGCATATTCCTATTTGGTGTGTACTGTGCAGTTTGTGGTAGTTAGTTTTGAAATAAAGAACACTAGCATAGCGTTTATAAAAAAAGTAAAAAACAACCTAAAGTCTTACTAAAATCTCTGATCAATATGTATTATGTAGTAGAAGTGCTTTAAAAATGGATAACTTATTAGTTTTGTTAGTTACTTGGGTCTTTCATTTGAGCCACGTGGAGAGATGATATGGTCGTTTGAACTTTGAACCATGGAATATGAGGGCTTACCAACCCCAAGGGGCGAGGCCTAAGGAAGTTGAAGGTCCTGAGTTCGACTCCGTCTCCCCCTTTGGGGCTACCCATTTGAAGCGGAAACTCCCTGGTGAACATGGGATCCTAGTATCTCTTAGTCGGCCAAAGACCGGATACCTCCTGTTCCAAAAATATATATATATGAGGGTTTATATGAGGGTATGCTAGCAGTATACCATATGAGGAAGAGAAAGGTAGACACATAGGGTGCTAGTATATAGTATACCACTAGCATACCTATCCCTCTCCCTTTAATTAATAATTTTGAGTGAAAGAAATTTTATTAATTACAAGATGGGGAGAGGATTCATACACGTCATCCTACCCACAGCCATGATTCATCAAATACAAGATTATCAGTTTTTTTTTTGTACGAATACAAGATTATCAGTTATGGAAACATTGTTATTACACAATCGTGGTAAGAATCTTTTTTAATGCGTCCACTTTAAATATTGTTATATGGATATATGATGTGGCTATTTTGACAAATGGATAGAGAAATCATGGTCTGGACTAACCACATATTAAATTTCAAAGTCTAATTCAATTAAATACTTCATGTCTATTTTAATTCATTTTGTGAATGCCTATGTGCACCTATAGTATTTCAAGATCTAATTCAATCAAATATCCTTCTATGTCTCGGCATGCATTCTTTCCAGTTGTCCTTGTATGCTTATGCATCATCTAGTAGTCCTAGATTTAAAAGCTTTTTATTGCCTCTTGGCAAGCTCTATTAGGGCTGAATCTCTTCTATACATGGGTCTACAGATCCACAAAATTTGGACCTTTGTCCGATCTACTATATTGCAAAAACTTGGTTCATTGCCCATAAGCTTATTGGGATGACCCATTTGATATGACTTAGCCCAATAAGTAATTGATCCGAATATCTGTAGTTGTAAGAGAACACTACCTGATATCGTGCGGTGTGCAGCTTTTGCACCCAGACATAGGTGCTGTGCGAAATGATCGCCACACCCTTAGGGATTTCCATCTTTCTCCCTAATATTTTTTTATAGAAAGGACATCCATTAAAACAAAAGAAAACCATATAACAATGATGCAAGACTCTCTAACGATTTGAAATGTATATAAACAAGAAAGTCAGTAACAAAGAATATTTAATGATGCAATACTCTCTAACGATGTTGTCTCTACTAATGAATACTCAATGGTGAAAAAGTGTCTAATAATGATAAGTAATTTTCTTGTGGATCAACCTAAATATTCCGTAGTGAATGACTCAAACACTAGTAAATTAACAATTATTTTATTGTTATTAAATAAGCTATTAGAATATTATTGCATAACTAGCTTTACCCAAAAAAAGAATATTATTGCATAAAAAAAAAATTAAATGTTTTTAGGGAGAATGTTTTCTATGTGGGACGCTGGGGCCACGCCCATGTTCAATAGGGGCCAATGACCCCCATTCCCCCATGTATGGCAAAAATTCCAGCCCCTTTTGTGCCACCGTGTGTGTTCTTATTGGCTGACACACGCAATGTGGCTCCTGCGTCCCATCCAGAAAACAGTGCCCCATATTTTTAATAGTAATGTGTTTTCCTTTCCATTGACTCTTTTTTAGGGATTTTCTTATTGGCTCCCCTTAAGCTGTCGAATAATTTATAATTTTTTTTATAAATATAACCTTTTTTTATATAAAAAAATATATATGTATTAATTAAAAAGAGGTATTAGGTACAGGTAATCAAAATGAAAAAAATGTCACTTCTCCCAAAGAACTTGAAGTGCGAAATCCCTGATTAATGAGATAAACATAACATCCATGTTGACGAAGAAAGAGGTGCCATTGAGATAGACCTTTTTATAATAATAATAAACCCCTTTTATTTTCTCTTGCTTGTTAATTACTTTATGAGTTTATGTTGCACATTTTAGCACTTCTTAATGTTTCAATGTTCAATCAAGTCGAAAAGAACCGTTTCTTTGATTGTAAAATGGGAAAAAAAAAAGAAGCAGCAATATATTTATATCTTATCTTCCCCTTGAACCATCTGATGGTAACAATCTATTGTTATGTTTACCAAAAAAAGAAATGTATTTTTATGAATAATTATAGTTTCTATTTTTTTTTTACTTAGAGAAAAAGAGAAGTTTATTCAAAATGCAATGGAAGAAAAATGAGGTCCCATAAAAGAATTTTTACTAAAAAATATGTGAATGGAATTTTTTTTTTTTTTTTTTTTTTTTTTAAAGTCTTGGCGGGACTAAGGAATTAATTAATCGGCATCGGATATAGTATCGGCCTCAGCCAATACCGATCTAGATCGGCCTGTATTGAACGAACTTGCCCATATTTATCATTTTACCCTTGATCCATACGAATCCACTGATGATGGATTGACAAAAAATCAGCATCAACCACTATCAATACCAATACAAATCGGCCAATCTGATACCAATTATTAAAACCATGGGCTGGACAATCAAGAGAAACGAAATTATACAAAAAAAAAGGTAAAGAATAAAGGTTTCCTAAATGGTCCATTTAAGTATTGTCTTTCATGGTTTAATAGTTATTCTCTTTTATGGTTCATATTCTGGATTGGGTTCATCTTCTAGTAACCGAATGGATCGGGTTGTAGACATGAAAAAGTACATCCTCAGTAATATCCCGTGGAGCTCTTACTCTTCTAGTGAGACTTTGATCCATTCCATAAGATAAAAGTTAAAGTATTCAGTTAATATAATCAAAATATTCTATTCCTATAAATACGGACTCTTGCTCCAACGTGTCAAACTACTCTATTCCTTTTTTTTTTATCTTTTCGAATATGAAGAATTAGTTCCATTGATTCAGAGCATCTCTTCCTCCATGGTATCTATCAATTCTTTTGAAGTTAAAAAAACGAAAATAAAGAACCAATCCATTTTATGGTGTCAAAATCTGAATTTCTGTAGATTAGGTATCGTGCAAATATGTTCGATATTGTTTATGCTAATAACTAATAGAATCTACTCTAGTTAAGAGTTAAGAGTGAAGGTTAAGTACGTTTATCATTTATAATTAAAATAAACAATAATTATTTAATATTTATAATATTCTAATTTATGTTTATTGTCTACTCAAATTGAATTCTACTATCTAATTCTAATAGAATAGAAAACTATTGATTTTCATTTCGGAAACCATACTTTAACGGTACTAAAAGTCTATGACAAAGTATGTGGTCCAAATTTCAAGGTTAGGTAGATCCTATGGTTCCTAATGCAGCTAAAAAATAAACTAAAAAGCACAGAAGAGTTCTATTGCAAAGAAAAAAAAATAATAAAAAAGAAAAAAGTTACAAGATAACAAGGACCACTTAATTCAAAAGTTAAAGAGGACCACTTATTTCTAGAGTCATTTGCGGACTCATTCGTCACAATAGAACCTCAAACTCTAAGGGTGTAAAAAAACCCAGCCAGTCTGAGCCCGCTCTAACCTGGGCCGGGTCTATGTTTAATACAGTATCACATCCCAAACCACCCCCTGGGAGGATTAGGTAGGTGACCCAAATTGCATGACAGCAATCCGTCAAATTCCACGGATCTAAAAGCAGTTAATCCATTCACAGACATACACATCCACCATAATACATCATGTAATACTCAGAGTGCTGCGGAGACTATAATTTCATTAAAACATTTTAAAAGTAAGTAGTACAGGAAATGATAATATATACATAACTGCCTTTGATCATTCCCTCACTCACTCCCACAAAGAAAACAGTAAAACCTATATCTACCATATACAAAAAATATATACAGGGCAAGGTAACCCGAGCCCCAAAAAGAAGAAAGCTAGAAGATGAAACGGGGAAAAACTCCTGTCAAAAATAAAAAGGAGTCCCCAAGACAAAAAGCATCAACAACACCTTTCACGGGTCATCATCAGTAATCACCGAGAACACTCGCACCATCGGTATGACCTCCGTCTGGGTCCACACCAATATAGTCATAACCACCATGGCTCTCCTCTGGGTAATAAGTCTCCCCGCCACAATGACATCCACCTGCAGAATCATCTAACAAAAAACATGTATAACAGAATGTGAGCTCCACCGAGCCCATGAATGAAACACATCATCATGCATGCATATGCAATCACAACCATATGAGTCCTACATGAGGTGCAGTTCATTTTATTTATTAGCCACTTAACATCACAACTAAGGCAGGTTAGTGCTACTACAATCCCCAGCACATTTATCCCTGGTGCAGGCTTTTAACCCTTCCTGCGATACACCCATTGAGTTGTCGAAGAGGACCAGTCAGCTCCCGCATCAGTCACCAAGGTCAGCCCGACCAGCCCTCTGTGATTAATCGGTGAGGCATCCATCCTTTTTCATCACTTTTCTTTTCTCTGGCTTATAGCCCATAATTCACCTTTTCGGTGCAATAACATTTCTTTCTTTTCTTTTCTTTTCCTTTCTTTTCCTTTCTTTTCATTTTTTTTCTTTTTCTTTTCTCATTCATATGGTCACTCCCACAGGCATCCAACACCTTAACCCCTGTTGGCAAGGGTGCGTAGCACGAGTGATGAAACTCTAGCCCAAATGTCTATATGGCATCGTATGAGTCAGGTGGTGTCAACCGCATCCCATTCTACAGGTTACCACAAGCCTCATTTCCAAGCCAACTACGGGATCTAGTCTAACAATCACATACAACATACAATATCCAAACATGGATTCTAGCAGTCACCACATGGTTGTTTCCAGATTTCAAGATTTATGAATTTAAATATTCAGCACAATTTCATTATGTTATTATTCAATTCAGCATATTAGTTATGTTACACCTACATACACGATGACATTTCACTCACCTTGGTCTGGTCCTACAGGTTCAGTTGCTGGTTCAGTTCCGGCCGGTATCTGGCAGTGTACCTCGAGCATGGGATAATCCTAAAGTAATAAATCAAAAATATGTTATTTTAATTATTCAAAATTGTTTTGGATAACCTAGGGTTGGTCTAGGCTCACTGGTCTAACTCAGTGTTCAGTCTGGTGTCACTTGGAATTCTTCGGGCCTTGTACTGGGCCTTCGGGTCCATGTCCCGGTGCATCATCCGGAGATGTGGATCAGGGTCAAATCTGGTATTTACCAGTGTAATCATTTGTACATAGTCCTGATAGTCTTACAAATCAGTCCTCAGGTCAGCAGTTCAGCTAGAGCATCTCTGGCAGGGTTGCTAGGCCTTGTGGGGCCCACTTGGGTACCCAAGGTATGAATATCAATGAACTGATGTGAAAAGGGGTATTTTGGTCATTTACCACCTCCTCATAATGTATATGGCCCACTGGTGAAGGCCCACAGAGACAGGACAGCTATATAGTCCAAATTAAATCTCTGGGTGATTCACTGGGTGATAGGGCAATCGCCCAGTGCATCGCCCAGAGCCTGTTTGAGGTGTGAACAGGCTCAAATTCTTGGATTTTTCTGCATGGGCAGTGCCAAGGTCGATTCTTCTTGCATGTGGGGTTGTTGTGGGCCCCATTTGGATTGGAATCCAATGGTTCACATGGATCATGGCCTGGATCCACCATTTAGAAGCCAGGAGCTGTCCAGTCAGCTCAGAGAATAGCAGCCCAGCTGTGTTCCAGCTCAAGGCCACGTTTTGGGCTACATGCAAGGACAGATTTACGTATATAATCATGGCAGTAGGTTGTTCCTACATAAATCCAAGCAAGGGCTAGCTTGTATGCACAGATCCAAGCCCAGACTGCCTGTTCTGGGTGCAACTAGGTAGTGCAGTCTGGCACAGAGACTGATCTCAGTCTCAGATGCAAAATAGCAGGTATACAATGCATAAAACTTTCAAATCTTACCTGCAACCAGTTTGCATGTCAGATCTGAGGCAGCACAAGGCAGCCCCCAGGTGTTTTGGGCTGTCCTTGGCCAGTTTTACCCCCACAGAGCAGAGATCCTTAGGAGAATACAGGGAACAACAGCATATAGGGGTATAGATATATACCTAAGATTGGTTAGGCTGCAGCACATGGGCTAGATGCAGGGCAGTGCTGTGTCCTCCTTCCCCTCCTCTTCTTCTCCTTTCCTCCTTCTTCCTTTCCTTCTCTTTTCTCTCCTTTCTCTTCTTTCTATTCTCAGTTGGGGGCAGTAAACGAAATTTGGTACTGCTTCCCCTCCTATTTATAATGCTGGCCCCACTGGGGTCAGTTTGGCTGCCAACCCCTCCCCCAGAATGCATTTTTAAACTGATTTTGGGCCATTCTGGCAACTCAGGTGGGGTCCACAAGGGTCTAAGGGTAGGTAATGGTTTCTAAAATTCCCTTCTACCCCTAGAGGGTGTCCATGGTCTGTATGGGTGGTCCCCACATGTCTGGAGTCCAAAATAATCAATTCAGCCACTTTGGGTGATTCACTAGGTAATAGGTCCAATTGCCCAGTACATCACCCAGAGAATACAGCAAAGCTGTAATTCCTCTGTGCTTGCACAGAGGCTTGACCCAGGGCTTGAGCCTTGCATCCACATCACACCCAGAGCTTAATGCACATCTTTCCAGTTGTGGGCCCCACATTTATGGGTAGGAGAGAGAATACCTGGAGTTTATGCAGTACATTATGCTGTGGGCAGTGCAACTGCATGGGTCTGCAATCCATCTTCTGACAGGTATGTAGGAGGACATCCTTAGGGGTTCTCCATTAAATTCAATCACTGGAGTGATACTCCAAAGTGTGTTTGGATGTCTTGTTAGGGGTGCCTATCCTTCATTCAAAATTTGTAGCCAGTTAGAGGCAGGCTTGGCATTTCTCCCCACCTTACAAAAATTTCGTCCTCAAAATTGGCTTACCTTGTAGCTCAAATAGCTGGGGATACTTTTCCTTCATTTCCTCTTCGCGTTCCCACGATGCTTCCTCTATGGGATAGTTTCCCCATCGAACCTTGACGAATGCGATTGTGCAGTTACGGAGGTTATGTTCTTTTCTGTCCAATATCTCTGTAGGCTATTCTTTATAGGTCATATCCGCATCCAATTGTTCAGGTTCAACTGAGAGTACATGTGTCGGGTTGTTGATGTTCTTCCTTAGCATTGACACATGGAAAACATCATGGACGCCTTGCAAAGATGGCGGTAATGCCAGTCGATAAGCCACAGGTCCCACTCTGTTGAGGATTTCATAGGGACCAATAAATCTTGGGCTCAGTTTACCCTTCTTGTTGAAGCATAGCAATCCCTTCGTTGGAGACACTCGAAGGAATACCTTCTCTCCGACTCTAAATTCAATATTCTTCCTTCGATTATCGGCATAAATTTTCTGTCTTGATTGGACCACCTTAATCTTCTCTCTAATGATATCTACCTTCTCACAGGTTGCTTGTATCATTTCGGGCCCAAGGTACTTTCGTTCTCCGACTTCGTCCCAATATAACGGGGTCTGGCACTTCTGACCATAAAGAGCTTCATACGGTGCCATGCCAATGGTGGAGTGGTAGCTGTTGTTGTATGCAAATTCTACTAAGGGTATGTGGGCATCCCAACTATTGTTCATTTCCAATATACAGGCTCTGAGCATATCCTCCAGAGTCTGGATTGTTCTTTCAGACTATCCGTCCATCTGAGGATGGAAAGCCGTGCTGAGATTTAGTTGAGATCCCAGTGCCTTCTGTAGACTTTTCCAAAATCCTGAGGTAAATCGGCAATCCCTATCAAAGACAATGCTGACAGGCATGCCACATAAGTGGACTATATTTTCGATGTATAGTTGGGCAAGCTTTTCCATTGAATAGTTTATTCTGATGGGAATGAATTGAGCCACTTTCGTCAGTCCGTCCACAACCACCCAAATTGCATTCATCCCTTTCCTGGTGTTGGGTAAATTGGTTACAAAATCCATGGTAATTCTTTCCCATTTCCACTCAGGAATAGGGAGTGGCTACAACAATCCATATGGTCGATGTCTCTCCGCATTTATTTGCTGGCAAGTGAGGCATTCGGACACGTATATAGCTATGGTTTGCTTCATCCCAATCCACCAATAGTACTTCTTCTGGTCCTTGTACATCTTTGAGATTTCGGGGTGGATCGAGTAGGGTGAATTATGTGCCTCCTTAAGGATTCGGTCCTGTACCTCAAAATTGTCAGGCACGCACAATCTGTCTCTGAACTTTAACACCCCGTCATGGGCCAATGAAAAGTCTGGGTCCTTGTGGACACCATGCTGCACTTCCCAGATTATCTTGGCCAGTTCGGGGTCATAAGGCTGCTTTTTGATTATCTCTTCCAGGATCGACGGTTGTATATCTATGGCTGCTAGTTGCGTAGCTGTTCCTTTGATCATAAGCTCTAGATCAAACTTCTGAGCTTCTTCTATCAGTTGCTTGCTTACAACCAAGGAAGCGAGAGATGCGGTTTGGGATTTCTTGCTTAACGCATCCGCCACTACGTTGGCCTTATCAAGGTGGTACTAGATCTCACAGTCGTAGTCCTTCACCAACTCTAACCACCGTCTTTGTCTCATGTTCAGTTCCTTCTGGGTGAAGGGTGAAGAAATACTTCAGACTCTTGTGATCATTGAAGATCTCACTCTTTTCACCATAAAGATAATGTCGCCATATTTTCAATGCGAAGACTATCGCAGCCAACTCCAGGTCATGAGTGGGGTAGTTCTTTTTGTGTTCCTTCAATTGCCTTGAGGCATAGGCGACTACTTTACCTCTTCGCATTAAAACGCCACCCAATCCTGTCCGGGATGCGTCGGTGTATGCCACCATTCCTCCCGTGCCATTTGGAATGGTCAGAACTGGCGTCGTTAGCAATCAGTTCCTTAACTCTTGGAAGCTTTTCTCTCAAGCATCGTTCCACTCAAACTTTGCACCTTTCTTTGTTAGCTTTGTCAGGGGCACCGAGATGCGCGAGAAGTTCTCAATAAATCGGTGGTAGTATCCGGCTAAACCCAAGAAGCTTTGGATCTCAGTGGCATTCTTCGGAGTCTCCCACTCGAGAAGTGCCTTTACCTTGTATGGGTCTACCTTGATGCCATCTTTGGTAACGATGTTCCCAAAAATCCAATTTGGTGAAGCCAAAATTCACACTTGCTGAACTTGACGTACAATTGGTGCTCTCACAATCGCTGCAACACAAAGGTAAGGTGTCGAGCATGCTCCTCTTCACTCTTGGAGTATACCAGAATGTCGTCGATGAATACGATGATGAACTTGTCTAACACATCATGGAACACTCTATTCATCATATCCATAAATGCTGTCGGGGCGTTGGTTAACTCGAACGATAGTACAAGAAACTCATAATGTCCGTACCGAGTTCTAAACGCTGTCTTGTGGATATCACCGCTTTTGATCTTTAGTTGGTGGTATCCGGACCTAAGATCAATCTTGGAGAAAACTCTTGCTCCCTGCAGTTGATCAAATAGGTCATCGATGCACGACAACAGGTATCGATTCTTGATCGTCAGTTTATTCAATTCTCGATAGTCGAAGCATAGACACATACTACCATCCTTCTTCTTTACGAATAACACAGGTGCTCCATAGGGAGACACGTTAGGTCGTATGAATCCCTTCTTAAGCAAGTCTTATAGTTGGACCTACAGTTCTTTCAACTCAATAGGTGCCATTTGGTACGGTGCCTTGGAAACCGATATCGCACTAGGAATCAGATCGATTGTGAATTCTATCTTGCGATCAGGCGGTAGCTGGGTTAGATCTTCTGGAAAGACGTCAGAAAATTCTCTAACGTCAAGCTCTTCCAAAGGCTTTATCTTTGCCTCGGTATCCATTATCGTGGCCAAATAGCCTTGACACCCATCGTCCAGTAACTTCCGCTCTTGGAGAGCGGATAAGGTTATTCTCTTGGTCTTCCTCATCAGTTCACTTTGGTAGATGAAAATAGAGCCGTCATCTATCTTGAATGTGATCTTCTTCTCCACACACATAACATTCGCTCCATAGGCGGATAGCCAATCCATGCCTAGTATCACGTCAAAATCCTTCATATCGAACTTGATCAGCCATGCGGCCAAGTTCTTCCCATAAATTTCTACCAAACAGGGGTCATAGACTTTCTTCAGGCTCACGACATTACCAGTCGGTGTACTGACTACTAAATCGTGCCTGATGTCTCTTGGTTGTATAGTCATCCTACTTGCAAAGGCAGTGGAAACAAAAGAGTGGGATGCGTCCGAGTCGAATAATACTCATGGGGGGATGGATGAGACAATCAGAGTACCTAGGGTTTTGTATAGATTTTAAATCTCTTCCATATACCAGAGTATTTTCTAGAATTTAGTAGTGTTCAGTGGACTGACCTGTCATTACTTCAGGGTTCGCCTCCACTTTTTCATTAGTCAGCGCGAATACCTTTCCTCGAGTTCGATTGTCTCGTGGCTGAAAAGGTCGAGCGTGGGACTGGTTTGGTGAGTAAGTGTTGTATCCACGGTGCATGCATTCCCTGGCCATATGTCCTGCCTTGTGGCACACGTAGCATCTGTTGGACAGCACGACTGGTGATGAGGCTTGGCTCACTTGGCTAGTAGCGGGTCGGGCTGGAGAAGCTGTTGTTGTCGTTTGACTCGCAGTTGGTTGGGTAGGCCGGTTATGAGCGGGGTGGAAAAGGTTCTGGCCTACACCTGGCCTATGATACGGATTCGGATTGGGGCTCGAACTAGCTCCTCAGAAAACCTTGTTCGGCCAACCGAAGTTTTGGTAGTTGCTTGGCCTCTTACCCAATCCGGGCGACATTGTAGCTTTCTCTTTCTCTTTCAGCCTGTCTTCCATAGTCTTCGCCTTGTCGACCATTTGAGTGTAATCCCGAATATCCATAATTGACAAGACGGACTCGATCTCTGGTTTGAGTCCCTTCTAAAATTTCTTCATCTTACTGACTTCCCCTTTCAGGTGTTCCGGAGCAAAGTGGAACAGATCTTCGAACTTCTGCTGGTAGTCCAGCACTGACTTGGTTCCTTGCACAAGTGCAGAGAACTTAGCTTCCTTCCTGTCCCTAAAGCTCTCTGGGAAGTAGTTCTTGAAGAAAACATCTTTGAATTGTTCCCAGGTAGGATTCGGATGAGCGACTTCAAGATTGGGCTTGGTGGCCTTCCACCATGCTTTAGCCTCATTCTGTAGCTAATAACCTGCACATATCAGCTTCTGCACATCCATACATTCAAGCACGTCAAATGCCTTCTCCAGGGCACTAATCCACCGTTCCGGTTGCATTGGCTTAGAAGTTAACTTGGAAAACACGGGCGGTTGGAGTTTCTTGAACCTCTCCATCACCTTGGCTGTAGAGTTTTCCGCTAGGTGTTGAGGCACATGTGGTGGAAAAAGTATTGGCCAGTTGGGTGGTGGCGGTGGTACTGCTCGCTCCTGCATCATGGCCTCAAATTGTGTAGACATCTGGCCCAGTAGCTCTAGTTGTTGCTGCATGGTCCGCATCATGGTGGTCATGGAGGTATTCACCTCTCCAGCTGCTATACCTGGCTGAGGTGCAGCTGCAGTGGCTTGGGCAGCCATCAGTACCCTCGACAAGGTAGCCGACACTTCAAAATTTTGAGCTTCGGTTCTGTCCGGCAGCTCAACTTCCAGGACATTTCGAGGGCGTCTTCCTCGACGACCACCTCGGTTGGTTCTAGTGTTGACCATGATTGCTTTTCTAGAAGAAGCTACACATTCAATATTCCAACACTCTTATCGAGGTCAACATGTAATTTCTAACTATCACATGTACATTACCTATTCCACAATTCCAGTGAAAACATGTTATCATCCCAGTAAGGTGTGTTATTTATTTAATGTCTTATCTTTTTTTTTTTTTTTTGTTATTTGTTTTATGTCTGAGGAGTGCCTTATGCTATGATATATTATGCATGATATTATGTTGAAAATTTATTTTAACAAAAATTTCTAAATTTTATACCTGCGTCTAGCATGCAAGTCTCTCCAACTTCGTTCTGGTGATAAGAGCCTGCACGTAAAGGTATCCTATATCACCCCTAACCCTGTCAGCTAGGGAAAGGTAGATGGCTCGACCCTCGGGTCCACTAGTATCTACAACTACCAAGTAGACTACTAATTGGTTCTCGGCCCGGGACTGTATCTCTCGTATCCAAGCTAATCTCTTCCTTAGTCGTCTAATGTAGAGGATGTTGCTGGGGTCTCCAAGCCCGAACAATGCGATAAGGTCTTGTCATGAAGAATTTCTAAGTATCAGGTCACTATGGGTACTCAACTTAAATTTTAGTGCGACACTATAGGTAAATTAAGTAACTTAGGCAGGAAATTAAATAGGTCAGCTCGAGGTTGCACACAATGTTTTAGTACCTGTGGGGTTCTCATCTTGCTCGGCAGCCTATTAGGTCTAATCCTTGTTGAGCTAGGCTATGGGCATGGTAGGGCTTACTTATAAGCATAAAATTCTAGGTAAAGCCTAAGCTTTCCAAGATTCTACAACCACACAATTCAACATGCCCATGTATCTATGTTCAAGTTTGCACAGCATCACTCATATAGTGGTTCGTACACACACGCATATAACATCTAAATATTTAAATATATAAACTATATTTAAAACAAGCCATCTTAAAAGAAAATTCTAATTCCTCAAATCACTTATTGTTATTACATCTATATTTTTTTCTTACTTTGTATACCCTTATATAGTCTTACTTAATACTACTTTATTTATTCATGATTGTTTATTATATATATTTTTTATAATTTTGTTTTATTAAAATTTTTTTTTATAATTATTTGAATGCCGTATTTATGTTAATCATACTGTTTTAGGATGGAATCAACAAGTCCATAGTGTTTAGTTCAAAGCTGCTGCAGATTTCATTCTCTGGGCGTTAGGCCCCATCGCCCGGTGCATCGCCCAAAGAATCGGGGCCTAGGCTATTTCAATCCGAGAGTTGTCATTTTCAATGCATTTTCAATCCTAAGCCTCCCAAACCTCTAGGGCAAAGCTCCAAGGGCTTCCTTGACTATTTCTACACCAAATCCACGTGTTTTCACGGGTCCCCCGCGCTCCTACGCGAATCTAGAGTAAGTTTCTCACACTTTTCCCCAATTTTGGACTGTTGTCCATAGTTTTCTTGTCTTTTTGGTTTAAAACTACAAATTTTTATGCCCTAATTTTGTTTCTATTCTCTTTTCTTGCTTGCAGCACTATGTCCACAAGTGGTAGGCATAGTACGGCAAGGAAAGCAGTGACACGCAAGTGGCTGCGGTCTAATCCCGCACCTTCTTCACCATCTACGGTACCCGCTGCCTCACCAGGAGAGGATTCATCATCTGAGGAACCAGAGTTCGATCGCTTTTGGTTCTCTAGATTTGAGCACTCAAAGGACTGGGCAAAATTTAAGTCCAAAAACATAGTGAATGAGAGGATGGTGCAAGTGGATGACTTCCACCAGTACGGCAGTACGGGTTGTATGCTAGGTTTAATGCCCTAGGCTGGGCATCGATGCTGTCAGCCACATAGCCATGCTACCCGAATCTGGTTCGGTACTTTTACTGTAACCTTGTACCAGCCTCTGGGGTGCAAGGATTTGGTCTAGAGAGCAGGGTGAAGGGAGTTGACATGAGGTTCACCCCTGCCATCTTGGCAGAGATATTGGGACTGCCCAGCACAGGCGATAGATGTTATTACAAGCCTCGGGTAGATATCTCCGATATGTTTTCTCCGGAGACCAGGAGGATAGTGTTCAAGGCATTAACTGTGTTAGATGGGGTTCTAAAATCTGAGGCTGACTACAAGCCTACACCTAAGATTATTAGCAGATGCATCTCCTACAACATATATCCGAAGGGCTGTAACCGGGGTAGTATTTCTATGCTCCGGGCTTATATCACCTATTGTCTGTTGGGGGCTGGTAAGGGGGTCCGGTGATCAACCTCCCATATTTGTTGATGCAGGTGATGCTCTATCACGCGCAGAACCCATCTGATGGGAACCTACCCTATGGGAAGTTCCCAACCCTAGTGTTTCAGTATTTTGGAGTTCCTCTAACTGGAGAGTATATGGATGGGGACAGGTCAAGACCCATTAGCAAGACCTCGATCCAGAAGATGAAGATGCAGGGGGAGCCTGAGAGCAATCCGGAGGGTGGAGAGGAAATGGAGATGGAGCAGGAGCAGGAGCACAAGGTTGGCTTAGATGAGCAGGGTGATCTAGAGCGTACTGGGGTACAGTTTACAGATTTACCCTCCTATGAGCCGACTGGTGCTACTAGTTCCCAAGTGCCGGAGTCCTATGGGTGGTTTGACATGATGGCACAGTTTCAGGGCCTCCGCACCCAGCTTACACAGATGTCGACGCGAATGGATCAGGGCTTCACTTCCCTGGAGGGGAGAGTAGGTTTTGTGGAGCAGCACTTAGACTTCTAGGACTCCTACTATCGCATCGACTCTCTACAGACTCAGCCTCCACCGAGCGACATACCTCCCCAGGAGTAGCCTTCCAGCACGAGTTCATATTTAGCCTGACTTGATGTAGTTTCTCTTTTTTTTTTTTTATCATGACTTATGTAGTTTCTTTTTTTTTTTTTTTCCAGTAGATGTATTTGAAAGTAGTACTTCCACTAAACTTATGTAGTGGCTTCTGCCAGTTAACTTATTAATGTTCAATGTGTATGTTCGTCCTTTATTTACATGTACCCCCTTGTAGCTTTTAATTATTGTGTGTTTTATTTTCTTGCAATTTATTATTCCTATTCCGTGGTCTGTGAATGTAAAAAGAGCTTCTCGCTCTGATACCAAGCTCTGTCACACCCCAAACAACCCCCTGGGAGGATTAGGTAGGTGACCCGAATTGCATGACAGCAATCCGCCAAATCCCACGGATCTAAAAGCAGTTAATCCATTCACAGACATACACATCCACCATAATACATCATGTAATACTCAGAGTGCTGCGGAAACTATAATTTCATTAAAACATTTTAAAAGTAAAGTAGTATACGAAATGATAATATATACATAACTGTTTTTAATCATTCCCTCACTCACTCCCACAGAGAAAACAGTAAAACCTATATCTACCATATACAAGAAATATATACAGGGCAAGGTAACCCAAGCCCCAAAAAGAAGAAAGCTAGAAGATGAAACGGGGAAAAACTCCTGTCAAAAACAAAAAGGAGTCCCCAAGACAAAAAGCATCAACAACACCCTTCACGGGTCATCATCAGTAGTCATCGAGAATACTCGCACCATCGGTATGATCTCCGTCTGGGTCCACACCAATATAGTCATAACCACCATGGCTCTCCTCCGGGTAATAAGTCTCCCCATCATAGTGACATCCACTTGCAGAATCATCTAACAGAAAACATGTATAACAGAGTGTGAGCTCCATCGAGCTCATGAATGAAACACATCATCATGCATGCATATACAATCACAACCATATGAGTCCTACATGAGGTGCAATTCATTTTATTTATTAGCCACCTAACATTACAACTATGGCAGGTTAGTGCTACTACAATCCCCAATACATGTATCCCTGGTGCAGGCTTTTAACCCCTTCCTGCGATACATCCATTGAGTTGTCGAAGAGGACCAATCAGCTCCCGCATCAATCACCAAGGTCAGCCCGATCAGCCATTTGTGATTAACCTGTGAGGCATCCATCCTTTTTCATCACTTTTCTTTTCTCTGGCTTATAGCCCATAATTCACCTTTTCGGTGCAATGACATTTCTTTCTTTTCTTTTCCTTTCTTTTCATTTCTTTTCATTTCTTTTCTCATTCATATAGTCACTCCCATAGGCATCCAACACCTTAACCCCTGTTGGCAAGGGTGTGTAGCACGAGTGATGAAACTCTAGCTCAAATGTCTATATGGCATCGTATGAGTCGGGTGGTGTCAACCGCATCCCATTCTATGGGCTACCACAGGCCTCATTTCCAAGCCGACTACGACATCTAGTCTAACAATCACATACAACTTACAATATCCAAACATGGATTCCAGCAGTCAACACATGGTTGTTTCCAGATTCCAAGATTTATGAATTTAACTATTCAGCACAATTTCATTATGTTATAATCCAATTCAACATATTAGTTATGTTACACCTACATACACGATGTAATTTCACTCACCTTGGTTTGGTCCTACAGGTTCAGTTGCTGGTTCAGTTTCGGCCGGTGTCTGGCAGTGTACCTCGAGCGCGGGACCAAATCCTAAAGTAATAAATCAGAAATGTGTTTAATTATTCAAAACTGTTTTGGATAACCTAGTGTTGGTCTAGGCTCACTGGTCTGACTCGGTGTTCAGTCTGGTGTCACTTGGAATTCTCCAGGCCTTGCCAGGCCTTCGGGTCCATGTCCCGGTGTATCATCCGGAGATGTGGATCAGGGTCAAATCTGGTATTTACCAGTGTAATCATTTGTACATAGTCTTGATAGTCTTACAAATCAGTCCTCAGGTCAGTAGTTCAGCTGGAGCATCTCTGGCAGGGTTGCCAGGCCCTGTGGGGCCCACTTGGGTACCCAAGGTATGAATGTCAATGAACTGATGTGAAGAGGGGTATTTTGGTCATTTATCACCTCCTCATATTGTATATGGCCTACTGGTGAAGGCCCACAGAGACAGGACAACTGTATAGTCCAAATTAAATCTCTGGGAGACTCACTAGGAGATAGGGCAATCGCCCAGTGCATCGTCCAGAGCCTGTTTGAGGCGAGAAGAGGCTCAAATTCTTGGATTTTTCTGCATGGGCAGTGCCAAGGTCGATTCTTCTTGCATGTGGGGTTGTTGTGGGCCCCATTTTGAGTGGAATCCAATGGTCCACATGGATCATGGCCAGGATCCACCATTTGGAAGCCAGGAGTTGTCCAGTCAGCTCAGAGAACAGCAACCCAGCTGTGTTCCAAGTCAAGGCCACGTTTTGGGCTACATGCAAGGACAGATTTAGGTATATAATCATGGCAGTAGGCTATTCCTACATAAATCCGAGCAAGGGCTAGCTTGTATGCACAGATCCAAGCCCAGACTACCTGTTATGGGTGCAACTAGGCAGTGGAGTCTGGCACAGAGACTGATCTCAGTCTCAGATGCAAAACAACAGGTAAACAATGCATAAAATTCTTAGATCTTACATGCAACTAGTTTGCAGGTCAGATCTGAGGCAGCATAAGGCAGCCCCCAGGTGTCTTGGGCTGTCCTTGGCCAGTTTTACCTCCACAGTACAGAGATCCTTAGGAGAATACAGGGAACACTAGCAGCAACATATAGGGGTATAGATATATACCTGAGATTGGTTAGGCTGCAACACAGGGGCTGGATGCAGGGCAGTGCTGTGTCCTCCTTCCCCTCCTCTTCTTCTCCTTTCCTTCTTCTTCCTTTGCTTCTTCTCTCCTTCTCTTTTCTCTCCTTTCTCTTCTTTCTATTCTCAGCTGGGGGCAGTAAATGAAATTTGGTACTGCCCCCCCTATTTATAATGCTGGCCCCACTAGGGTCAGTTTGGTTGCTAGCCCCCTTCTCCAGAATGCATTTTTAAACTGATTCTGGACCATTCTGGCAACTCAGGTGGGGCCCACAGGGGTCCAAGGGTAGGTAATGGTTTCTAAAATTCCCTTCTACCCTTAGAGGGTGTCCATGGTCTGTATGGGTGGTCCCCACATGTCTGGAGTCCAAAATAATCAATTCAGCCACTATGGGCGATTCACTGGATGATAGGTCCAATCGCCCAGTGCATCACCCAGAGAATACAGCAAAATTGTAGTTCCTCTGTGCATGCACAGGTAAGGGTGTCAACCAGTACGGTTTCGATACGGTACAAAAAATAGGTACCTAATACCGTTACCGTACCGTACTGTTTAGGAATCTTATTTCCAATACCGTTACCGTACCACTAGGGTACGGTTTCGGTATGGTATATAAACGGTATGCAAAACGGTATGAAATCGGTTTTTAGAAAAATGGTATTAAAAAATGGTCTAAATATGGGATCTTTAAAACAAAGAATGCCATATTAGTATTAGTATTTAGTGTATCACCGTATGGTGTATACTCTTTTATTTTCCATTTTTACATGTTTATACCCCAAAACGGTACGGTTACGGTACAAATTCGATAAAACGGTACGGTTTTGGTACACGGTACAAATTCGGTAAAACGGTACGGTTTTGGTACATACCAACGGTATGAACGTAAAAACCGTTACTGTACCATATCGTGGTCAATACCGTTTGACCATACAGTACCGTACCATTTGTGCAACTGTGCGGTTTGGTACAGTTTTACGCGGGTGGTTTCGGTTCCAGATTGACACCCTTATGCACAGGGGCTTGACCCAGGGCTTGGGCCTTGCATCCACATCACACCCAGAGCTTAATGCACATCTTTCCAGGTGTGGGCCCCACATTTATGGGTAGGAGAGAGAATATCTGGAGTTTATGCAGTACATTATGCTGTGGGCAGTGCAATTGCATTGGTCTGCAATCTATCTTTTGACAGGTATGTAGGAGGACATCCTCGGGGGTTCTCCATTAAATTCAATCACTGGAGTGATACTCCAGAGTGTGTTTGGATGTCTTGTCAGGGGTCCCTGTCCTTAATTCAAAATTTCCAGTCAGTTAGGGGCAGACTTGACATATAGGGGTCGTGATTGGGCTTAGGTTTTGTGTTTTCCTGGCCAGCCTGGCCTTGTATTTTATATATATATATATTTATATATATATATATATCATAAAACCCGGGCTTTATTAAGTGGGTCGTGATTGGGCTTTATTAGTTCCACGACTCAATGGGCCAATATATTCAGGTTTAAGCAGGGCCAGGCCCAATATATATATATCATACTATATTATAGATGTAGAAACTCAAAAGTCATGGCAAATCTTTTCATACCAAAAATACCCTTCAACAATATCAATAAGCCCAAAAAAAATACCCATCATTAATTATTAATTATTAATTGTTATAGTTTTTAGTTAAATTAAATTCTTCCTCCATTAATAAACCCCCCTCAATGTTACATTAATTATTATTTTATAAAAATTAATGGACCAATCGTTTCCCTACTCAGTTTTCTCACGTTTTTTTAGATAAATTCAATAAGAGATAATTATTATTAATTATTAATTAGGAATTAAAAATTATAAAGAGAGAGTAAAATAATCCCATTTTTTGTTGAACAATGTATAAAACCCCACTTTCCAATGTATAAAATTATCCCATCTTATCTTACCAAAACAAAAAAAAAAATTACAATATTATCCATTATTCCTTGAACAATCGATAAACCCCCCTCAATTAATTGTTATAATTTTGAAAATACCCTTCATTAATTATTAATTATTAATTGTTATAATTTTCAGCTAAATTAAGTTCTTCCTCCATTAATAAACCCCCCTCAATGTTACATTAATTATTCTTTTATAAAAATTAAGGGACCAATCGTTTCCCTACTCAGTTTTCTCACGTTTTTTTCAGATAAATTCAATAAGAGATAATTATTATTAATTAGAAATTAGAAATTAGAAAGAGAGAGTAAAATAATCCCATTTTTCGTTGAAAATTCTATAAAACCCCACTTTCCAATGTATAAAATAATCCCATCTTATCTTACCAAAAGAAAAAAAAATTACAATATTATCCATTATTCCTTGAACAATCAATAAACCCCCCCCTCAATTAATTGTTATAATTTTCAGCTAAATTCAATTCTTCCTCCATTAATAACATCTTATCTTTAAAAAAAAAAAAAAAAAATATATATTACAATATTATCCATGATAAACCCCCTCAATGTTGCATTAATTATTCTTTTATAAAAATTAAGGTACCATTCGGTTCACTACTTAGTTTTCTCACGATTTTAAAGCTAAATTATTCTTTTTAAAAAATGGATTACTATAATGTTTATTTATATAAAAAAATTTATTATTGAAGTAAAACATCTAAAATGATGGGTGTTCATTTTGGTGATTCATACATGAAAAAAGCATATATATATATCACAAAGCCTGGGCTTTATTAAGTGGGTTGTGATTGGGCATTGTTAGTTCCACGACTCAATGGGCCAATACATTCACGTTTAAGCAGGGTCAGGCCCAATCAGGGTCAATCAGGGCCAGGCTGGCTTGGAAAAACCCTGCTAGGGTTGGGCTGAACTTGGGTTTAGATTAAGATATCTAGGGTTGGGCTGCCGTTTAGGCCAGGCCCGGCCTAGCCCAGCCCGTTGACATCCCTATCAAACTCAAATGGGGACTCATTCACTCAGGATTGGACCTCTCTCACCCCTAAAGTTACATTGGAAGCAAACTCTTCTTTTTCTTACAAACCAAAAGATCATATACTTAGGGAAAAGGGGGGGAAAAATTTAGTATAGAGCCATTGAAATAAAGTCGTTGGAATATAACCATTGGAGAGGAAGAGAAAAGTGGAGTCATGAGAAATTACTCATGATATCATGTTGATGTCATAATTTTCCCTTGCTTGAAAGAACTTATCCTCAAGTTTGAATTGACCTTTTTCGTCCAAGTCTTATGGTCAAGCTTCTTCAACTCATCATCTACCTCTCAGCACCATTGCTCAATAACCAGAACTTACTCACCGTAAGAATCAGAACTTGCTTCAATATCAAGTTTATGTAGCTCAAAAATAAACTAGAAAATACAGACTAATTCTATTGCAAAAATATGGAAAGTACAAGATAAAAAGGGTCAGAGAGGACCACTTAATTATGGGTCGCTTGAGAACTCACTTACAACAAGAGAACCTCAAAACTCAAATGAAGACTCACTCAACTCCTATTTTTCTTGCAAATCAAAACACACACACATTGAGGCATTGTAGAAATCTCATTTGGTCATCTTGGAAGTTGCTTTGATAATGATGAATATCCTTTGAGGCGTAGTGGTCTTATATCTATAGATTTGGGAGGTTTTCTACGTTTCCTAACACGTCTATAAATCGCCCATGAAAAATGACTACAATAGTTCTGGAAGGGAAAATCTGAAGTACCTGCTAATCTGATCCAAAAATTTGCCAATATATTTGAATGTCGAATTATTTTGTCATATCTCAATTTGGTATGAAAACAAGCTCATTTTCCCTTTATTAGGAGAAGATTCTATTTTGATGAGTGAAATTTACATTGGAGGCAGTCCTGACAGGCCAGTAGAGTCCCCAATTTCTGCAACAAATTGAAGTATGCAAAATATGTGAACAACGGATTTTGAATCATCCGAATCAGACATATAAAGCCTAAGATATAGACATTCCAAGATTCTAAACTAATACTGGATGGGTCAGACCCAACCTAGATCTATTTGAAACTGCCCAATTCAGAAGGGAACCAGCTAAAGCGACAAAAGAATACATGGACTTTGACTTTTCAGATGAAAGAAGACCTGCCTTTGTGTCGAGCCAAGCCTGATTGGTGTCAATTTCTGAGATTTTTTCTGAATACATGGACTCTGACTTTTTGGATTTTGATTGCTATTACGTGTTGAGACTCATCCTTGGAGGTCAGGCACCCATAGAAGTTCATTCATTGATCCCCAAGTCGTAGCTAAACACAATTATAATATTTGGCATCCAATTGCACCCTAGAGGAGTAACCAAATCAAAGGATGTATCTTGGACGATTTAGGTTGGGTCTAGTCATCCAAGTATGTGAAAAAGATTGGTAGACCTCCTAAAGTCTATATACAAGCCCTCTCACATTGAGAGGGGCTTTTGATCTTGGACTACCTTGAGCTTTGACTAGAAGTGGAGTCTTAGAGAGAGAAAGCAAAACCCTAAGTCCGGATAGTTGGAATTTGAGATTGGGCTTTTCTTGTGAGTCAAGAGCATACTCTAACCTTCCATTTTTCATGATTCTTCAATAAAGTAAGGTATTGAATCCCTTTTTCAAATTATTTCCATTGTGTTCTTCACTTCTTTGCTTGTTTTGCATACCAAAGGGTGTATGATCCTACCTCTTTAGATGGTGGTCATATACCCATGTTTGACTTTCTAATATGTTATTTAAGTTGTGTTCATGTCTTCTAATCATGCATATTGTTCTTTGTTTTTTCTCTTTGCATTCCTAGGTTAGGTTTTGCATGTTGATTCATAATCATATGCATGCTTAGGCTAGGTCATGTTTTTCATTCCTTTCATGATGATTCCATGGTAAAATCTTTAAATCCTTCATGTTGATACGTTATAGTCTCTCCATAGATGATGTGTTGGATATTTTGACATTAGAGGTTTGTCCGTCAAACATAGTTTAATGAGATTAAATTAATAAATTATAATTTTATTTTGTGTTTATTATAATTATTATTTTATTTGTAACTGCTCAATTGCTACATATTTGTTTTCAACTATGGACAAACTTGGGCACTCTATTCTAAGGTTGTCATATTATATATTTTCCTAATGGCTATTAGAATGGAAATATAAATATAGGCATATTAATGTGTTGAACACCGATCCATAAAAATTCCATAATGGCTCACTGCCTTTTTGGCAATAGGAATTTCTAATTGTTTCTTTTTCTTGTACCTGAGAGGCACTTATTGTTGCTGTCACACCCCGCCTTGGGCAGCCCAGGCATGGTATGAAGAAATACAATCTTGCACCCAACCTAACCAAAATCTCAATACAGCACAATTACCAGGCAAACACTACAGAGAAATAAAGCAACGAAAGATTATAAGAACTATAAATATATATATACAAAAGGAATCCGTTAAGGACTGAGTAGTAATTTATATATATAAAGTGTTTGCTGTTAACCCCAAGTTTCCATCTTTACATTTATCCAAAAGTTAATATTTACATATATAAAGTATCATGTATACAAAAAGAGTAATAACAAAAGAAAAGGCCTAAACCATAAGGCCTGCCTCTAAGAAGGCACACAGGTCACAAATGCAAGACCCATTGTGTTCCTCGGGCTCTTGATCTGCGAGCTCATCACCACCATCGTCCATTTACTTGTAAATAAGTAGTCCATCACCTACACAAACATCTAAAGAGAGGTTTTCCACGAGTGTGAGCTCCACTGAGCCCAATGAGAGGGGAAACACACAGCATTCAAATGATGCATGAAATATATATTATTAAATATAAATATCAATCACATGACATCCCACCTTTAACTTAATCACCTAGCAAGCATACTAAGTCACTAAATTCAAGCTACAGTACTGACATCGGGAAGCATCTTGGGTCACTTCTTTTTATCGCCGCTATGCCCCCTCAGCCAATACCGAAAGGAGTCCACCTCCACGCTTGGCACCCAGTACCAAACTTTCGGGCAGACCCTGATAATCAGCACACCCGATCCTTGTATATCCCTTACTTCAACCATCTAGTGTTTGATTACCCAGGATCTAAATCCCTATTGGTAAGGGCTGTAGCTTGGGGTTTCCAACCTAACCATGTATTCTAGGTGATGACATGCTGTATCCAAGAGTACACCGTGCTTCATATATACGTCCACTCAAGGACACAGGGTCTCACAAGCATACGTCAATGCATAAACCAATCATAGTAATTATCCACAATACATGAATCCACAACCAAACATCTGTAATAAAATAAACCATAAGAGAACTAGCATTTCATATCACATAATTTCAGCAAACATAATTAATCATCTCTGATAGTAATAACATAGCAATTGACATGAAGGAATTATAGGAAGGTGAATAAATTATAGAGAAAATTACTTGGACACCCCCTGTACTATGGCCATTGTGCTTACTATTACCAACGTTTGAAACAATTACTTGACAACCCCGAAAACTGACGGTGTTAGTCTGCTGTTAGTGTTTAATTGGAAATGTCCATTTTACCCTTAGCACCTATTCAACAGAAAATAGTGAAATTGACAGATTTACCCCCTTCTCCTTCTTCTTCTTCTTCTTCCTCATGCAACCCCACCGCCCCTACCCCTACTGATTTCAAACCCTAATTGATTTCAAACCCTAATCGATTTAGAAAATTTCTCTTTTCTTAAACAAATTTCAGATCAAAATAACGAAACCCTTAATCGATTTTCAGATTAAGGGTTCGAATATGATTTTTCCTTTTTCTCTTCTACAAGATGGAGTTTTGGAGAAACCAATCTGTTCTTAGACCAAACATTTCTCTCACTGCTGTCCAAACCACCTGAATCCATGAGAAGAATGGTTCTTGAGATAGAAACAACTTCAGAGGAGGTTCTTTTGTAGGTTTGGGATCGATGTCTGCACTAAGAGTGAGTTTAATCAATACATCATTAAATAAGCAGGAAAGGTCCACGGTCTCACCGCCACCGCTCATTAATCATTCACTGTATCTGAGACGTACAACTCGAATGCGTGGTGATTGGCGATTCATGGAATGGAACAGAGATGTGAGAAGATGACCAATAGCTAATTCAATTCAATAAGAGAATGCAGAAATCGGAATCATAAGTAGGAGTCCACTATGCACAACTCTTCAATCTATCTCCATTGTTGGCTCTCACAGAATCTCACCCTCCAGGAAGGAAGAAAGATGGAGCTCTGTATCAAAGCTCAGCCCTTTTGGGTTTTGGTGCCCTTGGTTCTGGGTTTCCTCCTAGTGCTCAAGTCTGCCTTAGACTCCCTCAAATGGGTTTACATCTACTTCTTGAGACCTGCAAAGGATCTCAAGAAATACGGTTCCAGGGCACTCGTGACCGGACCTACAGACAGCATCGGAAAGGGGTTGGCCTTGGAGTTGGCTCGAAAACACCTTAATTTGGTGTTGGTGGGTCGCAATCCTGAGAAGCTCAAGGACGTGTCCGATGCAATTAAGTCCAGATATGGTTGCAGGAAGAAGAAGACGAAGGAGGGGGTAAATCTATCTTTTTCTTTTTTTGTTTGTGGAAAAGGGGTAAATCTGTCACTTCAGTACCCTTTATGGGTAGTTTAGGCATTACAAAAAATTTAACCAATGACATCATCACTAAACTAACGAACTTGACCTACTTGAAAGAAATGGTAAACTGCAAGGGGTTCAAGTAATTGTTTCAAACGTTGGGAAGACTAAGTAATTAGACCATAGTACAGGGGGTGTCCAAGTAATTTTCTCTATATTATTGCCAATCAAGAAATCAGATTCAATGCTATTTAAGATAATGACTAAGAGTATCATATATAGTTATAGCATCAAGTACAAGAAATACAATCATGCAACAAAAACCCACTCACCTCAGGTTATGGAAGGGTCAAGCAAAGAGTAGAGTTCTCCAAACTTCAAGAGAAGGATCCAAAATAGTACAAAGGCCCTAAACATGTCATTACAGAGGGTTAGGAAGAGTCACACATGGCCAGTATACAAATCCAGCCCAAACTGGGTCAAAATCCACATTCAGCAGGGGGCCTGATCTTCAAGCCCAGCCCACACCCGGTTAACCTCCCTTGAAGATCCGGGTCCTGGAACAGAACCTAAATTTTGCAGGTTTTGCTGAGTTTGGCCTCCAAACTTAGAACAAGGGGTCCAGAGGGTTTGGGGAAGATGAAGTATACTTCATTTGGGTTGATTAGAACCATTTGCATGTATGATCAAAGGCATAAGAATCCCATCTTAAGATCAATTCAAGAATTAAGCCCAAAATTGGTAATTAGGTTGAAACAATTGAATTTCAGCAAGAGAAGAAAGAAGGAAGGGCTGTGGAGGGATGCATGCTTACCTCAATAGTCCAGAGGGGACTATATGCATGCATGATCAAAGAATCATACATGGAATTACAACTCCAAGTAAGAATTACAAAGAATTGAAGAGGACTTTGAGAGATTGAGTTGTAGGAACTCAAGAACTATGCATGCAAAGTTTAATTAGTGTCTAACAATAGAATTGAAAACCAAAATAGAGTTAGATGTTATCTATTGAAGAACCAACATGATCTAAGGAAGGATTGGTAGTTTGAACTCAAGCAAGGGAGATTTCCAAGCAACATCCTCTTAGGTCTTGTTCTTCTTCTTCCAAAATCGATTCTAACCTTAGCATTTGAGAAATGAATTCTCAAAGCTAAGCATGGCTATATATAATCCAACCCTAAAGGCATGTTTGGCTAGGGCGCTTATGAATAAGTTATTGTAAAGTGTTTATTAAGCTCTTAATAGATTCCGATACCGAATTAGAATATTTAGATCAAGGTATTATTTGGATCGTGTCGATATGCAACACGGGGTCTTAAACAAAAAAAGGATATGTGGGGCCCGTGGGGTAAAACAGAATATTGAGCCGGTACGACCAGTCTACAGTGGCAGTCCGATAAACATGACCGATTGGCTCGGATCCAAAAAAGGAATTTTGTTTAAATAATTAGAGAGGGTTTGTTCGTACTGGTCGACATCTGAAATTGACAGATTCTTTATATGCTCTGTCCCACGTATGGAAAATGTGCGAGGCTTAACTGAGCTCCCTGGATTCCACAAGGGCTATTATAGATGGTTCTCCAGAGTCTGGTATTAGTGAGACGGGGAATTGATCCATTTCCTCGACAGATAATGCCCACATCGTGGGGGCATATATAGTAGTTGAACTTGAACCATACGTCGCAAAAGTTTGGATTAGACCTGCTTTAGAGGTGGGTTTTACACTCCCCCCTCCTTATAAAAATTTCGTCCTCGAAAATATCATACTTGGCAAACTGGAAAGATGAGGGTATCCCTCCCACATGGAATCTTTCCACTCCTAGGAGCTTTAATGATTGTATTAAGTTTGAAGATTTGTCTTCAAAGTTGGTTTATGTACCTCATGTGATTAAAGTACAAATTATTCAAGTGCCTTTTTATTTATGTATTGCTGAGAGTTAATATAAAATATTCACTCCTACCCACGTATGTTTGGTATAGGAAATATCTTCGTTCTTCAATTCTACAGGCATCAGCCCAATCTAGCTGTTCTCAGTTGTCTCTTTGCTTCAGTGTTTAGATCTTTCAAGTTGAATTATTTTCCTTCAAATCTGATCATTAGTTTAACATAATATCTTAAAGACTTGCTCTCCTCGACAAATAGACTAACCAAAATTCCTGCGGTCCTGTCGCAAGCTAATTTCCCATTGGGTTTTACTGGTTTGAGATTAACATTGCCATAGAAAGATCATCAGGTTTTTTATCCAAACACTAAGGTTCCTAAGGCAAGCAATCACACCTACTATCTCAAAGAGTACTTTGCTAGACTATGATAATTATAGCTTTTTCCTCTATTTTATATTCAACTTGTTCTTCCTGTTCTTCTGTGTGCATTTCTTTTCTTCCTCTATCTTATTGTATTCTATTCGTGACATATTCTTATAATTTGATCGTTATACTCTTATCTATATTTTTGTGCTCTGTTCTATTAATACATTATTGCAAACCCCTTTTTCTCTTGAAATTCATCCTAACACCTACCACACTTGTCTGCTGGACTCAGAAATCAGTACGTTCACGGACCGCTCCACCAAAATTCTAGCCAGCTCCGACTTAAGAATTATTTAGTGATGTAGGACAATAATAGATGGAGGTTTATTTTAGTGAAAATAAGGTTTGGGATTGGGTTGCATATGTTTTGGCCTTTGGTCCAAGTAGTTGGCCTCTTTAATATGAGCCCAAATTATTGGTAGAAACTAGACTACGAGATTAGTCAAGTAAATTTTTTTTTGTGTCCAAATTTGTGGGGTTATTTGAGTCCCTTTTCATGTTAAAATTTAGCCAAGTCCTAGAATTATTAGAAACTTTAATCCAGATATCCTTCTAAATCTTTTTTTTTTTTTTAAGGTCTTAGTTGGAACACAAGGTCAAATACCAGTATGTTTTGGCTTTTTCAAGTAGTAGTTTGAGTATCAAGTCATTATAGAATTATTAAAGAATTAGTTTGACGAATCTATATATAGATGTAGTGGCTTATGTCCTTGCCGATAAGAAAAAATCAAATTCATACAACCCGACCATTGCCTATTGCAGAATGGCGGCTATTAGCCTATTAAACTTAAATCAAATATCCTATGGTACCAATAATTTCGCATGGTAGAGGTATTAAATCTGAAAATTTGAAGCTACAATATACCTCATCAACAACTTAAATGATCCTTATCTCTTGTAAGCAAGGAAAATTTTACAATGTGGATCCCAAATATCTTATTATAAAAGAGGTCTAATAAAATGATTTTTTTTTTTATCAAAACATGCACTGTTTACTAATTCATTGGAAGTGTTTCAGGGTGTGGGGTCCACAACAAGAGGGTCCCAAAACAAAAACTTGTCAAATTTCCCAATTCAGGCCATCCGGATCTTGAGACCCAGATCTTCTGGGTCGAGTGACCCGGACATCCGGACCTCCTGTACTGGGTTTAAAAAATTCAAGCCAGGGGCTCTTCTACCTTCTTATTTTCTCTTGTTTTCAACTCCCAAGAGCTCCAAACTTGGGGATTTCGACCTAAGGCATTTTAAACACATTTTCAAGGATCAAGGCTTCATTCCAAGGATCTAATCCTTCTTGGTAAGCTTTCCAACCCTCATTTCTTCGATCTTTTGAAATTTCTTGTTAATTTTCAGTAACTCCTTTTGTTTCCCAACTTTCTACCCTATGCCTGCTTTGTTTTTGAAATTCCCACTTTACATTTTACTGCATTTGCTATTTGGTTTGTCATTTAGTTGGTACTTGGATTACTTTAGACATTTGTACCTTCCAAAGGTAGTTTTAAGTAGAGATATTGCTTAACTAGAGGCTTTTATGCATTTTGGGAGTTCTTTATTGCTCATGCCCCTAAACTGTTTGATAAAATGCCTAACCAAATTTTAGAAACTTTTATGATGCCATTTTCAAGAATTGAAGTTAACCAAGTGTAGTCTTGACCCATATGTGTTTTCATGTAGTATTCATGCCTATTAACTTCACTTTCTTTACCCATATATCTTGTATTACATTCAATTTAGGTTCATATGTAAATTTCATTTTTTTTAATCAAAGCAAGACTACAAGCTTGATCATTTTACCACGTGAGTGTTTACTCTATATGCCTCCTTGGATTGATTACATAGGGTCTTTAAAGTTGTTGGGTACTCAACTTGTTAGACTCAACATGGTCTCATATGAATGGAGTGTTAAGAGTCTTGGGTAGACTACCTAAAAGTTATTGAATTTGTTTGAGGTTTCAATGGATCCTAGGTCTTAGATAAACCTAGCCTAATGATTCCAAATACTGTTTATTCATTTCTACACATCTCCTATGGCCTCTTGGGTTATTTTTATAGAGATTTAGTCACCTATGATGTTGTACTTTCTTTGGTTCAATTCTAATGCATTTTCTCATGAAGATAGACTAGTTCCTTGTAATTTCTGTTTAAGATTTTGTTGTACTTTATTTGGCAGCCCCATTTGAGCTTTGTTAAAATTTATATATGTTTCTTTCTTTATTAAACTCCTCATATTAGTTGTGGGATGAGTCCCCATTCATCCCAATGGATTTTTTTTTTTTTAACTTCCTTGATGAACATCTTTGTTTTATTTAGAAATTCCCTCCTAATGGTGCTTGTTTTATTTTAAGGTTCATCGCTACCAAGACATTGGTTTCCCTTGCTAAGCATCCATTGTTTGTAGCATCCATGATCTTTTGGTATATTATTTGTACTTATTTATATACTTAGTCTATGTAATAGGTGGTTCCCTTCATGGTGCACGAAATCTACGATGAGGAAAATCTCTAGACATGTGTCTAGGCAATTTGCATGTATAGCAGTGGCTAGGTCCAGCAGATGGGTAGACAGGTGCAGGACAGATATGCTGAGAAGAAGTCTGGCCTTCTAGACTCGATGTCAGATGAGGTGATAGAGTAGACTGGTTCGAAACATAGCGATAATACTGTGTAGACTGATCGAATGTTGGGCGAATGGGTTGATATGCTTGACCCATTTCAGGCCTACGGTATTGTGTCGAGTTAGGGCTTAAGCTAGATCCTCGGAAGGTCTTGTTGGGCCATTCTAAATTTTGGAAGGCATTGGGCCTCTTGCCTAGCCTTGATGACACTGTGGTCTTCTCCTTCAGTCTATCTTCCATAGTCTTGCCCTTATCGATCATCTGTGCATAGGTCTAAATATCCATGATTGACAGGATGGACCCGATCTCAGGCTTGAGAGTCCCTTTTCAAATGTCTTCATCATGCTAGCCTCCTCCCTCATATGTTCCAGTGCGAAATGGAACAAGTCCTCGAACTACTGTTGGTAATCCAGCACCGACATTGATCCTTGTACGAGGGTATAGAACTCAGCTTCCTTTCTATCTCTGAAACTTTTTGGAAAGTAATTCTTAAAGAAGACTTCCTTGAACTGATCCCAAGTAGGGTTGGAATGAGTCGCCTCCAGATTAGGTCGCGTCGACTTTGACCATGCTTCAGCCTCATTCTGCAATTGGTACCCTGCACATATCAACTTCTGGGCATCGGTACAGTCCAATATGGCAAAGGCTTTTTCCAAAGCATTAATCCATCTCTTCTGCTGCATTGCCTCCGAGCCGATCTTGGAAAAAGCGGGCGGCTGAAATTTCTTGAACCTCTCCATTACCCTAGCAGTGGAGTTGTCTACGGCATGCTAAGGCACAGGAGGTGGAAATTGTGGAGGCCGATTGGGTGGTGGCACCACTTGTTGTTGCATCATGGTCGTGAACTGAGCGGTCATATGGGCCAGCAATTCCTGTTGTTGTTGCATGGTATGCATCATGTTTGCCATGATGTTATTCATTTCACCGGCGGCCATAGCCAGAGGTGGTATGGTGGCAGGAGCCGGAGGGGTCGCAGGCACCGGGTTTGGAAGGTCCTCGGGCATCATTGCCAAAGTGACTAACACTTCAAAGTTTTGAGCTTCGACTCCATTTAGCAGTCCAACTTCTAGAACAAATCAAGGGCCTCTTCAATGACAACTACCTCGGTTGGATCTGGTGTTAACCATGGTTGTTTCTCTGATAATGGAACCTTGGGCATAAATAAATCTACATTTCCTAACTAAGGAAGATTCTAATTTGTACTTATGCGCACAAGTTAACATTTGCTATGGTACGACATAATAGTAAAACATCCCACGTATAGAGATGTGTAGCTAAAAACATGGGAATCATAAATAATACAATAGAAGTAAGCCCTAAGATAGGACGGGAAGTGTTTTGTACCTATAACTAGAAGGTATAACTAGAAGGCAAACTGTTCAAGTCTTTTTCTTGTTATCAGTTGTACTTTCCTTTCTTTAAGTTGTAGTTCGGAAGTAGTACTTCCAGTCTCAAACAAGGTCTAATGGCTTATGCTCTTTTGGTTTATGAAATCTTGTTATCTTTACATTATGTTAGTTCCTATGTTGTTTTATTTACAAGTTTATCTCATGTTTGTTTATCTATTTGTTCTCTTGGTTCTATGTTACTAGTTATCCTATCTCCACTATTTGTGAGTATAGAAAGAGCTTCTCATTCTGATACCACTTTGTCACACTCCAAATCACCCCCTAGGAGGATTGGGCAAGTGACCCGAAATGTATAACAACATCCACCAAATCCCCAGATCCAGAAGCAGTTAATATAACTCACAAACACACACACCCATAACAATGGATAATCAAAGAGATACAGAGTGTTGCGGGAGCTAAAGCTTATCATTAAACATTCAGATATACACCATATATTGTTTATTGTTCCATTTCACCACTTGATCACGCAGTCAATATTTTTCTAACCAATAGCTTTACAAAATACAAAAGAGGACTACAACATCAAGATCTCAAGTAAGTTATACAAAGAAGGGGGAGTTTAGTAGACCCCATCTACCCAAAAAGAGCCCCTAAAAGGTTAGACTAGTATGTTGCCCATCCCTCAAGGATCGTCTTCAAGGGTCACCCTGATCACCCGCACAAGAGGGATAATCTCCCTCAGGGTCCATTCCCAAATGGTCATAATCACCATCATCCTCAGCTCTATTTCTCCACTGGATTGATTCTAAATTTCAAGATAATTACATAAATTTACATCAACCCTATTATTTGAAATGACTCCACCATCACAACAGTATATCAAAGTGAATTGTGATACTAGTTTTTGTCAAAGAGCAACCAACGGTGGTCTTGGATTTATATTTCGGAATTCTGCAGGGGCATCTCTTCATGCTGTTTCTATACCATGTTGATTTACATCGGTGCTTGTTGGTGAAGCCATGTCTATTCGTTCGGCATTGTTAGAAGGTATTTCTGAAAGATATGAGCATTTGATGGTGGAGACGGATCATAGAGATTTGGTGTTTTATCTCCAACGTGGGTTATGTTACTCACCACTAGAAATAAAAACCATAGTAGATGATAATTTCCATTTGTCGTCCTATTTTACTTCTTGTTCGTTTATATATGTTCCAAGGAAGGTTAATAGTGTAGCTGACTCCTTGATGAGGAAGACGTTGTTGGTAACGTGCATAACAATCTGGCCAAATTCCGATCCATGGATCTAGAAGTTATGTTCAACTTCATCCATGTGTAATTTACGTTGATCTTAATAAAGTTTCTCAATATTTCTACAAAAAAAAAAAAAACCCATACTTTTAAGTAGTTGATTCCAATTATATCCTTAGCCCTATTTCTCCACTTGATTGATTCTGAATTTCAAGATAATTACAGAAATTTATATCAACCGTATAATTTGATAATTTGTGTTTTTTTTTTGGGTAGAAAACAGGGCTATTCATTCAAGGGCGCCCAACGCCAAAAGAAAGAAAACAAGAAACATAACACAGATAACTGACATGTGATACACAAGGTTTCAAAACCGACAAGGTTCAGAAACCAATGAGAGACATATGGTCCTGACATACATGTCATAGGTGGGACCGGTCGGGGGAGGGAATGGGTAACAACCACATCCTAAGGAAACACGCTGTAGACACAGCTTACATAATAAAGCGCATGCACGAACGTGCCATAAAAAAAGAATATATCAGCAAAAAACCAAAAGAATACATCATTTTTTATGCCGCATGCCAGACATGCCCCTGGGAGACAGGGAAAGTCACAGTATGCACGTGGCCCAATGAAGTTCTTGATGGTCGTTGCATCGATTCCACGACGCACCTTCCGAGTTGCTTCACCATCGCCGACGACGGTGACGGCCCAATCAGAAGGGAGAAGGGCTTCGATTCCGGCCAAATCCAAGAAGCCACTACCAGAGTCGGCCTCACCTGCAAACATATAAAAAAAGAAAAAAGAAAATCTTCCTTAACACGAAGCCCGTCGATGTTGTCCACATAGATCCCAAAACCTGAAACAAGTATTTGGATCACACAAACGGACAATATTTGCCCACAATGGCAAAAAATCCCAACAACCAACTGCATAATGGGGAGCTTCCTAGGAGGGGAAGGGGAAGGGGAAGGGGGTAGGGGAAGATGGAGCAAAATGGAAGCATGGCCGGGGGGGGGGGGTGTGGAGGGAGGGGAAGATGGAGCAAAATGGAATGGAGTTGGATCTGTCGATTCTTCATATGGAAACCCCTGGTTTCCCCCCTTCTCACAAGCTCTACCTGAATATGTGTGAGTTCATTGGACGGCAAAGGCGAAAATCCAGCAGCGGCAACCGTGGAGTGCGATACACTGGAGAGTATCTTAAACCAGAGATGGAGTACGATACACCGGAGATGGAAGGCGGTACACCGGAGAGTATAGAAGAAACGAAATCGCCGTCCCTAGGCAAGGTCGGCATCGTCATCGTCATCCGCATCGGCATCGTCTTCAGTGGCAAGGCTAATGATCATGGCAGAAAGCTGAGGAGGAGATGGGTAAAGTAAACCACGCACTACAGGCAGAGATAGGAACACGCACAAGAGGCGGAGATCAAAGGACGCACGGTGGCGGAGTTTACTCGTGGATTTTGAAGGTTTATGGTTCTAAACCAAACAAATATTAATTGATAATTTGTTACTTGTCAATTTAAGGGTTTTGGAACCCATGGCCGCAACATATGTACTTTATCGTAGATTCCTGTTTTACTTTGTGTAAAGTGTTAGATGAATTCCTAAAATACCTTAAAGAGAAAAGGTTGGGTATTCTGACGGTATACCATATGCTAGCATCCTATGTGTCTATCTCTCTTCCCCCTTAGAAAGGTAAGAGAATCAACTCAAAGGGGGGAAGACAGATAGACACATAGGGTGCTAGCATACCCATCCTTCTCCCATATTTTTTAAACATCAAATATTCTACTAATATTGAAAATTTTAAGTTTTCAGAGAATTTATGCTGAATGTAGTTTAAAATTCAAAGCTAGCAAGACCACCGGAATTTTAGAATCCTTAGGCTTGGAATATATAATCCATTATGAGGGCAGGCCTTGGTGCAATGGTAAGGTTGCTCCATTGTGACCAAGTGGTCATGGGTTTGAGTTTGGAAACAGCCTCTCTGTGAAAGCAGGGGTAAGGCTACGTATATTATGATCCTCCCCCGACCCTGCAGTGGCGAGAACCTCGTGCACTGGGTATACCCTTTAGGCTTGGAAGAGGTAGTGGTCACACAATGAAGACCCAGCTCTACACGTCGCAAGCGCTAGCCAGGGAAAAATTGATATTCGACGGGAAGCCCTTGAGGGCTTGACAGCGCCTCTGACCCATGAGAGGCCCAAAACTCTTGATAGAATGCCCGGAAATGCCCTTCAGAAAAGAATATTCAGCAGTGGGGCCAAAACAATAGGGAGAAGGTGTCTTGCTGTGTAGTCTAGAACAAGAGGTGAGTTGCTTTCATTACATGATCATGTAATCAAATATTCATTTTGTACCACAAGGAAGTACAAAAACTGTGTACGTAGAACAAGAGAGGACCTTCTCATGACAACAACATAAAAAATTTTTGGGAATCATTCTGGCCTGTCATTCTCCACTTTTGAGAATGAAGAAATGGATGAATTGTTGTAGGATCTTCCCCAGTTTCTCCCATCAAAATGCCTGATCTCAATGTGATCCAGTGTACCAGGTTCCACACACCTGACAGTCACAGCTATCCCATCAGGATTTGATCGTGGTATATAGAAGGAGGTTATGCCACAAACCTTGCAGAAGGTGTGCTTTGCCATGTGTGTGCCAAAGGTGTATGTTGTGAGAGACTCCTTCGACTCTCCTAACAATTCAAAGCATGTGGCAGGGACTATGAAATGAATGTTGCCTCTCATGTCGCAGTCAGAACAGTTGCACTTCCAAGCAACAACACTTTTTGGTGCTTGTACTTGCCATCTCACCTGCTTGCAATGACATCCTCCATTGTGCACCACTTTCTCAGAATCCATTTCCAAACAGTCCCACAAGCCGCTTAGAAGAGATGTAGTTCTTATAGCTGTGATCAGGGTAAAAGATGAAAAGATGCATATCTTATTGTTGCAACCCAAAAACAAAAAAAAAAATGTAGTGATTAATGAATTTGATATGACAATTCAAATTTGTCAGCAATTGTGATCACCTTTGTGATTACAGTTCAAATTCTCTCCAGGCAGGAATAAAATATGTCAATCTCTTACTGCAGTTAATTAAAAAACATATAGAAACTTTCCCTTTTTCCCTTCCTTAATTCCTAAAGAAAATGTTTAAATCATATTGACTGATCAATTCATGGAAGGGGGAGTGTATGTCAGATAGTTTCACCAACACAAATGAAGTTTGTAGGAGACCAAATAAGTTAGCTTCTCGATACGAGTATGAAGATAGCATGAATCCTCATTAATCACAATGAACAGTTAGATGGAAAATGCCACTCAGTGAGTCCCTACAAGATAAAACACAATAATGACAGAGATGGGTTTCTAGTCACCTCAGAATAGGGTTCAGAAATCCCAGAGAAAACCAAAATCGCAGGGATAGGAACAGTAAACCAGAAAAAAGTGATTTCCAATAACTAAGCAAAGACAAATCAGATGAGCAGATAATCCTGGCCGATAGTCCTAATCAAGTAGCAGAATATCTTAACAAAATTTGAAAAGACTCTAACGGACATATCAAGATTTTGAGGTTTCCTTCATGAGATAGGAAACTGAAAACTTAGGAAAAGTACAGAATCAATAGGCAGGTGTTAATACTTATAATCATAACTCAATTTATAATGTTAAGTTTTAACCGATGAATATGCAATAACAATGTACACAATCACTGAAAAGAAAACCAGATTGCAGTAAAATCAGAATTGAAGAGGTTAAATGGTAGTAGGACTCTTTAGAATCAATCTGGTTTTGAAATCAAGAACTGATTGGAAACTTAAGGATAGGAACAGCAGATTGAAGGTGGTAATAGCAATATTCAATCAATAATCAAGCTGTAACAGATCATGAAACATACACAGCTATGAAGTTCAGAAATTTCAGCAAAACAGGAAATCACAGGATAAGGGAATTAGAATAAACTGACATGTTATTGATTGAGAAGATAGAAGGTATTGGGATAAACATTCAGGAATCCACCATATCTAACAACCGAGTCCACAAATAGTCCACTTCTGAATCCACAGAAATTAAACTCTAAAATCCACCAGAGCCAGCTTGATATTCACAGACCAAAGTAGCAGCAAAGCCATTCTTTATTTCTGATAATCAATAGATAGGAAATAGCCTTTACATATATTTATAACTATGGCCTTAGACAGTTTCAGACACTGTAAAGGAAAGTCTGGAGCCAATCCTTGACTATAACAGGAAATAAGAAATAGAAAAAAAGATTGAATAAACTTTCCAGCCACAGGTTGTCTTGGAGAGTCCCTACTCCCTAATTAAATCACAAAAGCAATAACTCCCAAACTGAAAAAGGAAACCCCTTCCAGCCGCAGGCTGTGATTGGAATCAACAGTCCCAATAACTGAATAAAATAAACAATTAAGGTTGGACTTACAGTATCCCTAATTCAGTCAACTAAATACAATTTTAATAATAATAAATAAAGAGACAAGACTAGAGAAATTAACAGCCCAAGATATGGAGATTTTCTGAGTGAACCAGATCTGGACCAAGGGCAGGCTTGCACCAGAAAATTGATGCAGAATTTCAGTGAAAAGAAAGATGGGCCCATTGTTCTGGGTTTGGTTCACATTCTTGGGTCATGGTAGGCTAAATTTTGAATATGCAATGGGTTATTATGGGCCATGGGCTTAATATTTTTTATTTGCCTATTGTAATGGGCCAATTCTATAAGCCCAAGTATTAGGGATTTAGATCCTATACGGGACAGTATCTTTAGTTTCTAATTTTATTCCTTGATGTATAAGGCACCATCACTACATATGTGGGCCTATTTTTTGTAGTTTCTAATTAGTACTTTACTTTTTGGAGGTAGTAAACTCTTTCTATATTGTAAGAGCCATAGAGCCTCACTGACAATTTTATGAATGAAGATTGTTTTGGCTTTGTACCTTTGATTCTGTGAGAGACAATGAGCATGGTGAGATTCCTTGAAAAGCATGGAGAGATGCCATAGAGATAGTGAGAGAATGACCTAGGCCACAGGTGAGAGGCCTTGGTCATATCCTCCTATTTTTCCTTCTTCTCCCCTTGTTTCTATTTTGCAGCAATTCTGCCACTGCAAGTTCTGTCCAAAATCTGTTCGAAGCTGAGGTGTCTCCTGTTGATACTTGGAGTTGAGGTTCTGCTATCTGTAGGATCACATCAAGTGAATATATTTTTCTCCATCTTTCCTGTCTTGCGGCAGCCTTCTGTGGTGTTATATTGCAGCAGACATTCATCCTTCTACAACCTCAATTCTTGTCGTCAGAATCAACTATTGTTTTGAGGGTGTAGTCCTCCCTTTGAGACCTTCCATCGACCTGAACATCAGCCTCCTTTAATGGTTAGATCTACTTCAATCTGTAAATTGCCAAATCCGTCTTAGTTTCTAATTTCATATGTGGTATTATCTCCACATCTGGCCATCAGCTACCCAAGGAATTTCGAAGAGTTATACTACTGTTAGTACCCTGCCCCATCAACCTCAGTCAGTCACATCCCATTGTTGGATTCTGCTAGAAATATTAAGTTACTAATTTCAGTCCTTCCGGCTTTCATCATATCTATTAATCAAGCCTTCATCTTTCTGTGATATTTGGAGGTTTAACTCCATTGACCAAGCTCTACCATGGAACCAATTTTGGTATTGATCTACCCAATGGATTGCTAGTTTTGGTGTGTTAATAAATCTGTTGCCTACTTTCTATTTCTCTTCTACCTGTGACACCCATCGATCCAACCCTTGGATCATCACCAAAATTTATGGTATTATTCCCCTACCCTAGCTACCCTTTCAACCAGACTTTGGGCTTTCATCTGAACCCTGATCCTTTACCTACCGGTTTACTCTTGTTGCTAGAATTTCTGTTCTTCGGTCCTACCTGTGGGATGGATCTAATACTTGCTGTTTAGCGAGTTTAGCCCCATCGAAAAATGAACCAAATGTTCGAGATTTTGGTTTTTTCGATCAAAATCTCGTGAAATAATTCGGTTCGACAAAGGTCGAAACAAAATGGGCCTCAACTCACCAAGCATGCAAGATTTCTGTCAAAACTAATTGGTTTCAATCAAAATCTCAGCCTGTTTTGGGTTCAGTTTCAGTTCGACAGAAATATTATTTTTGTGTTAAATAAAAACCAAGTTTCAATCGAAATAGATTGCTGTTTCAACCAATTTCGTTAGTTTCCTCTGATTTTGACCTTGGGTGCCAGAAAACTCCATTTTTTGTGTTCTTTGCTAAATCACCTACAAATCTTGGTGGAACAACATGTTCAAGACTACTACAACACATCTGCAAAGTGATTTGCTGCATTTGAAAGAGATTTGTTGAATATTCAAACTTTGAGGCATACCCTTTTTCCCTAAAGTTAATTTTTGCCAAAAATAGGGTCAATTTTTACTTTTTAGTGGTTGGGCTTCAGTTTTTTATGTGTTAGATATCATCAGCCAGTCTACGACTTCACGGAGTTGGATTTCATTTTTGTTTTAAATTATTTTTAAAATTTTCTGGTTTAGAAAAGTGATCTTTTAAAACAAAATTTGAAAAAAAAAAAGAAAAAAGAGTTAATATATATATTTTGGGGATCAATTTAATATATGTAAGACAAAGTTGGCTGATCTACAGCTTCACGGTGACGTTTTTTTTTCTGCCTGAAACTTATTTTTTATTTCAGAAATTAAAAAATTAATTTACAAAACTCAAAAAAAATTACGAAAAAATAAGGAAAAATATTCTGTTTTGGTTTGGAAAAATCATTAAAAAAAATTTGGGTGTTTTCAAATCAAAATGGTGATTAATGTGTTGTTCCATACTTAAGTTTTGGTTAATTAGGGCATTATTATTTTAGAAACTATAAAAATTAGTTTTAATTAGGAAAAAAATATGAGTCAAGTAAGAATTAGGAAATAGCTTTATTATTGCCATAGGATATATAATTGAGGTAGACAAGTTAAACATGTGGCACTTTCTGTTGCAACAGTACAATAAGATTACATCATGACTACTCAAAGAGGAGATGGGGAAGACATAATGTGGAGAAATGGTGTACCCATTGGAAAAAATAAAAAGAAGTAACAATGCAACTATTGTGGGAAGAAGATCATCGGAAGTGGGACCACTAGACTAAGATGGCGTTTGGCAGGTGGATACAGGGATGTGGCCAAATGCCCAAGGGCCCCTATTGTGGTGTAGAAGACTATGGCTGCCCTCATGAAGGGAGGAATATAGAGGAGGTTAGATTAGCATAAGGTAAGGAAAGAGTTTGATGAGGTAGTGCTGGAGAGACAGCCAGGAGCAGGGGTATGACTCTGATTCTGATAGTGATGATGATTACATTTCTGCTGACTTGGAGATAGAGGCAAAGGTGAGACAGATACGACTTGCTAGGGCGGCAAGCCGAGTTACACATATTCAGGAGCAGGGTAGGTTAAGAGAGATGGGAAAAAGAGCTGGTTCCGCTACAGCAGCTTGTAGCAGAGGTTGGTGGTAGTGGTTCTTCTACAGGTAAGATGAAACAGAACCAAACGGGGTTGCCTACCAGAGAGCACAAATTTGTAACAGTTGTACACTTGTACATATACTTGTAACACTTGAAATTTTATAATATCAAATGGTTTTTCTTCATTTTATAATGTATATTTTAGTTGTTTTCATTGAATTTTATGTGTTATAGTACTAAATTATGTGTAGCATAGGCTATATTTGAGAAAGTATATAACAAGGTATGTCGTAAACTAACAAACTAGCATTTTGGGTGTATTTTTAACAATCTAAGAGTTTCATTATGTTTAGACATGTTTAATTAGGTTTTCCCAAACGTTTTGGGTTAAAATATTGCCATTTGACCACCGAAACATGTAGGGTTTAGGCCAGGTTTCGACTAATATTTCAGTTTCGAACCTTAATTGAACAAAGCTGACCCAAACGAAAATCGCAGGTTCTTTTCTGTCTATTCTTTCTACCAGCAGCTGGATACTCTATCATCCACCCTGTAGGCTTCTTTTTCGGACAATCAATATTACTGTTTACTGTATATAGTATGACACATAGATTAGATGGTTCTATTTAGCAGACCTTTAGTAGGACACACTTCTCTGGAAGTAAGCCACATAAAATACAAAGGAAATGGATGATCACTTTCATCAATGAACAACCAGTCACGCATAAGTGTTAGCATGGCAATATAAAACCCAGGAACACTTCTCAAAGAATTAACTTGTGGAAAAAACCTTGCAAGAGTGCTTTGATAGAACGGAGGAAGAAAAAGAACACCCAACAGTTTGCTAATATGTTGATGCATAGACGTTGGCCCTGACTTCCGGAAGGGTTGTTTCAAGCTGGGCATGGGTGATCTGTATGCTCCAGCTTGAGGGGGAGTATTAAAGCTTGTGTTTTGGGCCCATATGTACCATGAGGATACATATGTCTATGTACTTATGGCAGTAGACAAGTTAGATTAGATTCCCTAGTCTATCTTGGTTACTTACTTTAGTCTTTGATTTATGTTATGTTTCCTAGTTAAGTATATTCCTATTTTCCTAATTAGACAAGGACTTACTATCTTTGTATGATTGCAATAGCTAATATTATAAGTATATTGGATGTAGACTGCTAGAGACATCTGTTGAGATGTGTTACCCGATATTATAAGGGTATTTTGGGTTTTTTATTTATGCTTTATTTATGTACTTTTGAACAAGGGTAGGATTGTAATTTGGGCTGTGACATTGTTCACATGAACAGTGTCTTGAACAGTATCGTAAATAGTGCCGTGAACAGTGTTTCCCTTTGTAATCTCTTTTATTATTATTATTATAAATAGAGAGTTTGACTGATCTCATTGATCATTCAAGCCATTCACGAAATTCCTGTTTTGTTAACATGGCATCAGAGCCAAATACACTCTGATCTAGGTTTTCAAAACCCACCTCCCTCCCTTCGATTTTTTTCTCCTTCCCTCCATCGAGCTTCTTCCCTTCTTCTTTCTTCCTTTCTTTTGGTTCTTCTTCTCCCATTAGGGCAGCACTACTGAGGTGATCGTAATGATCTAGCTGCTGCCCCAATATACCTCCTTTTTTATGCCTCTTTTTTGGATCGAGTGGAGCTGAAGCACTGTCTGCGATTTGAAGATTCCTATTTTTTTTGGAGATCAGGCCTCTACATCTGTTTCGGCTGCATCTTCTATTGTGGGATCTTTATTTGATATTGTTCTCAGCCCCTATTCACTTCATCAGATTGGTTGAAGACCCCAGCCCCTTATCGATCTCTCTTCTCAGGGTTTTTTTCAAAACCCTGACATTAATCGATCTTGGGGTTGGGCTGCTGGTTCCTGCTGCATCTGATTGGCACCCTTGCTGCCTTCATTCAACATCATTCCCAGCCTACATATCTGAGATTTTTTGCTCCAATACAGCCCTTTTCTATTGGGGGTCGATTCCAGAATTTTTTGGATATTTTTGGCTGTTTTCGCTTCATTGAAGATTGGTTACTCTGAATGACTGGTTCAAATTCTTCTTCGGCCTCTTCGGCATTGATGGCCAGCCCGGACTGATTTTCTTCCCCTTGCTGGCCCAATCAAACTTGATGGCTCTAACTACCGAAGTGGTCTCGGTCTACCTATTTGTGATGGCTGGCCGTGGCCTCACTGGCCATCTTCTTGGGACAACAACTAAACCGTGGAAGAGGGTTCTTAGCTCAACAAGTGGTTATCGAATGATGCGATGGTGATGTCCTACTTGATCCATTCTATGCAAGGGGATATCTCAGACAATTTTCTTCTACTGGACACTGCCCATACTATCTGGAATGGTGCCAAAGAGACTTATGGTCGCACGGGGAATGATGCACAGGTCTATGAGATTAGAAAGAAGGCTAATGCCACTACCCAACAGGAGCTCTCTGTCTCCAAATACTATGCTGCCCTCAAGAACATGTGGTAGCAATTGGATCATTACTCGACTATCAGCCCTCATCACATCGATCGGCTGCCTATCGCAAACACGTTGACAAAATACGTGTCTATGATTTTTGGCTAGGCTAAATATGGAGTTTGATCCTATTCGGGTGCAAGTACTTGGGCAGTCCCTTTTTCCATCCCTAGAACAGGCCTTTGCCTTGGTTCATAATGAGGAATCTCGTCGGGCTGCTATGCTGCATTCCTCTACTGTTGATCGCTCCGCCTTGCAAGTTGCTTCCAATACTCCTTCTCTTACCACTACTGATGGTGGTACTGCTGTCCCTAAAGGTCCTGTCAAGTGTGAACACTGCAACAGGCTCTATCATACTAAAGCTCAATGCTGGAAGCTCCATGGGAAGCCTGCTGATTTTGAGGAAAAGAAAGCCCGTGGGAAGTTTAAGCCCAAGGCTCATATGGCTGATTCTCCTACTCCTGCAGCTGCTGCCCCTTCATCTGACATTGGGCTTACTCAGGATGAGCTCCTAGCTTTCCATCGCATGCTACAGGCCTCTTCCGCTGCCTCCACTACGGCATCTACACCTGTTGCCCCTCCTAGTTCTAATTTTGCCTCAAGTACTCCAGTCAGTAGTCTGTGTGCATCGGCTGTATCCAGTCCTTGGATTATAGATTCCGGTGCCACTGACCACATGACTGGCTCCTCCCATGTATTTCATCTTTATTCTCCATCTTCTGGCAAAGACAGTGTTCGAGTAGCTAATGGTTCCCTTTCTCCTATTAATGGGAAGGGTTCCATACGCTGCTCCCCTACCCTTTCATTAAAATTTGTTTTGCATGTTCCGTCCTTTTCTACCAACCTTCTCTCTATTAGTAGTCTCACTAGTCACTAGAGATCTGAACTGCAAACTGACTTTTTTCCCTTCTCATTGTGTCATACAGGATCTGGAGACGGGGCGTACGATTGGGGGTGGTAAGATGCAGGGTGGTCTCTACTTACTTGACCCGGGTCAGCCTTCTACTTTGCATTCGGCTTCCTCTACAACTCATCATTTACAGTCCACCTCGTCCCCTGACCTTCATCTCTGGCACTGCCGACTTGGTCATCCATCCCTTAGTACTTTGTCTCTTTTGTTTCCGAGCTTGATTAAGCATTGTAATAGGAATGAGTTTTTATGTGAGGCTTGTGTTTTGGCCAAATAGACTCGTTCTAGTTATTCTTCATTAAATAAAAGAAGTGAGTTTCCTTTTGCTTTGGTTCATTCTGATGTGTGGGGCCCTGCCCGTTGTACTTCCCTTTCTGGTCATCGATGGTTTGTCTCGTTTATTGATTGTTATACTCGTGCACTGGGTGTACATGATGAGCCATAAAAGTGAGGTCTTCCGCTGTTTTCGGTTATTTCATCGTATGGTTCAGACCCAATTCAATGCCACCTTGCGCATTTTACGCAGTGATAATGGCGAGAGAGTACATGGAGGGTCGGTTCCAACTTTATTTGGCTGCACATGGTATTGTCCATCGGACCAGTTGTGTTGACACACGCAGAATGGGGTTCTTGAAAGGAAAAATAGACATCTCCTTGAGGTCGCCGGGCCATTATGTTTGCACGGCAGTTCCTTCTCACTCTTGGGGTGATGCCATTCTTACCTGCTTATCTCATCAACCGTGTGCCTACCGTGTCCTTGATGGTCGTTCCCCCGTTGATCTCCTCCAGGGTTCCTCCTCCTTTGTGGTTCCCCCCAAAGTTTTTGGTTGTGTTGGCTATGTCCGCAATCATCATCCTCATGGGAAATTTGATCCACGGAGCATTCGGTGTATTTTTTTGGGCTATTCTGCGACCCAGAAAGGATACAGGTGTTACCATCCACCTTCTCGTTGTACTTTTGTCTCCATGGATATTGTCTTCCATGAGTCCTTGTCATATTATTCCCAGACACCTCTTCAGGGGGAGCAGGATCAGGGTTTTGAAGATGTGTCTGCTATTCTTCCGGATTCTATTCAGGGGGAGCCCTCTGTAACTTCAGCTCCTATAGTGGCTCCTATTTAGAGGGAGCGTAGACCAGTTAGTCAAATCCCTGTTGATAAGGTATATACCCGGGAGCGCACAGACAAGTTGAGACTACCACCACCACCATACCACCTCCACAATCGCTCGCACTTGATCCAGATCCGGACCTACTACATCATCCGGTAAGGATCCTTCCTCGACTTACCTATCGCTGTTCGTAAAGGCGTTAGGTCATGCACCCAACACCTCATCTCCAATGTTGTTTCCTATGATGCTTTATCTCCTTCCTATCGTGCATTTGTTTCTTCTCTTTCCTCTGTTTCTATTCCTCAGAAATGGCAGGAGGCGATTGCAGATCCAAAGTGGAAAGCAGCTATGATGGAAGAAATGACGGCCTTACTTAAAAATGAGACATGGGTGCTAGTTGTTCTTCCTTCGGGTAAGAAACCAGTCGGGTGCAAATGGGTATTTGTTGTCAAGCAGAAGCCAGATGGAACAGTAGATAGATATAAAGCCAGGCTTGTGGCCAGAGGCTTCACTCAGACTTATGGGATCGACTACCAAGAGACATTTGCCCCTGTTGCAAAGTTGAACACTGTCCGGGTCTTACTGTCTTGTGCTGTCAACTTTGGCTGGGACCTACAGCAGCTGGATGTAAAAAATGCATTTCTTCATGGGGAGTTGGAAGAGGAGGTTTATATGGATGTTCCTCCGGGTTTTTCCTCTGACAAGACCCATGGGAAAGTTTGTAAGCTCAAAAGGGCACTCTATGGGTTGAAGTAATCTCCACGGGCATGGTTTGGTAGGTTTCATAAAGCCATGGTCTCCTGTGGATACAAACAAAGTCATGCTGATCACACTCTATTCATCAAGCAAAAGGGAGAAAAGGTCACTCTTCTCATAGTTTATGTTGATGACATAGTTGTGACTGGTAATGATACAGATGAAGTTTCTCACCTGAAGGCTTTCTTGGGACGGGAATTTGACATAAAAGATCTAGGACAGCTAAGATATTTTCTTGGGATTGAAGTTGCCCGTTCTCCAAAAGGCATCTTTCTCTCCCAGAGAAAGTATGTTCTAGATTTACTATCAGAGACTGGTTTGCTTGGTTGTCATCCTTGTGACACTCCCTTGGAAGCTACTACCCGTCTGCAAGAGAAGGATGGTGAACCTGTTGATAAGGGCAGATATCAACGATTGGTGGGCAAGCTAATTTATCTCTCCCACACCAGGCGGATATTGCCATTCTTTGTGAGTCTTGTGAGCCAGTTCATGCATGATCTTTATTCCACTCACATGGCTGCTGTTCTTCGTATTCTCCATTACTTGAAGTCAGCTCCAGGAAAGGGGATCCTTTTGTCTCCTCATGACCATCTTCGCATTGAGGCTTACACAGATGCTGACTGGGGTGGTAACCCTGACAGGAAATCTACCTCCGGCTATTGTACTTTTGTTGGAGGAAATCTAGTCACATGGCGGAGTAAAAAGCAAAATGTTGTGGCAAGATCTAGCGCTGAAGCTGAATTCCATGCTATGGCCCAGGGCATATGTGAGTTACTGTGGCTTCAGAGTTTACTCCTTGATATTCGTGGTTCTGTTCATCTTCCAATGATGTTGTACTGTGACAATAAAGCAGCAATTAGCATTGCCCATAATCCAATGCAACATGACCGTACCAAACATGTGGAGATTGACAGACACTTCATCAAGGAGAAGTTAGAGAGTGGGCAGATTTGTATTCCTTTTGTGAAGTCTGGAGATCAACTGGCTGATGTCTTCACCAAAGGGTTGAGTGGGAAGTTGTTTTATCCTAGTCTAGTCAAGTTGGGCATGTGTGATATCTATGCCCCAACTTGAGGGGGAGTGTTGAGATGTGTTACCCGATATTATAAGGGTATTTTGGGTTTTTTATTTATGCTTTATTTATGTACTTTTGAACAAGGGTAGGATTGTAATTTGGGCTGTGACACTGTTCACGTGAACAGTGTCATGAACAGTATCATGAATAGTGCCGTGAACAGTGTTTCCCTTTGTAATCTCTTTTATCATTATTATTATAAATAGAGAGTTTGACTGATCTCATTGATCATTCGAGCCATTCACGAAATTCCTGTTTTGTTAACAACATCGATTCTGAAACTCTCTAACAGTCTCGGTTTCTTCTCCCTCTGTTTTCTTCTCTTCTTCTTCTTTCTCTATTTGTTTGATTATTGGTTCTTAGTGTCTGACATTGTTACAATATCCAAGTGGAAGAGCCTTGAATTATATATATATATATATATTCCAGATCAAAGTGAACCAAAATAGGTCTCTCGCTTCATTGGAGCCACAACGGTTTTGTATGGAAACAAGTTGATGAAGCCACAAAACTAAGAAAGCTGTTGAAAGGTATTTTAAATGAGAAAGAGCCAGTGAGGTTAAGCAAACCAAATTCTCAAATCAGACTCAAGGCAGAGAAAAAATATCCTTCAATTTTTTTAACTTCTTTAAAATTTCTGAACTAGAGCAGCATGCCATAGCAAAGATGAGAGCATCGAAAGAGTTAGTTTACTAAATCAGGGGACCTGCAACTGAAGAATATTTTATCCTTACTAATGAACAATAGACTAAATAACCCACATCACACCTAATTAAAGGCAATAGGACAGGTGAAGACTACTTGCAAATGAACTTCTATCAATAAATGACACTGAGTCTACATGCTTGAACACAATCCACCACATGTATACCATCTCTAATTACTCTGAATTGTGAAATGTTAGATTGTTCGGTTCAATAGGAATCACTGACACATTTTCTTATCTGCAATGTTCAAGCCTTCCAAACCCATCCACACCCCCTCTCCCCCCCCCCCCCCCACGCAGAAATCTCACTAGGTTTACTAAATTCTTCTTAGGGTTGCTGGGCTGCTGGAATACTGGGGCAGTTGTTTCGATAAGCCTTAACAAGACCCAACATGAAAAAGGATGGGATTGACCAGTCAAAAGCTGGAGAATTTGAGCGTACTCAAGAAGGCTCGCAGGTCAGATTAAAAATTGCCAGTTCTATTTCTTCACACACTATTGGATCATACAAAGAATCTGCAAGGAATGAACTTCCCCCCCCCCCCCCCCCTTTTCTCTCTTTGGCAACCAAGCAGGGCATGAACCAATAAACAAAATTCTAAACCTTTTTAAGGCCATGGGCTTTAACCACTTGCATAGTTAGTGTGAAGGAGATGGATTTTCCAAGCCTCCAAGGTTCATCAACAGCACAATAGGTATGATGATATGATGACTTAATTTGATGGTAGTACATAGGAAGCTTAGGTATGTCTGACATTGCAATAATATCTTAGAGAGGATAAGAGCGCCTTTACAAAAGAACTCAGAAGATAATTTAGGATTAAGAGCAAAAGCAAAGAAGAAAAACTATGTGAAGATTTTTCACTTGGGTTTCTTGGTCTCTGTCATCCGCTCGATGGTGATTATTCTAATACAATGATTCGATTCTGCAAAGATTATGCACTGCCACAACAAGGAACTATGCAAATTTCAATATAGATGAGACCTGCAATTTTCTGATAGATTGAGATCAACAGCTCACCATGGCTTTAAAGCTCCTAAAAAGAAGAGAAGAGTAGAAAGCAAATGGTCTAAACTAATTCTAACACCACCATGACATCATAAAACAGTTCCAATTTCATCAGTCACATTGCACCAAAATATTCCATGAAATGATCATTGGGATTTACTAAGTGACTTAATTTGGTGCAGTTCAGTGTGAAAGGAAAGATGTTATGGCAGGTGTCTCCCTCTGTTGTAACTTGGTTACTTTGGAAGGGAAGAAATGTTCGACTCTTTGATGGTAAGGGAAAGTCTCTTGGGCCTATGTAAAGTTGAATGTTTTATATAGAAGGCATGAGCAAAGACAAGAGCAAGGATAGAGTTAGAGGATTCATCAATTTGAATATGGATTCCATACTTTGATTCATGAGTAAGATATGTAAACGGTGCTAATTGGTACAGTTTGATTCGTTTCCTTTGTTTTGGCCTGTTGGCAATTTTCCAAGGTACTAAGAGGTTGTATAATTACAAATTCTTTTATTAATGAAATCATTTCTCTTTTCCTCTATAAAGAAAACTATGGATTATCATTCACATTGCTAAGCCCCAAATACAGAAATCTCCAACCACAATCATGTGCAAACTAGCTTCGTTTTTTTTTTTTTTTGGGATAAATTGAGCAAACTAGCGTTGTATCAGAGATAGTTTTACTTTCACTTTTCCATTCTTCTCAGGCCAGTTTGACTAGAAACTACACAGTAAAGGTTATATTATCCTTATGATCAAAGGATTAAGGGAAAATATGTTTACGGCTCAGGAAATAGAGAAAGAAAAGTCACGATAGCCAAATAGCAGTTTAAGATCAATTTCTGGTTAAAGAGAAAACCTCCAAAATAAAAAGATTTCTGGGCTTCCGATAGATTAGATACTCATCATATCCAGATAGAAAATTTAAAGAAATGAGATGTCAAAGTTCAAACACTGAAAATTTAGGGCAAAGATCAATCAAGATTTCAAAGTACATAAACTTACATCAAGGAAGTTGGGCTTTTCTTCTCCGACCACTCTGCTCCTTCTAGGTTGCTTCGCAAGCATCATTAATTAGTGAGAGAGACCTTATAAGAAACAGGAAAAGAGACCAATATTTTTTACTATTAAAGGGTACTCCTGTAAAAAGAGCATTGGCCTTTCCACGTGTAAAGTAACGCGCCAAGAGTACCTCCGTCACCCCTGGATTGTGCGACTTTTCTTACGGATTGTGAGTTGCTACTTGCGATGACAGTTGAAATCCAGTTGAAATATTGTTTTCAAATCCAAATCTCAGAAATAACCTTAGGATACTCTTTTCTGTATAATGATTGGCTTCATCCATTCTCTTTGTTTGTCATCTATTAAAATCCATTTTGCCATTTCCTCTCATTTTTACCGCGAAGACGAAGCGCGGGAATAGCAAAGTAGCTTCCACAGGTACGCTCTGGTTTTCTCAGCTCTCACCTCAGGTCTCAGGTATACAATGAACACCTCACAAATAGTTTGATCCATTACAGTTTTAATCATATTTTTTCATCTGATTTTAATCCAATCCGAGGAACTCTGCAATGTATCATTTAGGGTTTGATATTCGATTACAGTTTTCACCATTCATCTGATTTGAAACTTGTAATGCATTGAACAGGTGAAGATGAAAGGGAGAAAGCGCCGAAAAAGAAGCAAAGAGACTTGCGATAGAATCAGCCATCTTCCAGAGCCAAT